>NC_143555.1:98075833-98712500 GCF_054136105.1 Typopeltis vanoorti | reverse complement strand
TTGATGTAAACAGACTTCGTAGCAAGATGTGCTTTCTAGTACACTAAAGAACGATATTTTGAATAATATATGAACGCACGCTCCAAACATTCTCGAAAGCTTGTCGCAGAACTAATAGCACTATGCATTGTTGAAGTCTTCACATCTCTCTAGTAACACAGTGGCAGAAAATGGTTCACTGATGGCAGCAAATTGAGAATTCTTGTACAATAACTTTTAGAGTTATATTTTGAATTATAGTCTAGTTCTATTATTCCTTACAAATTTGTTTTCTGCATTAATTTTTTAAACATTTTTAATATTTTGATAAAAATATTATGTCAACTATAAAAATATTGAAAAATAAAGAATAAAATAATCATTTTAAGGATTTAGTTTTGAAATTAGTTTAAAATAAAATTAACACTTAATAGTTTTATATATTATTAGTATATATAAAAAGATTGTTTGTGACCATTACAAAAGGGCAGTATGTTCATTTCTAAGTAGAGTCTAGTTGACTTGATATTCGTATTTTAACTTTAATATGCTTTTAATGGAAAATGCAGGAAACTAAATTCACTTATATAGATCATGTCCACATACACTAGGTTTGCTGATTTGGATTTTAATTTTGCTTTTAAATTCAATTAAGAAAAAAAAAATCCAAAGTAACAAACGTTGCTATTCAAACAACCTTCGTTGCTATTTAAACAACCTTCGTTACTTAACATATCACACATATAACTTCACATATCTAAATGTTACAAGGGAGATCGCCTAATTTTTAGAGATGGATTTATTTATTCAGTAACCAATGAAGTTTTAACTGAAGCTCGGTTATTGCTGTTACCCCACCATGATCAGAACGTCTGCAGGGTTTCAAATCCAGCATTCAATTTTCTTACTGAATTTCGTTCGTCCATCTACAGCAGGGGTCGCAAACTGGCAGCCTGCGACCTTAATGATTTCTTTTCTAAAAATCAATATTTTTAACTCCCTGCGAGGATTAAAACAGAAAAAATTCAAACTTCTAAATGTTTTATGACAGCTTTAAACAAAAGTAAAACTTATTACTATAATTGTTTGTACCTTGTTTCTATCATCAAATGTTATTTGATGATAGAAAATCTTTATAATAAAAATCTTTATTTTTGTAAGTCAAAATTATGTATTTAAATAATTTTCTTATTTGTAATATTTTTAAAATTTTAAAATAAAAATGGTTATAAATTTAAATGGTGGTGTAACTGTTTACGTAAGTCGTAAAGATCCGGCAACAAAAGGGCCTTTGTTAGAGCCTTTATTTTTTTAGTTTGTGTTTTGATTCACAGAATAATATTGAATACGGCCCACGTCTGATATACATCGAATTGACTGGCCCTTTGCTACGTTTGAGACCCCTGATCTACAGTGTACTTAAAGGTGAACAACCTCTTGAGATCATAGGGAAAAAAAAAAAAAGGAAAAGAGCATTGTGTTATACGTAATGATGGATGCGGGAATGCCATTACCGAAATAAATGAGACTAATACTGCGGCAGAGAAAGTCATCTTAAGTGGAATAGCTAAACAAATGTATAAGTCTCTTAGACACAAATAAGATGTTCGGGATACCAGTGTCTAATAAGAAAAATGTCAAATAACAAACGTGTAAAGTAATTGCTTAGAAAAAAAAAAGGGGGGGGGGAGATTGTGAGTCTGAATCGAAACAGTAAAAAAATAAATGAATTACGGTTGTAGATAGACAGCACCAATTGGTTATTGTGTGGAGAATGAGGAACGCGGTTTTAATCTTCATCTGTGAAGAAGTCAGCTCCATAATTTAAAAACATTTACCGAATATCATAACAATGAACTCTGTCCTTTGACAGATAAATATAAAAAATTTTAATTATTAAGGCTAACATAAGTAAACAGGAATGAATACTCCATTTGAGTATGGGGCAATAGGAATTTAAAAAAGAGTAAGAGAGTAAAAAATGAAGAGCTGATTAAACTTAAAAGAACAAAATCATTGGTACTAAACTAGTTTGAATTTGAACTCTTGAAAGAAAACGATATGAATTTGTTTAACAAAATAGTTCAAGTAACAGCAAACGACTTGCAGTGTGAGCTCGTAGGACATGCTAATACGAGGAAGGATTGGGACAAATACGTTTTTTGCTTAAATATATGAACCAGAATTTTTGGAAAGGATTCAGCTGTTTGAGCTAGAATATTATGATAGAAATAATACAGAGGGAATCTCTCTATCTCTTTTTCCTGTTGGGGGGGGGTTATATCGGGGCATTGAATTAAACTGATTGAGAAAATATGATTTACACTTATCAGGTAGGGAAACAAAGTATTGGCTCTCAATATGACCTGACCCCTCGCCCAACCAGACCGGCCTGGTTGACCGTATCCGCTCTCCAGCCAAAAGGTTGGGGGTTCGAATCCCGCCGTAGGCATGGATGTTTGTGATTGTCTGGAAAATACTAGTGGTGATGTTGGACGGTAGATGGCGTTGGTGTAGATGATGATGATAGTTGCGGCTCGTTGTAGCTGGTGGATTGAGTGGTGGAGACAGAGTTTAGAGTAGGTGTCCTCCCTCGATGAGTCTTTGGACTCCCTGGAGGTGTTGCATAATAATAATATTATGTAAAGTACTAAATACGACGTTCATTCTACTTTATTATATATAAAGGATTACGGGTAGAATAAGAGAAGCCTCACAGCGGAACATGAATAGAATAAGCGATACGAATGGAAGAATACTTTTAAAAATTAGATTGAACAGAGAACTTTTAAGAACAGAAGGGGGGGGGGGACACCGCGAACCTTTCGCATATACTGAAGGAGAAACTAAATACGGTATACTTTAAGCGACAGAGAGAGAGATAGATAGTAGATAGAGAGAGAATAAAATAAAATGTCACTTACTTTGGCGAAATACAAAAACAATAAAAATGCAACAAAAGTCAAAGTGGTGGAACAAAATTTTGTTATATAAATTTCCGTCCAAGATATCAAAGGGTAACTGGGTGGCAATTCGCTTTGTGTGTGTGTGTGTGTGTGTGTTGGGGGCATGATTAAGTGATTTTGTCTTCTTGGGTAACGTCTGAGCATGTCAAAGATGACCAAATAAAGAAAACTTAAGACAATTAATGACCACAAACACTAAGATCATTAAAAATGTTTAAATCTAAGTGTGAAAGAAAGAAAGAAAGAAAGAAAAGGGGGGGGGGCTAAAATGATATCGGGATTGATTGGAATTACAGGCATCTGTGGTCGTGAGGTTAGTATAGTCTGTTATTCGATCTCTTTATAAAAATTAATGATAACATACAATCACCTTTTGAGGCATATAAGGTGAACCCTTTTTCATTTGTGGGTAGGATTAAGATGGGTAGGTGTCTTGTCAAAAAAAAAAAAGGGAAAAAAATACTTTCATTTTATTTCATGATTTTTATTTCTACAAAGAGAAAAAAAGAAATTGAGAATGTGCCATAAAAAAAGATTACAGAAAAACGAATATAAGAAGCTGTGTAATCCAGAAATAATAATAATAAAAAACTCCTGGAATGGCAACAAACGTTGTTCCAGTTAGCAACAAATTCTACTTTGCACTGATTGTTATCCACTTATAAGGATTATTCGTTACCATGGAAACCACACGGAGAAAGGAAGAGAAAAAAAAATGTGCAAATATTTACCCATTCGGTGGAAACTTTTAGGAAAATCGAAATATCTCCAAAATAAAAAATTAAAAAATAAAAACTGGCGTTATTAGTATAATTTGACTTCACTAGTATTGATTTATCCAAGGAAAAAAAGTAAGAAACTTGACTTCTTCATTTGCATAAAGATATCATATAATGAAATGAAGAGACCAAAGAAAAGAAAGAGAGAAGTGTGGGAATAGTTTGCGCACGTACTGAAACAGTAGGGGATCTGGAAACTCCAAGTAATTTCATCTCAAAGAAGCCTTCCCTTCCTTTCAAAGAATTCGCTCTCTTCCTTGCCCAAACAAAAGATAAATGTGTTAAGAAAATTTCTTAAATTAGTTCCTCTGTCTCGATCCCCCTCCGAATTCATTTACGCTGATAACTCCATTAGACAACTTAGGTTTAATAGAGTATTTTCCATTCTCCTCTTCTCATGCTTCACATTCCTTTGATATAAATGTGCCACTTCTTTGCTAGCAAGTTGATTAATAGCCCCACACTTTGATACACACTGCTGTTATTATTATAATTAGAAAATGGATTACGTGCTATGAATATTTATAACTTTCAAAATAGAAATTTCCCAGCACGTGCACAAACAATACAAGTGAATGTTGATTTGCTTTAATAGCAGACGATAATTTTTGAACTCTTGGTCTTTTACATAATCTTTTGCACCACATCAACACTAATTATATGAAAATCTGTAGTTAGGGTCGTTGTCTTTTATAGGACTTCTTCCGCATTATTAAATTTATGTCTCGTAACTATTGCGTCGTGTTTTTCGCCATGTTATCACGGTGTTTTGTGAAACGTCAAGTAACAACACTTTTTTTTTATTTTATTTTTTTTAACTATGGCCATTTCAGTTCTTTAATACACAAAAAAGTAATCAATTCCTTAAAATTGACAGAATCAGGCGTTTCTGTGGTTTTCTTCATACATTTGTGTTCATTATGTTGATGTAAATGTGCATGTGTATGCTGATACATTTTCTAATGCAATTTACAGACAAAAACTACTAGTAGTAGGCGGTAGATGGCGTTCTGTGTAAATGGTGGAAGTGTTTATGTATATAGATGGTATCACTTATAATGATAATAATAAATTCAGTGATTACATCAGTAGTAATAGTATCATTAAAGAAATGTGTTTTTTGGAGTCGGATATATAATCGAATATATCCTCGGTTTCGAATATCGTTTCGAAATGCCTTTTTTAAAATATTATAAATAATGCACTTGAAAGTTCAAATTTCTAATGAATAAAGATCTTCTTTTAATAAAATCAAATGAATTCAAAGTTTTATTTTTTTAATAAATTCTATTAAGAGAAAATTTTAAAAAATATTAATTGTTATTAAATTTGCATTAGACACCTACTTCAATAATATATAAATTATATTTAAGTTTGTTCCTGCTTACATAGTGATCCTTGTGGAGAGGATTCATTTAATCCAATACCCTTGGAGGGTAATGGATGGCAATGCTGTAGCCAATGAGGTTCTAACTGAGGCTCGGCTATTGCTGTTACCCTCCTGCCATGATCAGAGCTTTAATTTAATAGCTCAATAACACCTTATCCCTACACTGTCCTCTACAGATAACGGGGAATATGAAAAGCATTCTTGCTTCGCCCCTTTAAGCCAGTCCTTATATATAAGGACTGTATAAGGACTATAAGTGATCCTTGTGGAGATTGAATCAATCGACCGTGAGATGCGGTGATTGATTTTATATGAGATGCCCATATATATATATATATATATATATATATATATATATAGGGTAACGGATAGCAAATGCTGAACCAATGAAGTTTAACTGAGGTTCGGCTGTTGCTGTTATCCTGGGTTAATGAGTTCGCTCTCTTAGGTTTTGCCCTAAGGGAGCAATTGAGTTACCGGGGAAAGTGTTCTCCGGCACGGCCCGCTGAGGGGTACTTGCCGGTGAATTATTTTCCTCGGAATATGAGCGGTTCTGCTCGGTACTCGAGTTTCACTGAGTAGAACCAACGCTGAGATTTGGACGGTCTTTCGCCCACGAATGAGTGGCCTAGAGATCGTCCGATATTTTTGAGATATCATCACCTTTACTTACACATACGGTGATTGATTTTATATGAGATGCCCATACATATAGGGTAACGGATGGCAATGCTGAACCAATGAAGTTTAACTGAGGTTCGGCTGTTGCTGTTATCCTGGGTAAATGAGTTCGCTCTCTTAGGGAGCACTTTGAGTTACCGGGGAAAGTGTTCTCCGTCGCGGCCCGCTGAGGGGTACGTGCCGGTGAATTATTTTCTTCGGAATGAGCGGTTCTGCTCGGTACTCGAGTTTCACTGAGTAGAACCAACGCTGAGATTTGGACGGTCTTTCGCCCACGAATGAGTGGCCTAGAGATCGTCCGATATTTTTGAGATATCACCTTTACTTACACATACGGTGATTGATTTTATATGAGATACCCATATAGGGTAACGGATGGCAATGCTGAACCAATGAAGTTTAACTGAGGTTCGGCTGTTGCTGTTATCCTGGGTTAATGAGTTCGCTCTCTTAGGTTTTGCCCTAAGGGAGCACTTTGAGTCTCCGGGGAAAGTGTTCTCCGGCACGGCCCGCTGAGGGGTACTTGCCGGTGAATTATTTTCCTCGGAATATGAGCGGTTCTGCTCGGTTCTCGAGTTTCACTGAGTAGAACCAACGCTGAGATTTGGACGGTCTTTCGCCCACGAATGAGTGGCCTAGAGATCGTCCGATATTTTTGAGATATCACCTTTACTTACACATACGGTGATTGATTCATTCCATCCAATACCCTTGGAGGGTAATGGATAGCAATGCTGTAGCTAATGAAGCTCTAACTGAGGCTCGGCTATTGCTGTTACCCTCCTGCCATGATCAGAGCTTTAATAATAGCTCAATAATCTTATCCCTACACTGTCCGCTACAGATAACGGGGAATATGAAAAGCATTCTTGCTTCGCCCCTTTAAGCCAGTCCTTATAAGGACTAGTGATCCTTGTGGAAATCGCGTGAGATGTGGTGATTGATTCATTCAATCCAATATCCTTGGAGGGTAATGGATGGCAATGCTGTAGCTAATGAAGTTCTAACTGAGGCTCGGCTATTGCTGTTACCCTCCGGCCATGATCAGAGCATTAATAGCTCAATAACACTTTATCTCTACACTGTCCTCTACAGATAACGGGGAAGATGAAAAGCATTCTTGCTTCGTCCCTTTAAGCCAGTCCTTATAAGGACTATAAGGAAGCGATAATATTTATTCATAATGTTCATCCTTTATCCTTATCATAATCATAAGATTCTAGTTCAGCAGTTTCCAACCTTTTTGACTCGCGGAGCCCTATTTAGAATCAATTTCTATGGCTGAGCCTCTTAGGCCTACCCTATTTCTTACAAGTTAATGATACTTTGGAGTAGTGTTACGGGTGGGGAGGAGGGGGATAGATAGTAAGGGAATGTAAAGTAAAGAGAGAGATCTAAACAATTGCGCAATGTCCATGCAATGAAATTATATCTTAAAAACTTTGAAATTTACCATAATATCTCAATTTATTCTCAGCTATCACCAATACACATGATATTGTCAAAACTTGGCGATACATAAAAGTTCTTCCAAAGTTCAATAAATCAAACCATTTGCGTTACAACAGATTTTACTTTATTGGTGAGAGCAACATAAGGTCCATACAATAAACTCAGTTCCTCCAATTTAATCATTACAACCAATTCAATTCAAATACATATTCGTTCATTAGTTGTTATTCGAAATTTTTATTATTCATTATAGAAGATAATTTCTATTTAATTTTACTAACTAGAGTGCACTGTAGTGCAACAGCAGACCTAAATTAAGACATAACATAAAATAACGTATAAACGTTTAATGAAACACGTGGTTGCATTTTTTTGCAATTTTCTTATTTTAGATTCAATTGATGATAATTGCAGGCGAATGTCTGGTTCTGCATTTTAGCGGCTTCAGTCTTTTGTTTTGGCACCTGTATAGGCGGAGAATCCCGCTTTACAGAGATATGTAGTTGAGAAAGGCAGCAATACTAATTTTGCTTTCTCAGACAAGATTTTGAATTCATCTTGTAAATGCAGCCAACACTCCGGTAAACATTGGTTTTGAAACGCGATTTTTAGTTCGCTGTGAGATGTCAAATCTATGAGGACCTAGTATTCTGCCGAGTTTAAGCTGGGTGGGTTTTTTGTTCACGTTGAACACATTCAGTACTCATTTAAAGTCATCAAGCATATTCTCTTGAGCTGTCGGAAAATAATGTTCAAACGAGTCTTTCAAATCATCGAGATGCGCCTGAATATTTTTCTGTATTTTTTTCTTGAATCTTGATGTTATTTTCATTCAAGAAGCTTTTTGTAAGAGGGAAGCAATCGATAGCTTCCTTTTCCACGCACTCCAACCAATACAGAAGTTTCCTCTTAAAAGACTTTGACGTTTGCATCAAAAACTGTGGCAGTTTTTCCTTACAATGATAGATTCATTTCGTTCATTTTGCTAAAAATGTTGCCCAAATACGCCAGTTTGCACACCCAGTCTTTATCATTTAAAACCGTTGCTAATAGAGCGTTATGGTCCATCAAAAATGTTTGCTACCTCTGAACGCAGTTCCATCAAACGTGTCAACGCTTTTCCTCGAGACAACCACCTTACTTCGGTGTGCAGCAGGAGGGACTCATGGTGGCTTCCCATATCTTCACACGTTAGTTTGAAGAGCCTGCTTTTAAGAGGTAGCGATTTTATATAGTTTATTACTTTTATGACATCATTCAACACGATCATAAGCTCAGAAGGCATTTTTCTCGAGGCTAGCGCGTGTCTATATAGAAAGCAATGACTGCTGCTACATTTCTTTATCTTTAATTTTGGCAACGGCTCCAGTATTGTGACCCCATCATTGCCTTTGCACCATCAGTGCATATATCTGCACAGTTTTCCCGCGGTATTGCATTTGATGAGAAGAATTCATCTAATAGATTAAATATTTCACACCCTGATGTATCGGTTGGTAGTGGTCTGCAAAGAAGAAGGTCTTCCTGATAGCCTTTGTAAGTAAACATAACGAACAAATACCATTAAAACCGCCAACTTCAGTCGATTCATCCATTTGTAGTGCGAATTTGGTACACCTAATGCGACTGACAAGTGTCTCTTTCACGTCATCAGCCATATCGCTGATTCGTCTAGCAACGGTGTTATTTGATAAAGGAATGTTGGAGACTAACTTAACAGTTTTTTCACCAAGCAAACGCTTGACAATATCGATTGTACGAGGTTTAATAAGGGTCTCTACAATGGTATGAGCTTCACCAGCTCGAGCTACACGGTAATTTATTAGGTAGGAAGCTTCCAGTACTTTTTCATTATTGGTTTTAGCAAGTGTTGTCATAGTTTTCTGTGAAGCCAAAATTTCGTTGCACTTCCTCTTGAAAAAACCAGTTCATCTTTCAACTCGGGATAGTTTCCCTCAAGATGACGCAACAGTTTAGCAGGAAACATGGAACTGTTGGTCAACACATTTCTGCAAAATCACACAGAGAGGCCGACCATCATTTGTTTTTGTGAATCCCATATTCAAGTAACTTTCTTCGTATTTTCGTTTTTTATTGGGAGGTCTTTCCCCCACTGCTTCGCTTCTATCGTTTTGCAAACAATGATTGAGGTGGCGCCGCAGATTCAGAAATGGTTTCTTTTGCGGAAAGCTCTTCTGACAAACAAACGCTGGAATGCATTGTTTGGTTATCATCTTTTTTTTTTGTCGTTGGCTCATCTGGCGAAGTAATGGAGTGAGCTGCTGGTTTGTCCTCCTTTTCAAATGTAACATCTTTTTTCTTCAAAGTACCTGTTTGAAGCCAGCGATCCATGCCTAAAAGAAAATCACGCAGCAATACGAGAATAACCGAACTTTATCTTTCATAACCCAGAATACAAAATAAAGCAAATGAAAATTTTATAACAAAATACAAATACTTACCTATTTGAAAACTAATAAAAGCACCTGAGTCAATCAATAATGTAACGTTTTTCTACCCGAAATGTATCGCAGTAGTTCGGGGTTCGAACGTACGAGTAGAACAAAACACAACACTTTATTAATGAACGCTTACTAACTACCCAACTAAACACTCGCAAAGAGGTCAAACGCACAGAAAACTCGCGGAAGAATCGCTAAGAAATCACAATGTTATCGCTATGAAAATTCACTGTGAAGTGATTGATTCTACTTTTTGCTTCTTAATTCTTTAATTTCATTCAATTTTTATTTATTTTATTTTCCTGGAGCGGCCGCGGAGCCCTTAGGACTCCGCGGAGCACAGTTTGGGAACCATTGTTCTAGTTGTGAAGGATGAATTGCTCAGGTTTCCCTTCATAGATCGTGATAATCTTTCGCCTTTTATTAAAGATTACCGTGAGCTTGGGTGATGAATGGCAATGCTGTAGCCCATAAAGTTTTAACTGAGGCTTGACTGTTGCTGTCACTCAGGGCCTAAGCATGGGGGTAATGAATGGCAATGCCGTAGCCTGTGAAGTTAACTGATGCATGGCTGTTGCTGTTACCCCTTAGATGAGCAAATGAGCGGCTCTGCTCGGTTGTAGAGCCAACCGGTTCTCAGAGTTTCCGAATTTAGATCCTGCGGATCGCTCATCCGTGGGATTTCACCCCGCACTTAAACATAGATACCGTGGAGGTGTTTATAGTGGAGGAGAGCCTCCACTGTAAGAGTTTTCTTGAATATCATAGAGAAGAATCAACGTGGACCCAAAATGCCCACTGTCAGACAGTAGAACCCGAGATACCATTACGTTGTAGTAATTCAGGTAGAACAATAAGATCGGTCACGAGGTTCTTAGAACACTCCTGGAGTTCTACTGGACTCCAAATTCGACAAGAATTCCATAATTTGGAAACGCTGGCAGTGGCAGACTTCAGTTTTAAATGAAGTGGATAAAATCATATTATCGGCGTTGAAGATGTAATTCATATTGCTATGCTTGTCGAAATTTTTAAACTGAGGCATTCATTTTATTTTTGTACACCATTAGCTCAGCGTATCTGGAAAAGATTATGTAATATGTGATTCATTTCGATGTTGACCATTTGCACGTTGTTTTATTACATTTCTCACCTCTGACATGCTGATTTTCAATACTCTTTTTAAACTATAAAGACGAATGATGACAACATGAATTTAGAAAATACAAATGTTTTGTGCCGAATTTAAAATAAACTAGAATAATATATTATATACTAATACTTAATATTTTAGGTAATTATTGAATTTCTAGCTATAATTAGTAAATAATAGTTTTAATTATTGTTTAATAATAACACCTTTAATTTTATTACATAGATTTATTATAAATGGCAATGTTAAAACATTTTCATAGAAAAATATGAACATCCTGCGGTTTTCTTTTACAAAACTACCAGAGAGAACATTTTAAAAAAAAAATAATAAAATAACAAAAACAGACATTTGGCGAAAATAATCAAATGAATCAATCTTCATCCATGATGCTAAATCGTACACGGACGTAAAAACAATGATTACAAGTTTCTGCGAATAGAGATCGTACGTAAAATTAATATTTATCTGTCACCGTGAAGCTATTTTCAATTAATCATATGCCTATAGAGTCGATTAGTTAATGGGTTAATGATTTTTAAATGAAGGTGCAAAATTAAAAATGGAGTTTAGGAAATTAACAGATGGGCAAGTGGATGCATTATTTGTATCCTGTCGATTTAGGCGTCGTTCGGCTAGGTTAAAGTTGACAATTTTATCCTTTTAGTTGTGTTATTAATGAATCGTACATTTCAATGCAAAATAATTTATTTAAATTAAATTACCGATGAATAAATGAAGGATCTTAACGTGAAATACTGATGATTGCATTCTAATAAAGCTATATTAATATAGCTTTATATAAAACTATATAAATATTATAAAACTATCATGCACATTCATTTTTCGTTAAAATGACGTGCTTGTAACGTATTTAATATCAGCTGATGATGGATTGTTTCAAATTCTTTCCTTGATTAAATGCAATCAATAATAATGATGATGCATTTAGTTATTAGCATCCCATAGTGCAAAGGTTTTATTTTCATCTTTAGCAGTGCACTCGCAACGAACACATTAAAAGACTTCCTGTAACATTTTTTTAACAATCATTTATTCACTCAGACATTTGTCGATAAGCATCACTTATTAATTAAAACTATTGCAATACTTATAGTCCTTATAAGGACTGGCTTAAAGGGGCGAAGCAAGAATGCTTTTCATCTTCCCCATTATCTGTAGAGGACAGTGTGGGGATAAGATGTTCTTGAGCTATTAAAGCTCTGATCATGGCATGAGGATAACAGCAATAGCCGGGCCTCAGTTAGAACTTCATTGGCGATGTGTAAGTAAAGCCAACTCTAAAAATTTAAGACGATCCCTAGACCAATCAATAGTGGTTGAAAGACCGTCTCACTCAGCGTTGGATCCACTCGGTGATTCACCAACAAAGCCCCTCAGCGGTCGTGCCGGAGAGCACTTTCCCCGGAGACTAAAATTTTTCTCTTAAGGCAAAAACCTTAAGAGAGCGTAGGCAAACTCTCGAATCTCTGCGCCCCAGGGGGTAACAGCAACAGCCGAGCATTAGTTAAACTGGTTCAGCATTGCCATCCATTACCCTCCAGGAGTATTGCTATCAATTCCTTCCCGATTACAATACTCCTTATCCTTATAATAAGGACTGGCTTAAAGGGGCGAAGCAAGAATGCTTTTCATCTTCCCCGTTATTTGTAGAGGACACTGTAGGGATAAGGTGTTATGAGCAATTATTAAAGCTCTGATCTTGGCAGGAGGGAAACAGCAATAGCCGAGCCTCCGTTAGAACTTCATTGGCTACAGCATTGCCATATTTAAAGGTAAAGCCGTCTCTAAAAATTCGGACGATCCCTAGGCCACTCGATCGTGGGCGAAAGACCGTCCATCTCAGCGGTGGCTCCACTCAGTGATGGTCTTCCACCCACGCACCACCACTGCGCAGAACCGCTCATATTCCGAAGAAAATCATTCACCGACAAAGCCCCTCAGCGGGCCGTGCCGGAGAACACTTTCTCCGGAGACTTAAATTGCTCCCTTAAGGCTAAGAGAGCGAACTCAAAACTCTCGAATCTCTGCTTCTCAGCAACAGCCGAGCCTCAGTTAAACTTCATTGGAACAGCATTGCCATCCATTACTCTCCAAGGGTATGGTGGTCTCCGATTGCAATACTTATAAGGACTGGCTTAAAGGGGCGAAGCAAGAATGCTTTTCATCTTTCCCGTTATCTGTAGAAGACAGTGTAGGGATAAGGTGTTATTGAGCTATTAAACCTCTGATCATGGCAGGAGGGTAACAGCAATAGCCAAGCCTCAGTTAGAACTTCATTTCATTGGCTACAGCATTGCCATCCATTACCCTCCAAGGGTATTGGATTGAATGAATCAGTCACCGAGTATGTAAGTAAAGGTGACATCTCAAAAAATCGGACGATCTCTAGGCCACTCCATAGTGGGCGAAGGACCATCCATATCTCAGCGTTGGTTCCACTCAGTGACGGGCTCCCCCACCACCGAGCGGAACCGCTCAAATTCCGAGGAAAATAATTCACCAACAAAGCCCCTCAGCGGGCCTTGTGGGAGAACACTTTCCCCGGAGACTGAAATTGCTCTCTTAAGGAAAAAACCCTAAGAGAGCGAACGCAAAAACTCTCGAAACTCATCGCCCAAGGGGGGTAACAGCAACAGCCGAACCTCAGTTAAACTTCATCGGTTCAGCATTACCATCCGCTACCCTCCAAGGGTATAAATCAATCACCGACTGTGTAAGTAAAGGTGAAATCTCAAAAATACGGACGATCTCTAGGCCACTCCATAGTGGGCGAAAGACCGTCCTAATCTCAGCGTTGGTTCCATCAGTGACGGGCTCCCCGACCACCGAACAGAACCGCTCAAATTCCGAAGCAAATAATTCACTGACAAAGCCCCTCAGCGGGCCGTGCCGGAGAACACCTTCCCCGGAGACTCAAAGTGCTCCCTTAAGGCTAAAACCTTAAGAGAGCGAACTCAAAAACTCATCACCCAAGGGGTAACAACAACAGCCGAACCTCAGTTAAACTTCATTGGTACAATTGTTGCCATCCATTACCTCCAAGGGCATTAATGAATCAATCACCGACTATGTAAGTAAAGTTGAAATCTCAAAAATCGGACGATCTCTAGGCCACTCCATAGTGGGCGAAAGACCATCCATATCTCAGCGTTGGTTCCACTCAGTGACGGGCTCCCCGACCACCGAGCAGAACCGCTCAAATTCCGAAGAAAATAATTCACCGACAAAGCCCCTCAGCGGGCCGTGCCGGAGAACACCTTCCCCGGAATGTGTTCTCCGTCAACAATGCAATGCTGTACCAAAGTGCTCCCTTAAGGCAAAAACTTAAGAGAGCGAACTCAAAAACTCATCGCCCAAGGGGTAACAGCAACAGCCGAACCTCAGTTAAACTTTATTGGTACAGCATTGCATTGTTGCCATCCATTACCTCCAAGGGCATTAATGAATCAATCACCGCAACTCACGGTCGATTGATTCCCCAATCTCACCATCCCGATTGCAATACAAAATTAATTAAATTAAAAGAACTGAGCGATGGACTGAGTGCTTGACTCTTTATCCCGTCATCTGAATGAAGAAAACATATGTGTGGATGGAGCGTTATTGAGTTAAAAAGCTCTAGTCATGGCTGGGTAACGGCAATAGCCAAGCCTCAGTTAAAACTTCATTGGCTACAGCATTGCCATTTGTTACCCTGGAAGTCATAAAAAGGACTTTTCCTTTTTTTATATTCTTAACTTTATTTATTATTCTTTATTTTTGTTATTTTTCTTTATATATTCTTCACTTTTTAGAATGCTATGAGTCCTTTTAAGGACTTCCCAATTACATTACCAACTCATAGCATTGAGTTGCTATGAGTTGCATTACAGCATTCTATATATACTTTAATTAAATTTATAATTATATGGTGTATTAAATTAAAATTATTTATAAATTTAATTCTTTAAGAAAATGGAGGTATTTAATCTTTATACAAAATATTATAATAATTTCCATATTATCTTTTATTTATCTTTTGTTATATGAAAAACTTACTCTGCGCAAAAATTTGTTACCATCGATTAATTCCCATAGAATTTATTCATAAATTACGCCAGATCATTTTCTGAATTTTTAGAACACTTCGGTAATCGTTCTCTCCAACTATTACAAGTTTCGTACAAAACGAATAATGCTATTTTTTTTTTTTTTTTTCTTTCCCGGAACATTGTGCATACAAGCAAATAGGCTATAAACACAGACAATTGCCGGCATGGTTGGCCGGATGGTTAATGTATCCATCCTCTAACTAAAGGACTGTTGAGTGCAAATCCAGTCTTGGCATTTCAGGAATTGTCGAGCAACAGCCGAGCCTCGGTTAAACTGGTTCAGCATTGCCATCCATTACCCTCCAGGAGTATTGCTATCAATTCCTTCCCGATTGCAATACTCCTTATCCTTATAATAAGGACTGGCTTAAAGGGGCGAAGCAAGAATGCTTTTCATCTTCCCCGTTATTTGTAGAGGACACTGTAGGGATAAGGTGTTATGAGCTATTATTAAAGCATCTCGCACCTAAAGACAATTGTCATTGTCTTTAGGTGCGAGATGAGTCATATCATCCGGTGTGAGTACACTGCCCGGTGGATTGAATAGTGTAAACTGTCCTCCAGCGACGCGTTCTTAGACTCCACGGAGGTATCGCATGATAATCTAATTATTATTATAAGTAACTTGTAAATGGCACTAATTCTACTGAATGTATTTTGCGATTCTGATGCAGTATATGGCGTGCGTCATGCTCATTCGGAATGATCACTGTCTTAGCAAAAAACCGAATGAGTACGTTAATTGATTTTGTGTGTGTGTGTGTGTGTGTGTGTGTGTGTGTGTGTGTGTGTGTGTGTGTGTGTGTGGACTTTTATACCCGTAATTTAGTTTTGTAAGAAATAATGACAATTATCAGGTGATCATGCTGATTAATTTGACGTTCATATAAGTACACATATTATTAAAAGTTTTTCGCCAGATGGCAGCAGTGTACATTCTACGAATTACGGAATTTTTATTATTCCCATTATTAATCTGTCAGTTTCAATTTGTATCCATTTAAAACAATTTTATTATCAAATTTCATATTCATACTTTATTCCAATTTAAATGTTAATCGTCACTTCTCTGTCTACTACTCCAAACTTATGAGATTATCCCGAAAAGAAATGGGAATCGTTAGGAGCAACGAGAAAGAATTTTTTTTCTCTTAATATTTGCACCTAAATCTATGTACTGGTGAACCCCCCTCTTAGAAGATTCCATCTAAACGCTATTTCAATTAATAAATACAAAACTATAATTATTTCACATTGTACCTGAGAAATAATTCCCGATCTATCTCACTAAATACTCATAAATACCAATTTGTAACATTTTCAATCGACAGAGTCATAGGTCTACAAACATACATTATTCTATTTTCATATTTTCTTGCGTTCCCTTGATAAATCGATAGTCCATAAACGGAACCTTGTCCAGTAGGCGATTCCTATCAAGGATGTCCTGAATATAAATCCTAATCGCTTTTTCCGTTGCGTTGTCAATTAAGCCTTAAGACTAAGTGGCCTATAATTCTTCGCGATGTTATTCGCAAGTTTCAAATTAGAAATTACAAATTAAATCTTAACGGCACATTTAAAAATTAATCCTAAGATGTATAATTAACCCTAAAATCAGTGGCGGCTTGTCCATAAGGGCTGCAGGGCTGCATTGAATGCAGCTCCAGCGTTGAATATACTAGCCAGTACTACTCGCTAGCAGTGTCGACTTGAAATCGTGGGGTTGCTGTAACTTTCGAAATATACATACACACTGTAAGTACAGTGTACACGTGTTTGGATAAAATATCAAAATTATGGTAATTTTTTTTTTAATTTAATATGAAAAAATATTGTTTATTATCGATAAAATTATACAGTTTGGTATAATTCAAAATCACTTAAAAATAAAATCCATTATCATAACCCCAATAATGTTCTAAAATAAAAACTATAACAAATGTTATGTCTTTAATTGTAATGTCAAAATATTTAAAGAGACGGAGTAAGCACGATAAGCACTACGAACACTCTACTGGCGCAAACTGCATATAAACAACACCGGAACTGCGCGACGGAGAGTGCCGCATTACGCTAATAGCTCGCATCTCACTATGACGTGCATATGCTTGCTCGGGTATCAATATGACACTGTAGTAAACACAGTGCTGCTAGCGTCCTTCGCCCTCCTAAGTGCCACAAGATGGATTTTTATTATTTTTTATACAAAATAAGAGAATTGCATAGGATTGTTGATGATAAAATTAAATATTACAAGCAAATATAAATAAATTAATAAATATATTTACATATCGAGAAAAACTGGGGGTTCTGCAGTTCTGCAGTGCCTATGCAAGAGCCGCCTCTGCTCGCTAGTATACTCAGTGCTGGAGCTGCATTCAATGTGCAGCCCTTATGGACGAGCCGCCATTGCCTAAAATACATTTAATAAACAATATTAAGGATATATCATTTCTACGTCTGACCTTGTTAGATGCTGGATAATTAAAAATATCAGCAAATTCCTCATCTTGTATTACATTTTTAGACATGTTAAATTTCTAAACCTGTATTATCCTTCCATCTGTTTTGCTCTTCGTGTACATAAATACTTGAAAGTAATTAATAAATTCCTATTAATAAAATAAATAAAATTATTTTATTATTAATAAAGAATATCGCAAGATGTCTTTTGAAAATCTTACCCACAGGCGCGTTATATTAACTTCACTTCCATTTACTCATTTTTGCTAAAAAAAGAAACAAAAATCGAAATTTTTTAGCTTTTCGAGCTAACGGTAACTCAAATTTAACTTTACACTCTTTAATCAACGATGATTTCGCTAATAATAATAATAATAATTGTTATTGTTTGCATTTGTCATAATTATTAGTTTATTTTTCCAAGATTTTTTTCTTATGGAGTATTTCTTAGAAAATTTATGCATTCCTGTATCTGCTTCAGCTTGGTTTTTAAATTTTCTTCGGAATAAATTGACCTACACATAGTCGCCACTGAATTAAAAACTTGATAGAAATTATTGGTTTCCGTACATAGGAATGCGACTGCCCCATCCTCTTGAATTCTTTGCGCATGGGTCGGTGTGATATAGGCAGGATATATCTCGCCTTCATTAAATTCTTCGATCGATTGCTGCACACAGGAAGTACAAACCTTGTCAGTCGACGGGGATCTCATTCCTGACCGACTGTTTTAGGAACACAGTTACGCTTCTTAGACAAGTATTGTGTGGGTATTTTTCCACTGATTAAACAACCGGGATATTTCACCTTTTGAGAAACCAAAAATCGTGACTCCAGCCAGATGGGCAGCCACAATAAGCCCTTTATCGAACTCCGAAAGATCCATTGTTTTTCCCCCTTTGTGGTCAACGCCATTGATGATTACTGACCGGCAGCATTCTTAAATAGCTGCCTAGAACACGCGATGACGCACGTGACCAAGTATTATGCATACACGCTACGTGGCCTTTACGTATATCTGCATAAACGTTTCTAATTCAATTTTCATTAATTAGAACCCCTAACATATGTCATCTTGATTTCTTGTTATACCCTCAAAATTAACTTTCTTACTTTTACCTCTTTTCTTATCAATTCTACTATTAAGTGATCAGTACCACGCAGTGATATCTGATATGATCTAGTCTCAATTTCACTGATTATTAAGAAATAAGAGGAATTAAAATTGATAGAAGTAACTCGGGCAATTTGGTTTCCTTACAATGTTGTTTAAAAAACATCAATTAATTCAAAAAAAAAGGGGGGGGGGATGCTACCAATTCTATTTACGGTCGTTTAGTTCTACCATCGATCCCCGCTTTAAAAATCCGCCCTCTTCACTTGTTCTTTTTTCATCATGAGCCTCGCCATTCAGCCGGTTTTTTTTTTTTTTTTTTGTGAAACCATTGCAACAATAAGCGGTTTAATATTTTCACTTACTAATTTGGACAACAGAATTTCATTGTTTTTATTTCCTTACCATTCACCTACCTGTCTTCAGCAAACTTTAGATACTCTTCGGGTTTTTTTTTTCTTCTCGTCCATTAAATTGCAGTGATTACCGTTTGATGTCCTCTTCATTATCTTTTCCAAAGGTTACCGCATTATAGCCTTATCTAGTTCATTAGTTGTCAGTACTAAGATGTATGTACCTAGACAGCGATATTTTATTAAATCTATCTCAACCTCAGTTTATTATTTTTTAAACTTCATCGATGTGTTTGTATAAAGTGACAATATTTGTAATAACAAATATTATCACTTTCTCCGTAATGCATCCAGACTTAGAATTATTGTTACAGTGGAACTGCAAAAGGAGTTTTTATTGTAAGATATAATATCGTAAATAAAATTCTTGTTTTTATTTTTTATTCCAAAAAAACGAGCAAACCAATAAGAGAAACAAGCAATTAATAGACAATATTGGCATCAGTTGTATCGAACGAAATTCTAATCAACTGTGTAACAAAAACGTAAAAAAATGTATGCCAAGGACAAACAAGTGCTAAAAAATAGAACATAATTGGCAATCTTTTCTAAATAAACAAATAATTAAAAAAAATAAAAAATAAAAAACTAGAGGGATTTTTTAATTTAACTTATATTTAATTAGTAAATGATATTTAAATCCATACACCAAGTTTTATATGATATATTAAATACAAAAATTGCTAATCGATTCATATGTATTAGGGCGAATCGACTGTGAGATGCGGTGAATAATACCCTTGGAGGGTAATGGATGGCAATGCTGTAGCCAATGAAGTTCTAACCAGGCTCGGCTATTGCTGTTACCCTCCTGTCATGATCAGAGCTTTAATAGCCCAATAACACCTTATCCCTACACTATCCTCTACAGATAACGGGGAAGATGAAAAGCATTCTTGCTTCGCCCCTTTAAGCCAGTTCTTATAAGGATGTATTAGGGCGGTATTGAATACCCTTGGAGGGTAATGGATGGCAATGCTGTAGCCAATGAAGTTCTAACTGGGACTCGGCTATTGCTGTTACCCTCCTGCCATGATCAGAGCTTTAATAACTGAATAACACCTTATTCCTATCCCTACACTATCCTCTACAGATAACGGGGAAGATGAAAAGCATTCTTGCTTCGCCCCTTCAAGCCAGTCCTTATAAGGATGTATTAGGGAGGTATTGAATACCCTTGGAGGGTAATGGATGGCAATGCTGTATGCCAATGAAGTTCTAACTGAGACTCGGCTATTGCTGTTACCCTCCTGCCATGATCAGAGCTTTAATAGCTCAATAACACCTTATTCCTACACTGTCCTCCACAGATAACGGGGAAGATGAAAAGCATTCTTGCTTCGCCCCTTTAAGCCAGTTCTTATAAGGATGTATTAGGGCTCTTCAACGCATGTCCCGCGGAGCACTTTGCAGTGGCCTGCCGGCCATTTAAAAAAAATAACTACTTAACATTAAAACGCGATTAAATAAAAAATAATTTCAACGAAGCCCACGAGCCACTATGCTATACTGCGGTATTTAGAATTGTGAGATGCTTTCCAGATTCACAAGGAACGCTGTGCATTTGATACTTTACATAAAATCCTATAAAAATAAATATTAAATAGACATGCTTCTTCAGCCATCTACCAACGCCAAGCGTTACTTAAGTACTAGTACTAACGTCGCAGGATAGATGGCTGAAGCAGTAGTTCGTTCGAGTGCGCTGTCTAGTGTCTTCCAGATACATCTTGAAGGTTCTCGCTACTTCGTTATTTTCATATAAATACAAGAGGATCTCGTCCACAGTCAATCGTGAACAGTGTGATATTCGTGTATAAGCGCACGCAGGTTCGTCGTGTCAGTCATAGCCTATTGTGGTTTTATATTGCCAGACGTTTTTCATTAGTGTGAGGCATATTCAGTGGATAATAGCCGTTACACGACCATTTTGGATCATTTTTTGGTTCACCTTCCATCACTATGGCGTCTATGAGTAAAAAGCGTAAATCAAGTGATTCTTGTCGGGTTTTTTAGAAAAGTGGACTTTTTTTTTTTTTTTGTGCCGATCGACGATAAGCCAGTGTGTTTAATTTGTCACGTGTCAGTATCAGAAGAATACAATATAAAACGACACTATGAGACAAAGCATGCGTCCAATTTCATCAACAAGCTGGTCAAGGAAAAACATTGCCAAGTTGCCCATTGATATTGTAAAAAATGAATGTTTTCTTCATTAGGTTATGTTTTTTCAAGTATCGATTGTATTTACTAATCATGAACCCGACTCCTACCTACGCTCTTAAAGCCGAGTTTGTTTATTTTTATAGGATTTTATGTAAAGTATCAAATGCACAGCGTTCCTTGTAAATCTGGAAAGCATCTTACAATTCTAAATACCGCAGTATAGCTTAGTGGCCCGCGGGCTTCACTGAAATTTTTAATGCGGCCCGCACTGTCAGAAAGGTTGAAAACCCCTGATCTACGTCATTTCTGTTTATGCTTATATTTTGATTGATATGCATGCCTGTATGGAACTTGGGTTATGTTTTTCAAAAAATTCCTTTTTTTGCAATATTTATGTACATGTATGTGCTCGTGATTATCATGTACTTCTTCATTGCTAGTAGCATGATTGTTCTCGATCTGTTTTCAAGAATTTCGACTCTTTTTGCTGAATGTCGTATTTGTAAAATAGCAAGTGTGGATTTCGCCTCTAGGTGTGCTAAGAAATTGAAACAGGATACTCTGACAGAACAACTTCTAAGCAATAAACGTTGAACCTGCTCAACTAGTAAAGCATTATTAGTATTACGCACACAACGCAATACGTGACTATCGAAAAGTCTGCAAGCATTGACAAGTTTGTTCGAACCAAAAGATGCGAATTCATTAAAATGTGCGAGTTTGCGAAACACTTATAACAAACTTGTTAAAGAAAGAGCCTTCTCACCTTGGAAGTAGTGACTTAAGTCAGTTGTGGAACAAAAGTGGAGCATTTCAGGATACTTTTCTCCAGAGTGTTAGTTAAGTTTGTGATTTGTGCTCAGCATTTTTTTTTTTTTCTATTGAGTCTTCCTCTTTGGAATTTGGAATTTATATACATTGTGAGGAATGTACACGTGAAAAACGAAGTCATGAATCCAGGAGAATACTGGGCGAACGATCTAGGAGTTGGGATATATCCCAATATGGAAGATCATTTATGAATATAAGAAATTTTTTTTAATTAAAAATTTTATAGGGATCTGCGGACATCCTTGTCAACTGCGAAAAAGAAACATTTTTATGTAGGATTCTGCAGTCTCAAAAAATATTAAGATACATCAAGTTTTAAAAAAAAAAATGGTAATCTGCAATTAAGCCTTTATGTCGGACTCAATCATATGCCCTGGCAATCTCTAGAGCGACCACATAGGCATCATCAAACCTTTCCATAGTTTGTGTCCACTGATGGCTGATATTGAGAAGGGAAAACGTTGTGGAACAAAAGTGGATGAATTCATATTAGTGGTTCATCCACTTTTGTCACAAATTAAATGATGAGCTTCCAGATCATTAAAGAGTTGATTGTTTCTAACTGGATTATTTTCCAGTTAGAAATATAATTGATGGCTGGCTTTTATCTCCTTTCTTTGAGAGGGATTGAATATAGGCTTGTTCCCATGTATAGCGTAGATTCCGAATGAATACGAAAGGAGTGTAAAGATTATTCATTTCGCATGTATCCCCTCCCCACATACACATGTGTATAGGATGGACGTCAGTATGAGAGCTTCTCAACTGAAGATCAATTAGCCGGTCTCATTAGGAGGTAACAGAGTTTTCCATCCCTTAAAAAGGACAAACCACCAAGAAGAACATTCGCAATTAACAGACATAATACCCTGGCTTCATAGATTTAATGAGTTCGATGCAAACAACAACAACCTAGCTCAGCAGAAACCCAATTTGTGTTGAAATCTTCGTTGACAATTTTTTGTCTCGAGACATATTTAGAGTAGAAGTCTGACCTTCCTGAAGTAAACAGCGTATCCCCAAGGAAGAGGATAGCGGTCACGTCTCCTCGTTTAATTACAATAAAGTACAGATTTCATTTGTTGTGAACTGCATTAGTGGGAAAGCGTATAATTGCGATGTTGAGCGTGTTGCTTAGCTATTTCCAGATTAAAAGAGGAAAGAAATCAATTTGCTAATCCTGTATTATCTTAATTTCGTTGATCGTAGTTTAAAAATTGGATTAAAAGTCGTGATAATTTATTTAAGTTTTAACATATGAAACTGAATAAAAAATTATAAATCAAATTATTCCAAGAATACATTTTAATTTATTTACGTAAAAATTAGTACCTTAGAATTCATTACTTTTATTTTTCTAGATAATACTTTTAATTTCCTAATAAAATATCCTTCAAATACCTAAATGATCCCTCTTTTATTTATTTTTTTATTGTTATCACTGAGATGTATCACAGTTACCTACAAACAATTTAAACCAAGCTTATTTATGAAACAAAACCTGATGACTATTATATGACAAGTTTGAAAATGCCTAAGCTATAGAGAAATGCGATACTTCATATTTAAATTCAGTGCAGTGCATGCTTGCCACAGAAAACGTGGGTGTGCTGAAAAGACATTCTCTGGTTGCACACCCACCCAGCAATCCTACAGTTATACGATCATCAGTATGATAAAAAATGACAACTCTTCAAAAACACTGAGGAACCCAAACTATGGAATTTAAACTATGAAACTTAAGCTAAGCAAGTGTAGAAATGTCAGAGACATTGCTAAAGGAGCAGTTGGCAATAGTATTCTTGCAGAGTGACGTCATTAGTTATTATAAAATTCGGCTTGGGGGGGGGGGGAAGGTCGTGCTAAAACAAACTGCCCA
Source organism: Typopeltis vanoorti (assembly GCF_054136105.1). Taxonomy (NCBI): domain Eukaryota; kingdom Metazoa; phylum Arthropoda; class Arachnida; order Uropygi; family Thelyphonidae; genus Typopeltis; species Typopeltis vanoorti. Next base: position 98,688,654 of record NC_143555.1, on the reverse strand, counting down.
TATTTCGTTGAAGTTTATATGCCATCGTATTCAAAAGGTTATCATATAGTCCTTATCTGTATAAAGAATGGCTTAAAGGGACGAAGCAAGAATGCTTTTCATCTTTCCCGTTATCTGTAGAGGACCGTGTAGGGATAAGGTGTTATTGAGCTATTAAAGCTCTGATCATGGCAGGAGGGTAACAGCATTAACCGAGCCTCAGTTAGAACTTCATTGACTACAGCATTGCCATATTTAAAGGTAAAGCTGTTTCTAAAAATTCGGACGATCCCTAGGCCACTCAATCGTGGGCGAAAGACTGTCCATCTCAGCGTTGGCTCCACTCAGTGATGGCCTTCCACCCACACACCACCACCGAGCAGAACCGCTCATGTTCCGAAGAAAAGCATCCACCGACAAAGCCCCTCAGCGGGCTGTGCAGGAGAACACTTTTCCCGGAGACTCAAATTGCTCCCTTAAGGCAAAACCCTTAAGATAGCGAACTCAAACACTCTAATCTCTGCGTCCCGTGGGGTACAGCAACAGCCGATCCTCAGTTAAACTTCATTGGTATAGCATTGCCTTCCATTACCCTCCAAGGGTATTAATCCTATATATCCTCATCAAACTTCCTTATAGTCCTTATAAGGACTGACGTAAAGGGGCGAAGCAAGAATGCTTTTCATCTACCCCGTTATCTGTAGAGGACAGTGTAGGGATAAGGTGTAATTGAGCTATTAAAGCTCTGATCAACTTCATTGGCTACAGCATTGCCATCCATTACCCTCCAAGGGTATTAATCACCATATCTCACGGTCGATTAACTACAATTCTCTCACTCTCTCCTCATCAAACCTTATATAGGCCCTTATAAGGACTGGCTTAAAATGGCGAAGCAAGAATGCTTTCATCTTCCCCGTTATCTGTAGAGGACAGTGTAGGGATAAGGTGTTATTGAGCAATCATGGCAGGAGGGTAACAGCAATAGCCGAGCCTCAGTTAGATCTGTATTAGCTACAGCATTATCATCCATTACCCTCCAAGGGTATTGAATGATTTGAATGAATTGAATGGTTTGAATGAATCAATCACCGCATCTGACGGTCGATTGATTCCCTATCTCTTCCTTATCAAACCTCTAACTCTTGCTATATATATATATATATATATATATATTCATCTTTTTTTGACTGACTGAAACAGAGAAAATATATAACAATTTTCTGTTAATTTTTATCTATTTGTAATAAGTAAAATACTCGAACAGAGGATATAATGGATCCATTCATATTTTATAGCCAAATATAGAAGAAACTTAAGTTTCGAAAATTTACCAGAGTTTTACCGAAAAAGAGAACATAACCTTCTTATAAGTTCTAGCAAATATTCAAACCTAGATGCACTAAAAGAAACTTAATTTTTTCTATTTCTGGTTATAAAATATGAATGGATTTATAATATTCTTCTTTGTTTTTAAAATTTAAGTTTTTTTAGTTCTATACTTTTTAACATTTTATAGTACACCCACCAAAAATTCACTTATGATGATTTTAATTTTCTGACAGTTTTAGGAGCGCACTGAATGGTAGGATGATGAATAATCAGTCGACCGTGAAATGCGGTGATTGATTCATTCAATTCCAATACCCTTGGAGAGTAATGGATGGCAATGCTGTAGCCAATTAAGTTCTAACTGAGGCTCGGCTATGCTCTTACTCTCCTGCCATGATCAGAACTTTAATTGCTCAATAACACCTTATCCCTACACTGTCCTCTACAGATAACGGGGAAGATGAGAAGCATTCTTGCTTCGCCCCTTTAAGTCACTCTATCTTAGGATATAAGGAGAGCGCACTGAATCATTTGGATTTCATTTTGTTGTTATCGAATTCTGTTTCTGATGAAAACCAACAACTGTCAGCTATGTGACACTTAATCAGTGCGGACTCCTTGGACAGAGTGTTTAATTAAGTAACAAGCCAAAGCAACTCCAATTCCGAAGGTTATGCTCTCTAGTAAATCGTTACCTGAGGTTTCTACATTTGACAATAAACTATATGTGGATCCACGATATCCTCCATTTCAATGTAATAAAATTGCCATTTAATTTTATAGGAACCATTTATTTAATAAAATAAAGCAGAAAAACAATTTCACTTATTTCCTCAAATAACGAAATAAAATTTAGCGAAGTTCTATTTTAAACTGTGAAATGCAGAGAATAGTTGGGAATGTAATAATCAAAATGATTTCACGATAAATTATAATGTAGGAAAAGGAATTTGTCAGCGTTTCTAGGAATAGTCTACATCTGATTTCGTCATTAATATTTCTGAAAGAAAGCTCTTGCGATAAATATGGTGGAAAATATCCAAGACGCATGGCAAAGTACTCCAACTGAAAATTCAGATGATCAAACGTAATTCAACACTATAACTCCGACTTTATTTTAAGTAGTGGAAAATAAAGAAATTCAGATATGCTTCATTTTTATAAAATACAGTTTCATTTTTAAAATTATAAAATCTTAAAAAATACATTTTTAGATATTCTACCAAACTGCCTATTTTTTCCCTTTTGAACTGAAGGCATTTTCTTGAAAGATTTGTTTTCTGTAATATTTATTCTGCGCAATGAGGATGCGCAGAATGAATTCAAATTAAAATATTTCTTATTTGTTTATAGAGGTGGCGCATAAGTCAGAAGGGATTTAAAAGTAGTTTTCATAACTAATAAAAATCTCCAAGTTTTGTATTTGATTATAACAAAAAAGAAAAAATAAATAAATAAAAAGTTATTAAATGAATTCATTCGTGACTTATGGGGCCACTTTGTGGAACCTGACAGCGAATGAAACCAGGATTTTTTTTTTTTTTTGATTTGCAGAAGCTTTTTTTTTCCTTTTTTTGTGAGTGGCTGGAAGGGAGAAGTGGTATATAATTATTCAGATAACAATGCTTTGATCAAATAACTGATCGCTTCCGTCTATATTCTCGAGATGGTTTAAAACTTGGATTTTCCTCTCCCCCCCCCCCCGCCTTCAAAACGGCAGGTCATCTTGAGAAGACACAGTTAAGAGCAGTGGTGAGTTATGGAAATTTTAACAAAGGGCTCGCATAGTCGAGCAAAAAAAAAAAAAGACCTAACTTACCCCTTATAATACTTATATTGCGACTTTGTAGAGCTTCTGCTAGATATGATAATTCCTGTAGGATATCAATCATTAATGGTAGACCTTTTAAAAATTCCAAATTGAGAAGTCGGTTTAAAAAGTTCTTATATTTATCGTTCGATGCAAAATGCTTGCATAAAGCTGGATAATTTCTCCACAAAGCAAGAGTCGTTCGTAAACTGCAAGCTGCCCATCGTGGTCCAAACACACGGCCGATCTTTAAAATTTCGATACCAAAGTCTTTAGAAATCGTATTTAATTCTCCTTGATTTTTTTGGTGATTGATGATAAAAAGCATATAATTATCCATAAATATTTCAAAATGATTTATTTCTTTAATGTTTTTTTTTATCGAATTGTCTAATGCTAAGTGTAAACGATGAGCGCCATGCCAAGTCACAAACGTTTGGAAATTTTTGATTGCAACACCTGATTTGTTTCCTAACATTACGCTAGCTCCATCAGAACAAAATGTAATGAAATAATTTTTTATATAGTTATCAGAAAATCCATATGAATTTAAAGTAGCACGTATACATTCCACGGTGGTATTTTCTAGTTCTACAAGATTATTAAACAAGAAGAACAAGGGGCTCGCAAATTTTTGAAAAATTTAAAAGGGCTCGCGCGAGCCCCTTATAGCTCACCACTGATTAAGAGCCAATATACTCTCCTGGTAGTTTTAATCGCTTAGGCCTCATTATAACCATAATCAAACTCTTGATATACGATCGAAGCTCTGACAATAGAATGTGTGCTTTATTGATAATGATCCCGCATACCAATGACGCTGCTATACTGGTTAATAGCAACTGAGTAGTGACACAGGTATATGGCATTCGACAGAGTTATTCAATTTAGTTTTCGGACTGATTATCCAGAGTTATCTGTCCATTAATTTCACTTATAAATGGCAGAACATCGTGCAATGTTCGAATCCTATTAATAACCCGTGTAAATGAAAAATGATTAAAATATTAAAACATCGATAGCACGTTAATCAACATAAATAAGTCACAATTACCTCTGTTCCTGTTAAGGATGCGTTTCCAATCCAATAATATATTGTTTTTCGAGGATGTGAACATCTCCTTCTGTATATAGATTGAAAACTCTTGCGTAATGTCCCTCGACTGATCATTCTGTTTTTAATTATAATTATTGTTGAAAAAAAAAAAAAGAATTTTAACGATTTCTTCTTATTAAATATATAAATAGAAAAAGAATATTACTTAAATTAAGGGGATATTAAATCCCACATAGTTTTAAAACCGAATAAGAAACTCAAAGATTGGAATCAGAGAGTTTCTTGCCGAATATAGCCTCATCCAACTACCTATAGAAGCCTCAAAAAAGGCTGAAACCGGTCTGGGTAGTGACCTCCCTCCATAATGTAATAACAGCATACATTTCCTGGGAAATGTGTTTTTACATTATGGAAAATACCTAAGAATAGCGATCTGAACTTCCCCCACCTTTGCAACGGGTTGCCCGGTATTGTACTACGTACTAGGATCACTTGCATTGGCTAACGCTAGTGTCGCCGATACTTTATAGTTTACTATATTCGGCAAGAAACTCTCTGATTCCAATCTTTGAGTTTCTTATTCGGTTTTAAAACTATGTGGGATTTAATATCCCCTTAATTTAAGTAATGTTTTCATTGCCGAAATAAAGCTTATTAGCTCTTTATACTTAAGAAAAAGAATAATTGGTTCTTCTCATAAATATAAATAATATGTTTATTAATTTTATAAAAATATAAATATTTGTAAATAAAAGATTTACAAGCAAATTTTATTAATTTATTATGATTATAAAACTAGCAAATGCATAATTAAATGCCTAAATAGGTATGAACTATCTCAATATACTTTAACAAAATGAAAAGAAAACGGGATGCTTTTTTTATATATTTGAAAAGCAGTCCAAGCAACTGTAGTTTTGTAACTGACACTCCACTGCACTAATAGTTTCTTACAGTCCTCAGTCTGAACAGTTGGGTATGCGAGCATCTATAGTAGTTGGATAAGAGCAAGTTACGTATCGACTATCGTGCGCTAGGGTAGTGAAATGGTTTAGATAACATTCAAGTAAGGATGGGAGATGGAAACTACTATTGTGTTAATAAACTGCCTTCGTAGACAGCCAGTGAGTCATCACAATAACTTTCCTACCATGTGGGGAACGCATCAAAGAGGTGGTCAGATAACCCCATGTTGTGATAGCAAATACGAACAGACCACCAGTGGTTCTTTTGACTGCAGTTATCCTTTCCAGAGCCCCAATAAGAATAGCATTTGACAGCAGATCGAATAAACAGATATCTTCATTGGTGAATGTTTCCTTCATAGTTTTATTTTTTGGTGTAGTTTTGATGTATCGAGTTTGATGTAGTGCACTGAATACTGAAAAGCTTGTTTTACTTTTGTAACTAAGGAGACGAGAAAATTGCTGTGCTGATATTAAATGATTTTTTCTAAAATAGGGTTATTTCTCTACCACAGAGAGAGAGAGAGAGAGAGAGAGAGAGAGAGAGAGAGAGAGAGAGAGAGAGAGAGAGAGAGAGAGAGAGAGCACGTAGCACCATAGTTACACTTTCACTATAAAAGATTACAAAATCGTGTAGCGACGGCTTCGTTCCATTTCATCACTTAATTGACTTCACTGTAATCTATCAACAGAGCAACCAGAAAGGACCATTTATCACTTCGCGATATTCTCTTTCCCAGTATTATAAGATGCAGCAGAGTGGAACATGCGAAACTGAATGCAATGGTGTCACTAGTTAAACAGTCTACGGAAGGCTTTTCTAATGCCGTTTGCTTCAGAGATGGTGAAATTGTGGATCTTGATTTAAGGACTACTGTACGCCCACAGATGCGAGACCCTTCGACGCTTCTGCGCATGTCAGATTAAGGAGAATCCATTCCGATATTAGGGTAATCAATGCGTTTCGTTTGATGAGTGTTTATTATTATACGTCGGAAAATTATCTTTTCTTTTATGAAAATTCTAGTTTTTAAAGCGATAACTATTTTGCTTTACAACAGTTGGAAAATTTTACGTGCGTGATTTCACGTGTTGGTGACCAATTCGTACATCCTTTATTTCTTTCTCTCCTTCAGCATGAATTGACTATTCTTGGCAATCTGCTAGTCCCGGTTCTCTGAACTGTGGGCGTACAATATCTATTATATGCGGTGTTACTAAAGGTTTTAAGAGGCAACTTAGGACACAATAACTGCTTAAAATGCTGTTGAATTTGGACGTTGCAGAATCGTGAAACTGTACTCCTACTATAAAAGACAACTTTAAATCTTTTAGCAATTAATTTGGCAAGGAATTAAGAAGGCAGATTTCCAAATATATAGATATAGATATACAGTACGCTGAATGAAAAAGAATACCGAGGGTTTTTTTTTTCTTCTGAAGGCTGAGTAAGGGGGAACTTAACTTGAAAGAATATCGGAACATTATCAAAAGTGAGAGGAAGTGATGTAGAAGCTTTCTTCCAGGTAATAACACAAAAGTGTGTTTTGAAAGCATTAAACATTAATCTTCCCATGGTCTTGTGTCCAAAGGTGAGCAAAGATAGCGAAGTCCGATGTAGAACGAGAAGGACTGAATCCATATTGGTCATTAATAATTAACCTTGTCTGTAGATTGTGAAGAAGCGCAGGTCGTTCATGACCCTCTTCATCTCTGTTGAGAGTATTAAAGTGAGGGCAATGGGACGATGGTTTCATGGCCGATTTTTATTTCTCCTCTTTTTTTTAGGAACAGGCGATATTGGCTTGTATCCATGCTGTTGGGTAATATATGTTAGATTAAGAAGAACGGCTTATAAAGGCGATACAAAATAGGTGTTAATTTTAATGTCCTTATGTCGAAAGACCAGAGGAGGCATGCAGTGGGAAGGTCATGTAAGAGTGGGAGGAGATTGTCTTGGTCGTCCAATTCAAACAACGGTCGTAGGAAGAAAAGACTGATGCAAAGAGGTCTGTCATATTTTTAGGAAATATTACAGTTGGGATCATCAAAATCAGAAGAAACCAATGATCCACCATAGATTACAATGGCTGGCAATCAATGAAATAAAACTATTTGAATGACATTTAATATACATAGATAAGGAAGAACTAAAAAAATTCATTAACATTAAATTCGCAAATCTGTGATCTCTGATCTCACTGAAATTTTTAGGTAGGAGATAAAGTTCATCTTCTGGTGTTAGACCACCACCAGTTTATAGGGGGCCTGACTATGTAAAAATAAATAAAAATATTTACAAAAGTAAATAAAAATTAAAAAATAAGAAAAATATCTCTTAGCTTACTCAGTACTAATGTACTATTACATCATTAAAGCCATTTATGAGTAAGAGAGAGATAAAAAAAAATTAAAAAAAAGCTAAGGAGAAAATTTTAAAATAATAATAATAACAATAAGGCGTGACAGATCACTCCATCTACTGGCATTTCCAGGATACATATTCATCTCATATTTGTTAATCATCCCATCCGGGATAACCTACTGGTTGATAGAAATTTCGTTGAATATGACGTCATATCTTCAAAAGAGCCGAACTCTCTCTCTTACTGTGGTGCAGTTTTTGTTCACGCACTCATCTGTAACGTCTCGCTGGCACTTTACTTATCTTCAATTTACAACTTTATTATATAATATGGTATGGAAAGATGATAGTCATCTTAGACATCATTTTGATTGTTGAGACGCCAATCATCTGTATCATCTGTAATCATATCAAGGCCTTTTTGCGATTTTTTTTTTTTTTTTTGTTGTTGAAACACCGATTATTTCGTAGTTGTCGCTTGATAAACCCGGAGACATAGATGAAGAATAATAACGTGCTTGTTAACCTACTGTTCAGTTTATTTTTAGAGGGCTAGGGAAATTTAAAGACAGACTGAATTTTTACATATAAGTTCCTGAAAATATAATAAATAGAACAATTTGAATATTATTATATCTAAATGAAAGTTATTCCAAGCTGAAAGAAATTATGAGTCTACTTCTTTTTTTTTCTACGATATTATCCAAAATTATGGTAGAAACAGTGAATGCTGTGTAAATTCTAATACCTCACAACCCGCATTTTGTCTATTCAGTGCTCTGAATAGAAATATAGAAACCTTACAGTCAAATGCATAACCTTTTCTAAACACGTTATTATACTGGTTATAAGTGCAACATCTGCGGGAACTGTTCTTATCTTTATATTTTAAATTATTAAAAGCCTTTTATAATGATTGATTGATTATATTCTAAACAGTAACAGGACAGGATTATATATTACTTTTTTTTTTTTTTTTTTTTACTAAACTGAAGATTGCTTCAGGGGAAAAAAATTAAAAAAGAAAGGCTTCTCTTCATCAAGACCCACCTTTACAACAACAGCAACCTTCCATGAAGAATTCATTGCACATAACTCACGATTAAGTGTAATGCTAACTCAGGAGACTAAGTTTGCAACATGGAATTATTAATATACGTAGTGTGTTAGCGAGCGGTAGATGGCGTGGTGTGAAGAGCGGATTGTGTACTGTGTATTAAGCAGTGATGTAAGCAAAGTAGATAGTGGGTTTAAGTGTAGAGTGCGCCTATTGCAATGAATCCTTGAACTCCATGTAACTGTCACGTAATAATAATAAAATATGCAGTTATGTCATAAAAACCGTGCCGACAATTTGGTGTTTTTCAAACAAACACTAAATTATCAGTTTGACAAACTCTGATAAATTGATAGTCCATGCTTTGCACCTCTCCCGTGGATAATTCACGAAATATTGAAAAATGGATACAGGTAATTTGACCTGTTCCGCCAGAAAAATGGCAGTTCCTGAACTGAAGTCGGATCTGATCTTTGCTCTCAACGTTCTAGCTCTTTCCAAATCGAGAAGCTGTACTTTACACTCTCCTTTCCTCAAATCATGTCAGTATAGTCTGATGGTACATAATAATAAAAATAATAATAATAATAATAATAATAATAATAATAATAATAATAATAATAATAATAATAATAATAATAATAATAATAATAATAATAATTATTATTATTATTATTATTATTATTATTATTATTATTATTATTATTATTATTATTATTATTATTATTATTACTTTGAATCCTCTAGTCAGAATTGCCGATCACTATTTTGTCTCAACTTCGTTTTATTACGTTTCCTACCCCCCCCCTCCCACCACCACAAAAGTCGACAAAACTCGATCATACTAAAGAGCATTGTCGATAACCAAGTAAAAAACACAGACCGGAATTGCCAACTTAAAATAAACGATCCTGTAACATTATACGAGAATTTTCAACTAAAGTTCACAGAAATATACAAAAAAGCAACAAAGCCTACACAAACGAGGCGACAAACAGACAACAATCCATGGATAAATGACGACATACTAAATAGCATTACTGTAAAAGAAAATCTATGGAAAATACTCAAAAAGTCACCCAGTAACACACATTTATAAACCTTATACAAAAGCACAAGAAATCAACTAACAACAAAAATTCGTAGGGCAAAAAGACGCTACTACTTCCAAAAATTCATGGAATATAACGACAACATTAAGCAAACATGGGCTACACTCAACGAAATAGTAACTCGAAAAAAGTAAACTTCAGCACAAGATTTTATTGCAAAAAGCTTCGGTCAGGACACAAACCAAGAGAAACTAGCAAACTCATTCAACCATGCCTTCACAAACAGTATCACACAACTCAAAAAAAGACAAACTACCAACGACCAACAAAAATCTACCGATACGAAGTCAACAACAAACTCTTTATTTTCCACCCGTAACAAAACAGGAACAGAAAGAAGAGCTCCTACAACTAAAACCAAAGACCACTCCAGGAATAGACAAAATAAGACTCACAGACCTTATAACACACTTTCAACATATAAATCCAATACTTTTGAGACTTGTGAACATAATATTCGACACAGGCATCATTCCACAACAACAACAGCAACAACAACTAAAAACTGCAATAATTACGCCAATACACAAACACGGTAAAAGAAACGATACTCAGAACTACAGACCAATAGCTACCCTACCAGTCATCTCAAAAATTCTAGAAAAAATAACGCACACTAGACTACAGAACTATTTACAGAAGTACATCATCTCAAAAAACCAATACGGTTTTAGAAAACAAAAAGCACCATCACTTTATTAGAAGACATCGCCGACACAATAAACAAAGCTCTCGACAAAAACAAGTACGCCGTCCTTATACTGCTTGCCTTAACCAAAGCATTTGATATACTTGAACATGACATACTACTCACCAAACCATCCTCAATAGGTATAAGAGGAACACTGCATACATGGTTCAGGAACTACCTCTCAAACAGAACACAAGTGACAAAAATAGGTACATGTCACAGCCGAGGTATACAAATAAAACACGAAGTTCCTCAAGGCGCCATATTATCACCCACACTATTCAACATATACATTGATGATGTTCATAACATAGCCATAAGAAGTCAAATATTTCAGTACGCAGATGACACCGCACTACTAGCAATCCACACAGACATCAACATGGCTCTCTGCAAAGCACAACATGACACTTAAATAAAATCACAACATACTTCCACCAAAACGCAATTCTAATCAACGGCACCGAAACAAAACACAGATGTTGATAATACACAACCCAAGAACCATTCATCCCGCATCACTATCGATATATTGTCACACATACTGCTGCATTAACAACAAAAATACCTGCCAATGTCCCGTAATCAAACCTGTAACACATGCAAAATACCTTGGTCTCTATATAGATTGCCACCTTAAATGGACAAAACATACAGAACACCTACACACCAAACTCCGGATCATCGCAGCAAAACTCTTCCAAGTAAAAGACATTATTCCATCCAACATAAAAAAAAAAAAAAAAACTCCTATCACGGTATCTGCGAATCCCTACTCAGATACGGTATAACAGTCTATGCAAACACATCAAACAGCCACCTAACAAAATTAGAAACCTTACACAGGAAAATTGTGTCAACAGTGATTTGGACACCTTACATGCAACAACCAATATCTGACTAGCACATGGCGACAGATAGAATCCTGAGCATTAAAAACCTGAAACATGACATTAACAAGGAATTACTTCAACTTCGCCTATCGAAACAACAGAGACACATATCGTATAACACGACCTACAACAACTCTCTACATCCCTTTCAACAACTCTCTACATCCTTACACTCTTCAACAACTCATACGGTTCTTCTGTGAGATCACATCAGATACCAACGCAACTCAACAACCTACCAAGAAATTTAAAACACATAGATTACTACAGAACATTAAAAAACGAACTCTGGAAAATATACCAACAAAGTTAATACACCATTAACACTAATATACACATCACAAATCACCAGCATCCAATGCCTACAGCCCATGCAAAAACAGTAACAACAACATAAATAGTGAAGGCTAAATCCCACTCTCTTCATAAAAGCTAACCCAAGCTTCGAAGTAGGTGGGATTAACTTGCCTCACCCATCCACACGTAATCCTTATAATCAAATGCAGAAATGTAACAAAACAGTCAGTAAATTACATAACAATAAAGAAGATACTGAAGATACTGATTATTATATGATAATATCATTAATATAATATTACTATGTAACATGAAAAAAATAATGTAATAAATTATTCTTATCATTAAAAAAATATGTAAATGATGAGTTTACATTGTATGTTTGTGAGAAATAGGAAATATAATATTTTAATTGCACATGTATAAACACTGTAGTATAATCACTCTTTCTCAAATTTTGAAAAAAAAAATAGTAAACTACATGTAATATTATATAACTTGTGTAACTCTGAACTATATAATTGTAAATTATTACTGTGAATGTTATTTTAAAAGATAGTAAAAAAAATGTTATTATCACTGTTATTGAAATTTCATTATATGTAGCACTCAGTGCTGAACCTTGTAAAATAATATACTGAATGTTACTCAAGATAATAATTGTATATATGTAAATATTTGAGAGATTATGTGTCAAAATTATATGTATAAACAGTTTAGCAATTAATAAAAAATATCATATTATAAAAATATTATTATTAGAATTATTAGAATTATTATTAATATTTTTTTAAAAAAAATTATTATTATTATTATTATTATTATTATTATTATTATTATTATTATTATACCGGAATCTCCATGGAGTCCGAAGACTCATCGCGGGAGACCCAATCTATCATACATCTCCTTGAACTCATTAGCAAAGTACTCACAACTGACTCTAGCAACCCATTCCATTCATTCACCACTCTCCAAGCAAAAAATCTAGTCCTCACTACTGACTACACCTTTATTCAACTTCCAGGGATGACCCATTGTTCTGGTCCCTCTAGCCAAGTGCTGAAACATTTCCCCTGCATCTGTCCTATGAAATTCCTTTAAACAACTTAAATGTTTCTATCATATTCCCTCTTTTTCTTCTATCAACCAACTTCTGCAATCCATACCAGGGAACATTCCACAAGCCACTCACCATCTTGGTCACTCGCCTTTGAATCCTCTCCCAGACGCTTCCTTATCTCCAAGAAACCCAGGGAGTCAGACTTGAGCATAGTAATCCAGATGTGAGCGTATCAGGGCCTTATAAAGAGAAACAACTTCCTTATCTCTACTTGTTAGTGTGTTCTTTAATAGCCAAGTGATCTTATGAGCTACTTTAGCAATCTTAGCAATATGTCCTCTAAACTTCAACTCTCTGTCTGCAGCCACCCCTAAATCTCTAGCTTCATCTATTTCTTGGAGTACAGTGCCTTCAATGTGATACGGCTTGTAATCTATTTGTCCCAAAATGCATAACTTTACATTTCTCCACATTAAGCTAATACCCCTTCTTCCACTTATCTTCCACTTTTGCCCTTGACAGCCTATTTAAATCGTTCTTCAAGCTCACTACATCGCCTTGATTAATATTAACCTACCTAATTTCGCATTATCAGCAAACAACTGAATATTTCCTTTCAGGTTATTTCCTATATCATTTATATACAATTTAAATAGTAGTGGTCCCAGCACTGAACTTGTGGCACACCACTACTTACTGTTTTCGCCTCGATTGTGCCCCTCCATATACCACTTTTTGATATCTGTCCAGCAGCCACTCTCTTATCCACTTAACCAGTGTCATATCCATCCCCATTTGTTCTAATTTGTGTAACAGTGTTCCATGTGGTATTCTGTCAAATGCTTTTGCAAAATCCAGCAAAATCATCGTGTATTCATTTCGTTTATCCAACTCAGTCGTTACTCCATTATAAAACTGTTAGTAAATTACTAAGACATGACCGATCCTTCACAAAGACATGATCGTCCTTATACAGTATCATATTTTTATCTGCCTGTTCTCAAATTCTCTTTTTTTTTATCAATTTTTCTAATACTTTTACCACCATACTTGAGATACTGATTGGTCTATATTTGCTACTGACTTGTCTTAGAACCTTCCTTACGGAAAGGGATAATTTTGTCCTCTTTCCGCTCTACCCTGCAGTGTTTATGCCATGGTGTAGATTTAAAGCTTCTTCCTAAGCATGCCATAATCAACTGCCTTGTAGTTCCACAACTTTGGAACTCTACCAGCGTTGAGACTTAAATTAAAAAGCTTAGTGAAAGGCATTGCAAGTTCCCTTGCACATTCCCGCAAAAACCGATCTGATATTCCATCTAATCCCACAGCTGTATTTACATTGAGATTCTGTAATAATATCCTAAGAAGCTCCTATTCATTCACCTCTGTTCCCACATTATTAATGTCTATCACATTGGTTAAAGGTAACCTCACTATGATGATGTACTCACATGTGCCTAAGTTTATATTCTCATAAGCTCTGAGAAAAGTTTGAATCTGATGTAATTAAAAAAAAAAATGTGTATATATCTAAACAATGCTAGAGTAAAGACTTTTAGGCTCTTTATCATAATGTTTGAATAATTAATTTTTTATATTAATATTAATAAAAAAATTAATGCAGCTAAATGAAGTTTAAATTGCAATACTCGATTTCAATTTTTCAAACTACAGCCTGACCAATGCGGATAAATAAAGTTTCAGTTATAATATATTCAATTCATTTAAATATTGGTTAATTCAATAGTTTTTATCTCTCTGCGAATTAAAAATTGTGCATTATTTTATACAGTTTTAAAAGCTAGGTCAGATGTTGTAGTTTGAAAAATTGAAATCGAAATAATACTCTATTGAACGCATAAAGACCGTGAACTATGCTTTATCTCGCCCTGCTGTTGTTAAAAACAAAGTAAATTAAAAAGTGCTACAACTACAGGTATTATCCGTAAGCTACACAGTCTTATGGCCGAAATGGAAATATTTTTAGATTGATGGGTATAGATTGATGACCAAACCGGATGGACTTGTTCGTTAGGCCGAAACATTTCAGAATAACTTTCGTAAACGAAAATTACAATATACTTTATAGTCCTTATAAGGACTGGCTTAAAGGGGCGAAGCAAGAATGCTTTTCATCTTCCCCGTTATCTGTAGAGGACAGTGTAGGGATAAGGTGCTATTGATCTATTAAAGCTCTGATCATGGCAGGAGGGTAACAGCAATAGCCGAGCCTCAGTTAGAACTTCATTGGCTACTGTATAAGTAAAGCCATCTCTAAAAATAAGGACGATCCCTAGACCACTCAATAGTGGCCGAAAGACTGTCCAGCTCGGCGTTCTTAGATCGTAGTTTTCGATCTCAGAGTTTCGCATACTGGCTGTAAAAGAATAAGTGATTTTTATCCCCAGTAGTATGGGTCCCACTCTGAACAAGATCAAGATAAGATAAGGAATCGTGACGTGATTGGTTGATGACGTCATTGTGTGTAATATCATGGGTCTGGAATGTTTGGAATTTCCCTGTGGGCATATGTGTCACTGGCTTCAGTTCTTGTGTTTTGGTTCGCGTATGGAATGTTGATGGTAGAGATAAGGATTCGTGTTGTGATTGGTGGGACACTCTGAACAAGATGAAGATCAAGATAAGATAAGGAATCGTGACGTGGATGTTTGTTGTTATGAGATGTAGATAAGTGACATCATTTGTTATTTGTAAATAAGTGACGTCATTTGTTATTTGTAGATAAGTGACGTTATTGTTTTGAATGGAAAAGGGAGATATATTAGAGATAAGGAATCGTGTCGTGATTGGTGGACACTTTAAACAAGATCAAGATCAAGATAAGATAAGGAATTGTGACGTGAATGTTTGTCGTTGTTGTTGTTGTAAATAAGTGACGTTATTGTTTTGAATGGAAAGGGATATATATTAGTGTATAAGGAATCGTGTCGTGATTGGTGGACACTTCTGACTAGATCAAGATCAAGATAAGATTAGGATTCGTGACGTGAATATTTGTTGTTATTGAGTTTGGAATGATAATTTAATTTAATTATATGCTATGTCACTCAAACATACAGTTTTTTTTTCTATAGATGGCTGTACTAATTGCCAATACATTTTGGGGTATTTCTTTACTGTTAAAGGTGGGAATTCTTAGAGTAAGTCGTGATGACGGGTGTGATTAGGTTTTCTGAATAATTTGATTATATATACTAATGTAACTCAAACACACTTTTTTCCCCCATAGTTCATCCGTATTTTCTTCTATATTCATAATCTAATCAAGTTCATATTTTATTCATAATTCATCCGAATATTTTGTTTTGTCTAAAGTATGATCTTCAAGTTCAATAAATAATTTTTTTCTTCTATAGATGGTTGTACTAATTTTCCAATACATTTTGGGTATTTCTTTACTGTTAAAGTGTGGGAATTCTTAGAGAAAGTCGTGATGGCTGTCGTGTTTCGAGTTTTTCTAAATAATTAATTATGTACTGGTGTCCCTTAAACACACACATACACATTAGACATAAAAAATCGCTAATGTATCCATATTGATACTCTAATATATAGCCTATGATTATTCTTATGGAAAAAAAAACTATTCAGTATTAGAATTACGCTTACCAAAAACATACGAGCAGTTGTTATGTTTAAGTTAAAAAAGTACGTACAGCTTTCCAGATGACTCTTCTAAATAGCAATATTCCAAAATAGTTGAATTTTATATCCACAACACAACACAAACAAAAAAATCACAAAGAATGAAATTTGTGTAAATACTGTAACCTGAACGAGTTAAGTACTTCGTCCTTTAGATTACAGACCGTAGATGCTGTGGTTTCGTAATTGCAATATCCCCCAGCGAGCGGTTTTCTTCAAAGGGGTCTTTCATGAAAATGACATGAGTCACATCCGTAAATTGTGGTATTGTTCAAAAGGTAGCATTTCCTCAAGTTTGGATATTTCTCAAATACTTACATATGACTAAGGGATTAGTATTCACATGATTGGATGACACACATCCTAAATTTTTATTCTTCGTTACTGTTGGCATTTATTGGTGTAGTAAATTAATGCTTACATTTAATTTTAATTTAGATTACTATCCGATTGGTTCTCTGTATTAATTCTTTCCCACTGTTGCCCAAGCTTGGTGGGAAAGTCTATGCGTCGTTTTGTTTAGGGTAAGTGTTATTTTCAGTTTCAAATTCCGATTGCTGTTAGAGTATGGAATTCTGACAAGTGAAATTATTATTTTTATTTTTATTTTTTTTTCAAATTGAATGGTTATTTTCTGTATTTTACTTTTAAAGGTCATATTCTAACAGAATAACTGAGCAGAATTAATAAATATATAAAGTGTATGTGAATTTATTTTCCAACGCTGTATATTTCTCATTAAGTCTTATCTTAAAGATAGCTCTCTTAACCGGTTGCCATTTGTTGTACGTAGGTGAGAAATTGTGTGTTTTGGTTCGAACTCTTGGTTTCCATTGGAAAATTACCAATATAACTATTAATTTTACCTTCGATTCCTTGTGCTTTTAACCTATTTCTGTAAGTGGAATTGATTTATTTTATTTATTTTTTTCTTTAGCATTAGTAAATTTTAAGTAACTGATATGAGACAAACAAGGTTTTGAACTCTCCGCAGTTCAAAGATTGCTGTTTTTCTACAGCAATCTTTTTAAGAGTTTTGTATAAAAAAATTCTCTGGTTACTTTGTGGCATGAAATTTCACAAGGAAAAAAAAAGAAAAAAAATGTTATCCTCCTTCTTAAAGTTGTATATAACACATCAACTACACCCAAGTGTTCATTTAAATTTACACATTTTATTTGAATAAAATATTTTTTATAAATTGTATTAACTGAATCTAACAATACAGAAAATAAATAAATAAACTGAAAATTACATCAAAGGTTCTTCCCAGACTTGTGGAATTGCCATCATGTGGTTTTTGACAATGTGACTCTCATCTGAAAGTTAATTTTTCATTTGGCGTTCGTTGGGAATTTATTACTGTAGTAAAATTAAGGGTTGTGTATTTATTTCTTTGAATCCAATATGCATACTTCAGAGAATTATTAAAAGCACAGAATCTTTCGTTATGTTTCCAAAAGCATTTAAAAGTACACGTCATGTTTTCACGTTTTGGGCATCCAATTTCATTTAAATCAAGAACAGGCCTCCCTATTAACTTCGTTAATGTTTTTGATTTTTCTCTTCCTTTGGCAAGTAATATATGATATTTGTATGTTGATTCTATCATCCAATCTCTTAGTTTGTCCAAAGATAGTGAACCAATTTCCCATGTCAGCTGATGGTTATATTTTATTAACCAAGAATTCTGTTTTTTAACTCTTTCAGGTAATTCTTTCCAACTACAAGGTGATTTTGTCACTGTATATCTTACACTAATTCCATCAGAAATACAAATTTCTTTAGGAAATAAATTTGAAGTCTTATTCAAAAGAAATTGGCAGTCAATTATCCCAATGATAACTGAAAATTCGTATTTTCACCCACTGTCGATTTTTCATAATCGTTTTCCTTCATTCTTCTTCTTCGATTACTTCATATGGCACCACAAATAAATAGTTATTTATTATTATTTCACTGATTATTAGCTCTGATTGTATACTTTATGGTAACTTTCATTTATAAAATTCTAAACAATTAGAACTTTTCACAAAGAAACTTTCAAAGAATTTGTGGCTCACCCATTATTTTTACATTACCAAACACAAATCACAAAACAGCAGCTGCAGTGGATGAACGATTACCTTAAGTCCAAAGTCACTCGACTCTATGGTATTTTCTTATGGTACTGTTTACACTTACCATGCCCTACCCTGACCGTTCCTTCAAAAATGAACCTTTTGTGCAGATGACTCAACAACATGTTTTCACATGCTGTTGGATATACTGTTGGTGTGTTTTTATCTTACTTTGTGTAGGGAAAGGTAAAATTTGTATATGTGTTATCTGTAGAGTACAAACATTTTCTCTATGCCAAACTTTAAAGAAGAGTTATAGTCACGTTTTGTTGGGTTAATTAGGTGCTTCTCTCTCTCTCTCTCTCTCTCTCTCTCTCTCTCTCTCTGTAAAATAACCAAATTCTAGCAGTTCGGATTTTCGATTATGTGAATGATTTGTTTTCAGATAACTCAAATAATGTCAATAGGTAGCATTAGACAATTTCTAAAATAATCAATAATCAATACATGGATTTTAGTTTTCAGCACTTTTTTTCCTGTCCTGGCATTAATTTCACAGTTGTGATTTTTTTTAAATAATTAAACAGAATTGCATTAAGATATAAAGTTGTGGATTTAAATATCAAGATCTAATCAGAATAACTGAGTAAAAATTCACTGTGGAAAAACACAACAACAAAAACACACTTCTTTGTTCATTTAAGTTTACAAATGCACATTTTATTTTGCTGAAATACTATTTACAAGTATATTCACTGAGAAAAATTCGAAACATGTAATTACCTAAAAATATTTCACAATATTTAGTTTAGACTCTTAACATTTTCCAAAGAGTTCAATGAATAAAATTTTTGTTACTCACTGTTTCTTGGTTACATTACATCAAACTAGCTGGTCATGCAAAAGAATTTTTAAATCAGATACCATGGTAACCACACTTCCATACGTTTGATATTGTGTCAGTCTAGAAATGACACCATTCCTCCCTAAACATTCTGTGTATTCTTTTGTCAGGAAATATACACAAACAGTTTTTGTAAAATGTTTGTAAATGTCCCAAAATAAAGAATCTTTATCGAATTGGATAAAATCTTGAAAGTCTAATTTTACCATTGATGAATTTAAATGATTAGCAATAATTTTCCCCATTATACGAACAGATGGTAATTCAGTTTCCAAAAATAGTAAATTTTTGGAAACTGAATTACCATCTGTTAATTCTGTCAAATTAACTGAATTACCATCTGAAATAGGTCTGTCATACATTTTTGGTGGAAATCTCTCAGCTTCTTCACAACTAATAGAAAAAACTTTACTTCCATCAGCTCCTGTATCATCAAGTATTAGTTCCCCATCTTGGCATTTCAGAATATAACACTCACCGAGGTTCATTTTGTAGTCAACTCTTCTTTACAAGTAGCCGAGGATATCAGACCACTTCCTGCATAATTTTTCCCAAGTGGTCCTGGATAAATACATCACAATGTACGTGTCTTCTAAAATAATAATCGGTTTCCATCCTTTTAGAGCTAGGTGAAGAGTTTTGTCTTGTGCTATTTTCCTGAAGAAAGAAAATTTCAATGACTTTTGTGGCTCACCCATTATTTTACTTTACTTTCCTGGATACCAATCACCACAACACAATACGATAACTTCACAGGATGAACGAATTGTCGTAACTGCAAAGACACTTGACTCGTTTATTTTTCCTTATAGTACTGTTTACCTGACCCTTAACCCTGACTGTTCCTTCCAAAATGAAACTTTTTGCGCAGATGATTCATGGAAATGTTTCTACGTGCTGTTGGATAAAACATGACGACAATGACGGATGTGTGTCACCCTGGGAAAATTCCAAGATATCTTATCTCAAAAACATCACCCACAATTCCATAGCCAAACAAAACATGACAACAATGACATTATGTGTTTGGAAATTTCTGGGGAACATATGTCTCTCTTTCTGTGATATCACAGAGGGTGACAGCTGTCTTCCCTGCAATGCTCCCGCACCTAACCCCATCACCCTAGTCTCTCCCCTCTCCTCCAGAAGATGTCTGCTCAGCCTAGTGGAGATGAGTGAGCTCATCTTTTGCGGATATCTTTTAGTGATGTCACCTCCAACTGATACTGATAACTTTTTGGGGAAAAAAAATTAAAAAAATGTGTTTTTTATGATAACTTTTTAGGAAAAAAAACGTGCTTTTTATGATAACTTTTTTGGAAAAAAAATAAAAAAACGCGTTTTTTTATTTTTGGACCACCCGTGTTAAGAAGGCTCTCAAAGTATTCCCTCCATATGTGGAGGATATCCTTCTCGGTTGTTAAAAGTGCACCATCAGAGGCCTTAATTGCCCTTGCTGTGCACGATTTTCTCCCTCGAAGGCGGTGGATGGTCTTCCAGAATACTTTGTTTGCATTCGCATAGGATGAGTCTAATCTTTCTCCAAAGGATTCCCAAGCCTTCTGCTTTGCTGTCTTTAGCAAAGCAGAAGGCTTGGGAGCAGACACGAAAAGCTCCTTAGCATCAGCTTTTCGTGTCTCAGCATACCGCAAACGCATCTCAGGTGACCTGACCCTAAGCCATGTTAGGTAGGACTCCTTTTTTGCCCGGACAGTTTTATGGACTTCTTGGGCAGTGAGAAAAGGACACTAAGGTATCCTTTTCTCACTGCCCGTTGCCACGCCGAGCCACTTTCTGCCACAACATGAGAGTGCAGAGGCAGTGACAGCTGTTCTGAACAGCTTCCATTCCTCCTCAACATCTGCAGTATGCTTGGGAATCTCTTTGAACCTGGAGGAAATGTCATCTGCAAAATTCTTCATCACAGCCTCATTTCCAATGCCTCCCATTTCACGCGGTATAGCTGTTTAGGCCTACCAGCGTTGATGGTAGCATCTGGTTTCCGAAGCCGTAGAGTGCACATAACAAGGTGGTGGTTAGTTGA
This sequence comes from Typopeltis vanoorti, assembly GCF_054136105.1. Taxonomy (NCBI): domain Eukaryota; kingdom Metazoa; phylum Arthropoda; class Arachnida; order Uropygi; family Thelyphonidae; genus Typopeltis; species Typopeltis vanoorti. Next base: position 98,667,356 of record NC_143555.1, on the reverse strand, counting down.
CAGTTCTGCCCCTCTCCTCACACGAACGTCCAACACTGAGGAAAATAGGTCTGCTGAGACTATAAAGAAGTCAATCAGAGACCTTTGTTCTAGTGTATCCCTGTACCAGGTATACTTATGGACTTCTCGGTGCTGGACAAAGGTATTCATTATGGACAAGCTGTTAGTACAGCAGAAGTCCAATAATTTCAACCCATTTGCGTTAAGTTCAGGGTCGCCGTTCCTCCCAACCACACCCCTCCATGTCTGGTCATCTGTTCCAACATGTGCATTGAAGTCACCCATTAGCAGGGCTGATTCCGTGTCTGCCACCCTGTCAAAAGCAGCATCCACTTCCTCTAGCAAGGCGGAGTATTCTGACTCCAGATTAGGTGCACAGGCTTGCACTACAGCCAAATCATGGTTTTTCATCTGAAGCCTTAACACACATACCCGTTTCCCCCAATGGCATCCACTCAGCAACAGTCTGACAGCTGGGGGCTTGTGAGTATCCTCACACTCGCCTGTGCAGACATTGTCGGGCTCACACCAGAGTAGTGGAGCTTCCACCCCTTAACCAGGTCGACAGTTCCAGAGCCTCTCCTCTTGGTCGAAGAAAGCCTGACTAAGTCTAGCCGGTAGCGCTTGGCTTCCTCGACCAGTTCCAACTCCTTCCCTGTCAGAGAGAAGATGTTCCAGTTGCCTAAAGCCATAGTCTGGTGCCGTTGTCGTTGCCATTTCCGTCCTTTTGCAGAACCATTTCTTTGCGCTCCCCTTTAACACCTCCCCAAAAGGGTAGTGGGCCCATTGATGGAGTTTCCTCTAGCAGAGTGCTTAGGAGTGGTGTCTAAGGGAGACTGTAACATATTTTTCGAACGAGTCCCTCTGCCTGAAACCTGAACGCGTCCCTCCCTTGGTAACCCGCGCGACGGACGATGCGGTATGAAAATTTTTTGATGGCCTGATCATGTTACAGTGTTTGGTAATGTCCTGTTAGCACAAGACGAAATGACACAGCAAAATAGGAAAGATTCCACTCGAATACTCTAATAGCATTCGGGGAAAGAAGCAAGAAGAGAAGAAAGAAAGAAAGAAGCAAGGGAGGAAGAGGAGGGTCCAGTCTACAGATAATATAACAGATGTATATTACATGAAGTAAGGCATGGTCCAGCATCAGGTACCTCGGGTTTGCCACGCTCGTACTCACTAAAGTGAGCCCCTGAGCCCAAAAATTAATTAATTATTATTTTTAATTAATTAATTAGGGATAATTGGTAATAATGAAAATTTAAGAAGGGATAAGCGGATATCTGAAGTTTCAGAAACACTGTCCTAGAGCACATGCATGATAAAAATAAGCCTTTGGCTCTCTATTTCAGTAATACATGATAGTTTATTTATTTTCAGTTACAATCTAGAAATTATTGAACAAAGAATAAAAAAAAAAAACAACTAAACCATACTATACTGACATCGGAGCTCGGGGTATCTCTCAGATAATACAATTTACTGTAAAATATCACAAACCTTTACAAAAAACGTGTTCAACCAAACTGATAGGAAAAAAAAAAAAAAGTGAGGAATATCACTCGTAACATACGCACCGCAGCTACTCATCACCTTCAACCTATACAATAAAATATCTATGTCAATTAGCAAGTATCTGTCAGATCTGCCGGGACCTCCGCAGGTCAAATATTACAAATCTTTTCATAACACGTGTTAAACCAAACTGACTGAAACAAAAGTGCGAAGTAGCACTCGTAATATACTCACGCGCAGCTACTCATGACCTTTAACCTATACAATAGATAGGTTAAAGAATATTCATGTTAACAATTAGCATGTATCTGTCAGATTAGATGCGACCTACCGAGTGTTAAAACCTTTCGTGGCTAACTGGTTATAAGAAGACTATTGGCTATATTACCATCTAAAAACTGAATGGGATAAGTCTTCGTTAATGAAATATAGCTATTTATTTCGCACTTTTCTTAAGAAACAAAAATGAAATCGGAGTTAAAACAATACATTAATAACATAAAGCAGTAGAACATTCAGTAAAGTTTTTAAACAATTTCTGAAAGTTTAGTTTTTCAACGATTACCGATTAAAATTAAAATATATTTTGAAATACACCTTTTTGTTTTATTAATATGGAAGATACAAATGAATTCTTAATGATTTTTTCCAACGCACGTTTCGTCGATATGAATCTTGCATCATTCGTCGCTCATAACTTTCAAAAAAAAAAAGATTTTAAACTTAAAATAAAAATGCTAAATAATTTCTATATTTGCGGGTAAGTCGTAAGAAACTAATGCACCACTAAAATATAAATCACTGAAACTGAAAAGTTATTTGAACATATTTTGAGGTTTTTACTTCGTTATCACTCTTTTCAACTTTTATTTACCAATCAAGCTTTTTTTTTTTTTTAAGGGATAGAAGGATGAAACCCAGGGTAACGGATGGCAATGCTGTAGCCAATGAAGTTTTAACCGAGGCTCGGCTATTGCCGTTACCCAGACATGACCAGAGCTTATAACTAAGTAACACCCCATCCACATATTTTCTTCAGTCAGATGAAGGGATGAAGAGTCAAGGTCTCAGTCCATCTCCCAAAAAATGTTTATTTTTATTTTATAAAATATTTTATGTACGTGCTCGTGCATAAAAGCTAAGCCAGAGAAAGTGAGAGGGCTCGACTGTATTGTTTATTTTATTTTATTATTTTTAATATATATAAGGATTTTAAGATAAGCAAGCCGCTTATTTTCCTTTATAGCTTTTGAATTAATTAACCTATCTTTTTCACCTTGAATTGTTACAGGCAGCTCAAACTTATATTAGGTAGGCTTCTTTCAAGAAATATGACTAATTTTCTCTCAAAAATATTACAAAAGCACTTCGGTATTTAAAACTTTCCTTTTAATATCTGATAACAGTTCATTTGAGATCTAGACTTTGAGAAATGCTTGCTGCTTCTGGTTCAGCTAATAACTAACTTACTTGATTTTGCTGAATCAAGCTAGAAACTTTCGTCACAAAGGAATATGAATCCCTCCCTGGCAATTACGGGAGTGAAACCACTCGACCGAAGTATCTTTACCCTGAAATTTTATATCACATACAAATGTAAACTATACAAGGGCTGAGGGGGAAAAACAGTAGCAACCAAGAGTTTTTTAATTCGTTAGCTTATTTGTAAGTTTTATAAATTGTCCTTACATTCTCTGAGTATCATCAAGGATACGTAAAGAGCTTTTTTTCATCTTCATGCAAGAAAACTGGGAAATTTCATCTCCAAACTGTTTGAGTATTATTATTATTATTATTATTATTATTATTATTATTATTATTATTATTATTATTATTATTATTATTATTATTATTATTCCTGACACCTCGAAGGAGTCCGAAGACTCATCGCGGGAGAACACCTACAACTGTCTCAACTACTACACCGAACCTCTACTACGAATCATCTCCATCTACCGCCCACCTCCACCACCACAACTGGTATTTTTGTCTGTAAATGGCGTGTGTTCTATTGTCTATTTGTAATCATGTTCAAAAAGGTGCTAATCCACGGTATTTCCTTACCGAAGGGTCCAAAGTGGGTGTCCACACATTCAGGAACAAGCAGTTTTCATGCCCTTCGTACTGTTTGGTGTAAGGATTCAACTGAAAACAGGGAGGACCAAAATTTTTTGCCTTGTCTCGACGTCGACCATTGCACTACGATTTGTCCGACCACAAAGGCACTGGTTTCCTCCACCTTAAATTTCCAATTGGTGGACGTGCAAATGGGATACCCTGTAAGAGAAATAAATAAATAAACATACATATATTTGTAAAGTATTAAATACGTAGGAAAAAGTATTAAAAGTTCGTAGAATGGTGATTTTTTCCCTCTTTAGTTATAAAAAAGTAGAACCATTTCCAAAGAGTACCATCTATAGTCTAGGTGGCGAACTATTATTAAAATCTCTTTAAAAAAGAATGCCATCTATGAATCAGTACCGTCAGTTTCATTTTCCAATCCGATAAAATGAAAAGAAATAATAAATTATACGCGTTCAAAGGACTGGGTAATGGATTCTTTTCAATGGCATTACAAGTTAATATCTATTATTTTTTATCTTTTCTGCTGATGAAGCCTCTCAATGGCTTTATTTCTGAGGAAAAAAGACCTGATAATCAAAGGTTTGATTATCTTAGTCCGAAATAACACAACGTTTAGCCAACTACGATGATACAAATAATAACCTGAGTAAAGATACATTGTAATACTGTAATAAGCAGTTGCCTGATGCTGAGATTGCTACTACCCTCTGATCAGTGATTTCTTATTCTAAAAGCCATCAAATTAGTGTTTCGGCAAACCATTTTATTCCTCTTTACACAGTGCAATGTTAAAGCTCCCTTTAAAACAAGTTAACGTAGGTTTTTCTTAGAAATAAAGCTTCGAATATTCTTGCGTCAAGGATAAGATTGGAACTTGTTTCGTTTCCAGGTATATGATGCATTGAGCTACCAATTAGCCTTAGAAAAGTACGTGTGAACATTTATTATCTGAATTTCTGCAGTCTCAAGGTAACAGACTTAACGGAATTATTATCCATTTCCTAATATCGTGGTGGACTGGGTTTTTCACTCACTGATAATATCTTGTACATGCTGTGACGCTAATTCCTCTAGATGTCTATGACGTCACATGATTCTGCAGCAATGATGAATGCAAGGCAACCCACATTTCAATGGTTGATGTAGTGTTTGTACGTACTAGCACATTCCAGGATATTTTACAAATGACCACCTGAATTTCTTCAGGATATACCCAACCAAACTGCGTACGTTCAATTCCGCACATATCTTTAGACGACAGATTGGGCGTATTTCGTAATGGATGAGGACGATTGGTAACCCAATATTATGTCTGTAATGTGAATGTAAAATGAATGAATTAAACACGAAAATATGAGTATTATACCACAGTAAGAAAATATTATTTTATAATAATTATAAAACTTGGAAGTTTTTGTAATTATGACTTTCTTTGTGTTTTTTTATTTATTCGTATGGGGGTTCCCCCTGTTCCTTGACCGTCCCTTAGGACTGGTTGAGCCTTCCTAGTGTGGGATTAAGTATGTATTTATAACTATAGATCTGTGTTCACTGGCCAGTTTGCAAGCACATATCTTCCTATATTTTCTGTTTCCACATTAGTGTCTGTTACTGCTTTAACTTATGTGACAGACACTAATGTGGGAACAGAAAATATAGGAAGATATGTGCTTGCAAAGTGGTCACTCAGTAACTCAACTCTTTTATTCCCTTCGATCTCCTTGTGACCATCATCTCTCAATAAGATTAATCTTCCATAGTCATTCTTCCTCTTACTTGCCATATAACAAAAGAACTCCCTGGGATTTCCTTTAGCCTAATCAGCTAAATTTTTCTCATAATCTGATTTTGCCTTCCTTGCCATGCTGGTCACCTTTTTCTTTATATACCTTCCATAGCATTTTCTTCTTCTGCAGCTCGTGCTTAATAATATTACTCATCCATCTAACTCCTACCTGATGAACCCTCCTTACCTTAGGTATACAATTTAATATTGCTTCCTCTAGATCACCTTTAACTATCTCCCATGCACTACTAACATCCTTACCCTGCAGTGTTTTATGCGATGGTACAGATTTAAGCTTTTCCCTAAGCATGTCATAATCACCTGCCTTACACTTCCACAAATACCCCTTCTTGATAGAACATTCCTCATGTTTTACAATCTTCCAAGTCAAGACCGCATGGTCACTTTCACCAATCGGAGGTAATGTGGTTACCATGGTTATGGATAGCTCTTCTGATCCTATGACCAGGTCCAATACTCTCCCACCCTTAGTCCCCTCCATCACATGCTGCCTTAAGTAATTATTTCTCAGCGGTGTATACATTCTATTTCCTTCCTGTCATGTGATCTTTCTTCCTTCCAGTCTTTATCTCCATAGTTGAAGTGCCCCATAATAATCACTCGACCTGTATGTATTCATTGTACTAATTTGGCGATGCATGTCTTCCAGATCATCTGAATCTCCCTGGCCTATAGCAACAACCAACTGTATATTTTGTCTTACTGGTCTTAATTATCGTTAATAAGAATGGAATTTTCCACAGAATCAACCAAGAGTGAGTATTGGAGAGTTTCAGTACATCAGAGCATCAGTACGATGTTTGGTGTTCCTTTTTCAGGCACTTTGATAATAGATCTCTACTATCAAAGAGATCAAATACTATCATCTACTATCAAATACCCAAAGAGGTCTATAAGATTGCGAATCATTATTTTTCGCTTAGAACTATTTACCAGCAGTGTACTATCCCATCTCGGAGAGCTCTGCGTCAAAAAGAGTGAAATCCGAACATTGTTTGTGGGTGGTATTTTGGCTTGAACTCAACTGTCCTTCCGTGGAAATCGAGGCTCAGGAGTTCAGTAATAATGTTCTGTCACCGATCTCTATAGAGCTTTGGATTCGATCAGCTATATCACCCAGTACATCAATAAGTTCTCTCGAGGCTGCTGATTGTGGATTCGTTCTCATTGCTCTCCTATGACTTTCGTCACTTTCGTTTTCGCTGTCACATTTCAACCTTTAATTACGTCATGCACACGTGATTTTTGATGTTTTAATTGTGCGAAAATTGCACGAAGTGATTGATGACTAATATGGAAGTCTATGACAACATCTCACTTGTCGGTTAAACGCTAAACTGCGCTCTGTTTCCAGAAAGATACGTAGCTCGTCAGTTAGCATGACTTGTACGTTGCTTGTCCCAGAATTGTACCATCGTATGGTACTCGTCATTCAACATAGAGAGATTAAAAAAAAAAAAAACACTGTAATGCATATCATGGAAATGCATTTTCATCTCTTGGAATGAAAACAACAAACTCCCGATGAAAGCGATTGAAACATACACACTCGTTCATTCGAAATAATAATTATTAAAAGGATTATTCGTTTAAAAAAAAAATAGATTCTTCACAATCCATCTTCTGAGAACAATGGACCATTCTAAATGAAAATTAATATTTGAAACCGTGTTCCAGACAGGTGAGCAACTACCTCTCCCCTCGAGAAATACCAAAAAATATTCTTTTTGATTTCATATAACTTGCCTTAGTATGTATCCCATAATGCAAAGCACTCCCCCCCCCCCTTTCGGACGTGTATAATGGGAAGGATCACTACCCAGACCGTTTTCGGCCTTTATTGAAGTCTCTTTCAGTGGGAGCCAGACCCGGGAGAGATACCAAAGTTGAAGTACTGCAGAAGTCATATATTTCTCATATACAAGTAGCCAAAAGGTGAGACTACTAATAAAAATCTCTTGATGAGAGCGAGACCTTTATTACAGATATGAAATTAAAATCTCGAATATTTCACAAAAAACTTAAATTAAAAAGAGATGCCAAATTATCTTTCATCGAAACACAAATAGTTAAGAAGTGATTCTGGTTGCTCATTTACTTGTGTGTATTAACTAGTAATAATAAATTAATTAAAATCACTTCTGATTATTACCAAGCCACGAATGGAAGTTATTCGTGATCCGAGTTCGAGAAAAAGATTAAGCATTTAAAACAATTTATGTATCTAGAAATATATGCAATACTTTAATATGAATATTTTTATATTTTATCTAATAATTACAATGTAAACTTAAATTCTGAAAATACTATTGGTTTTTTCTTGGGAAAAATCTTTTTTTTTTTTTTTTTTTTATTTAATAGAAACAACACCATTATTTTGCTTTTGTAAGTCAACTTCTTCCATTCACTTTAAGTTTGATATTGTTGTGTCCAAGTCCTATAATGCCTACCTCACCTACCGAAATAATCGGCATCATCAACCATCTCAAGATCAAAAAAGCCCCAGGTCCTGACGACATCACTAATCAAGTCATCAAGGCACTACCACGCAAAGCCATATCACACCTGGCAAACATCATAAACTCCATCTTCAAATGGCAGCACTTCCCCCAGTCATGGAAAATAGCTGACATCATCCCAATTCACAAACCAGCAAAGACCCAAACCTACCTGAAAATTACCGTCCCATCAGCCTGCTAGGGAAAATAGCTGAGAAAAGCATCCTCATCAGATTCCAAGATCATGTCAACCAACTAAATATCATTCCAGAAGAACAATTTGGCTTCCATCAAAATCACAGCACCACCCATCAAATCCATAGACTGGTAGAATACATCACCACAGGATTTAATTGGAATCAACACACTGGAGCCGTCTTCCTAGACCTCTCAAAGGTCTTCGATAAGATCTGGCACCTAGGCCTCCTCTACAAATTTATCATCGCTAACCTTCCACTAAACATGATACGCCTGATCAAATCATACCTCTCCAACAGGAGGATGCAAGTCAAAATCAATGAAACAGTCTCAACCCAAAGGAAACTCCTCGCTGGAGTTCCTCAAGGATCACTGTTAGCCCCGATAATGTTCAACATCTATATGGCAGACATCCCTCAAAATCCTCTCACATCCACCATCGCCCTTTATGCAGATGACACGGCTATTCTAGCCAGATCTCGCCAACCACATCTCATTACCAAAAAACTACAAGACACCATCCTGAATCTAGAAAAATGGTTTAAATACTGGAGACTACAATTAAACCTCCGGTAAAGCAAAACGATACTCTTCACAAGAAGACGAGCATCCCCCAAAGGAGACATCACCCTGTTCAACTCTAAAATTCCCTGGAAAACTGAAGCAAAATACCTAGGAATACTTCTCGATAAGCGATTATGCTTCAACAGCCACATCAAGAGCACATGCACCAAAGCTTCAAAAGTTATCGCCCAGCTATACCCCTTGATCAACAGACACAGCAAACTAAGCTCAAGAAATAAAATTCTACTGTACAAGACAGTGATCCGTCCCACAGTCATATACGCCTCCCCAGCCTGGAGCCATACCTCCAAGACAAACATCCTCAAGCTACAGAGACTACAGAACAAGTGCCTGCGAATGATTCTGGACGCCCCGTGATTCATCAGGAACGCCCAGATGCACCGGGACATAAATATCCCCTACTTCTTTCCACTACTACGCTCCCTAGCAGAAAAATTCTTTATGAAAACATCTATGCATCCAAAGGCTCGGTTATTGTTGTTACCCTCCTGCCATGATCAGAGCTTTAATAGCTCAATAGCTCCTTATCCCTACACTGTCCTCTACAGATAACTTGGAGGGTAATGGATGGCAATGCTGTAGCCAATGAAGTTCTGAATGAGGCTCGGCTATTGCTGTTACCTTCTTGCCATGATCACAGCTTTAATAGCTCAATAACACCTTATCCCTACACTGTCCTCTGCAGATAACGGGGAAGATGAAAAGCATTCTTGCTTCGCCCCTTTAAGGCAGTCTTTACAAGGATATTGTTGTGACATACCCCGTGTGGTGGCCGGGAAAGAATAGCTCCACCGAAAATCCATCGTCCATTTAGTCGCCTCTTACGACACGAATTCTTAGGTGTCGCAAGAGGCGACTAAATGGACGCAGAGTTTCGAGAGTTTGCTCTCTCAGGTTTCTTCCGGAATTTCGTCCCCGATGAGAGAGGCTTAGATTTCGGAAGGTTTGCCTGGGAGTGCATATTTTGAGTCTCCGGGGAGGGTGTCCTCCGGCACGACTCAATGAGGAGCTTTGTCGGTGATACGCTTTTCCCAGGAATATGAGCGGTTGTGCTCAGTGGTCGGGGGGTAGCCCGTCACTGAGTAGAACCAACGCTGAGTTGGACAGTCTTTCGGTCACTATGGAGTGGTCTAGAGATCGTCCTAATTTTAGAGGGTGGCTTTACGTAATAATCTCCAATGTAGCCCATGCATGTCGTAAGAGGCGACTAAATGGACGCAGAGTTTCGCTCTCTCAGGTTTCTTCCGGAATTTTGCTCCCGGTGAGAGGGGGGGGGGTTCTTCCCTGAGAGAGTATTTTGAGTCTCTGGGGAGGGTGTTCTCCGGGGGGACCCTTGTCAGTGGATGCTTTTCCCTGGAATATGAGTGGTTCTGCTCAGAGGTGGGGGGGGCGTCACTGAGTGGAACCAACGCTGAGTTGGACGATATTTCGGCCACTCGTAAGGAGTGGTCCGGGGATCGTCTTAATTTTTAGAAAGGGCTTTACTTACATACCAGCCCATGCATGTCGTACGAGGCGACTAAAATGGGTACCCCGGGAGAGTAATGGATAGCAATGCTGTAGTCAATGAAGTTTTAACTGAGGCGCGGTTATGGATATTACTCCATCCATCCATCCATTTTCTTTTACAGATAACGGGGAATATAAAAGCATTCTTGCTTCACCCATCTAGCCAAAAAAAAAAAAAAAAAGTTTCTTACATGATGTTGTGTTTATTACTAATATCACTAATATTATTAATTTATCTTTTTTTAACTGTTCTTTTTTGAGTCTTTCTATAAATGTGCTCATTCCTTTCTGATCTCTTTGCCATTCATTTGTTGATTATAACTAATATTCTTCGCAACTCTTTATAATTTTTTTTATAATTCTTTCAAAATAAATTTCATCTCTTAAGTTATATTCATGTGTTGTACTTTTAATATTTCAATTCTTGTTTTGCCTGCACAAGTTATTATTGGTTAAACTATTAATTTATGGATTCTTACTTTTATTTATTTTGTTAGATCTTTATTTTTTCCATATTGCTGAACATTTTAACATTCTAGTATTTTATCTACCTTCGGCGATTCTTCTTTTACTTCAATCTATGTCATTTATCACAATTAACGAATATTCTTAGGTATTTAAATTTCACCATCTGTTTTAATATGTTCCCGTGCAATCTAGATCTTATTCGTTTGCAGTCATCATCGTTTTTGTTTTTCAGTTGTTATTTCCACGTTGTATATCTTCATTTTCTTATGTTTTCAACCATTTCTTTACCTCTACATTATCCCATTTAAAATTTTTTGACTATTTGAAAGAGATTCATAATGTAATAGTTTGAGTGGTGATATCCTTGATGAAGTCTAAAATTAAAATCTTCAACTTATACATAATTTGTTATGAATCAACAAACATTCACGAACATGGATTATTCTCAGTAGAATTCACTTTGTGGTAAATGATTTTCCAATAAACCAGTAAGCTGATAACCATCTTTTTTTTTTCCTTCTTAATTTTCATTAAAGTTTGTTTTCCCAAGACATACTAAGACAAAATGCTTCTGTGAATCAGAACGCGCTGTTATATTTCCCACCGATTACAGAAATTAAAACAGTTCAGCGGTATCAGTGCTTCGATTAGGGTGATCGGCGAAGTCGTGTCATTATCCATCTGTTTCTAATTAGTTAATGAACGTTGTAATTAAACAACCGTTACATAATTAATTACCAAAATATGGAATACACTCGCGCATACAGTACTGCAATAAACGAATACTTTACGCTCTGTGACAAACTTAAAATTAATGAATTAGATGTCAGAGCAACTCTTGGGAAATGAGTTCACCCGCGTGCACAGAGAGGTCACCTTTCTTCGCCCTGGAAGAAAAAGATTAACTTGTGTGAAATATGCTCCCCCCCCCCCCCATGATGCTCTATTCTGCATTTGTGTTTTCTCTGTTAAAGTCTGAAAGAGACGGACAAGAATTAGTAGTAATATCGCTGCCATAAATCACCAGTGTCAACAGTGTGCGTGCGACGTGTAAATGGCAACAGTAACAATATTTTATTATAAATAAAATGCATTTTTTGAAAAATTTTCTGGAGATTTGAGGACTGCAGCTGAATTTTTATTCATTTATCTATATATTGCTTGTTTGTGCAGTATATAGATGAATGAATAAAATTGAAATTTACTGATTTATGTGTATTCAGCTTATTCATTTCGATTAGTATCTTTTACGATGCTTTCACTTCTAGATATATTCAATCACACTTTTTTTTTAATGAGTCACGCTGCTTTAGGTAGCTGCTACTCTATATTCCTATTATAGGATACCATATACGTAATATAATTTGGTCCATTAAACAAAAACTGTCTGATGGAATATGTCTAGATCGTTAAAAATCTTAATCAAAATGAACAAGCGGTAAATACATAAATCAATAAAATCTAACACCAGTCCAATTCATCTCGATGTTTTACCGGCCGTGATGGTTACTTCTGGATAATGGATCTTTCTTGCAAAATGTAATATTTCGATAAAGCACAGTTAACCCCATTCTGTCCCACCTACTATGGCTGTGAACTGTCTACTGGCCTGAAAGAGTTAAGAAATCTTGATTTTTAAAAAAATACATTCGTATATGTGACGATATTCTGTAAAGACCTATTGGTCTGGTCTGAATCTCGTAGATCATTCTTTTGTTATCTTGTTAAGCGATCGGCAACAAAGAAGAAAATATAAGGGACTTAAAACAACATTTTAGCTGGAAAACTAAGATTGTCTCCTTGTACTCCAACCACAGGAAACATGGATTTCCTCACATTTCATAAACAGACAAATCGGCTGGAGGATACAGAAAACAGATAAATTACAAAAGTTTAATTTAGACTTCTTTATTTCTGTTTATTTTTCCTCAAGAGTGTCTTGGCAAATGCTGCATTTATTTTGAAGACTAATATTCGACATAAAGATCTCTCCCAATTTATTATTATTATTATTATTATTATTATTATTATTATTATTATTATTATTATTATTATTATTAAAACAGACTTCTAGGAAGTCAGTGACTCATCGAGGAAGGCCACATACTACACGCACCAACTAACATACTTATTCTTGAGTCCTACTTCTGAATTGAAGTCTGTTGCAGATGAACATTAATCGCATCTTTCCTGATTTTTTTTTTTTTTTACATGTTCAATGTACCACTAGTCTGAAGATGTTCACTTCACCTCCACTGCCTCCAGCCCGGTTCTTATGCACAACCAGCCCATTCTTACTCTTAAAATGAAACAAAGTTCGAAATATGATTTTTCATTGGCAAAATAAAATCTTCTCTTTTATGCGCATATCGGCCACTAAATTAAATTTTTTTTTTTGCAGATGTTCCGTAAACGTGACTTACGCAGCGTATATTAGTCGAAAAATAACCAACATTGCTTGTCTAAAAAGAGTAACTGTGGTCCTAAGACAGTGTGTGTGTGTGTGTGTGTGTGTGTGTGTGTGTGTGTGTGTGTGTGTGTGTGTGTGTGTGTGTGTGTGTGTGTGTGTGTGTGTGTGTGTCAGAAACAAGATCGCTGTCGTCTGAGAAGGACAAACGGAACAGATGTGCAACATTTCACAAGCATTTAATGAAGGCTGTTCCTGTTTCTGAGAAAAACAGGAAAGTTTGCCTATAGTGGTGTCAGGAACACTGTGAGTAGACACTGAAAAAAAGTCATGTGGACCGAGGAGTCATGGTACACCTTGTTGTGAATCGATGGCAGTTGGATGGAAGCCTCATGAAGCAATGATCCCAGCTTGCCTTGTAAAAACTCAAAGTTCTGGAGGTGGTGTCATGGTGTGGGACGTGTTCTCTTGCTACGGAACAGCTCCAGTGATATTGCTGGAAGGTCGGGTTGTCTTCCAAGGAATATCTGAACATAGTTGCCGATCAAATCTATTCTTCAATGTTGACCTTTTCATCCAGCAGGTGGCCGTTGTTTCGTGGATGACAATGCTACTGTCCATTTTCCTTGGCCACCGCAAAGCACGGATCTGAGTCCCCATTAAGAATGTATGGGACGTGTTAGAAAAACAGATCCGGGAGCAAAGTCTTCTTCCTTCAAATCTGAGCCAGTTAAAGAACTGCCTGGTGAACGCCTAGTATGTTGTAGAAGTAGATGCAACCAAGCCGCTTGTGGAATCTATGCCAAACCGCATATGTGCTGCAATTCGGACTAAAGGAGGTCCAGCATGGTATTAAATAAAAGTTTTTAATTTACTGGTCAGTATGTGTACTTGCAGTCCGATTAGGTTTCATAACTTGTGTTTTTTTTACGTCATGAACGATTCCTTCCTTCTCACCCCCAGTCGATATTGGAAGCATCTGGCCGGCGTGGTTGGGTGAGTAACTGATCATCCTATTTGTAATGTACTCGATGATTCCTTGGACTTGCTGTATTATGCTATGGCTAAAGCAGAATCCGAATTGTTCTGAATTCATGTTAAAGTCTTCAGCTACTTCCTGTAGTCTTGTTAGTATTACTTCCTCTGCTACGGAGAGAGGGTATGCGTAACTAAAATTTAATCAATTAATTAAAATGTATTTAATTTATTTAATTAATTAAATTTTAAATATTAATTAATTAAACACCGCTTAAATATTTTGATTTAAGCGGTGTGTAATTAATTACTCTATCCACTGTCAAAATCTTAAGAAGTGTATTTGGTGAATATTTAAATTGCATTAAGTAACTGCTTCTCAAAAAAAAAAAAAAACTTCATTTCTTATTTATTTATTTAAAATTTATTTAAATTTATTTATTTAAAATTTAAATTTAAAGGGTGGAAGGCCACGTGGAAGGCTAAGGACTCGCTCGATAGATTATATCCAAAACCTTGGGTGGACACGTTTGGGAATCCCACCAGAACACCTGAGCTTGGTGGCAGAGGATCGTGACCATTGGAAGTTCCTCTTACAGCTGTTGCCCCCACAACCCAATTTGGAAAGGTGGGCCTTGAAGATGTATGTATTTAAATTTATTTATTTAAAATTTATTTAAATGTATTTATTTAAAATTTATTTATTTAAATGTATTTATTTATTTATTTAAATTTATTTATTTAAAATTTATTTAAATTTATTTATTTATTTATTTAAATGTATTTATTTATTTATTTAAATTTATTTAAAATTTATTTAAATTTATTTATTTATTTATTTAAATGTATTTATTTATTTATTTAAATTTATTTAAAATTTATTTAAATTTATTTATTTATTTATTTAAATTTATTTAAAATCTATTTATTTATTTATTTAAATTTATTTAAAATTTATTTATGTATTTAAATTTATTTATGTATTTAAATTTATTTATTTATTTAAATTTATTTGTTTAAAATTTATTTATTTATTCGATTTTTCGGAAATCCAAGTTAGCGAAATCTCTTTCCAAATGCAGTACACTTGAATTTAATATTTCTTTGAAACTGTGTACTGTATTTACATCTGAATAGGTCACATTTAGCTGATGTTCATTTGTCTAATTACGCGATATAACATTATAAATGTTGCCTTTATTATGTGATGAATATAAAAATGAAATTCACGTTATTGTCCTTCACCAACAGTTTGTTTTTTTAAAAAAGCCCTTTATTTTTCTTAAAAGTCAGTAGTTTTGAATTACATTGAGTCATTTCAAGATCGACACTCTCTAGAGCATTCTGGTGTTTACATCATCATATCATATAATATGTCATTGTACAGCTTTCATTGTCCAATAAGAGAAAGTCCTGATAGCGTTACCATGACGAGCGAGAATAGACAGATTTACATACAGAGAGCAAACCGTTAGATATGAACATGGCGACGATTCTATCAGGGCTTTCTTGAATGAAAAACAACGGTATTCGAAACTAGAACTCCAGTATATCAGTAATGCTGGATATGAATCAAAGGTATCATGGAAGATCTTTTGAACTGAAACGAAATTCACAAATAGTCTGGATGTTCACAGTATGTTCACACAAAATTCTTCGGATAATTTAAGCGTATGTTCGAAATTATCAAATCCCAATGAATGGCGTTTGTTAAGAGATACTTTGAATTTTAGTTCACAGGTACGTTTTAAGACAAAACAAAAGTTTCAAGTTGTTGTGCATTATTTTCCATAAAAAATTTTGTATCTAAAATTTTATATTTAATTTTAAAATTATTTAGAGAAAAATTCTATTAATAACCAGAATTTTGATTTAATATTACCACACCTTTTATGAATTATCATGAGTAGTATAAGTTATTTAAAAAAAACTTTTAAAAAAAAAAAAAAATTTTTTTTTTTTAAGTACTTGGAGAAATTGACAACATTCTGCGTTGTCAAATTCTCCACAGAATTTGACAACGCTGTATGGCATATAGACCAGGAGTCAGAAAACCTTTTCTGAGAAGGGACTGATGGTAAATACTTTATACTTGGCGAGCCAAGAATAAATCCAAAGATAAAAACATAACATGCAAAATTTTTATTAACGAAATATACAGAATATAATTGTGTACAAGCAGATTGTTAGGAAATGAGTGAGAAGTATGGAATTCTTTTTTTTATTTTTTTATGAGACATAATTACTCTTAATTGGGGTTAAAATCAGATAATTATGGCTGATCTGTAATAAGATTTTACGTATTTTATCTTTGAGAAGGTCTTTTCTGAGCAACTAAATTTGAATATAAATAAATATATACCAATATTCGTCGATTTAAAAACGCGTTGCTCTTACAACACTATCGAGTTAGCACTGTGAGTACGAGCGGTATCAGTGGCAGCGAGAGGAGACTGGGCAATATAAAGTTCGTTGAGCAAGTACAGACGGTACCAAAGAGGCCCATAGACAATACGCAAACCAATGGACATTGCTGAATCACATTAATATGTGATTCAGCATATATGATTCTGAAAGAGCAGTTTCATGATTCTGTCACGAAATTCATTTAAAAACCATCCTCAACTCGCGGACAGTAGTTTCCCGAGCCCAGGCATAGACTATAAGACCTTTAAACGTTGCAGAAAGTATGTTGTGTCACATCATTGCCATGATTACTTTATGGGATTCAAAATCAGCAAATTTGGGAGTCATAACGCCTGGAAATCACTCTCCTGCTGAAATATCCCTCGACCGTTACCATACAATCATACCTTATTCGTATTTCGTCAGGTGACGTCCCTTGTCCATGTCGATTAGCAATTTCAAATGATCAGAACATCACACACACGCACACGCGAATAAATACGTCAATTTTAATAAAAATTAAGCATTCAGTTTTAGCTACAGCCACACATATATATATATGTGTGTGTGGTCGTAGCTAATATATATATATATATATATATATATATATATATATATATATATATATATATATATATATATATATATATATATATATATATTTAGAAATTTAAAAAAAATCTATGTCAAGTTAAAAGAGATTTGTTGTGATTTTCTTGCACGTTATACATAATTCATCACTCATACAATTTCGCACTTACTGAAAGGAAGCCACTACAAAAGTCGTTTATTGACTTTGTTACGTGTAGCGAGTCCTATGTTGATCTTCCAAAACTTTCCACTTCCTTGTTTCATAGACTCATCGACCTCATAACAACCAAGCGATGTCCTCAGTAATAAAGATCTACACGATTTTTTAGTTTTTATGATTCAGAAAATCTCTCCTGTAGAACTTTTATAACTCTGAATAAAACGCACAAATACGTTATACTTGCATTTTGAATAACGACACCAGTTTTAATTAATTGGAAGCACACTACTGGATAAAATATTTCCAAGTATTTGTACCATATCGCGAAATCCGCATGAAAACATAAGTAGGCCTAACTGGTGCTATGGTGTGAACACTATTCGATTGCTAGCTGCATCTCTGAAAGAGTTCTAAATTTTAATCGATTATCTTCCACTTATAACTATCTAATTCTGCCTCAAAGTTAGATAAATTCATCCCCTCTATAACCCTAAGTTATAATGTGTTTTGCTAAACTACCATTTTTGGTTTATGAATTCTAGACATAATTGTATTGTCTTTCTTTATATTATGTTGTTATGTTAAGCCTAATTTTTCTACTAGAGATGATCTGATTGAAATGACTCAGAAAATATCAATATTTTTGAATTTATTAAATTCCGAAATCCGCGAAAAAAAAAAAACTTCGAGTTGATCTATTATGATGACGTCATTATAAAGAACGTTTGTAAAATATGATTCATAATTTTCTCCAATCATTTTCGTATTTATTTAAAGTTAAAATGGTTCTATAATTCCTATTTGACAGGCAAAATGCCCATGGTTAGTATCTGTTTTAGAAAGAAATCCCAAACAATAAGTCAGCATCTATTAAGATATTCTTTTATATAGTTAATGAGGAAAATAATAACAAATTAATTATATAAGCACAGCAATTAAGGTTAATTAGTGTTAATGGAGTATTTGATAAAAGTTCAACCGCAAGAGAAAATTACTAATTACTATTTAATATTTAATAGATGGCGCTGCAAACTGAAAATATTAATACGGAACTTTCAGGAATGAGATTTGAATAACGCAACCTCATTACCTGTTAACAGCAATACTAAGAAGAAATAAAATATTAAAACAAATTAATAGAGTAAAATAATCTAAAATCCCATAGGAGGAAAAATTCTCGCATAAACCTACTCACCTTACGCAATCTTCTAACTTTATTGGTAATCTCTATAAATATTTTATTACCCAAGAAATAATATGCTGTCTGAAAAATTTATTGTTGCTTCAATAATACCGGTTATTTGTACACGTGGCGCAACATCAAAATACACAAATTAATAAACACCGTTCTGTGTAAGCCGCTATTATCTAATTACTACGTTGCTTCTCCTAGACAGCTGCTAATTTCATTTTACTGGTTACTTCACTCAGTGTATTTTGCTGTGTAATATATTACGGCAATTAATTCAGGCGTGATATCATAGTGAGCGTTCAACCTTGACATAAAAATAGACGGGGAACACAAGAGATATGAACGCAAGAAAAGACTTATTAGATACGGAAATCAAGGTCTGTAAAACTTTTGGGCGTGTGAAAATTCTGTTGATATTCCTGCAATATTTACATAGTATGAATGAAAAGGTGATGTAGAATTAATATTTCGCTACTTTATATATATATATATATATATATATATATATATATATAAAATAAATAATATAAATAACACAATATATGTGTAGTCATTATTTTATTGTGTATATTAATATATTATAAAATATATAAAAAATATGTAATAAAATGTACTTTGTTCTTTTGTTAGTTATGAATAAATATCAAAAATAAAAAGGAAATACATGAAAATAATAAATAAAATACAAAAAAAAAGAATAATAAAAGGTATACAGTTTTCTTTTGTTATTATGAATAATAAAAGTATAAACTAGTTATAAATAACAAATGCATAAAAAATAAATATAAAATTTGCATTTTATCACTGAAATATCTAATTATATAAAACATACCATTTTTCTTTTTTTTTTTCTTTTTTTTTTGTCGCTAAGGTATGTAGTCTTACGCTACAGTCATCTTACTTGAGGGGTAGAGAAGATATTCAGAGGGTAACAGATGGCAATGCTGCAGCCAATGAAGTTTTAACTAAGGCCCGGCTATTGCCGGGTCCCTGTCATGACCAAAGCTTATAGCTCAATAACATCCCATCCATACATTTCCTTCTACAGATAAGGTATATGAAAAGCATTCTTGCCTCACCCATCTAGCCAAAAAAATATATTACCTGAAGATTGGTTGATTATATGGTTTTAATGTAATTGTTTTTAAATAAATGAGATCATAGAACTTACCAGGATCTGGCAGTGTAAGCAATTCAGTAAGTTGTATATTTTAAAAAAATACTTGGTATACTATTACATTTATTTATTTATTTTATTGTCTTTAACGGGAAGTTTTCAAACCTACAATAAAAAGGAATATTTCTCGAATATATTACAAGTAAAAGCCATTTTGTGTGTTTTATGCAACACGTGAATTATTACGTTTTCCTTGTATCTTGTCATTTTGCTGATATTTGCTGTTATACCACAGGATTGCTCACTAAAATGAATGGCTACGACATTACGTATATTTTTCTGTCAAGGTTTTTCAGATAGGTTAAAATACCAACTGGAATGGGATAGCCCCAGGACTGATTTAAGTTCAGATGTGAATAGCATCTGAAATCTAGACAAAATAATTAACTATCTGTTCTAGTAAAAGAGCGAAAAATACAAAATGCGAAATGAATCGATACGAAGAGCTGCAAAACTTAACTATTTCAGATTTGCTGATGATGTATTGATTAGTGATAATGGCTGTGAAGTGCAGCAGGTGATTGGGCCGCTGTGTTAAAGCACACAACTAACCTTTGGTTGGATATGAAAAGAAGAAAAAGAATTTTAACCGATTTTCCAAGGGCACACTTTAATGGCAACCACTGAAATACTAGAAACTAAAAAAAAAAAAAGCCTTCATTAGTTTGGGTTTTATTAGAATTACGGCTAAAGCAACGAAGGTTTTGAAAAGACCAGTGTAATTATGTTTGTTAACTGAGAGGTGCTCTGCTGAAGGGTTGTCTGTTTTTTCATTAACCTCCCATGCTGGTAGAAAACCATCAAATTCACTTTCAACTGAAACGCCCTTATAAAGTTTTCTTGCGTCCTACAAGGGGTTCGAATTTCAAACTAAATATCTTTCCAATCGATACTCGTAAGTAGAAATTGGGAATTAGAACTACAAGTAGATAATAACTGACGCTTGTGTAATTATATTTACTATGATGAATGGAAGTATACATAGTAGTTTCAGAATTTCGCAATTACCTCTTTCAACGCTCAAGACGATTCCAATCAATACGGCTCTCTTCGTGTTCGAGGTAATCTGAAAGCAACGAAGGAATCCGCGGCCAACAGGGGGGGAGGATCTTCCTCTTATGTATGCATTCAAAGCGCATATATAATCATAATAAACATAGTTTATAACAAATAGGCTCTCTGTATGTTTGTTTCTCTTCCAGTCCTACCAAGAAGGTGTTGTTCTTGACGGTGGCAGACAAGAAGCGATATCTCTTTATTATTATTATTATTATTATTATTATTATTATTATTATTATTATTATTATTATTATTATAAGAGAAACCTTCAGGGAATCAGGAACTCATCGAGGAAGGCCACATACTACACGCACCAGCTGTCATACTTATTCTTGAATTCATTCACACTACTTGCACACATTCAATGCCAATCCATTCCAATCATGCATCACCCTATGAGAGAGAAATCTAGTCCTCAACCACGTCTTAGCGGCATTCTAATTTAATTAAAGCTTTTAATTAAATTAAAAAATTTTTAAATTTATTTTTTTAAATTAAATTTTAAAAAAATTGGTGATCACCTCTAACTTTGAGATGGTTTGGTATAATCATAATGAATTTTTTTTTCTTATATCCTTATAAGGACTGACTTAAAGGGGCGAAGCAAGAATGCTTTTCATCTTGTTTCACCCGTTATCTGTAGAGGACAGTGTAGGGATAAGGTGTTATTGAGCAATTAAAGCTCTGATCACGGCAGGAGGGTAACAGCAATAGCCGAGCCTCAGTTAGAACTTCATTGGCTACAGCATTGCCATCCATTACCCTCCAAGGGTATTGGATTGAATGAATCAATCACCGCATCTCACGGTCGATTGTTCTCTTCCTCATCAATCCCACCTACTACCTTATAGTCCTTATAAGGACTGCCTTAAAGGGGCGAAGCAAAAATGCTTTTCATCTTCCCCGTTATCTGTAGAGGACGGTGTAGGGATAAGGTGTTATTGAGCAATTAAAGCACTGATCACGGCAGGAGGGTAACAGCAATAGCCGAGCCTCAGTTAGAACTTCATTGGCTACAGCATTGCCATCCATTACTCTCCAAGGGTATAGGATTGAATGAATCAATCACCGCATCTCACGGTCGATTGATTCACAAATTCCCAGATGATGAATCACGTCGTTGGCTACATCAGATATTTATAAAAATTTATTTATATTATAAAATGGTGTATTGTTTTAAATTTAAAAAAAAAGTACATTGTTTTAAATATTTCAAATTTTTTTCAAACATACATGAAAAGAATCCTATTCTCAAATTAAACAATAGAATTTTTTCTTTCACTAGTTCATATTACTATGTTTCAAGAAAATTAAATGCTTATTAACTATTCATTATAGTTAATAATGAATAAAGTAATTAAATCTCCACTCTAGTTCAGGACTTCGTTTTTCCCGATTAATATTGTAACGTTCTAATAATTGTGAAGAAGGTGACTGTTTAGTTTATATTCAATTTCTGAGTACCATTTCTTCCAAATGTCTTAAGATTTCTAGAGAACTAGTAATACCACACAGCACTGCTCAAATATTGTAAATTTGTTCTCTGTGATTACTTTTTTCTAGGAAGATGGTTAACTACATATTATGTATTTAAACATTGCGCTGATCGGTATCCTCTATATGTTTTCGAAACGACCAAAGTCTGCACGCGATTTCCTTCTACTAAACCGACGACTGTATTTTGCAGTTGGTGAAATCAAAGAGAAAGATTATATGAAGATGTTGATTCAGAAGATAAACAGACATAAAAGACGCTAGTGATCTCCCCAGAAAAGCATTATCTTAACGCGAAACGCCTGCACGAACAAAAGGCTTTTGAAGTGTATTACTGTAAAGAATAGACTCTCACAATCGTATGTCCGATGTCCATAAAAACGTTCCACCATTCTGCAAAGAGATTAATCATAGATATGTCCAAAATGATGATAGCTGCATTTACTTGAATAACTCTTACATAAAAGGGAAAATGAAATCTTTGTTTTACTGTATAGATTGGGAAAAAAAAAAGATACAGTCGTTATTAGAATGCCTAAATCACTACATAGTAGCATTCACTTAATCGTGATTCCATTTATCCAAAAAGAAACGATGGCTCACAAGTTATTTTAAGTAAATAAGAAGACTAACCACAATGTTCCATTTTATGTGGTAAAAAAAGAGGATTAAGCCATCATTCAGGAAAATCTAAAGCAAATTCTCCTTCTTTCTTGATGCAATTGTAAAAAAAAAAAAAAAAAAAAAAAAAAAAAAAAAAAAAAAAAAACCGACTTTTTTCAAGAAATCGAACCGTTTGAAAGTCGGCGGACAATAGTTACTTTTTTTTTTAAAAATATATATTTATTTTGTAGAGCTATCTAGGAAAGGTTACAAACCGCTTACAAGAAAAAACAGAGATAGATGTGTATCTACCAAAACGCAAGACATTGGAAAAATAATCACTGAGGTATCAGTAGAGCAAATAGCATCCATATGATAAGGAAGTAAGAAAGTAAATAAGAGAAAAGGTCATTAACCAGTCTGATTGCCCACTGTTGAACAAGATTAAGGAATTTTAAGTTGGTCTCCTGAACGCCTCCCTACAGACGGTGCAGTATTCCATAATTAGCCACACTTCGAAATCTGAAGAATACGAGGGGGTCTCAAAAATTCTCGGCCTAACAATGAAAAAACGAATTCATAATTTCAAAATTATTTTTATTTTTCAACATAATCTCCCTTAAGACTAATACATTTATTCCAGCGATGTTTCAGCGCCATTATCAAGTCCCTGTAGTGATTCTCAGTAAGATCTGCAAAACACCCCTCTTCAGCTGCAATCACCTCTTAATTCGAAGAAAAACGCTGACCAGCTAGTAGGAGTTTTAGTTTTGGGAAGAGATAGAAGTCAGAGGGAGCCAAATCTGGGGAATAGGGTGGATGTTCCAACAATTCATAGTGCAGATCTCTCAATTTTCCCATTGCCAAAATACCTTTGTGGGCAGGCGCATTGTCCTGATGAAACATGATTTTTTTCTTCTGCAAACCGGGTATTTTCTCACGAATAAAATTTTTTCGTCTAGTCTGGTTAAAAGATTGAAATAATATTCTCCGGTTATTATTTTATCCCTTTCAAGATAATTAATAACCAAAATGCCTTTAGCATCCCGAAACACCGTTGCAATGACCTTTCCTGCTGATGGAACTGACTTTGTCTTCTTTGGCGCTGAACAACCGGCTTCTGTCCACTGTTTTGACTGATGTTTGGATTTCTGGTGCGTAATGGTGAATCCAAGTCTCATCCAGTAATAAATAGACGCACAAAATCAGTTTTATTCTTGTTAAAAAGCTCCAAGCACTTTTCAGAGATTTTCATATGAAAATCTCTGAAAAGTGCTTGGAGCGTTTTAATCTCTGCCGCGCAAACCTTTTTCATTTGCAATTCTTTATGCAAAATATATCCTACACGTTCTTTTGAAATGCCTATAGTCTCAGTAATTTCACGCACTTTGACTCGCCGGTCATCCAATACCATATCGTGCACTTGATCAATGATTTCCGGTGTTGTTACACTTTTTGGACGTCCTTCACGTGGATCATCTTCAAGGCTGGTAGGGCCACGTTTAAACTTGTCAGCTCATTTCTTAATTGTCGAAAACGAAGTAGAAGAGTGCCCATGAACTTTTTTGAACTTCGAATGAATTTCTTTTGGCGTTAAACCTTCTTTTACAAAGAATTTTATAACTGCACGATACTCAATTTTATCCATTTCAAAGGATACAGACAACACTTTTGCTTCAGACAGCTGTATAAAACAAACTGCTTGATAGAATGACTTGCAATTTCACATGGATGCTTACGACAGATGTACCAACTTA
The DNA here is from genome assembly GCF_054136105.1 of Typopeltis vanoorti. Taxonomy (NCBI): domain Eukaryota; kingdom Metazoa; phylum Arthropoda; class Arachnida; order Uropygi; family Thelyphonidae; genus Typopeltis; species Typopeltis vanoorti. Next base: position 98,642,861 of record NC_143555.1, on the reverse strand, counting down.
GAAAAAAAAAATCTTGCCAGTAGTGTTGCCATCTCTGTCGAGGCCGAGAACGTTTCAGACCACCCTCGTATGAGCAATTGTTTAATTGAGAATAATGCCAAGAATAAAATGAAAAGTTATACATTATTTTATATTAATTCCATACAAGTGAAGATATCACATTAGTGCTATGCACGGACACGAGGTTCAGAACAAAGAAGGAAACTATTCATGATTTTATGGAACTGCTGAAGATTGCAGTTCTTGGGAATACTAAGAGAGAGAGAAAAGCTGTCCCAGAAAACTAAGATTGATGGAATGAAACAGAAGAACGAAAGGTTTCTAGTTGTACTCTGAATGGATGAAGATGACAAGTAACTGTTGATGTTTATAAAGACAAGAGAGAAGTGGGAAAATGAAAACTAGAGGCCGTGGATGCGATGTTTGTAGCAGAAAAGGCTAAAGATGTATTTATCAGTCCAAGAAAACAAATCTGACTTTGTCTGAAGATCTTTGCCTATCAAAGTCAAAGGAAGTGAAGTAAAGTCATTTATTGTGAGAAATAAGACATGATTGCATGTCAACGTACTTGTTATAATTTCCAGTTGCTGGCGAATTATAACTTGCATAAGTGCTAAGTGAACGTGTCACCAGCAATTTCTGATCAATCAAACCCTTCGAAATTTATAGAAGAATGTTAACAACTTGGCAAAAATTGTATGGTAAAAAAAAAAAAAAAAAAAAAAGATATACATATAAAGTTCCAAAGATCTACTAAAAGGGAAGAACTTCAAGCAACAAACGCATTCCGTCGAATAGCCACCATTGTTTCTTATATTTCTATAATTTTTGATTTATAAAGATGCATAAGTCTCAGCTTAATAGACCTTAAATTTATTCATCATTATTGCACTGTACAATATTGGATAAATAAATAAAAATAAACCCTCCTAGTGATTTAATAAAAATTATTGCTCAGAATAGGTCTTGAAAAAAGAAAAAAAAAATGAAATAAACTACTAGTGTGAGTTCCTTTTCTAAACCTCTCACATCATTTTTAGTAACTTTGCATATAGATCAACTTCATCAATGGATAATATTTCCGACAGAGCAATTACTATAAAAGCCATGACGTGCTTCGTCCTGGAATCCTATTTAGAATGACAGTTATGAATCACTTTTCTTCCAAATTTGTTAAATTAAGGTCTCCAAGACGATCCTCAAAATTCCCTAGATGATTCGTTATTTTACCTATCATTTTCCCAAAGAAATAAAATGTTATTTTTCTTTCATTCCTGCTTGTTAGCTATATTATTATAGATAATATGATAATTTCCACAAAATGTTATACTCTTTGACTAAATTGCCTCAATCGTTTTATCTCAGAATAGTTTAGTTGTTTAAAATTTGTTGAATGATTTCGAATTCAAGTGAGTTATTTTCTATAAAACATTATGCTATTTAAATAACTATAAATAATTCTACTCTATTTTTCATATTAAGCAAATATTTTTAAAATAAGTAGGTTTTGTTAATGGCATCTGTTTATTTAGATGAGCATACGATTATCACATCTTTTTCGACCAATCAGATAGACGTATTCGTGAGAATTTTTATTATTCTTCAATTTGACAGAAACTGTTGTTTATTTCTCTAAGCTATGATAAAATGACTAATAACTATCCTGTAAATGATAACCACAAATAAATTTTGGTACTTATCTCCAACATTTATTTCTCATTTGAATGCAAATTAATCTCTGCAGAGTGAAATCAAAAACAATCTTCACTGCTATTTTCATTACTCTTTGCACTATTAACAATTTTCTTGTATCATCAGTTGCATAATAACGTACTTCAGTCAACTAATTCCTCTTGAAACTGAAAAACAGAAATTCTAATTATGTTTTTTTTTATGGTACATCGCAAAAATGCAATTAATAATAGGCCGAAGCTGGTATCAAGTAGGTTGGAACATGAAGTCTGAAAAACATAGTTACAACTACTATTTAATTACAGAATACACTTAGTGATCAAAATATTACTTTCTTCTACTTATAAGGAATTTATGATTAGATGTTATCTATAAAAAACTGATTAATCATGAATATTAGTCATTAATATTATTACTTTTTTATAAAATAATAAATTTTAATAAAAAAAAGTTTATTTAAAATCATACACACCACAATTAAATTTCAATTTTGCATTGGCAGCGAGGATTCTGAACGTTAAATGATCGATTATAGAATCTTTAAAAAAAACTATAAAATAATAAATGGCTTGTTATTATTATTTATTATTTTCTTATTATTATCTTATTATTTATTAAAATAAATTATAAGCCAAATAAAATCCCGAACTGGAATTTTATTTTACTCCAAAGAGGTTATTAAAATTGGCGTCTTCCTCTTCTTTACATATTTTTTTTATTAATCATCACAATTAAGGCATTATTTGCACTAGTTTTTATTGTCTGAAGAAATTATACACGTAAGCTTGCAAATTAAGAAAGTTTAATCTAAAACTTCTGCAAAAGTTCTTGAACATTTTCAATATAATAATGAAAAAGTTGCTCTACACAAGGGGAAAAAAATAGTGCAACCTACTTCTTACATATATTAGCTTCATGATTATTTCTCTATTCTACTATCAACATACACAGTTGCGCGTCGAATTGTCCAATATTCTGATTCTGCACGTTTTGAAAGAGAATGACAAACTAAGTTGGTTGCGACATTTGTGGATGAAATCCTCTTTCGGCTGGATTGGTTTACAAATGAGGCAATGTTTCCCCACTCTGACCAAGTGAATCGCCTAACCTAAAATAACCTAAAATTCTGTCTAGGAAGGTGTGGAACATTTATAAGCACATCAACTGAAATAAGTTAACCGGTCTCATTCGGCGGTGACAAGGATTTTTCATCTTGCGACACACATCAATTGCACAAACGTACAATTAACAGATATAAAATGCACTTGTTCTTGGCTATGGTTTTCCTAGAGATGGCATACTTGCGCCTAACTGAACTGTTATTCAGTGAGCTCTACTTTCACTTAATCGGCACATCCACCATAGTGGCAAATTTCACCTTGCTGTATGATTATGATCAATGATACTCTTTACCACTGCTACCACCTACACACCACGCGCGCGCACACACACACATACTCTCTCTCTCTCTCTCTCTCTCTCTCTCTCTCTCTCTCTCTCTCTCTCTCTCTCTCTCTCTCTCTCTCTCTCTCTCTCTCTCTCAGATATCTGGGATTACTTAATTTATATTTTTCAGATATTCCATTTGAACTTTCCAGAAGTCTTATTCGGGATATCAAAGACAATTAAAGATATTAAAGACAAATGTGATCTTCAACATTCCGTCATTAAACGTTTTGTTTAATCCACAGCATTCTTCAAGTTTTACGTTAGACGGCATCTACGGAGCTAAGTTGAACTATGCTGTCTCATAGAGTGGGATAAACAGGATTATATTTAGAATAGTGATGTTTTGTTTACGCGTGGATTGCGTTTCTGGACGCGTAAACAAAGATTGGAGCAAATGAAGATCACTGTTTTATTATTTTATATCACTTCTTAATGAAAATATTGCAGTTTCGTTGTACAAGCCCACGAACAGAACTAAGCATTGGATAATGCATATAGTAACTGGCGCAAGACTATTAGCTTGGATAAAAGGATTATTGACTGATATATATATATATATATATCAAAAATGTAGTGTGTGGGGATTGCTAATCTGCAAAATTTAAAGTGACCAATGATGTACCCTAGGGAACAGTCTCTGGTCGATTATTATTCAATCTCTACACAAATGACATCTGGGAAGGAGACATGCACTGAAGACACACAGGAGACATGCAGCTGTTTGTTGATGATGCAAATATTAGCAAGATAATTGGGAAAGCGATTGACATGGAATACTTGCAGAATCACTTGAATAGGCTGGAATTGTGGACATGTGAAGATGGTTGTCAGTTCAATGTTAGTAAATGTAAAATTATGCAGTTTGGTGTGATGATATAACCAATAGTGTATCGGTGCTAGAGAAAACTAATCTGGCTAGGGATCTTTGAGTTTAGTAGATAGGAAGTTCAAGTTCAGGGACCATATTGCAAAGATTACAAATACAACTCAGGGGATAATAACTGCAATGCTGAAACGAACATCATGTTAATGTTTGTATCAAGGCCCTTTTTACAAGGCCTTGATACGACCTGCTCTGTGTGCAGATACAGTGAAGAGGGGTGCAAGATTATATCAGGAGTATGGAATGTAGATTATGGGGACAGATTGAAAATTTGTGGTCTGCAGACACTAGCACAGGAGAAAGAGGGGATGATATGATTGAGACCTACAAACTTCTCAGTCATATAGGATACCAATAGACGGCATTTTTCATTTTATGAAGAGAAATAAGAGGACGAGAGAGCCTCCATGGAAGTTGAGAAAGGAGCGAAAGAATTAGATTTTTCTCTCATAATGATTGGAATGGCGTGCATCTGGAGGTGGTGAGAGCAGATGGAAATAAATTCAAAAAAGGTGTGCCAGCCGATATGTGACCTCCCCCGATGAGTCCCTAATAATAATAATAATTTTAATAATATTTATTACTTAACGTATGATACCATTAATAACATTAAAAAAAAATTATTGTTTGAAGATTTTTATTGTTTAAAGTCTCCCATCATTGGCTTTTAGAATGTTAAATTTCCGTTGTGATTCTGCACAATCACTACTTAATGAGAACCCTAGAAGAAAAATAAACTGAAGAGTTCTTAAAAGAACTGGGCGATGGACTGAGTCCTTGATTCTTTATCCCGTCATCTGAATGAAGAAAATCTGATGTGTGTGGATGGGGTGTTATTGAGCTAAAAGCTCTAGTCATGGCTGGGTAACAGCAATAGCCGAGCCTCAGTTAAAACTTCATTGGCTACAGCATTGCCATTTGTTACCCTGGAAGTCCAAGTCTTCACAACCTAAAAAGGACTTTAGGTTGTGAAGAGTCCACCTCCAAACAACCGGAAACCAAAAATAAACTTCTTATAGTTCTTATAAGAACTGGGCGATGGACTGAGTCCTTGACTCTTTATCCCGTCATCTGAATGAAGTAAATCTGTGTGGATGGTTATTGAGCTAAAAAGCTCTAATCATGGCTGGGTAACGGCAATAGCCGAGCCTCAGTTAAAACTTCATTGGCTAGCATTGCCATTTGTTACCCTGGAAGTCCTAAAAAGGACTTTTATCCTTACTATTTAAGTCCTTATCGCTCCTCCTAAAATAAACTGAAGTTAAAAAAGCATATAAAATATATTGATAATTAATTTTGTTCTTGGTGTATTTAATTTTATTATAAAAAAGATAACATATTTTAAATAGTTTTCTTATTTTCTTTTGAACGATTATTTTTAAATTACTTACATTATATATGAATATAAGATTTATCTTTCTTTTATAAGCTTTGTAATTTATAATTTTTAGAATGTTTGGCCATATTTGACGTACACTAGACGATAACTACAATATTATATTATTAGAATGGAGACTCAAAAAAATTCTCTCACTTTTAAGTAGTTATTACTGGGGTTTTTTTTTTTGTTAATTTTCTTTTCAGTAGTTAATAATAAAATTCTATCTTTTAACATGATGAATTTAACATGAATTTGATTAATTTACTTTGCAAACTATCTACTGTTATTTATATTCAAATTATAATCTTCAAAGTGTGGCAGTTAAGTATTTTGTGTATTTACCTGTTCGCTTTAATTTCTTATTTTTTGAAAGAAATTAATTCATTTATCGCTCGTCGAATTTATTCCAGGAGTAATTAAACGAAATAAAAAAAAAAATAAGCAAAAGTCCTACACCAGTATATTAATTTGTTTTCATAGTTCAGAGATTATGTCTGCCTTGCAAGACATAACATACCTGTATTATTGTCCCTCACACTGAAGTCTGTACCCCCTCTGAAGTAAGTAGACTCTTCTGCGTTATGGGCGCGGGAGTACCAGAGCAGAAGCCATTGAATTCAAGGCTCAGTCAGTACATGTGTTTCGGTGATTGGAAAGCTGCGATCTGGCAGCTCGTGTTGTTAGGATAGTCTAGCATCTGGCAGAAACCAGGTTAGCTGCTGCAGTTAGAGTTAGTCACCTCTTTAACCGGAAGTTTTTCTGTCTCAACAACCGGAAGAGAAGCAAACGAACGGCAAGGCAATTGAAGGGTAAGTAGTTTAGGCTTAACTAATGTATACGTTCTTGTGTCATTAGCTTGTCGGGTCCAGCCACATGGTGTTGTCGGTGTTAAACAGAGAATGCAGCTCCAGTCTTGAAGGCGTTATCGGGTTTTGCTATAGCTGAAGGTTTTGTGAAGTAGTTTCACTGCGTGACCCAAAAGATAAAATCTCTAATAGGATACTTTGTATTGTTGCTTGTCCTAGAAATTCAGAACAGAAGCATTTAGGACGAAAATGAAAGCAATTTGAAGGAATAACTAATCTTCTATTTAAAAAAAAAAAAAAACCTATTTTAATGAAATTATATGTATTGCATATTTAAAATTAGTATAAAATATAATAAATCAGTTTATTATATTAAGTAAATAAAAATATCTGTGGTAGTACAGATTACATATGCGGAATGTATAACACATTTCTTGATTTCCATGTATCTTGTCGGATACAGCATACATTTAAACATACTTTTAAGTAAAGTGCATCTATACTAGGATAAAAGTTAGACTTTTATCCTAGTACAGATTTGCTTTATTATATTATTTATTTAAGGATAAAGAACAAATGGTTGATTCATTTTCTTTCTTAAAAAAGGTGTATATTATTTTATTCCATTTATTGTTGAAATTCTCTAATCATTTATTATTCATTTTATATATTATTCATTTATTATTATTATTACACTACTGCTTTATACCTTTATATTATTATTATTGGCTAGAAATTGTTAAAAAGGACAGGTAAATTTCTCTCTTTGCTTGACTGTATATCTGTGTTATGTATTAGTATATCTAACGAGGCTTATGATATACATTTGTGTGACGTGCGCTGATATTTAGAGTGCATCGATGGATTATAGCTCGACAACAATTAACTGGAAAAGTTATTTTAATAGGACTAACTAACCAAAACTTTAAAATAATATCGCTTTATTATTATTATTATCACTATTATGTATAATAAATTAGTTTGAATCTTTCATATGAATTATTTTTATCAGGCATAATCATTTTCATCTATGATATACGAGTATAAGTATGCGAAACGATTCCGCTGTCAGTTTATTTGGACAGCGTCAGTCAAAATCCAACTTCTTTTGAGGGATTCATACTTAAGAAATAATATTTACAGAGTTTCATTTTTTTTGCTTTAATATCAAAATTTGAATGATTAATGTTAGACTCATCAGTTTTAAAATATATTTTATATTTTGTTTGAGATTGAAGCATATCGTCGGCTAATATTTCGCAATGATGCGTGTCTTATCCTGTTGCTCTCTTCCTTAACAGATGCATAAAGTATTACAAAGTTGTCATAAGGCATAATAATAGATTCTTGTTTGGATTTTCTCTTGATGTGAATTGAATTATTTGCTTTATGAAGAAATCAATACAAAAGATTAATTACTATCTTTAGGTGAGCTTCCATTTAAGATAAAAATTTATTTAATTAGTCTTAGCCATTTATTTTCTTTTGATCTCGACATTCCTTTATTGATCCGTAGTCTACAACAGTCACTCCTAATAAATAAATAAATCACACATAGCTGACTGATATCACAGTACGTTGTCAGCTGTTTTTCCAATTGATATTACACGTTACTGGAACCGGGATATTTTTTTTTCTAAATACGAAAAATGACAATTAAAACGTGTACAATTGCATTAATAATTGAAATTAGTACCTTTGCTGACTGATATCTTTTACGCACAGTTGCAATTTCTTATAAGAACTGGGCAATGGACTGAGTCCTTGACTCTTTATCCCGTCATCTGAATGAAGTAAATCTGTGTGGATGGAGTGTTATTGAGCTAAAAAGCTCTAGTCATGGCTGGGTAACGGCAATAGCCGAGCCTCAGTTAAAACTTCATTGACTACAGCATTGCCATTCGTTACCCTGGTTAGTAAGTAAAGGGTAAAATCTCAAAAAATCGGACGATCTCTAGGCCACTCCATAGTGGGCGAAAGACCGTCCATATCTCAGCGTTGGTTCCACTCAGTGACGGGCTCCCCGACCACTGAGCAGAACCGCTCAAATTCCGAGGAAAATAATTCACCGGCAAGAACCCCTCAGCGGGCCGTGCCGGAGAACACCTTCCCCGGAGACTCAAAGTGCTCCCTTACGGCAAAAACCTTAAGAGAGCGAACTCAAAAACTCATCACCCAGGATAACAGCAACAGCCGAACCTCAGTTAACTTCCTTGGTGCAGCATTGCTAATTGTTTCCCTGGAAGTCCTAAAAAGGACTTTTATCATTCCACTTGCATAGTTCTTAAAAGAACTGGGCGATGGACTGAGTCCTTGACTCTTTATCCCGTCATCTGAATGAAGATAATCTGTGTGGATGGGTGTTATTGAGCTAAAAAGCTCTAGTCATGGCTGGGTAACGGCAATAGCCGAGCCTCAGTTAAAACTTCATTGGCTACAGAATTGCCATTTGTTACCCAGGAAGTCCTAAAAAGGACTTTTTCCACTTGCATTGTGCAAAGCTTAGTTATATACATTGTATTTAAAAAAAAAAAAAAAAAAAGTAAAAAGGTGTCAATACTCTTTTTACGGAATGGGAGATATATATGTAAAAAATGCATTTAATAGTTTAAATTTTTACTTATTATATTTGTTACATTACTATTATATAGTGTTTTATACTTAGATATTTATTACCACCCAGAATTCACATGTAGGGAAAGATGAATCTGGGTCTTATTGCATACATGTTTAATTTCCTTGTTTGCTTTGATAAGTAGAAAGAAATTACTGAAATTCTAGTACAGATACATTAAAAATCCTGCGGAAATAATTATCTTTTCTTTTCTAAATCGCTTTTAAAAAGCAAATATGAACCTTTTAATTAACCTATTAAGAATTCCATTCCCTCAATTTAAAACCCAGTGACAAGAATACTAAAAAATCTAATTATTTGCTATTTGCTTAACTGCTTGGAAAAAAAAAAAAACATACAACACTAGAGTGCGTTTCGATCACTCGATCTGCTCATCTTCTTTCGTTATCTTGTTATTCTTGATTTAATAGGGTATTAAAGAGTTGCTTCTATTCGACATTGATTAATTTTATATATTCCGTCGGATAAAATAATACTTATGCTTTTTTTTTTGTTGTTGTTAAGATTAGGGCCTAGTTACGCTATAGTCTTTTGATTAATAGGAAACTGCTAGAAGGGATCAAACAGAGGAAGACGGCAAAAAAAAAAAAAAAAAAAAGTTGTTAAAAACAAACCTAGAGGGAAATGTTTCTCATTAGCCTACTTCATCATATGGAACATCGTAGGTACATTACTTGATAAGCTAATTGTAAAGCTATTTGAGTTCTAATAAGGTTTGAAGCCGTTGAGAGTGTTCAAATTATAAAGATATATCCCTCAAGTCGTTTTGAATTTGCAGCACTAATTATTTTTATATGCATATTTTTTATATATATAGTTTTTATTTTTAAGACATATCTAAATTTAGAAAGATGCTGAATCAGTCAGTCTCCGTTGTAAAATACACATTCAAACATATAAAGTGATGGAGAAGTCGACTTCTTTTTTTTTTTTTTCAAAAAGTTTATGCACTGTTGATTTTAACGTGCTTGTGTAAGAAGAGGACAAAGGTCACAGTGCTGTTTAAAAACAACCCCGGACACGCTTATTTAAATATGTGTTATACGAGAACTTATGAACAGGAATGGCGCTAAGCTTTCTGGCGCCCAGAGAAAATAAATAAATATAAATAAAATTCTACGCCTTGCTTAATTCGGTTTTTACAGAATGGCGCCTTTTTAATTTGAAGGTTTAGAAAGCCTTGAAGATAAGTTAAGAAACAGGGATACCAGGGGCGAATTCTCCATGCTTGCTGCGGAAGCTCATTAATTGAGAAAGAAGTAATATTCATTTGTTAATAAATGCATGCATTTATAAGCATTCCATTTAGGCTTTTATTTTTGTAGACAGAAGACGTCTTAAGCTTGCGCGGCAATAATTGAGCTTTGTGTTGTGTTATGTTGCGTTGTGTATCGAAGGCCGATGCTTGCTCGTCTAGTCAAAGCTACCGTGGCATGCTCGGTTGCAGAAGTTTCCAGGAATCCTCGAGTCCTTGCAGCAGCGCTGTGATTTCATGCGCACGCATAGCCATTTCACATCGTCTCACTCTGTTGCTTAAACACAGGCCATACGCAGTGAAGGTAGCTCTAGCTAGTGAGCTTCAGAAAGCCTTTACAAGTGTGCTTTTTGCTTGGGAAAATTAAGTTACAACCAACTTTTTATCACGATGTTATTGACCAGTTAATAAAGAAGAACCGTAGGGGTAGAATTTGTATTCAAGTAGGTCAGTTAAATTGAAAAAGATAGAATATCATTTGTAAAATAAATGTTGTATTTATATGATTAAATGTACATAAATTTCTAAATATATAGTTTTAAATGATCAGTAATTCATTATTCCGCTAATCAGACTTCAATCATACCTCTCACTCCCTGAATGATAACAAGAGAGCAAGCGTGAATTTAAGACCAGCATTCGCCCCCTGAGGGATATCCTTTCACATCTCAAAACACATCAAATATAAATGAAAATGTTTTTTTTTTTTTTTTTGCATCGTAAACGATTGTTAAATGTGCGCATGCGCGTAATAGCCATATATTTCTGTTTCTTCCTGAAAATAGTAGTACGAGATTCTCGTCAATTTTACAATGTGACAGTAACAAAATTAATCACATTCTTAGTTGTTGTTGTTGTTGTTTTTTACAAAAATAATAATTACTAATAATGTGATTACTGCTGCTCAGAAGTGTGATGAATCAGTCATGCGTTTCGTCAAACAGTAAGTAGTTATTAGATTCGCTTTGTCTGTATGTATTCATATAATTACTATATTCCTTATTATTGACGGATTTTAAGAAATTTCGAATTTGGAATCCTGACAAAAAATTTCTCAGGTTATCCAAGTTTAAACAGCCATTTCGGGTATAAAATTGATTCGATACAATATGAAATTATATGCTGCAAATGACAATAAATAAAACTCACTGCAATACATGAAGTTCAAACCGGTTCTAGGTTCAATGTGATAAATGAACTACGCCACACCATGCAGGAATGCTACAGTGAAACGCTCCCCCTCCCCATTTTTTATTTATTTATTTATTTTTTTTTTAAGAAATAAGGAAATTACGATCTCTAGTCATTTCCTGACTTCTTATTTTTGAGAACAGTCTGAGATTGGTATTACTTTAACGCGCCATTTGCAGGGAAAAACGAATGCAAATACACGTTTATATTTCTCGTATTAATGTTGCCCCCCCCCCGTTTAGCTGTAACCTGTAAAATTGTGAGCACTAAATGAATTCGCTTAAATCCGCGTAGCTACAAAAATCCATTATCGTTTGAGTTCAAGTGACTGTACTGTCTAGACAGTAGGCACTCGAAAGAAATATGCCTCTGCAACTCGCTGACGTGATTATCGGTTCGCCCACACGGCGCAGGGCTAAAAGTAACTAATCCGAGTGTATTAAGTTGGAATGGGTTAAAGTAATATTGGAGTGGAGACGTTGAAGAAATTACTAAATAAAATAAGTGACAAGTATGATTTATCACATACTTCGTTTTATAGTACGTTCAAAAGTTACGGACTGTAAATTGGAAATTCGGAAAACAAAAATTTTGTGCGTGCAGTTACTAGGTGCGCGCGCGCGCGCGCGCACACACGCACACAGTTTAGAGGGAACATTGGTCGTCACCTACTAAGCAGCGAAGGCCACACCTAGAAACGGCAAATTGTATCACAGCCACAAAACTCCATTTTATTTTTATTTTTTTTTTTAATTTTACATATTTACTTGAATTTGGGGGAAGCCAAACAGTGCTTGACTATAAGCGGCATATACCCTAAGAACGGTGCTGAGAGAGAGACGCATTTCAGTTTCACTTTCGGATCTCTACTGATCTCCGACTTTCTTGGTGTATTCAAGAATGACTGGCCCTTGAATTCGAATCATATCTAGGACAAAGGAAATTTTTAAGAGATTTTCAACTGAAATTGAATTAGTTGGTCGTATACGGAGCTGTGAAGAATGTTTTTTTTTCTTTTTTGTATTTTCAAAAATTTCTAGATTTTTTCCCATCCCACAAAATAGATTGACCAATCAGACAACATTCACGGTTGACGGATATAATCTAGTTCTCGTGTAATAGCCTTAATTGCCTCAGCATAATCGACAAACAACAATAGTAACCGGCTTTTTTGATTTTCAAGTCTTTCTTAATGTTTCTATCCATTGAACACGTCACAGCTGAGAAGTGTAGGATAATTTTTTTTTAAATGTTTATTTTGACAAGATACATTTTATAGAAGAAAATTTTCATTCTGAATTCCCAGCGTTTTGTTAGATTGTTTATCTGATAAGAGATTTAGACATATTTGATGCAAGATCCAATTTAATTACAATTTTTATGTGAATCCCACTTGTAGGCTTAGGGCTAGATAATCTGCAAACCATACCTCTGAACTATTTCAAATAATAACTATAAAAACGGAGGGAAACTCACGTTTAAACTTAATTATTGTAGAAGTTTCCCCTTAAGTGTCATAGGCATCTTCAGTACAGGATTACAGATTGTCAATCAAATAACAACAGAATTCTAAAAAGCGTCCCTTAGTTTTAATTCATTTTTTTAGAATGCAGTTATTGTTTGATTGACGTGCTACAATCTTGCGAAGACGATCCCTATGAAACTTTTGGAAAAATTCTACAATAAATAAGTTTTAACGTGAGTTTTCCTCCTATTTTATCGTTTACATTATTATGGCAACTCACGGTATTCCAATGCTGACACGAACAATTTCAAACTACTCAGGCCTGCAATGGCCTCCAGTCTGACGGAAAAATTCAACACCTGAAAAATACTCACAAACCTCCTTGATCTCGGGGGGGATTCGAAACCATAGCCTATTGGTTGATGAGTGTAAACTGAATCCCACTCTGAAAAATAATTTTGTTATTCACTGATTAATACGCCGAGTTCAATACGAAGATCTTACTGAAAGTGCCTAAAATTTACTAAACACGTTTAATCGGTATTAGAAAATAGAATAAAAACATAGTAACCATATGTAAAGGTAAAGCCGTCTCTAAAAATTCGGACGATCCCTAGGCCACTCAATCGTGGGCGAAAGACCGTCCATCTCAGCGTTGCTCCACTCAGTGATGCCCTTCCACCCGCACACCACCGAGCAGAACCGCTCATATTCCGAAGAAAAACCGACAAAGTCCCCCAGCGGGCCGTGCCGGAGACTCAAATTGCTCCCTTAAGGCAAAACCTTAAGAGAGCGAACTCAAAACTCTCGAATCTCAGCGCCCCAGGAGGGTAACAGCAACAGCCGAGCCTCAGTTAAACTTCATTGGCTACAGCATTGCCATTTGTTAACCTCTGGAAATATCTTAGTAACCATGGACAAATACCCAATTGAATGATACTCATAAGGACAGTTTAGTCCTTATAAGGACTGGCTTAAAGGGACGAAGCAAGAATGCTTTTCATCTTCCCCGTTATCTGTAGAGGACAGTGTAGGGATAAGGTGTTATTGAGATATTAAAGCTGTGATCATGGCAGGAGGGTAACAGCAATAGCGAGCCTCAGTTAGAACTTCATTGGCTACAGCATTGCCATCCATTACCCTCCAAGAGTATTGGATTGAATGAATCAATCACCGTATGTGTAAGTAAAGGTGATATCTCAAAAATATCGGACGATCTCTAGGCCACTCATTCGTGGGCGAAAGACCGTCCAAATCTCAGCGTTGGTTCTACTCAGTGAAACTCGAGTACCGAGCAGAACCACTCATATTCCGAGGAAAATAATTCACCGGCAAGTACCCCTCAGCGGGCCGTGCCGGAGAACACTTTCCCCGGAGACTCAAAGTGCTCCCTTAGGGCAAAACCTAAGAGAGCGAACTCATTTACCCAGGATAACAGCAACAGCCGAACCTCAGTTAAACTTCATTGGTTCAGCATTGCCATCCGTTACCCTATATGGGCCTCTCATATAAAATCAATCACCGACTATGTAAGTAAAGGTGAAATCTCAAAAATACGGACGATCTCTAGGCCACTCCATAGTGGGCGAAAGACCGTCCTAATCTCAGCGTTGGTTCCACTCAGTGACGGGCTCCCCGACCACTGAGCAGAACCGCTCAAATTCCGAGGAAAATAATTCACCGACAAAGCCCCTCAGCGGGCCGTGCCGGAGAACACCTTCCCCGGAGACTCAAAGTGCTCCCTTAAGGCAAAAACCTTAAGAGAGCGAACTCAAAAACTCATCGCCCAAGGGGGTAACAGCAACAGCCGAACCTCAGTTAAACTTCATTGGTACTGCTTTGCGTCGCTATCCATCACCCCCAAGGGCATTAATGAATCAATCACCGTATGTTTAAGTAAAGGTGATATCTCAAAAATATCGGACGATCTCTAGGCCACTCATTCGTGGGCGAAAGACCGTCCAAATCTCAGCGTTGGTTCTACTCAGTGAAACTCGAGTACCGAGCAGAACCGCTCATTCCGAAGAAAATAATTCACCGGCACGTACCCCTCAGCGGGCCGCGACGGAGAACACTTTCCCCGGTAACTCAAAGTGCTCCCTTAGGTCAAAACCTAAGAGAGCGAACTCATTTACCCAGGATAATAGCAACAGCCGAACCTCAGTTAAACTTCATTGGTTCAGCATTGCCATCCGTTACCCTATATGGGCATCTCATATAAAATCAATCACCGTATGTGTAAGTAAAGGTGATATCTCAAAAATATCGGACGATCTCTAGGCCACTCATTCGTGGGCGAAAGACCGTCCAAATCTCAGCGTTGGTTCTACTCAGTGAAACTCGATTACCGAGCAGAACCGCTCAAATTCCGAGGAAAATAATTCACCGACAAAGCCCCTCAGCGGGCCGTGCCGGAGAACACCTTCCCCGGAGACTCAAAGTGCTCCCTTAAGGCAAAAACCTTAAGAGAGCGAACTCAAAAACTCGTCGCCCAAGGGGGTAAGAGCAACAGCCGAACCTCAGTTAAACTTCATTGGTACAGCTTTGCGTTGCTATCCATCACCCCCAAGGGCATTAATGAACCAATCGACCGACTATGTAAGTAAAGGTGAAATCTCAAAAATACGGACGATCTCTAGGCCACTCCATAGTGGGCGAAAGACCGTCCTAATCTCAGCGTTGGTTCCACTCAGTGACGGGCTCCCCGACCACTGAGCAGAACCGCTCAAATTCCGAGGAAAATAATTCACCGACAAAGTCCCTCAGCGGGCCGTGCCGGAGAACACCTTCCCCGGAGACTCAAAGTGCTCCCTTAAGGCAAAAACCTTAAGAGAGCGAACTCAAAAACTCATCGCCCAAGTGGGTAAGAGCAACAGCCGAACCTCAGTTAAACTTCATTGGTACAGCTTTGCGTTGCTATCCATCACCCCCAAGGGCATTAATGGACCGATCACCGACTATGTAAGTAAAGGTGAAATCTCAAAAATACGGACGATCTCTAGGCCACTCCATAGTGGGCGAAAGACCGTCCTAATCTCAGCGTTGGTTATACTCAGTGACGGGCTCCCCGACCACTGAGCAGAACCGCTCAAATTCCGAGGAAAATAATTCACCGACAAAGCCCCTCAGCGGGCCGTGCCGGAGAACAACTACCCCGGAGACTCAAAGTGCTCCCTTAAGGCAAAAACCTTAAGAGAGCGAACTCAAAAACTCATCGCCCAAGTGGGTAAGAGCAACAGCCGAACCTCAGTTAAACTTCATTGGTACAGCTTTGCGTTGCTATCCATCACCCCCAAGGGCATTAATGGACCGATCACCGTATGTGTAAGTAAAGGTGATAATCTCAAAAATATCGGACGATCTCTAGGCCACTCATTCGTGGGCGAAAGACCGTCCAAATCTCAGCGTTGGTTCTACTCAGTGAAATTCGATTACCGAGCAGAACCGCTCAAATTCCGAGGAAAATAATTCACCGACAAAGCCCCTCAGCGGGCCGTGCCGGAGAACACCTTCCCCGGAGACTCAAAGTGCTCCCTTAAGGCAAAAACCTTAAGAGAGCGAACTCAAAAACTCGTCGCCCAAGGGGGTAAGAGCAACAGCCGAACCTCAGTTAAACTTCATTGGTACAGCTTTGCGTTGCTATCCATCACCCCCAAGGGCATTAATGGACCGATCACCGCATCTCACGGTCGATTGATTCCTGAGAATCCATAAGGGCATTTTCGAGCTTGAAAACTCATTTTATTACTTTTTAGACAAAAATCAAAATGGTTTATTATAATTTTCTATTTATGCTCCAGAATTATAAACAATTATTATAAAACATTTTCTAAATTTATAGTATACTATAATTTACAAAGAATTATATATAATTTAAATGTATTATTTATTTATTTATTATAATGCCTAGGAATCTTGGTCTTTCGGGGATGGTTCTAATTTAGTTATCTAACTCAGTAAGTTAATGTTTTAGATTTCAATGGGACCCTTTTTTATTAAAAAAATTAAAATAAAAAAGAAGAATTTAAAAAATGTTATTGAACTAAAGTTTTTTTTTAAATAAAAACTTGAACAGTTTACGTTTCTTTACTTCCTTAAATTTTATACGTCAGTTTGAAACATCCAATATATGTTTACAAAGTCTTATTTAAGAATTAATTTTTCTTCTGTAAAGACTACTTTTGTAAATGAATAGAACATGTGGAAAATAAAAACGATGATTAAGAATTTTACAGCATCACTAGATTTGATTTTTATATAATCATAATTAGACAATTTACTTACTATGTTTTTATCCTATTTTCTTATACCGATTAAAGTGTTTAGTAAATTTTAGGCACTTTCAGTAAGATCTTCGTATTGAACTCGGTATTAATCAGTGAATAAATTTTAGGTTCAATTTTTGAGATTTTAATTCGTTTTCAGCTTTGGTGACTTGTTAAAAATGAGAAACCGTATTCGTTACCAATGGACCTTGGCTTATCTTAATATACTGTATCAAATTAAATGCACAGGCAAGTCAGTCTATTAACATATAAGATGAACATTAGCTGCTGATAAAGATTCCATGTTATTAAATATTAAATTGAGAAGTATAGTTTATGAAACATCAGTAACGAAATCAGTGCTACTGCTTATTTATCTTTATAGAATCATTGATAATAATAATATATTCAGAAATTAGTAAATGATATTTTAGTTCAATATGTTTTATAGTTTCGTGCTTTCAAAAATTTAGACTTTATATTTAGTATAGTTGTCTCTAACGAAAAATACAGACCGTTACACTGCATATATCCATTGTTCACAATACAGTTCTTGTTAAAAAGACAAGAGACCCCCCCCCCCAAGTGTCTGACAGCAAAATAAAGTACAGTCATTATAGGGCCTCTTCTTGGTTCAGGATCAGTGACAGTTTTAGGTGGAAGTCGGTATGGGTGGTCTTGCGTGATTGTTTTTTACCCCGAAAAAAAATAAAACTTCCCTTCCCAGCGAAGAATATTCCCTAAACGGATTCTTAAAGCAGTTAAGAATCGGTGTCATTATTGTATTCTCACCTCCAAATCTATTGAAAATTTAGCAGTATATGAATTATATATATAATAGCTAACACCTTCCAATCTCATCTTTCAACCGTTACCAAAAAAAAAACAAAAAAAAAAAAAAAAAAAAAAACACCTGGTATTAAAGAAATTGAAGAAAAGTTCATAATCGTTCTAAGCTTACCCCTTCGAACCTTTTTTTTTTTTTTTCTTCTTTTTCTGAAGCTTCACTTTAGCCCATCCATCTAGACAAATGACGTAACTGGGTCAGTTAGCCTACATTCTTGTAACTTATAAAGCTAAAGGGATATGATACGTGTATATGATACGTTTTTAGGTGGTTACAAGTTTAGAAAAGAGTTTCGTTAGCTTTCGGAAACGCCTTTAGATACTTGCGTGTTAAGCTGTGGAGGTTCTGGGTGTTATCTTCCCTTTAGACTTTATTTATCACTGGGCTGTGTGACACCATTTGTCATCTCTTCTGTTTACAGCGATAAAGAAAATTATCGTCTCTCGGTTATTTTCTTTTGTCGTATGCCTCAGTACTTCTGGGGAGAAAAAAAAAAAATATTTGGAGATTACGTAGTGTTGAGTTCAATTTAACCATTTCATTTAATTTTTGTTGTTTATTCATGTTATCTTTCTTTGCACCTTTATCCTTATTTAAGCATATAATATTGCAGTATTTATCCTTATGAAATTTAAGCATATAATATAATATAATATAATATTGCAGTATATATTATATCCTTATGAAATTTAAGCATGTAATATATATATATATATATATATAATATATATATATATATATATATATATATATATATATATATATTATATTATATTGCTATATATTATATGATATTGCTACTTGCACTTTAAATATATAATACGACAATATTAAATTATGTGATATTGCTATATATATTATATGATATTGCTACTTGCACTTTATATATGATATGATATGATATATATATATATATATATATATATATATAAAGAAATGTTGCTGTATGTATTAACAAAAGAGGTTGATAGATGGCGTATACGGGCTGATTTGCCAGAGTGGCACGTGACTAAACGCAAGTGCTCATCGGCGCGCCTACGAGGTGCGACCAGTCTTCGAAATGGATGCGTCCTTGGAACAGTGTTCTGAGATTAAATTTTGTGTGCGTTTGCAAAAATCGGCATCGGACACTTTTAACACGATACGCGAAGCTTTCCACGATGAAGCCTTATAGTCCTTATAAGGATAAGGACTGGCTTAAAGGGGCGGAGCAAGAATGCTTTTCATCTTCCCCGTTATCTGTAGAGGATAGTGTAGGGATAAGGTGTTATTGAACTATTAAAGCTCTGATCATGGCAAGAGGGTAACAGCAATAGCCGAGCCTCAGTTAGAACTTCATTGGCTACAGCATTGCCATCCATTACCCTCCAAGGGTATTATTAATCACCGCATCTCACGGTCGATTAACTCTCGAATATATCAGAATGTCACACCACGATGAAGCTCGAGGGCAAGTGTTATACGACAATATCTGAATATTTTAATGGTGTTTTATATCAGAATTTCCCAATTAGTATTTCTATGATTTATAATTTTTTTACAATTTTTAAAAGTTATAAAATATTTTGTAAAAAATTATGATTAAATTCATTTTTTCAATATATTAATCTAATTTATATCAATGTAATTAACAAAATATTAAATAATTTAGTTAGCTGTAAGCAGTTTATATTTCTTAAATATAGAGGGCGAGGCAGACGATCATTCCAGTTTGTATAACGAAATAATTAAATCTGTTTCCTAGTTACTACTTTATCTGGTTTATAATATTTATAAAACATTTATAAATTAATATTTTATAAATATTAAAAGAAAAATTGATATTTATCTGCTTCCCGAATATTAAACTTTTCCTATCTCCTTTTTTTATAACCACCGAACGTTATCAAATAGAGAAAACGAACATCTTTATAAAGATTTTATATTTCTTTTTAAAAAAAAAAAAATACGCTCACAAACAATTGATGTTATTTTTTACGTTTTCCAATAGATGTATTGATATTCCTTCAGTAACAATTCATGGGAGGTCGCTTTTAAAACATTTTATGGCATAAACATTTCGAGAAAACAAATTGCCTCTAAAAAAAAAAAAAAAGCCGGCCTTATTTGCTAGTGTAATAAAGTATATTTCACGCGGTAGCTTTATTTTTGTTCTAGGAATTTTCGTTAACCTTGTATGCACGTATAAAACGTGCAGTATCGAAATATTTATGTTTTTGTGTCAGGCGCTAGATATTTTGGACACTACGGCACTTTTATGTCCTGTAGTTTTGTAGAAAACTTTATCTCGACGCGTTGTCCTCGCATTTCATGACAGAATGTAGTTTGGGGGCGATGCAAGGGTGTACAAGATAACGAATGCTGTTAGCAAGCGAGGTACCTAAGGAGAATTTTGCAGATAGACAAAATGGCGTGCAGCTAGTCTATAAAGCCTACTGTGATGGGTAGTGGAAGACATGGAGCGTGTAAAGTTGCTACCGAACAACCTTTCTGGATTATTTCTACCGTTTGCAGAAACGACATTCTTTCTAAAAGCAGTCAACAGACACAAATGCGAGACTGGAAACGTATGCCGACACTTGTTCTTTATTTAGGGTAACGGAGCTTCTCTACGTCATTTTTTTTCTCTGAAAATTTCTTGGTGTGGTGACTGGAAAAATGTGTAGTGGAGAATCAACAATTAACTGTTATCATCCTTGACAAGAACGTCGCTAAACTGAAACTCAGTCGGAGGTGTTATGCAGTGTCTTGAAGTCTCAAATACAGATAATGCAAAAATGATGTATTATTATTATTATTAGTAGTAGTAGTTTCAAAACGAAACTCAATTATTCAAGTAGTAGCATGGGTAAATTTAATACGAGGGTGTACTGAAAGTTGCGATATTCATCATGAAAGAAATTCAGGTCTTCTTAATATACCATAAAAGAAAAATAACAAATTATCACAGTTTCATGAAACATGGAGGTTAAAATGTTTTAAGATATGTTCGAGGTGTTTATCAGAACTTTTCCGTCGCTCTCCCTCTCGAACTGAATATGTGTAATCAAAATAATTATGATAGTGTCAACTATGGTTTGTTTTTAGTTCCGAATAAAATAGCTAATTTTCTTAAATTATAACTTTTAGGATCTAAATATTTCTATAAGAATGTTAAACTACATGTTATTACTTATAAAAGTGCATTTAAAAATAAGTTAATTTAGTCTATGATGTCATAGTCAAGGTAAACGATGTTTTTCACGCTATTCTGTCAAGGTCAGTGAAACAGGAAGTCTTGCACCTGCCTTGACTCATCCGAAGACATTACATCATGAATAATAATAAAATTGTCATCGCGATTATTATAGTTATTTTTGATTTATCATGACTTATTTATTCGATTATCAAATATTATTCATATACATGAATATATACTTATTCTCCATTTCTTTAATAGCTAAGAATAGTGTTATTATATCGGTAGGTTATGGCGCAAATTCTATTACATTCTATTATGTACCTTTCTATCCTTTTTATTACTTAAAACACATTATAAATATTATGTAATTCATATAATGTTAAAAATATCTGATTTCAAATAAATAAAATTTTAAATTAATTTTGAATTTAATATTTTTATTTTAAACACCTTTAATTAATTTGTTAAAGTGTAATAGAAAATAAATTCTGAGGTTTATCACTGTGTAAAGTTGCAATTAAATTATACTAAGCCATCATACACGATATCTCTTTTCACAACACGATGCGTTTTTGCTGTTAAAATTAAAATATAAATAAATATTTATTTATATTTATATTTATATATTTGTATTCGGCTCATGAGTATATTAATATGAGAGCAAATAAGAAAGGATCGTGTTTGGTCTCTAGAACGGGATTCCAGTATTATTCTAACTCCAGCCTAAGGCTACGCCTACACTACTAATGTACTATGGATTTCAGTCTCTCTTTGATGAGATTGTCATAAAAATAAAACAATCAAAAATAATTTTGCAATCAGTTCATTGAATTTCTGTGGTCGTTGAGAAAAATTATATATCTAATAACGAAACTCCTATAGAAATACTATATTCGATTAAGACTTTTATATATGCACTAGAGGTTGCAAAGTACATCAGTGTCATGTGTTGACCAGAAGAAAGAAGATCCAGTAATATCAGAAGAAATATAAAAACGAAGGAAAAACTCAATTTTTTTTTATTAACGTAGCATTTACGCCTGTCATAGCGTCATGTTTTTAGTGCCATGCCTCCTCGTCCTAATCTTTTTTTTTTTTTGTCTCTATGTCTATAAAAAAACGTCTCTATTACTTCGAGACTATTCAACTTAGGCTCCTCACATATGATCCTACCTGTAATGAGCTAAATAGATTTAACTCTCTTATCGATAATGTTTCTAATTGGGATGAAGAACAAAAGAAAAAGCTTAACACCTTCTTTGGTCATCCACTTAGATTGTATGGTCTTCCAAAAGTTCGTTGATTGTATATGGATTTTCTAAGCTTCATCTGAAACTCTTCGAATATTATTTCTTTTATATTGTGAAACTATTTCATTTTGTAATATATTCTACTTATTTCTCCTTTAAAACAAATTATATCAACACAAATCGAAGGAACAGCAATGGGCAATTCTCTTTCTCCTATTATTGCCAACTTCTTCATGGAACATTTAAACAACGTATATTGAATGAATGCGCGCTGTGTGTGTGTGTGTGTGTGTGTGTGTGTGTGTGTGTGTGTGTGTGTGTGTGTGTGTGTGTGTGTGTGTGTGTGTGTGTGTGTGTGTGTGTGTGTGTGTGTGTGTGTCGAGGCCGAAGGTGATATGTCTGATAATCTATTTTGAATACGAATTATAAATTCGGTAATAAACACTTTACGGTACTCGTTCGCTTATTTTCATATATTACCATCGACAACGATAGTCATTAAAAATATGAAACGGAGAAGTGTTTTTTTTACTCAAACTACCTGAGTTTCCGAAGCTTTCATGAAATTACTTCATCAAAAACGAAATAGGCAATAGCGTTTTCGCAAGAGCATGTTTTTTTTCCCCTTCATGATATGATTGCGAATATGCTAATGTTCTGAAGATCTCTTGGTGATGTTACTACAATTAACATGCTAATATTTTTTTTAAAAGTGTCTTTAATCTCTCTCTCTCTTTCTATATATATATATATATATATAAGCGAAACAAGGTTTGTTAGCATTCCAATAGGTATAAAATATGTCGTATCTTATATAAATATAAAACAAATTATTTAGATGACTAAAGGATATCTGAACATATCTGAACATACATTAAGAATCAGCTTTATCATGTTTACAAACACAAGTAAACATAATTTTCTGTATGTTTTTATATAAAGCAAGTTATTTAAAGAAATAAACGGTGTTTGAATAAATTATAAATAAAAAAAAAACAAGTTAACTAAAGAACCAAAATGTTTACATAATAAATAAATACATTTATTTTGTATAAATTATTTATTTATAATATTTAAATAAATTTTTAATTTTAAATATTTAAAATGCCATTCAATTATTTATATATGACTCGAATATTCGCCCCTGCTTGTTTTGCTCATGAATTTTATTAGAAAAATTTAATAAATTCATTATTTACATAATACAGCAATGACATCTAGTTCATGGTTTTCATCTGAGTATTTTTTTTTGCCATCCCAGCATCAAACACCTGTTTTACTAACTTCTCTGCATTAGAGGTTTTCATATCTCCCGAGATGAGTCTTCTCACATCTTTTTGATTATTAATTATATCGACCTTCTGAATTATGCAGTGCAGCTATTGTAGAACTTTTATACATTTATAGAACTTTTGAGCATTTCTGGTCAAATATCTCTACTCCAGCTGCGTTTCTACATTTCAGGTTTTGATTTTTTTCCATTTCCTTTTTTTGAATGCAATTAGGAGTACTGATATATATACGCTAATTACATTCCTATTGAATACTTTCTGCCACTGTTCTATTAACAGCGCTATTTCCTCCTTTTCTAAATTTTGCTATCCGCTAGTGGAGAAACGTGTCAATTCAAAATAACGTATGCAAAGAAAGTTCTTTGTTTTTATATGGCATAATGTAAAACCGTTGTGCAGGATCAATATGCAAGCAACGGTTTGTATCCCCCCCCCCAAAAAAAAGCATTGAGTTTATGTCATGTCTTGTAGGAGTGTATAACCAGTTAAAAGCTGTTTACTCTGATGTCACTGTTATGTCTGCCTACTCCCATCCTAACGGATTAGAAGATCGTGTGTACACGCTGTCACACCCATCTTGGCAGGGAACACGATAGGCGTTTATTTTATTTTATTTTATTTATTTTTATTTTTTGGTACAGCATGAGTTCACCATCAGATTTGGATGAGTGGAAGTCGTTATTGTGTAGGAGCGTTACCCACCAGACGACGCAGGTGTTATGACGCGTTTGGCGTCATAACACCTACGTGGATGCATATGTGTGTGTGTGTGTGTGTGTGTCCGTCGGTCCGTTCCTGTCTACTAACCACACCTCTCGCAACTTCATTCCACCTCATTTACAATGACACTCTTCCGTGCCAATTTCTTCTCCGGTGTTTGATCCCCCTAGCTGTTGTGAACAGTAACATCCCGTGCACGTGCATCCTATAGCATGAGATCATACGCTAAAAGTAACCAAGAATGATGAACAAAACGAAAGGCGAAAAGAGAGAGAGAGAGAAAACGAAAAAAAAAGATATCGAAAAGTAGAAGCGGAAACTGTTTTGAGGGTCAATGTGCGAGTTAGACGTGAATAGTTGTGGGTAGCAGCAGTCCAAGATCGTTTGATTATAGTGCTGACGGTACGTTTTACTCATAGTATCGTCTGCTTTCTTTCAATGACGTCATTTAAGTTCCGCAAAAAAACGTTGTTTCATTGTATGTGATGGCGTTGTATGGTGAATGTCATATTGAGCAAGAAAAGAGTTGAATAGTTTCTTTTAGAACTTTATTTGTATGGGAACAGAATTTCCTTAGTTATAAATAAATAATTCAAAAGCATGGCGCGAAAGCTGAGTGCTGAATCAATGCATTTGTAGCACAGTCATTTCCTTTAAGAGGATTTAATGTAGTTTAA
Source organism: Typopeltis vanoorti (assembly GCF_054136105.1). Taxonomy (NCBI): domain Eukaryota; kingdom Metazoa; phylum Arthropoda; class Arachnida; order Uropygi; family Thelyphonidae; genus Typopeltis; species Typopeltis vanoorti. The sequence continues at coordinate 98,617,872 of NC_143555.1, read as the reverse complement.
CAGTTCTTTCGATTCTTACTTTTTTTTTTCAAAGGGGGGGGGAATACTCATTGTATAAATGTGATATAAAAGTTTAGTAAGTTATAATGAAGTACTAATTAAATAAAAATCGTTTAATAAAACTGAACTGTTTTTGTTTAGTTAGAATAATATTTTTACACCATTTCTTTTTTTATATAAAGCAGAGTATAGAAAATTCCATTTTGATGATTTATATTTTGAGAGTTATTTTGAAACACCAATCGAATGAGAGATGCGGTCGATTGGTTCATTAATGCCCTTGGGGGTGATGGATAGCAACGCAAAGCTGTACCAATGAAGTTTAACTGAGGTTCGGCTGTTGCTGTTACCCACTTGGGCGACGAGTTTTTGAGTTCGCTCTCTTAAGGTTTTTGCCTTAAGGGAGCACTTTGAGTCTCCGGGGAAGGTGTTCTCCGGCACGGCCCGCTGAGGGGCTTTGTCGGTGAATTATTTTCCTCGGAATTTGAGCGGTTCTGCTCAGTGGTCGGGGAGCCCGTCACTGAGTGGAACCAACGCTGAGATTAGGACGGTCTTTCGCCCACTATGGAGTGGCCTAGAGATCGTCCGTATTTTTGAGATTTCACCTTTACTTACATAGTCGGTGATTGATTCATTAATGCCCTTGGAGGTAATGGATGGCAACAATTGTACCAATGAAGTTTAACTGAGGTTCGGCTGTTGCTGTTACCCCTTGGGGGATGAGTTTTTGAGTTCGCTCTCTTAGGGTTTTTGCCTTAAGGGAGCACTTTGAGTCTCCGGGGAAGGTGTTGTCCGGCACGGCCCGCTGAGGGGCTTTGTCGGTGAAGTTAGTCAAGAAAATTCTCATTTCAATTAAGAAAATTCTAAATTCTTACAAATTTAATTTATTGGGAATTCCCCGAATTACATAACTGACTGCGCATAAAAAAGCAGTTCTTCGCAGTTTGAATTTGGTGCTTGAGTAGACAACATAGTTACTGTATTTTTCGCATTTGCATTTTTTAAGTGAAATCAAAATAAAAATCGCGTTATAAAATTGATAATTTTGCCAAGAAATAATAAATGGTAAGCTATATGTAATTTTCAGACTTTAATTTCATTAACCTAAGATTTTAATCCAGCCCTCACATGATGTTGCCGATAACCAAAAAAAAAAAAAAAAAAAGGAAAGCCGTTTCCTTGGATATAAAAATTCAAATTTTAGATCGTCTTCAAACTGGGGAAGGTGCGACGGCTGTGGATAAGCATTTCGGAGTCCGTGAATCAAATGTCATATCTATAAAGAAAAATGAAGAGGCTATTAGAAAAGCGGTATGTTCTGGTACAAAATCGAGTGCGAAATTATCATCATACACAAGAGATGTTGTTCTAGAAAAGACCGAAAAAGCTTTAGTTATGCGGATAGAAGATAATGTACAAAAAAGAATGCCAGTTGACGGAAATTCCATCAAGCAATCAGCATTGAGATTTTATGAACAGATTAAAAACTGCAGCCAGATACTTCATCTCAATCGAGGAAAAAAATATGAATTTCATGCAAGCAATGGTTGGCTGGCTAAGTTTATTAAAAGACATGCTCTTCATAATATAAAAATTAAAGGTGAAATGGCTTCTGCTGATGAAACAGCTGCTAAAGCATTTCCACAAAAACTTGCTAAAATAATTGAAGATCTCCATCTCGTGAAGAAGTTTGGAATATGGATGAAACCGGCTTTTTCTGAAAAAAAAAAAAAAAAAAAAAAGCCAAACAGAACTTACTTATCAAAAATGCAAAAAACTGTTGGTGGGTTCAAAGCAGCAAAGGATCGCATAACACTCCTATTTTGTTCGAACGCTTTAGGAGATCGGATGTTAAAACCGCTGCTCATAAATCGATCATTAAGAAACACGGCCAATGAAAGGCGTAGATTTTCAAAAATTGCCAGTTCATTGGATGGCCAACAAAAAAGCTTGGGTGACCATTGATATTTTCACTGAGTGGTTCCACAAACATTTTGTGCCAGAAGTTAGACGCTATTTGAATGACAAGAGTCTCGAATTTAAAGTGCTTTTGATTCTTGAATATGCACCCGGTCATCCCAAATGTGCAATTTTTTTTTTCTGCCGCCAATACCCCATCATTGCTGCAACCTCTAGGTCAGGGTATAATTGCGACTTTTTAAACATATTATGTCAGACGAACATTTCAGTACGTTTGGAAAAGTTAAATGATGATGAATCACTGTCAGTTATGGATGTGTGGAAAAAATTTTCAATTATGGATTGTATTGATCAGGTTCGATTATCGTTATCTGAATTGAGACCAGAAACTATGAATGCATGCTGGAAAGCTACTTCTCCCGCATGTGTTAAAGAGAATGCTCCTGTTCCCTTCAATCATACTGCAGAATTCCCCAATATAATAAGTTTGGCATGTAAAATTGTCGAAAAAGGATTCGATGATCTTACTTGGGCAGATATCGAAGAATTGTTAATTGATAAACCTCTTAGCGAAGACGAAATAGTGGAGATTGTTTCTGAATCTTCTGAAAGCGAAGACGTTAATGATAATGATCAAGATAATCCTACTTTTACTGCTCATATTATTAAAGAGGGTCTTAAACTGGCCAGTGATTTAGGCAATTATTTTGCCCGACATGATCCAAATGAAGAACGTGCTGGGAAGTTTTCACGTGAGCTTAAGTTGTGAATGTCTTCATACAGAGAATTATGTCGCGACTTATCTAAAGCATCAACACAGCGATTAATAACTGAGTTCATGCCTAAAACTACTGAAACAACCAGTGGTACTTTTGTTCAAGACATGACAAGAAGAATTCCACAAGTTGAGGCGGAAGTCGATGACGATAATACTATGTCTAGTAGTTCTAGTGATATTACAGTCTCACGAAAACGAAAGCTTTCGCATTTATTGTCAGAAACTGATAGCGAATAACATAATTTTTTTATAGAATCCTTAACAAACAACTGAAGTGAATATGTTTTTTTAAATTTATTAAAATTCATTATATGTATGTGTGTTCTCCATGAAATAAATAAAAATCCTAACGAATTTAATGTTTTTTTTTTTTTCATTATTTTGCTTATATTTAGGTCTGGAACCAATATATATATATATATATATATATATATATATATATATATATATATATATATATATATATATATATATATATATATATATATAAATTTGTATGTGTATATATAAAAATTTTCACAAATATAAAACCTCTAGTTATCTTTATATATCGAACACAGCATTTCATCTTTTATTGGTCTTTAAACAGCGTCCAAGAAAACACCAAGGCAACTCATGCTTAAAACGAATTATTTTCTGGACTCGCATATGCTACCAAAAAGTTTTGAATTCTCGGCCCAGTAGATTTTTTTTTCCCCGTCAAGAAACGAGAAATACAGTTTTCATTCTTCCTCACTGAAATCAAATATGTATGCTCCACAAAATCAATAGCTCACCCATTAAAGCGAAATCTGGTCAATCATCACAATGGTTAGATCATTAGCAATATTTGTATGAAAGTGAATCTGTTACAATCTTTCTACTAATGGATTTTAACAGTGATACACGCTACGCCAATGAGAGCATTATTCGAAAGATCTTTCTAGCTCCCAAAATGAAGTAAATCCAGTTATTCATAATAAATATAGTTGCCTTCAAGACATTCCCTTTATTTGTCCTCTTCCATGTAGGAAAAGGAAAAAGGAAAAAAAAGTGGGTAACGCAATCTGGTGTCTAGAGAATATTGAGATAGCAGTAGAAAATAATCGATAAATCTTGAAATAAACATGCACATTTATTTTTATCTTTTTTTTTGTATTTAGTTTTCAAGATCCATTTTCTTAGCTTATGTAGGATGAAATATTTGATAGAACTCGTATGCGGAACGCAAGAATCAGCTGAAAGCGAACAGGGTTAAATATTTCAAATATCTGTGATATTCTGGAATTTTGTTTCAAGGTTACCTTATACATATGAAAGTCAGCTTAACAATATGTAGGTCAGTAGGCCGCTAGAAGTTTTATATTTAAGGTAGAGGAATATGTATGTTTATTAAAAAATGGTGTCAAATATCACCTGTTTCAGATTCTTTTAATTATAAAATTAAAATGTGCAGTTTTATCATTTAATTTAATTTTAAAACTCTACCACTAATTTTATAATAAAGTATGGATATTTAAATGGATATTAAAGTATGCCCACTTTCGGTGATTTCATCTGCCTACTTGTATAAATACACACATGAATACTAACTTAAGGTTAATTCATTCATCAAAAATAATTTATCGAAAAAGAAATTCTTAAAAAAAGCATTCAAGAACAGTTCACCGATTAACTAATAAATGAATAAATAAAAATAATAACGAAATTTTTTTTAAAAAAATTCTTTCTAAAAAGAAATATTTTTTAAAAAAAATCAAATAATGGAAAAACCATTTTATCAAAAATGAACTGAAATATTCATCAAAACATTGATTGATTGAGACCTAAATTGTAAATTAACTATAAGAAAAAAAAGCAGTTATAAAAGACTTTTTTTTTCCTCATAATATTTCGTTACGCGCTAAGTAAGCCTGTTTATGAACGAAATTCTAGTAATTTTTAGTATCTTTAAAATTAATAAATTTAAATATTTATAAGTTTAAAAATATGCATACATTTTCACTATACTATAACTATTGCAATATAGTTCGATGTGCTGTGAAGAATGAAAATATGCTATTGATTTGTTTATCAATAGCATGTTTTCCTATATCCCTAATCCTCTTCCATCAGAGGATTACGGATAGAGGGGCGATTATCCCTTCTTCCTCTGCCTACAAAAAAAAAAAAAAAAAAAAAAAAAGCGAATTTATGGTTAAATAACAAATAATTAAAAAAACTTTTTTTAATTATTTCACAAATTTAAAGGAAATGAAATTATATTAATAAAGCAAAGAATAAAATATCATAAACATCCATCAATTCCCCTTCCCTTTAACTCTGAGTCTTCACTATACATCACACTGTTTTTAAAACTCAGATTTCGATATACAATGTATTTTCCCAGAGAAGCACAGTATAGTATATCGTACTTCTGTAATAGTAGTACACACTCATGAACCAAAATATTACAACCACCTAGCGTGTTTTGGATCAACCAGATTGCACGATTGGCTCATGATGGAGGTATCTTGGTGGAGAGATGGATATCTCGGTATGGGTATCTTGGTATTTCATTGTTTTCATGGACTGAGTCCTCTCATTCCCAATGAACACACCTGGGCCGCTAATTCTTACCTGGGAATTATTTCGGAATAGGTATTGCCCTGCATGGTGAGAGTGTCGCTCGATAGATCTGGACTCTCCCCACAAGACAACATCCAGTTGTCTTTTGGGAAGAGTCCATAGGCGCATTATGGATAAAGATGGTTCGAAGAGCATATTCAAGCATTCTGTGTGGTCTCCTGGAAGGCTAATTCTCCTGATTTGAATCCCATCGAACATTTGTTGGATCGTGGAACGCAGCATTCATCGATCGACTATGGTGCCTTCATGCTTGGGATGTTATTCTGTCTAGTTGATCTGAAATAACTCGATACTTTCCATAGTCTAGTGGAGTCAACGTCAAGACGGGTGCATTGTCATAAGGTCATAATATTTTGGCTCATGAGTGCATAGCAGTAAGTTTTATTGTTGTATTCCAATGAGGGGAGAAAGGTACAATAAATAACATAAATAAATATCAAACTGTTACGTTACTGAGATAAGTATATGTATAGTCACCGCTGCAAATAAGCATTAAAAATAATAATAATAAACTACTGATTTTATTTGCTGTACTTCTATGCTAAACTAGAAATTTATATAACACTTAATGCTTCTTAAGTGTTATATAAAACATTCAGATATCTTAGAAACTAATTTTTAGGGAAAAAATCAATTATCTGTTTTTTTCCCGACAAATTGATTTCAGTAAACCTTCGATTACGGACTAATAGGGGCTAAGAGGTGTCCATTAAATCGCGAATTTTTTAAAATAAAAATATCTTTAACATTATACTGCAATTTTATCAATATTAGCACGGTAATAGTAAAAAAAAAAAAAAATGGTTTTACACATAATTTTTAACACAATTTTCATACTTTTAGATAAGTTAATGTGAAGTTGATGTTCGATGTTGAGGCGCTTGGTTTAGGTAATCCTGCTTTGAAAAATATATGAAGGTTTTTTTTTTTTTTTTGAACTTTTGAATTCTGTTGTTTCTTTATATTAACTTCCTAAAATCACGAAAATGTGTGTAATAAAACTGCCTCAAAAAGTCACTCCACGCGACAAAAGAACCAATTATAGATCAATTGGTGCGATCACGTGCTAATCATTCGCCGAACATGTTTTATGAGCGGTGACTCATTTATGTCGGCTAAATTACTACAGTGTTTGTCCAACATATGATGGCCTATTCTCCAAAATTTGTTAAAAATAACAGAAATTAATAACAAAATATAACCTGTTAATTTAATTATAGCAAATCTTGGTTAAAAACATTTTAATAACAGGGTGTTAATTTTCACATGTGACAGGTCCGTTAAATCGAGGGTTTACTGCATATTACATTTTTGCAAGTTCACGACTTACATTCCATTCTACAGTACAACTATCAATGTCAGTTAAAATATGGTCATTACTGAATCACAGTCTATAAGTAGAGCATGCACATTATACAATGCATATATAAACTAATGTGCATCGATTTGTTAAATACAGTCTCCTAAAATTTAAACAATAAAATTGGGCTACCGCTTGAAGCTGAAAAAAAAAAAAGAAAGAAAGAAAATAAATAGTTTAATAGCAACGCATGTAGCCAAGCTGCAGGTTCAAAGATAAAAGCGAACCCCCATAAATCTTAATTTATTTCTTTCACATAACACAGAACTGTCTTTTGGGGACAATGGGAACGGCACAAGATTTTTTAATAATCGAATTGGAGTTTTAATGGGCGTCTGTGTGTGTGTGTGTGTGTGTGTGTGTGTGTGTGTGTGTGTGTGTGTGTGTGCGCGCGCGCGCGTTAATGTTTTATATATGCATACAAGCGCTTTCTAATTTGAAAAGAAAAAAATAAATAAATAAAAATCCTGCGTGTATATGGTAGGAGCACATAGTACTGTATAATTTACAATTTAATTACCAAAACTTGCATACATCAAAATTCATTAATTCAAAGAAAGTAGGCATTCTGCCAACTCTGGAGTATCGTAATAATATGTCGCTTGAGGAATAAATACTTAATGAGCAGCGAATATCGTTTTGCAGGTCATTTTAAGTGAAGCGATGTTACTTATTTTGATTCCTGATTTTTTTTCTTTTTTTTTTTTGTTATAAGTTGTTTCTTCCCCCCTCTTTTCAAGAATGTTAAATAAAGCACTTTATATCTGAGTACAGTATAAGTGGAAATGAATGAAAACAAGGAACAGTACTCATGTAACAAAACTGCTCTTGGCATTTTTAACCGCTTTAAATTTCTCTTTGAGATTGTATTACACCCATCGTCGGTTGATTTTGTTTGCCTCAACAATAGAGAACTTGTTTAAAATCCACGAATTAATCTGAATTTAATGAGAAACGTTGCTAATTAAGAAGAATATTTTTTAATAAAAAATAGTATTATAAATGATAAAATAGTATTGTATGTTATTAAGAATTTAAAAAATTCTTAATTGATTATTTTAAAAATTATCTTATCTACCATTTATGAATTTCTATCTGATTTATATTAATTTATGACAAAAAAACTGAATCACGGCTTTCATGTATTGCAGATACAGAACGTTTGAGACTCGTTGACAAAGAAAATATGGCGCGGAGTAAACATGGAAACAAATTATCAGCAAGTTAGCTAATTAGGTGGAACCTCGTTTGGATTAGTCCAAATCCTGTAGATATCCGGATATTTCGGAGTGGGGTGGGGATGATTAGGTTTGATTGATCTTAATACTGATTACACTTTAGTAGTTTTGTATGTGGTTCTGATCTTCAGTTTTCTAAAGATTTTGGATAATTTTGGTAGAAACCATACCTATGTATGGAAGGTCAATAGAAACCTCATTTAAACACCTCAGTTTATGAACTCCAGGCCGATGGTTTAAAGAGTAGGGTTCCCTTTTGTCATCATCATTCTTTTGTTATAACTACTGTTTGAGAACACGGAAGTGAGGAGGAATTCAGTCTCTTTCAACAGTTCTAAATCATCGTTGATTTAGCGATGAGCTCATACCGATAGGATGCAAATAATACCCAGTCTGTTTTCGGTGGATGGTTATTTGTTCTCTGTTTTTGTTGTTAGAAAAGGCGTTTTCAAAACAGTGAAGCTTTCCTCTAGAGAACACGATTTTGTGTCAATGGTGATGTAATGGCAGAGTAATGTTGAAATAACTTCAATCACACGGTTTAAAATGCAGTATTGTGTGCACAGTTTGTCGCAACACAATGTTCATTCCTTGCAGCATCTCTCTCTGACATTTAATCATGAATGTCATTTAAAATAAATAGATATTTAAGTTAACAATTTCCGTATACTTTATATTATATGAATACATTAAAATAATATAATTAAATTTCATTGAACATCTTCACTTCCACGCTTATTAAGTTGCAGTGTTATTAAAATTGCAACAAAGAAACATAAAAAAAGATACATTAAAAAAATTAAAATAAAAACAAAGCACGTCATAAACTTTGTTGAAAGCTACTTTATTCCTAATATTGTAGAAGTAAAATGCAAACTCCATAGTGGTTTTGATAAGTTATCGGAAAGACAGAGACCATTCTCCAAACCCTGCAATATGAGAAAGTTTTCGTTGCTTGGTTCTAATATAGCTCATGTAATCGTAATAGAAAAAGTGATATACTGTTTCGATTAGGAGCATAAATCACAACCAGCCTGATATGATGATTCCCAGTAGAAGTGGAAACTGAGCTAAGCTTTTTCCTACTTAGTTCCTATGGGAAAACTAACTATACATACCCAGGAAATGATAACAAGAATGTTCATCTCTAACTCATCTCGCGTGATTACTTCCAAATCTCAGTACAGTATAATTTCTATCTAGAATATATCTATCCGGCATACAAATTTGATTGGCTTAGTTTCGTGAATTTACTTTTCTGAATTGATATTCATTGAAAACATATAAAAACAGTAAATTAAGAAATGTTCAAACGTAATAGTTCTTAAAAGAACTGGGAGATGGACTGAGTCCTTGACTCTTAATCCCATCATCTGAATGAAGAAAATCTGTGTGGATGAGGTGTTATTGAGCTAAAGCTCTAGTCATGGCTGGGTAACGGCAATAGCCGAGCCTCAGTTAAAGCTTCATTGACTACAGCATTGCCATTCGTTACCCTGGAAGTCCTAAAAAGGACTTTTCTTCCTCTCAAACGTAATAGTCCTTATAAGGACTGGCTTAAAGGGGCGGAGCAAGAATGCTTTTCATATTCCCTGTTATCTGTGGAGGAATTGAGGTATCTGAACGAAAGGTTCGTTGGAGGCTACGGTTTTGCCATCCATTACCCTCCAAGGGTATTGGAAATTTCTCAAACGTGATAGTCCTTATAAGGACTGGCTTAAAGGGGCGAAGCAAGAATGCTTTTCATCTTCCCCGTTATCTGTAGAGGACAGTGTAGGGATAGGGTGTTATGAGCAATTAAAGCTCTGATCATGGCAGGAGGGTAACAGCAATAGCCGAGCCTCAGAACTTCATTGGCTACAGCATTGCCATCCATTACCCTCCAAGGGTATTGGAAATTTCTCAAACGTGATAGTCCTTATAAGGACTGGCTTAAAGGGGCGAAGCAAGAATGCTTTTCATCTTCCCCGTTATCTGTAGAGGACAGTGTAGAGATAGGGTGTTATGAGCAATTAAAGCTCTGATCATGGCAGGAGGGTAACAGCAATAGCCGAGCCTCAGTTAGAACTTCATTGGCTACAGCATTGCCATCCATTACCCTCCAAGAGTATATATATATTGGATTGAACGAATCAATCACCGCATCTCACGGTGATATGCTCTTGTAAATTTTACTTATAATTATTATATTGTTTGAAGTACTTGGTGTATTAATCATTTTGCATAAATTTTCTTTTTGTTTCCAATACTTAGAAATAAATTTACTTCTTGTTAAGATTTTTTAAACGAACAAAATATTTATTATAATTATTAATCATTTCTAAAAATTATTTAATGAAAATAAAGTTAATGACTGAATAGCAATTGTAGGTGTCCTCCCTCGATGAGTCTTCGGACTCCTTGGAGGTATCAGGAATAATAATATATAATAATAATGACTGAATAATATTTTAGTTTTGGTCTTTTAAGGCAAGATAAGTTATAGTAACAAAAGATCGCTATACATTTGTACAATGAAAAGTTTTTCGAGTTAAAAGTGTTATAAGCTAAGATTCTATCCGAAAATAATAAAAATTAGTATCTTCGTATTCTTCTTCTACTACTACTTAAAAAAAAAAAAAAAAAGAAAAAAGAAAACTGAATACTGTATTTTATTGCATATTCCGTGCCTGTGAAGAATCCACGCATTTACACTTTGAAGGAAAAAAAAGAATGCAAAAAAAAAAAAACGTTTGTGATTTTTATTGAGGTATCTGAACGAAAGGTTCGTTAATTGCAGCAAAAGCCACGCATTTTCGTCTGCTTTTACAGCAATAATTATTTTTTAGTGTATTTTTTAGCTTTCCAGGACATTGTACTTCATACCAGCAGCGCATTTCCTCAATTTCCATTTCTTTTTCTCTTTTCAGTTTTTCACTAACCGTTAATCGTTAAACGCTTAGTATAGATTGTGATTAGATTATGCATGCTATGAATAAGACATGTTCACTCGCACACTGAAGTTGTGCGTACGTACGCGAAAGGATTATGAAAGACAACTGCGCATGAGCAGACAAAAAAAAAAAAAGAATAAAACTCATATTACATTTTTTTGATTGAATTTAAAAAAAAATAGTGCGCAGTGTATCCCAGAAAATATGGTATTTGTTATTTTTTTTTAATATATTCATGTATTTATTTCCATCTTTATTTGTTTTTCCGATCATAACTGATTCTGTGGGGATAAATTTTTAATCAATTCACGCCTATAATATATTACGGGAGTTATAAAATTGATGTGTAATAATACGTGTGAATTTTGGATACGAGGTTGGTCTCTTTACATGATAAGTTACATCAGGAAGGCATAATGAATAAACGTTTCATCTTTGTTATATATAATGCATTATAATTAATTAAAATAAATGAAGAATCCTTGACTGATTACAGTGTTTACACCCACTGTTGATAACCTCGTATGGGGTAAGGTACGGCGTTGGACTAGATATCGGAGATAAAAATCTAGTTATTACCTCAAAACGTGTCTGGAATCTTTGGGAAAAGTGTTAAGCTCGACCTTGGTGAAGTAGGAGGTCCACAACTGCGTGTCCGTCTACGCCACTCTAGACAGGCGTCAAAGGTCAAGATTTATCATGTTATCGATTACGGTGGAGCTTGTCGCTGTTTGTGTGAAGATTTTCTGGCGCCAGAGGTGAATTTGTCTCCTTTGCCGGAAGCGTTTTTTTTTTTTTCCCCACTCTTCGTACTCTCCCCTCCCCCTCCTCAATATCCTCATAAGAACCGTATAACTTACGGAGAACCTTGTTTTCTCACGTTTTTCCTCCTCCCCCTCCAATCCAGTCAAGCAGTTTGTAAGTGTGAACGTCTTCCGATTGCTCCCTTATCGTCATGGTTCTTTCTACGATGTTGTATCAATGTCAGTGGTTCAAATATAAAAACTCCGCTATTGAGCTGCTTGGAAATGTCGCTGTTCATTGAACGGAAACAGTTTTGGATTTCAGGAAGCTACAACGTTGGTATAGGAGTAGAAACAATTGAGATGACCAATCAAGGCAAGTTATATACCAACATAAATAAAACAGTCTTTCATTATATACAGTAGCTGTAATGCTAACACTTAATAGAAGAATATTTACAAACCAAATTACATTTTTTTTTAGGTGTGAATTGTCTACCTGACGTTCAGAAACGTCTAATGTTAGATGTGTAGGATATTTAAACACTTTTTTTAAATGATACATGATTTTTATTTTTTTTTTTTTAATTTATACTATGATTTGTCGAGCCATCTGAATTCCTTTAAATCGGAATATATTTTTTTTAGTGACAAAATTAGCTACTAAACCTAGTAACGTTGTTGTTATCCTAGTAATGTTGTTATTTTCGTTGTCCCCACCCGCCACACAATTTTCCTCAATCGTCCCTTAGGACTGTTTGAGCCCTCCATTGAGGGATTTTAAGTACTGTATATACTTTAGGACTGTAGATCCGTGTGTGGTCATGGGCTGGTTTTGCCTGTTCTGAGGGATGAAAAACACGAGTTTCCCTGTGAAAAAACCCCCTACCCCCGTATGAGACCGACTAACTCAAACTTTTAGTCGAAAGAGACCAGATCAAGGTTCCTCACGTCACTGACGGAAATCGAACCTATACCGACTGAGTTGCGGAGGCTCTCGTCCTAGCAATACAAACTAAGTAAGGAAATGATTGTAGGCAATAATTAAGTGTAGAATTATGGTATTTGGATACGATTCAATATAACAACAATCGGACTCGAAGATTTTTGCCATTAAAATATTGATAAGCAAAATTAGACGTTTTTGCTTAATTTTGTTATTAACATTAATAGGAAAACCGAAGGAAACTAAAAATTTAATATAGAATGTAAGAAAAGTTGAAATATCTAATGCTCTTAATATTAAATAGATCCAAAATACTAATACGAATTTAATTTGATTAAATATCATCAAGCTAGTGATGAAATATGCTATAATTTCGAATCTTTCTTTGTCAATAAAAATGGACTTGTAACAAGGAGGCGGGGGGGAGCTCTTTCGTCAACCAAAGACTGATTCACGAACAAAAATCACTGCACTACAATGTTACGCATATAACCAGACAATACGTAAACTTGGTGGAATCTTATAATTATTTACGTACAATACCAACCGAAATTGGAATGTGTTGAATTATCGATTGTCAATATGTGCATTGTTTTTACGAAACCATCACGATGTGATGTATGTGACAGATTTGCAAATTTAATTAAAATTCTATTCGTCCAGAGTAAAATTATTAATGTTCGCCAAATCGTGTAACCAATTTTGTTTATTGGAATGAATGAATGACGTCATTGATACAAGAAGAGTTAGCGTATGATGATGCAGCGGCCGTAAAGCTCACACGTTTTTTTTTTTTTTTTAAATACGAATTCAAGTTTTTCTTTTATTATTTTTTTAATAAAATATCGGAAGACGATAAAAAAAGCATACTATAATCGGTGTTGAACTTATTTTATTTCAGAAATAAACAAACTCTTCTTTATCCATATATCAAATTAATCTGATATATAGAATCGCTTCGTCAGCTAATTTAAATATCTCTTGGCATTTCATTGTTTATTTGCTCTTAAGTTGTTTGTCTGTGTGCGAGCGCGCGTGTTGTCTGCGGACTCCAAATCGCTAGTCCCCATTTGGGCTTCTTTTTTTTTTAATACATTTATTAAAAAAAAAATAGTGAATAAAATGAGATTTTAAATTTACTTCCATTAAAGTTATATATATTTTATCTCGTTTTTTTTTTTTTAATTTAAATATCAATCGTACGCCCTCCATTTGGCACGAGTCCCTGTTCCCCCCCCCCCCCCCCAAACTGCCTTAATGTCCTGCTGGGTAGATCTCGAAACAGTTACAGCAGGTGTTCTCTTCAGGCAACCTAAATACATAATTATACAGGGGATAGAGCTTCCACAAATGCTTATAAAGTTATGATCTCGTTTCGACATATGAGCCTTCCATTATATGTCTAGCAATTCTCACTTCCACCTGCATTTATTCTCCTGTCTGACAAACACGAGTCAAAATGACACGCGTCTGTTTCAAAGAATGTGAACTCTGTATCCCACCAAACATATCGTTTAGGCCGTAGAATACGACCTTCAAAACAAAGATAACGGAGCACGTTTCATTGGCACTCAAGGTCATCTCAGATTCGTATCGAACCAGGTGGTTATTTTTCATAGGTTTATCATAGGATAAATTCTAGCGTTTTTCCTTATAGAACAGGAAAAGCAAACAGTTATATAAAATTCAAACACAGTACACATACTGCTCTAATATAAGTTGGCCTAATCCAGATATTACTGAAATAAACTCTGTAGTTCGTTACTAATACGCTATTCATACTATATTAACGTAGTTTGCGAATATTAATATTTTTATATCTTAGAAATAATAGTGCAAGTTTTATTTTATAATGTATTTTAATTAAAAGTTTTAAATAGCTTTATATATTTTCTAAAAATTCTAAAAAATATCGCATACACCTTTTATGAATTCATATTAGAATATAATCATTACATTGCGAGAATGAAGTCGAATTGCTTCCTCCGAATAGGCTATTTTTTTATTTTGTAGATGTCAATATATTTATTTGATTAATTTTGTTTTGTTTGTTTAATTTTTTTTTTTAATTTTTGTTTGTTTATTTACTTCCCAAGGTATTTCACAGAGATCATTTTAGAAGCCTCTCGATGAATTAAACATCTGTTTTCATTGCGAAATCTGTGGTTAATGTACAGCTGTGTTGAATACAACTACCCTTGATGTAAAGACCCTGTGACTCAATCAGTAGATAATAACGATGCTCTTCGCTTGTAAAAACCTACGCTCAAACCCTCTTTAGGATACGTAAAACGCTTAATTATGACTTAGGTACTCTTAGACTTAAGATAGTCTATACCGAGATGACGCAGTTTAATATACCCATATAGATTAATATATAAAAATGTTGATTTAATTATATTATTTTGTTTTCGAACTATAGAAAAAATGTTTCATGATTTTTTTAACTAAAATTAGAATAAAATAGTGTATTCCTCCCAGAAGAGCTTTAAGGAACCATATGTATGGTAGGAAAACTTCAGTTCTTAAATCTATTTACAACGCGAGGAATGTTTATAAAGACTTTTCAATTGAAGGTGAACATGCGGTTAACTGAGCTCCGCAGATGGCACGATTCCTTCCCCAACATACCTCTATGAAAGATGATTGAGCATGGCCGATAATACTAGAAATTGAACAGACGAATAGTAAACTATGCACATAATTTACACAAAATTAGGAAAATACAGCTAGCTAGCTGATTTGGCCATAATGGGCCACTTGAAATAATACGTAAATGGGATATAATGATTTTGGTGATATTTACTTTTAGGCATTTCATTTTGAAATTTCCAGTTTCATTGAAGACTAATAGTACAGGTACCTACCGGAGACGATTAAGTATCTTGATCGATTGTATTCAGTGGTTAAAAAACATCTCTAACAAACTTTGGAAAGCAAATTCATAATGAATAAAAAGTCACTTGAAAAAATATATTTACATTTTAATTAAAAAAAAAGTGTAATATATCAACTATATATAGTATATTTTCTAAAACAGTGTTATGAAACTCATATAATGTAAAAGTATATAAAGTTCTCAACAATGAAGTAGCAGCTGATTGATGGAAAAGAAGAAAAAGACCTTTTTAGGACTTCCAGGGTAGCAAATGGCAATGCTGTAGCCAATGAAGTTTTAACTGAGGCTCGGCTATTGCCGTTACCCAGCCATGACTAGAGCTTTTAGCTCAATAACACTCCATCCATACAGATTTTCTTCATTCAGATGACGGGATAAAGAGTCAAGGACTCAGTCCATCTCCCAATTATTATTACATTGAATTAGTGAAGTGAGGAGACAGCAGTTTTAGTCACGGATTATTCTCAAAGTATTGGAACCTTATTACAAAAAGGACTACAGGAGCGTTTCTGAGTGCCAGAACTCAGAAAAACCTACTAAGGTAAGTAGCAGCCAATTCTCTATTTAACTTAGCAATAACAAGACCATGGAAAAGCCCCTAACGTTCGAAGAAGTTTACAGAGAGTTCCTAAGATTAGGAAACTCTTAAACGATAACTGGCCAAGGAAAGTAAAACTGTACGACACATTCCCTTCCCCTCCCAGCAGTCACAGGCGACATCATGGACGACCAAAACAACGAAGACGACACACCCTCAACAAGACTTACCACTCTTGCCACAATCAGAAGAACAAGCAACACATAGCAACGCCTACCAAACAGCAGAATCGCACGCAGACTTCCAGAAAAATATCTAACCCGACAGAAATATCCAAAACAAGAGAAACAGACAACGAAACAAAGGAAAGAATATCTCCAGTCATCCTCAGGGCCAAAGAACACTGAACATCGATAGCCACCGCTCTGAAAACAACAGGAATCACCTTCACAAAAGCAACAAACACGGAAGAAGGAATACGCATTCAACCTAAGACATCGACAGACTACAGAAACAACAAAATTCTTGGATAACAACAACCTACCATATCACACATTCCAACTCAACAGCGACAAACATCTGAAAGTAGTACTAAGAGGAATCACAGAAACAATATCAACAGAAGAAGTCACCACAGATCTACATAACAAAGGATTTAACCCCATTAAGGTAAGCCGAATGCACAGAGCAGACAAGACTCCCTACCCCTTGATCCTAGTCGAAATCTCAAAAGACCAGAAAGATATATACGACCTCCAAACCATCTGCGACCTAATTATAAAAGTAGAATCTCTGAGACGCAAATCCACAACAACACAATGTCACAGATGTCAGAAGTTCGGTCATGCACAGTGATGCTGCAAAACAGAATTCCGATGTGTGAAATGTGGAGGAAAACACGTCACACTAGAATGCAAGAAACCACGCACCCAGCCAGCGAAATGTGCTAACTACGGAGGCCCACACCTACATCCTCTGCCAACTACAGAGGATGTGCAGCACATCCCCAAAACCAGAAGATACAACCCCAAAGCAGCAAGCCCATACAAGAAAGCAGACCCACCCAAAAAATTAGAGTCTCCACAACAAACGGAAGAACATATGCAGACGTTGCAAGACTAATCCAACAACAAGATTCCAAACCTAAAACAAACCACCCACAGCAAACCAGCAAGACCAATCTCCTCAACATAACAAGCTGCATAGGAGAGATGCTTGCAGAACTCTGACAAACTGACCCAACACAAGAGGCCAAGGACACCATTCTAAAACACACAAAGATTTTATTCTCTGCAATCCTAATGGATAAAAGCAAAATAAAACCGAACTCTCTACAGATCGTCAGCTGGAATGCTAACGGACTACCCAACAAAGCAAGAGAACTACAGGAATTCGTGGCAGAAACCCAAGCAGACATCATCTTAGTAAATGAAACACACCTGCATCCATCTGACAAGACAAGAATCAACAACTACACCATGTACCGCACAGACAGAACCTATGCAAGAGGAGGAGGAACTGCCATCTTCATTAAAAGAAGTATAAAACAAAACGCAATCGCCACACCTCAAACAGAACACATGGAAACAACAGGAATTGAAATACACATGGAGAACACAAGCAGTATCATGGTATTTGCAGCATACATCCCCCCAAATAAAAAAACTCCTAGAATCAGATCTGGACGAAATACTAAATGCAGGTAAAGCAGTAATCCTAGCTGGAGATTTTAATGCCAAACATTCAGCCTTGAATAGCAGAAACTCAAATATCAACGGAAGAATACTCAACTCTTATACTACTTCACGAAACATAGCAGTAATAGGACCCACAGAACCCACACACTACGGAGCAACCGGACGTCCTGATGTACTTGATATAGCTATATTAAAAAACATAGCGCACAGCTATCGAATACATGCAGTCAACAAATTAAATTCTGATCACAACCCCATCATATTGCAACTAGACACCACACAAGATTTAATGGAAAATACCTCCATCTTTATAAACTAGAAACAACTTCTCTCAGCCTTCCAGGAAATTCTTGGCCCAGTACCACATATAATATCCACTGAAGACATAGAAAAAGCAGTAAAAACCTTTGAAAAGCAAGTACTAACAGCAGTATCACAGGTAACACATACAACCAAATGCGCACCACCAAATAGACTCCCAGAGGACATAAAATGTCTTATCAGATAGAAAAACAGGTTAAGAAGAAAATATCACAGAACACTGGATCCCACAGATAAGCAGGCAGTTACAGAGCTACAAACCAGGTTCGGTATGCCTAAAGAATCACCGTAACGAACTCTGGAATAACAAAATACACCAATTAAACAAAGAGGATCAATCATTGTGGAGAATGATAAGATCACTTCGTTCAAAACGTAACACGCTTCCCCAATCCAAGGAGAATATAAAATCGCCTACAGCAGGGTTTCTCAAACATTTTCTACGACGGAACACTTAACAAATCCTGAAATTTTCACGGAACGCCTTGGTCATTTCGTAACGTATTAATTAATTCTTAATGGTTAATTTAGCTTTAATCGATGTTTAATTAATTAAACGTTAATTGTTTAATTAATTATTTATTAATAATTAATAATTAATTAATTAAACATCGATTAAAGTTTAATTTAATTGATATTTTAATTAATTTAACTGATTTAATTAAAGCGTCAATAAACCATCATTAAATTAATTTGTGCTGATTTTCATTGACATATCCCATTCTGATCAAATATATTTATAATATTATTATAAGTACTTACGAGTGAATGCAGACTTTTTCTCCTGTGTGCTGGTAGTTTTCCCCTCCTTTTGTACATCCTGGAGATCGCTTTGTAGGCTGGTGGAGGATGACTCACTATCTGTTCCGTCACAAACACCTTCAATAAGAGATTTCTTAATACCAAAATTAAACAAAGTGCCTTGTCTCTTATTCACATTAGAATTTAAATCTGTATTCCTATTACTTTTAAAAAAATCGCGGCACTCCGGTTTCAGAACAAGTACTTACACACTGCAATACGAACTTGCGAAGAAAGTATTCAGTATTACTAGATTTGAGAACCGGATATAGACTACTTTGATCTTCAATTTCAGTGGAAAAATTTTCTTTATATTTCCTTGCTGATTGGTCACTAACATTTGCAACACAGATGTTATTTCGTTCGGTTTTGTGAACCGAACGAAATAACATCGCGAACGCCGCTCGTTGTTGTAATCGGCTTGCAGGCAATTTTTATGATCGGTCATAAACGGCGGTATTCTCTTTCCCGATTGTTGAAAGATTTCGATGTGTGAAAATTAACGATAATTCATGAATATTTCCATGTTTAAAAATATGCCGCTTGGTCACTGACATTTTCTGCACAGATGCTATTTCCTTCAGTTTTCAGAACAGAGGATATGCCACCATTGTTATAATCTGCTTGCAGGCATTGACCCGTCATAAACAGCGGCATTCCCTTTCCCAAATGTTGAAAGGTTTCGATGTGTGCGAATTAACGATACACAGATGTTATTAGGCGTTCTGGGTCTTAGCTTTTCGACATATTCATGAATATTATTCTCCTCGGAATATTTTTACTATAACATATTTATTCATGAAAAATGCTTAGAAATCCAAAATGACAAATTCCAGAACTTCTCGCGGAACACCTATTCACCTTCCGCGGAACACAGTTTGAGAAACCCTGGCCTACAGTGATGAGGAAAAGGTAGAAGCATTTGCACACAGCTTAGAAAGACAACGCAGTCCCCATTATGCCAATGTAGATTTAAGCTTCATAAGAAAAATCCACACCTAAGTGCGTAAAATAACTCAAAACGCCTCACTCCAATCCAACAACAAATCCGTGTCACCAACAAAAATATATGACATCATAAGAAAACTAAACAACAAAAAGGCTCCGGGTCCAGATAGTATAAGGAACAAGTTGCTCAAGCTACTCCCACGTAAAGGGGTTATACATCTGGTAACCATCACCAATGCCATCCTTCGGCTAAATTATTTCCCAGAGCGATGGAAGCTTGCAGATATCTTCCTAATTCCAAAACCTGGGAAAAATGCACAATTCCCACAGAACTATCAACCTTCTATCATGTGTAGGCAAGATAGCCGAACGCGCTATACTAACACGAATTCAAGAAGCAACAGATAACAACCAAGTCATACAAGACGAGCAATTCGGATTCAGAAAACAGCATTCTACAACCCTCCAAATTTACAGAATCATTGAATACGTCACCCAAGGGTATGAATGGCACCAACATTCTGGCGCAGTCTTCTTGGACATAACACAAGCATTCGATAGAATTTGGCATCATGGTCTAATTTTTAAGCTACACCAAATAGAAATCTCAATACCACTTGTTCTACTTATCAAATCATATCTCAGTAACAGAAAATTTAAAATAAAACTGAATGGAATCAGATCCACAGAAAGGAGAGTCATGACAGGAATCCCACAAGGCTCTCTGCTATCTCTCCAAGTTGTCCCCATCCATCACCGCTCTTTATGCACGACACAATTATCATAGCCAGATCCCTCAGTCCACATTTGGCCACAAACAAGCTACAGAGAGCAGTCAACGAATTAGAGGACTGGTACACCAAATGGCGCATTGCCATTAATCCAGGAAAAAGAAAAGCTCTGCAGTACTTTTCACCAGATGTAAAGTTGAACCGAACACAAGCATACAGATGTTTGGAAAAATCATTCCTTGGCACAACTCTACCAAATATCTAGGAGTTCATCTTGACAAAGACTGAATTTCAAGACACACATAAATAGTATCTCCACCAAAGCAAGTCAGACCATAGCACAACTATATTCACTTTTGAATAGGAAGAGCTTCCTAAACATAAATAACAACATCCTCCTCTATAAATCAGTAATAAGATCACCACTCACTTACGCATCACCAACCTGGGGACACATAGCTAAAAGCAACATCAACAGATTACAGACGATCCAGAACAAATGCCTGAGAATGGCATTTAATGCCCCTTGGTTCATGA
This sequence comes from Typopeltis vanoorti, assembly GCF_054136105.1. NCBI lineage: Eukaryota > Metazoa > Arthropoda > Arachnida > Uropygi > Thelyphonidae > Typopeltis > Typopeltis vanoorti. The sequence continues at coordinate 98,596,875 of NC_143555.1, read as the reverse complement.
GAAACCTCCAGTTACACCAGGAAGCCAACCTTCCAGATATCAAGACCTACATGACAGGCATTGCAGAAAAATTCTTCACAGACACAGATAATCACCCAAATCAGCTAATTCAACAGGCAGCAGACTACAAACCCTCAGATCATAAAAAACCAAAATCTTCCATCGCAAGATAAAGCTAATACAGCTTATAATGCTCACCATGAGCGGGTAATTTACCCACAATAATCCTCTCATACACAAGCTAAAATCGGATGAAGAGGTAAAGAGTCAAGGACTCGGTCCATCTCACAAAGAAGTTCCAAGTTCCAAGTAGCAGCTTGGTAAACTTGCTGTTATAGGTTTAAGTAAAAGTTGAAATAGAAGTCGCTGTGTTCAAGGTGAAGCTGAAGCTTAACTGTAAAATTTTCGCGTTCATGGTGATAACAGTAATTATGGCAAAGCGGTGTATTAAATTGAGAGTAGTAAAATGATACACTATTTTCTTTATATTTATAAAAGTTGATCATGATCATCTTCTGGAGGTCTCCACTGCTCGAGTATTGAAACCATAAAACTTATACTCTCGCAAACTATTTCTGAATATCCGAAGAATATATTTGAGATAGACTTTTTCAGTTTAGTGTTAAAAAATTCTAATAATTATACCAGATGTGAGAAATATTTAAATGAAGATATTTTTATATTACATTGTTTTTAATATTTTTTTCATCCTTTTCTTTTCTTAATGTAAAAAAATAGATAACGAAGGGATGTAAAGTTTCCACTTGCCGATTTCCACCAAGCAGTGGTGGATGCTACTAATGAAAGAGAAGTAGAAATGATTAAGGATACTACGGCGAGAAATAAAATTTGCAATGAGATTAGGGATAACAGCGTATTTTAGCATTGTTCTATAGATATGCTGACTGTATTTCCAAACTTTTTTAGACGAGCCCTTATTTCAAAGATTCTGAGACAAGCACTCCGTTAATTGGAGTCCTGACGTGGCTTGAAAAAGTTCCATGTTTGTTCTCTAGGGTAGTGGTGTTTTTGGTTTATGTAAACAATAAAAAATAATGAATAAAATTTTAAAAAATAATAAAAATCCTTGCCATGGAGAAAAATCATTACCATTACACTAAATGTGCTTTTTCCTGGATGGGAGGGACATTTGCTACCACACTTTTACCTGAGCTATTAGTTTACTTATGATTTTGACGATAAATGAAAATGCTAATACACTCAAATTCCCTATTCCTTATAAGGACTAGCTTAAAGGGGCGAAGCAAGAATGCTTTTCATCTTCCCCGTTATCTGTAGAGGACAGTGTAGGGATAAGGTGTTATTGAGCTATTAAAGCTCTGATCATGGCAGGAGGGTAACAGCAATAGCCAAGCCTCAGTTAGAACTTCATTGGCTACAGCATTGCCATCCGTTACCCTCCAAGGGTATTGGATTGAATGAATCAATCACCGCATCTCACGGTCGATTGATTCCACATCCTGATCACACTCACAACTCCCCACAATTCCTAACTTACAAGTTATATTCTAAACGAACTTATATTAAGGAGAAAAAAGTGTAGTTTATTATGTAATTTGAAATGTTTTTTAAGTGAAATATTTTTCTAAAATTTATTTTAATAAATAACTTTATTTTGTATTTAAGATAAAATGTTTAAAGTTTGTTACTTAAAATAAATGTTATTGTAATATGTACAGTCTTCCGACAATCGATCACGGTGCCATCTTGCGTCGAGTGTAAATGGTATAATAAGTCCTTTGAAAAATTGGGACAAAAGATCACGCATGATTTTTAGTTGGAATTGTGGTACTGTACATATAGAGCCAGGGCCGACGCTACCATTTAGGCAAACTAGGCAACCGTCTAGGGCGCAAGCCATGAAGGGGCGAAAAACTTCAAGCTATGCTTTATTCATACTTTACTAAAATATCAAAATTAAATAGTGATATATGATTTAGGTATCGATTCTTTTTCCTTATCCATCACACTATTTTACTATTTAACTCTTGGTTCTTTTTTTTGTTCCTTACCTAAATGATTTGAACTTACCGCTATTTAAAATTCAGTTAAGATAAATATTTTAAAACGTTAACATTTTAAAATATTAAATTTCGGTATTTTATAACTTTTTTTTGTAAATGAATTATAACAGAGAAATTTCAAATTAATGAAAAAAGAAAATAAAAAAGCTTTATTAATTTAACCTGAAAGACAATTTTATTTTGTTTAATGTCAATTAGAAACATTTTGGTTTATGAAATAAGGGGCGCACTTGCAAACTTTGTCTAGGTAGGGCGCAAAATAACCTGGCACCGACAGTGTATAGAGCCTATGCGTAAATCACCCTAACACTTTCGTGGGTGGTAATCTTTCGTGTAGCGTGAAGCAGGAAATCCAATTATGTGTCAATTTGTGACCGAGATGGGAGGATTAACATTTACGAAAAGTAAACTTGGAATCCCATGTGTATCACAATACGCTCTCTAAGGAAGGTCCGAGTATATAACCCAAGATAGTGCGCGATTAAAATAATAAATTACGATTGCCCTTCTTGATTTTTTCCCCTTTAAGGAATTTTTTTTTTTTTTTGTAAGCAAATAAAAATAGTTTCTTTCGAATTTTATCCTCTCTCTCTCTCTCTCTCTCTCTCTCTCTCTCTTTAATATCGTACCTACATACGATGGTGTGAAACTTTATAGAACATCCATTTAAACATTTTGTAACATATTCTATTAATTTTTATTCCCTCTTTAGCAAGTCATTTCTGTGTTTCTTCCTTCACCTTCATTCTCATTCTCTCTCTCTCTCTCTCTCTCTCTCTCTCTCTCTCTCTCTCTCTCTCTCTCTCTCTCTCACTGGGAACTTCAAGAGTACAGTTAACGCTGGAATTGATGTTTCTGCCAAGAATTTCCGTAGAGAGGAAGAACAGTTAATTAGCAGCAGTTTGTAGATAGGCTGGCAAGTCTGCGTAAATTCTCTCATATGGCTTTCACATTACAAAGTTATGGCCTATTTTATCGGCAATAGTAATGAGAGCCCAGTTTGCAGCTACTGTTAACGGCTGTAATTACGACCGGGTAAGTAATTGATTTTTATTACAGTCCAGACTCTGACTTCTTATCATCATTAATGGCCGGAAATGATGTCTAAGCGCACTTATCACGAATGTTAATCAAATAATCGGCCACAAGATGATAGAAAATGAATCGAATAACAGAAGAAATATGTTGTAATGAACACCTTGGGGCATTAAAACGAATATATAGTTTTCTACTTATTTGCAGCCGATGTCATTCTCTCACTGGATGCCTCTTTTGATGCATTTTTTCTCTCTCTCTTTCTCTGTGTGTGCGAATTCTTTTAAGTGCAAAGCCGCACGTTCCCACAAGAGCTGAAATGTTACATGTAATATATTTTTTTGTGTGTGCAAAACTCACCTTTATGCGCCCAAATAAATATAAAAAAAATAATCATAAAAATAAAATAGAGCCTCCGGGATTGAAGAAAACGCAAATGGTAACGACAATCTTCTTGATATTTTTAGCAAACATTTTCTCCTGCTTTCTGCGTGGTCACGAACAAGCCGGAATAGCGGATTTTCTTCTACTAATGTCTTACGCAATATATCGAAAGATAGTCCGAGAGAGAGGATGCTTCTGCTTTCTACGACGTGTTCTTCCGAAATAGACGGAGCGAGAGAGCAAACGCGCGCGCTGAATAAAATGCCTGCTGGATTACAAAACTAACCCCCCCCACCCCCCCCACCTTCGAAGATTTATTTGAACCGTTTCTTATAACAACGCAATTTCGTAAAGAAACTTGTTCTTAGAGGAAAGAAAGTTTTTTACTTCGCAAACATTGTTTTCAGTTAGTACAATTGAACACCTTCGCAAACTTCGTAAGAAACGCACACGTAAAAGAGTTGGGGGGGGGGGAAGAGACAGGGAAATCATTGGGCTGTCTAGATACCATGACATCCATTTATCCCCAGAAAGCAATGGAGACAAGCCCATTCGCTGCCATAATTTTTCTCCTAAACTTAAAACTTCTCAAGTTATCGCCTACGTAAGCTTGCTACATATATCAGGATTACAAACATCAACTCTGGATTGCCTACACGGTAATCTGTTGGTTTTTGGGTGTATTTTAATCTTCGAGTCGACGGAAAGCTGAAAAAAAAAATAGTCTCTTATGTCTTGGAAATGGGGGAAAAACAAATGAAGCATTCAGAGAGATGAAAAATTGTTGAGGTGACTTGCAAACCGGTGATTTGTCTCCTTCATTCTCTTCTTCTTTGAGCTTCCTTTTAAAGTTGAAAACAGATACTGCTTATAACTTTTTCACATTCTTCATCTACTTCTACTTCATGTGTTACTATATCGATTTTTTTTTTTTTATTCTTTGGAAGAAATCAAATCTGCTAATCTTATTATCGGAGTTTGGCATTCTCTTACTTCGTGGTTCGGAAAGAGGATTTGATGCGATTTTTCATAGTAAAATAATCCGAGTTTCAAAGAAATATCTGATATGTAAAGAGAATAAAAGAAACAGAAACATAGAAGAAATTTTTATTGAAAAATGTTCTCAAATATCTAATACTTTATTTACAAATAACTTTTACAATTTCAAACCATAATAAAAAATGCATGAATTTAAATATATTGGGAAAGTGAAGCATATTGAGTTTGGTGTTTTGCGTTTATTATATTATGCATCTTGAATATGATGCAATTTTTGAATCTGGCTCATACCAAAACAGTTCATTGTCCTGCAGCAGTGCCGGAAAGATTACAACTGCACGGTAAGCGATTTTTTTTATTTATTTTTTTATTTTATTATATTTAGGTCCACATTGACAGATATGGAACAGCAGCTAAACGAAACAACGTTTGAAGAAGTATATCGGGAATTTATCAGACTGGGCGAGCTGCTCGACAAAAATTGGCCAGGAAAAGTGAAACTTTATGATACGTTTCCCCCGGTAAGTGTCACAGACATTGACGCGGAGATTATGGAAGATCAGTCAGAATCGGCAAACCCCACTATTTCTGATTTTCAAGCAGTCAGCGTACCCAAAAAGCGGAGAACAACAGATGAACCACTCAAAGACAACATAATGGAACAACACGATCAAGTTTCGGACTCCACTGCTTTTCACGGAGAAAAGGTGCCTCCGATTATATTACGAGAGAAGCAGAGATGGGCAGCTTTAAGATCAACAATGTCCAACCTATACATTGGCTATGTAAAGGCCAAAAAGGTGGACGAAGGAATAAAGATATATCCTACAACGGTGATAGACTATAGGCGACTAACAAAAGAAATGGACAATAGAGGTATCATACCTTTTCGCTCAGCTCGGAGAAAAATTTAAAAGTGGTCCTCCGTGGCGTCTGTGAAGACACTGATATAGAAGATATAGTTGCTGATCTTAATTTGCAGGATCTACCTCCTGTTAAGGTCAGCAGAATGTACAGATCCAACAAATCTCCCATGCCTTAGTCCTCGTAGAGATCCATAACATATATAAAAATATCTACAACTTGAAAACAATCTGTGGGCTTATTGTCATACCAGAGCCACTCTGTATTATGTAAAGCTGAATTTAAATGCTTGAAATGTGGGGCAAACCACCCAACCAATATCTGCACAAAGCCAAAAACAACTCCGGCTAAATGTGCCAACTGCGGTGTCCCCCACCCGGCCAACAACAAGGGATGCATTCAGCACCCAAAAAAAAAAAAAAAAAAAAGACGGATGGAAACAGCCAAACAGTCCTCTTCCTCTAGTACAAGAACACCAGAGGCCCCTGCACCACAGGCTGAGGCTCGGCGTCCACAGTCAGAGACCTTTAAAGATAGAGTGAACCAAAAAGCAAACAAGAAGTTATGCTGATGTGACCCGTACAAACAAATCAGCACCTATAAATCTAACAGCTGTTTTTACAGCCTCTCTAGCCAATGCTACAAGACTTCAGCTTGTCAAACCCTTCAGCAACTTCCACCAAAACATTTCTCCGTGAAACACAGGTCATCCTCACAACACTAATTGATGAGTATAAACAAACTTATTCCAGCCTCTTTGCAGATCATTGCATGGAATGCAAATGGCGTAAGAAACAAACTTCTGGAGCTGCAAGAATTCATTGACAGATATCAACCAGATGTTATATTAATCAGCGAATCTCATCTAAGACTCTCAGATAACCCTAATATAAGGGGTTACTGCCTATACAGAAATTATAGATTGGTCTACAGAGGTGGTGGCACTGCTATCTTCATTAAAAACTACATCAAGCACAATTCTGTGTACAACCCTCCAACCACTAATCTTGAGATCACGGGCGTGGAGGTGTTCACCAGCTCGGCTGGCAGACTGAAAATCTACTCTGCTTACAACCCACCCCCTAAAAACTCTTATTACACTCTGACCTAAATGCTATCTTATGCGTCAGAGAACCCACCATTATAGCCGGAGATCTGAACTCCAAGCACCCTGCATGGAATTGCAGATCCACCAATAAGAACGGTTGCATCCTTTCCAACTTCATAGGATCACACAATGCTGTTGTGGCAGGCCCCCACTGAACCAACTCATCTTAGTACGTTTGAAACTGCGGACATCCTGGATATAGCTATCCTGCAGGACATTAATCTTCAATACAGCCTAAGATTATTAAATGAGTTTTAGAAAGTTTTTACCTTGGGTATAATATATGTTAAAGATGCCAAGCTATTTTAAACCTGGTTTTACTCCATTTCCCAAGTAAGCAAACAGACAAATAAGTCAAGTTTGCGCCTGCATGTATTGCAAGTATAGGTGACCCTTAAAGTAGTACAAGTCTAGGCAACTCGTGGTAAAGGTGGAATAAGCTCTGATCACTATTCTTAATATTTACCCTTAATGCAAAGTATCTCCTTGAGGAGATGTATGATGCTATGCATTAAAGGCAAGGGGCCACTACCCTAACCGGTTTCGACCTTTATTGAGGTCTCATCGGTGGGTGCCAGGCTTAGAAATACCATTAGAAAAAGCTCAGCAACAGATTCAAATTGCAGCTATACCAGATGACGATTCGTCCTATAATCACCTACGCCTTTCCGGCCTGGAGCCACACCTCTAATACTAACATTATCAAAATACAACGAGTGCAGAAAAAGTGCTTGAGAATGATTCTGAACGCCCCATGGTAGGTTAGAAACAATCAACTTCATAGAGATACAAATATTCCCTATATTTACTCTTTCCTACAATCATTAGCATCTAAGTTCTTCCTAAAGACGTTCATACACCCCAACGATTTGGTTCAGCAAGGTGCGGCATACGAGGCAACGGACATATTCAAACATAGAAGACCAAAAGCTATACTAACCTCCTATAGTGATGCATAATCTCCATGACCAATCAGGGCGAGCAAACTACTCATAAATTTTACCCTCAATGTAACCGCAACAGATAGCGGGGAATATGAAAAGCATCTTGCTTCACCCCTAAAGATATAATTGTCAATTGTGAAGTAGATTTCCATTTTGAGTCTTTTTTTTTTTTTTTTTGTTTCAAGAAATCACAAGGGATTTGGATTTCGTTTTTATACAAGGTGGCTAATCATCAGAGGAAGAAAGTGCGAAGATATTTCGTTGAGAAAATTTATTAATTGTTATATACTACACCGTAATTTGGGCATGAAAAAAAATGTTCAAAGATACGTAGGAAAATTAAAGTGAGCATTTTTTTTTTTTTTCGTAACTGCAATAACAGATCGCAGACACTCGTCATATTCACGTACCCAGCCTCTTATCTATTGAAATTAAGAAGCCACCTAGGTGATCACACTTTTACTTCGCAGAAAATATATATAATGCAGCGTGTCCAAGAAAATTACTACCATTAAGAAAGTGATATAAATCGTAAACTGACAGTGATACCATCACGGGTTTCATTGACGGGTGGTGTCTCAATAAATCTCGAGAACTGTTCACACCAGGTGTTTTGTAGTAAGTCCGGTGTGACGAAATAGGAAAACAGCAATTATTCGCTGGCTCAGCCACACACTTCACCTACGTTTGGTACACAAAATCGTTATTACACAGGCACTTATTACTCTAGGGGACAATTTAGCTGCCAAAAATTACCGTTGTTGAACTTCTTAATGATTATTTCCTATTCATAACACACCCCCTCATCGTCCGAGCAAATCGGACGATGAGGGGTTGTGTTATTATACTGAAAAATCAAATACGCTTTCAACGTCCGATACAACAGGTCACTAGATGAACAAACGGATGCAAAAACTTAAAACTTTTAAATGGCGCTTTTATTTATGTTCTAATTTTTGTCAATTACAGAAACAATATATAAATTAGTAACAAAGCTTTGAGTTATGCTTCCATGAAAATCTGCAAATAAAGAATCCATGCTAAGAATCCATGAGTAAATAGCCAATGACATTTAAACAGGGGCACTCCTAAACTGAAGCAGGCTAAATAGCCGTAATTATAATCATAATTGCAAATAAATGAAAGAACTCCAACAGGTGTGGCGTAATACTGCTATGTTTCCATGGCAACAGTAAATTTTTCTGCTCACATGGTACGCTAGTCAACTCGTGTACTGATATAGCCGGGTGCTTATTCTTTTGAATTTAAAAAAAAAAAAAAAAAAAAGGAAAGGAAGTAAATTGTACATATATAAGGTGTTCATTGCGATTAAAGATAATTTTTCATTTACAGATATTTAATAGAACTTGTTTCGTTATCGTCTAACCTACATAACTCAAAGACAATTCGGAAGATGGTACATTTTTTTCGTGGGTATTTATCTACAAATTGCTTTTTTTACGATTGTGTTCCGAAGTTTTTTAGCGCCTTTAGAGTAAAAGTGACTTCAAGTTAAAAAAAAAAAAGTACAATAACTCTTTGAAAGATGCTATTTTTGATTACCAGCTGAAGTTGTAAAAGCAATTTATAAATATCCCGTATGTACAATACAGCTTGTTGCAATTTCCATGACCATATCTTTATACACACACACACAGTTTTTTATTTTATTTTATAGTTTCATCTTACCATAATGTGGAACACACTGTTGTATTTTGGTGCGTGTCTTTATTGGGTTCTGTTTTGCGTCAGCATATCCCATGTCGATCCAACCAGTTTCTCAGAGGAATAGAAGGTCCATAAAGTCGTGGTTGGTTCTTAAAAATTTATAATATCTGAAAAGATATCTTATAAAGTAAATGATACAACCAGCAGAACAATAGCAATTTTTTATGTTTTCTACATACGTCAGTGACAGTTTTTTTTTTAATGTATGTGTGTGTGTGCGCGCGCGCTTTAAGCGCGCAACTGTGGTGCAGATTTTCAAAGAAATTTCAAAGTTGTATCATTTACTATCCGCTATCGGTTTGCAAGATCTGACTTTCTACACATCCATTACATTAGGAACATTCTCCATTAGATTTTTTTTTTTTTTTAAAAAAGAGAATATGTTTCGATTGACTCTTTGACAGCTGTTAGCTGAAATAAATGCGAAAAGTTCATTTCTCTTGTTTTATAAAGTATATCGAAGTCTGCCTTTCTAAGTAAAAAAGTATTGATAATGTACATTAGGCTAAATGACTGCATTGTAGTGAGTTAAAAGTCACAAATATTAATATTTGCAGAAGAGAGAAAGAGAAAAGCTTAATATTCGTTCTATTATTCTTTATTTGTAATTAAAACCCTATTCAGAAATGAAATGTATTTATATATTACAAGTGGGCATTCACTTTAAAAAAAAACTCCGTAACTTCTGGTTATATAATAATTCTCGGAATGGCCACGTAAACAATGTGGCGCTGCAGTGTTTCACGCACGCATATAACAAATATTTTATTTAATTATTGTGCTTTGTTATTGGTGTGCATCATCATCATTATTATTATTTAGGTTTTTAATAAAGGTTTGTCATCTTCAGATTTGTATTTTTTTTTAATTAAAAAAAAATAGTTTCGCGGAGCGAAAAAAGCAAACAGCAAACTTGAGTTCATTGCCAATAAAGTGCTAAACTAAAAAATAAATAGCCACCAGAGCGAACACTTTTCTTCCGGCAACATCACTTCAAGCTTCACCGAACTCGCATTCTTTTCTCTGGAATTTTTAACATTACTTGTATAGGTGCATAATTTAGCCTTGAACTCGGGATTATTTAAGAATAACGCGATCGCTATAAAACAATTCCAACAAGCCTTACACGCATTCGCCATATTATCTGTGTTTAATTTTAAGCTAAATTCTCTTATTGGTGGATGTATACTAATACTTATTACCTGTATCTTTCAGCTTTTACTGAAATACCGTTAGTCCATTTGAGTATTAGTTACATATGTTTATGGCGATCTTTTTTTTTTTTTTTACCTTTAACTGTCACTGATATTAGTTTAATCTATTTTTCGATGTGTTAACATGTGTTTCCTATTAACAATGTAATAATCAAAAATCGAACATGACCACCTGACCATATAACATTGGCACGCGACTTGTTCTGCTTCTAGTCACGCAATCTGCGATTTAAAACTTACTTAGGTATATAGGTGGCGTTGATTTATTAATGTCATAAAGGTTTGTGTGGGAGGGCACCTGGAACTTCCGAAAGGACCAATTCCCCCCCCCCCTTTAAAGTCTTATGGAATTAGTATGAAATAAAGTGAAGGTAAATTCACTACGGAATTGATGAGGAGGACTGAGTGCTGTGGCCCGGGGGTAATTCTAAAAGAGGGAAAGTAATGGAGGAAAAAAAGTGCACATGAAGATGAAACTCAATTAAAGGTTGAGTAGCTTTGTTTCCGAGTCTGTAACCCGATCCTGCAAAGCCCTGTTTTATTTTATTTTTTTAGTACCCATTTCCGCCTCTTAAAAAAAAAAAAAAAAAAAAAAGACGTACACCCCTCTGCCGGTCTTAGTTTTCTTTCACTCCGCACGCATACCTGAAAGCAACAACCAATTGCAAGCCATTACACTTACCCGGTAGCGGCAAATACAGAAGATGAATCCTAATGACAAACGATTTACATTCAACCCCGGATGAGGCGAAGTTGGGGAACTGTGGCCTTCAAATACAGTTATATGGCATCGGCTGTCTGCTATACCACGCATGCGCACAGAGACAATATTATTTACTTATTTATTTAAAATATTACTTGTCTGAGTAGAAGCATCAAGGTGGGATTTGTTGTTCTTCTTTGATTCTCTAAAATAAATTTTAACAGGTGATATAAATATTTAATAATCAAATGCTAGTTAAAATAAATCTATCAACTTACAGAAATGATTTTATTTGTAAAGTTTAAAAATGTGCGAACGTAATGAGAAGCAGAAGACACTGTATTAAATGAGTGGCTTGCCTATAATGACGTTCTAAACAAAATATATCACCAGAAGTTCATGAGATTGCAATGAATTCATAATGTTTGATATTTTATAAGCTCGTTTGGTCATGAATGCGATTTCAGTTGTTTAGCACTGGAAGGGGAATCAGTTCTGGGTAACGAATGTTTATTTAGTGTTTTAAATGGGGTAATCTCAGTTCTTCATATGTAAAGGTGTGAAAAAAAGATAAATAAGCAAGAAAGAGGTAAAAATCAGGGCAAAAAAAAAAAAAATAGTGTTATAGAATTTTCATAACCAGTAGGTCTTACAGCATGAGTTATAGGAATTGTTAAAAACGTATTATTTTAAAAGTAGTTATATGAAATTTTATCTCAAAACTATGTGAATTTTATTTTTTCAAGCTTGCATTTATAAATAGCGATTTTGAACACTGGAAAATAAAATTAAAGAATTTCGAAATCAAATTAAGAAATTTGTTGGACTTTCTTGTAAAGGTGCAGTCGAATCCCATTATTTGCACCACTTGTCTGTTGCCCACGATAGGATTCGAAGTCCACAATCTATTGGTTGGAAAGCGAATACGATAACCATTTAACTTAGCCAACCAGGCTTCCAGATTTACTTTATAAGGCTTGTTTTAAATATGAATTACTTATTTATATATATAAATAAATAATATTGGCTCACTAATCAAACGGATTTAAAAGTTAAAGAACCTTTGAGAGAAAAAAAAATTGTTCACCTTTTCTGGTAGTGTAGGGTTGGAAAAAGATAGCCATTTCATCTCCTAAAAGTTTCTCACTGATTCAGCTTTCAAATCACGACCAACATCCTGTCATGATTTTTACCTTCCTTCAGCTACGCTTTCTGATGCAGTCGATGTGCATTTTTGAATTCTATTACCAAAATGTATTCGCGCCTTCATTTTCAACTTGCAATTTGTCACGCACATTTTATATGCGCATGGCAAATAGTAGGGAGACATGTGATGTGACAGTGTCTATAAGTTACCTCTTCTTTTTTTTTGTCTTTTGCTTCAACAAAATAAGCTTGATTTGGATTGCAAGGAAGTTACAGGCAGCTGTTGAGATGCGCGAGAATTTCTTTATCTTATTCAGCCTATGTTCATTGAATCCAGTCATCTATTAGTAGCGATCCGGAGAGAAAGGGAGGACGATATCCTCTTCCCATAAGAAATAACAGCAAAAGAACTCTGTAAATTTTGTGAATAACGAAGAAAAAAAAATCCATAATAATTTTCTGAATTATTAGTATAAAATTAAAAAATTGAAATAAATGTATTAGTGAAAAATGGAAGAAAATTATATTAATTAAATTAATTATTTTAAATTAATATAAATTATATTAATTAAAATTAATATAAAACAGGCAAAGATTTAAAAAGTGAAATCTTTGTTTGGCAATGCCCTCTGTATGAAGAAGAATGAATTCAAATAAAGATTTGATAAATTAGAAAATTTAATTTTATATATATATATATATATATATATATATATACTGGGGGGGGGGGGGGGCTACGGCGCCCAAACCCCCGTGTTCCGGACTGGTAGGCCGGTTCTCCTTGAATTTTGAAGACTCGACACTCAGAGTAGCCCGCTGAGTTTCAAAACGTTTAAAAAACGTGATATACAAATATGACATAAAATCATGACATGAAAAGGCTTATCATTTTATATAGGGTAGATATATAGTTTGATTTAGAAAAAAATATTGAGAAAATGAATGAGTAATTATGTCCACTAACATTAAAGTTACATTAAAACATTAAAGCATCACACTGGAGTGTCATAAGGGATGCTTTGCATTGGGTGCTGTTACTGTTGAATGTGTTTAATACATTGTGTATTAAATACAGTACTAGGGATTTCATCCCCCCCCTCGATCTTGGCAGCAGCCAGTTCCAAAATGAATGTAGGGGTCGTGAAGATGTGGCAAAAAAACAAACAAAAAAAACACGTTTATTTATTTATTTTTAAACTCGGACTTCTCCAGTTCAACTTAACTGACAAGCTCACACACACATTCATTTTGGAACTGGCTGCTGCCAAGATCGAGGGGGGGGGGATGAAATCCCTAGTACTGTATTTAATACACAATGTCATAAACACATTCAACAGTAACAGCACCCAATGCAAAGCATCCCTTATGACACTCCAGTGTGATGCTTTAATGTTTTAATGTAACTTTAATGTTAGTGGACATAATTACTCATTCATTTTCTCAATATTTTTTTCTAAATCAAACTATATATCTACCCTATATATATATAAAATGATAAGCCTTTTCATGTCATGATTTTATGTCATATTTGTATATCACGTTTTTTAAACGTTTTGAAACTCAGCGGGCTACTCTGAGTGTCGAGTCTTCAAAATTCAAGGAGAACCGGCCTACCAGTCCGGAACACGGGGGTTTGGGCGCCGTAGCCCCCCCCCCCCCCCAGTATATATATATATATATATATATATAAAAAATTAAATTTTCTAATTTATCAAATCTTTATTTGAATTCATTCTTCTTCATACAGAGGGCATTGCCAAACAAAGATTTCACTTTTTAAATCTTTGCCTGTTTTATATTAATTTTAATTAATATAATTTATATTAATACACACTTGAAGTTTGCTTGGAAGTATTTTACGTGTCGACTAAAGAAGTTTCCCAAAAATTTACGAAAAATGGAACGTCAGAATTTTCCATTTTGTATTGAATTTTCTTGCAAATGTAGACGATGTATTCATAATTTATTTTATTTTATTATTTTATTTTATTTTATTTGAGGAAAAAGTCCCATCCCTATATCTCGGGCCATTTTTAAGTATAAAAGACCGTCATCAGGATAAAAATATTGGTCCGTTGAATTGGTTATTTAAGGATAAAAAAATACTAACCCACATGTACATGAGGGAAATATTTAATTACATTAAGTGGAAAAATAAAGAAATATAAATATCGAGAAAATCCGTATATAACTTAGAGCTTGCTATGTGTACCTTTCATTCAAATACTAATAGCAACACTTTACTAATAAAATGTAATTAACCGCAATCTCCCTAATTATATATTCAAAGAAGCTCAGGTATTGGCTGTGCCACGAGTCGACCGGAGATGCTTTTTCGTTTTTGATGTCTCTGACCACTCATACTTAACCATCAGACAACCTACTCATTCCTGAGAATATTATCCTATCAGAGAGGAGGGGAGAATTACTTGGTTTTCGTGCTACTAGTCCATTCCTGTTGCTACAAAGCGTATTTATTTAGATACGCGATGTTAGAATTCTCAAAGTCTTAACATACGTTAGTCCTAACGATTTAGGAGTACGAATTTAATTAGCCATAGCGTCAATGTTCAGTCCTGATCCAATTCATTGGAGAGGAGGAGTTTTGTGAACGTACCTTGGGAACATCCCATTTAGTTTGGAAGTTGACGTAGAGTACGGTACTAATCACGGGCAGACAATGAGGGACTGCTGATTCTTCGTGTAACGTACCGGAAATAAGCCAACTTCCGGTACACGTCAATAATTATTTGTGCCAGAATGAATTTTAATCATACGTCGTTTAAGCGCATGATTGCCTGAACTCAGGAAAAGCTGAGGGGAAGACGATGGGACTAGTTGTTCCATCCCAGATAATTAATAAACTCTATAATTAATACAGATTTTGTACGTTTATACAAATAACAGTCACATATATCACTGTAGTCATAAATCAAGCAGGAAAATAAAAAGACATTGTGATGATTTTAGTTTGTCTCCTAAAGCGGAACCAATCATAGGGCGAAGCCTAAAGTATCGTAGAACCGTTTTAAAATTAAGCAATTGCTACTCATGTTGACAAATGATTCGAGCAGTTGCAAAAATGAATTAGTGAAAAAAAAAAAAAAATGTGTACAAAAATGAAATCTAAGTATTTGAAAAGTTTTGCTACACCACTAGAGTTTTTTTTTTTTTTCTATTTCTTTTTTTTCTGGTTCAATGGACGGATGTGGAGACGTTTGCTAATCTTACTCATCATCTTTGCTAAACCATCATTTAGAAAGATGAATTCGTACGTCAGACGTCAGATGTAACCTGAAAGAGGTATGGGCGATTTGTTAATAATAGCCGGGGGGGGGATTTTTTTTTTTTTTTTTTAGATTCATTAGTACTAATAGTAAAGAAGCAGTTGTGGATAACACCTTCACTCTTCTCGAGTCTACAGTTTTCAACCATAGATTTGAATCCTGCCTTGGCATGGATGTTTGTTTCTAGGAGATAAATGATGTCAGACCACTATTCTGTTTATTAAAGGCCTGCGTTGGAATGTAAACAAAAACGCATCGTACTTGGTCATGATTCCCGGATGATCTGATCTTTAGCTTACCTACGGTACCAAAATATTTTCAACTTTCCTGAGCAAGTGAGCTCCACTAACTTTTTAGAATTCTCTTTCCAGTTATATCGTTTTTGTTCCCTTTATCCATTAAACACGAATTATATTTTTAACTCTGAATCAACACGTTGGGTACGACTATATATATATATATCATAATTGACAATTGACATTTATGTCTTTAGGGGTGAAGCAAGATGCTTTTCATATTCCCCGCTATCTGTTGCGGTTACGGTGAGGGTAAAATTTATGAGCAGTTTGCTCGCCCTGATTGGGCATGGAGATTATGCATCGCTAAAGGAGGCTAATATAGCTTTTGGTCTTCTATATTTGAATATGTCCATTGCCTCGTATGCTGTAGCTTGCTGAACCAAATCGTTGGGGTGTATGGACATCTTTAGGAAGAACTTAGATGCTAAGCATTGTAGAAAAGAGAAAATATAGGGAATATTTGTATCTCTATGTCTCTATGAAGTTGATTGTTTCTAACTTACCACGGGGCGTTCAAAATCATTCTCAAGCACGTGTTCTGCACTCGTTGTATCTTGATAATGTTAGTATTAGAGATGTGGCTCCAGGCTGGAGAGGCATAGGTGATTATAGGACGAATCATCATCTGGTATAGTTGCAATTTGATTCTGTTGCTGGGCTTGCTATTTCTTTTAATTAACGGATAGATCTTAGATATGGCTTTAGATACCTTTGCGCACGCAGACTTGATGTGTTGGTTGTGGTTGAAAGATTGTTTTTTGTCGAGAGTTACACCCAGTTAATTTGTTTCTGTCTGCCAAGGAATTTTAGTATCGAATAGTAACACATCTCCTGCAGGAGACATTGGCCTTTTTTGAGAAAAGAACGGCTGAGCTTTTCTGGGGGTTGACTTCCAATCTCCACTTGGAGAACCAACCCTCCAGCTTTAGAAGGTTTTCTTGAAGCTTTCTGGTAATGAAATGGGGTCTGAGAGATCTGGTTAGTATTGCCGTATCGTCCGCATACAGGGCCAAAATGGAAGTCATCGGATTGTGCGGGATGTCTGACATGTATACGGAAAACAGCAATCGAGCCAGTAGAGATCCCTGCGGCACTCCAGCAAAGATATGGCGCTGGGACGATGTAGAACCGTTGATTTTAACTTGCATTGATCTATTCTGAAGATATGAGTGGATTAGATGAAACATTTTTGTGAAATACCGGCTGAGATATGTTTATGCAGGAGTCCAAAATGCCAGATTTTGTCAAATGCTTTGCATAGGTCTAGGAAAATAGCTCCTGTACACTGGCGCCAGTTGTAGCTGGTGGTGATGTATTCGACAATTCTGTGGATTTGCTGAGTAGTACTATGGTATTGTCGAAAACCAAACTGTTCTGTAGGGAGGATGTTTAGGTCATTTACCGAGGTTTGGAATCGTGAGCGGATGACCTTCTCCGCAACCTTACCCAGATTGGAGATGAGACTGATTGGACGATAATTTTGCGGTAGGTGTGGGTTTTTGCCTGGTTTATGTATAGGAATTACATCATCCAGATTCCAGGTGGAAGGAAAATAGTGAAATCTTAAAATTGCATTTATTATACTGGTCAGGTGCACTACTGCTTTTCGGGGCAGAAGTTTAATCACCCGATTAGTAATGCCGTCTGGCCCAGGAGCTTTTTTGTTCTTTAATTTTTTAATAATGTCATATATCTCAGCAGTTGATGTTGGTGCAATATGGTCAGTGCTGTGATGGGAAGTTTGAGTGAGTGTCTGACCTTGCTGTGAATCTTATATATGTGGTTAAAGTCAAGGTTTTCATACGAAGGCCTGCATTGCTCCTCCAAATTGTATGCTATAACTTCTGCTTTGTCTACATCTGTGTGAGCAAGGCCCTGGTCAGAGAATATTGGGGGAAGGGATCTGACTTTGTTTTTGATATTTTTTAGTAGTCCCCAGATGGAGTGATCAATAGGTGAAATGGAGGATAACTTTTTATCCCATACTTGTTCTCTATGAGCTTTGAGCGCATCTCTTACCGCCCCATTTAATCTGTTTAGAGTTGTTTTATCTTGTGGCGCACACGTGTTACGGAATCTTTTCCTAACTCTGTTTTTGTCTCTGATCAAGTTCATGATGTCTTCAGGCAAACGATCTGGCTTGCAGGAAGATTTGTAGGAGGTATCTACCGTTATGGCAGAATTAATTTGTTGTGTGAGATTTTTAACTGCAGTTTCTACTTCTTTTTTTTGTGCGTATGTGAGGAACAGGTCCAATATAAACCTTCAGTGATCTTGACAGTATTTTCCATGCTATGTAGGAGTGAGAAGGAGGAGACAGATATTCTTGTTTTCCCAGCTGTAGTAGAATTGGGTTGTGATCGGATGATAGTTCATCCATGGATATACAGTAATGTTGTATTGAAGTTTGATATCCTGCAGGATAGCTATATCTAGGATATCAGCAGTGCCAAACGTACTGAGATGAGTTGGTTCGGTGGGGCCTGCCACAACAGCGTTGCTTGATCCTAAGTAATTGGAAAGGATGCAACCATTCTTTTTGGTGGTTGAGCAATTCTACGCAGGGTGCTTGGAGTTCAGATCCCCGGCTATAATGGTCGGCTCTCTGACGCATAAGATGGCATTTAGGTCAGAGTGTAGTAGAGATTTTTGGGGAGGGTTGTAAGCTGAGTAGATTTTCAATCTGCCAGCAGAACTGGTGACTACTTCCACGCCTGTGATCTCAAGGTTAGTGGTTGAAGAGTTGCTCACAGAGTGGTGCTTAATATAATTTTTAATGAAGATGGCAGTGCCGCCGCCTCTGTAGGGTAATCTGTCATTTCTGTATAGGCGATAACCAATTATTTTAGGATTGTCTGAGGGTCTTAAATGAGTTTCACTGATTAATAAAACATCTGGTTGATACCTGTATGTGAAATCTCGGAGTTCCAGAATTTTGTTTTTGAGGCCATTTGCATTCCAAGCAACGATCTGAAGAGATGCTGGAATGAGTTTGTTACTATTCATTTATGAGAGCTGTGAGGATGACCTGCGTTTCACGAAGAAATCTTTCAGTGGAGATTTCAGTAGGGTTTGATAGGCTGAAATTTTGTAGCATGTTTGCTAGTGAGGCCGTAATAACAGCTGTTAGATTTTTAGGTGCTGTTGGTTGATTTTGTTCTGGTATTGGTCTATTTGTACGGGTCACATCGGCATAACTTCTTGTTTGCTTTTGGGTGTCTCTATTTTTGGAGGTCTTCAATTGTGGCCGCTGAGTCTCTGGATTTGATGCCTGGGCCTCTGATGTTCTTATACTGTAGGAGGAGGGCTGATTGACTGCCTCCATCCGTCTGTTCGTTGGGTGCTGAGTACATCCTTTGTAGTTCGCAGGATGAGGGCGACCGCAGTTGGCACATTTGGCCGAGGTGGTCCTTAGCTTAGTGCAGGCATTGGTTGAGTGGCTGTCCCCACATTTCAAACATCTATATTCATCTCTACATAGATTCTGGGCATGGCCAAACTTCTGACACTGCCCAGAAGATGATCTTTTCCGGAGTGGTTCTGGTGTGACAATGAGACCACAGAGTGTTTCTAAGTTGTAGATATCCTTGTAAATTTTGTGAATCTCTACTAGGACTAATGGGACCTTGACTGGAGGCAGATCCTGAGAGTTCAGGTCAGCAGCTATTTCTGCTGTGTCAATGTCTTCACAGACACCACGAAGGACCACTTTTAAGTTTTTTTCGGAGCTGAGCGCAAAGGTATGATACTGGATGCCTCTGTCGTCCAGTTCTTTGCTCAACCTTCTATAGTTTGTCACTGTTGCTGGCTGCATCTTTATGCCTTCATCCATGATTTTGGCCTTAATGAAGCCAATGTGCAGATTGGACATTGTGGATCTTAAAGCTGCCCACTTCTGTTTTTCTCTAAGGATGGATGATCGGAGGCACCTTTTCTTTGGGAGAAATAGCGGTGTCCGAACCCTGAGAATCCTGTTCCATTTCATTATTGTCATTGTGCGGTTCTTCTGTTGTTCTTCGCTTTTTGCGTGCGCGCACTTCTACAAAGTCTGAAGGAGTACACGGCACCGATTCTAATTGATCTTCTGAGACAACGTCTGTGACACTTTCCGAGGAAACGTGTCGTAAAGTTTCACTTTATATACCTCCTCGAATATTGTCTCATTTAGCTGTTTTTCCATGATTATCAATGTGAAGTATCTTAGATAAAATAAATATTAAAAAAAAAAAAAAAAAAAACGCTTACCGTGCAGTTGTAGTCTTACCGGTACTGCTACAAGACTCTGTACTGTTCGGGCAAGAGCACTGAATCAAAAATTGCATGATCTTCCAGACACATAATATACTAAACGCACCACAATTTCAAAACTGACTGACATATATCATAAGTTCTTATAAGGACTGGCTCAAAGGGGCGAAGCAAGAATGCTTTTCATATTCCCCGTTATCTGTAGAGGACAGTGTAGGGATAAGGTTATTAAGCTATTAAAGCTCTGATCATGGCAGGAGGGTAACAGCAATAGCCAAGCCTCAGTTAGAACTTCATTGGCTACAGCATTGCCATATGTAAAGGTAAAGCCGTCTCTAAAAATTCGGACGATCCCTTGGCCACTCAATCGTGGGCGAAAGACCGTCAATCTCAGCGTTGGCCTTCCACCCACACACCACCGCCGAGCAGAACCGCTCATATTCCGAAGAGAAGCATTCACCGACAAAGCCCCTCAACGGGCCGTGCCGGAGAACACTTTTCCCGGAGACTCAAATTGCGCCCTTAAGGCAAAAAACTTAAGAGAGCTACTCAATCTCTGCTCCCCAGGGGGGTAACAGTAACAGCCGAACCTCAGTTAAACTTCATTGGTACAGCATTACCATCCATTACCCTCCAAGGGGATTGCCATATTTAAACGTAAAGCCGTCTCTAAAAATTCGGACGATCCCTAGGCCACTTAATCGTGGGCGAAAGACCGTCCATCTCAGCGTTGGCTCCGCTCAGTGATGGCCATCCATCCACACGCCACCACCGAGCAGAACCGCTCAAATTCCGAAGAAAATCATTCACCGACAAAGCCCCTCAGCGGACCGTGCCGGAGAACACTCCCCCGGAGACTCAAATTGCTCCCTTAATGCAAAAACCTTAAGAGAGCGTACTCATAACTCTCGAATCTCAGCGCCCCAAGGGGGGGGGGGTAACTGCAACAGGTGAACCTCAGTTAAACTTCATTGGTACAGCATTGCCATCCATTACCCTCCAAGGGGATTAATCACTGCATCTCACGGTCAGTTAACTCTCCTCCATAAATGAATTTAATTTATTTTATCAAGATAATTTATATAAAATATATTAGGGGTGTAGCAGTATATTTTAATGAAATTCTGAACTTGAGGAAGCTATAATAGATTTTTTCTCTGTTTAGTTTGAATTATTATTATTACTTTTATTATATATAATAGTGTCTTGTTGAATATTATCTATATCTCGTTTGCGCTCGTTTTGGGTGAGGAATACTGATAATTATCAACACATAACTGAAGCCTTGACACGTTTTGTACTGCATACATGACCTTGATTACCCCCTTAATCTGCTGAAATAAGATCCGATATTGTCATTCAATGGATGCTTTTTTGTTCATTTGTTAGAAATGAGATATTGTTGGTTAGAGTGTTTGCCACGTGAAGAGGGCACTAAGTTTAGGTATGGTTGCGTGTACACATACGTGCTGGCATGCGTGCGTGCCGAAATATAATTTTTCAGCTTCCAACAAGAGTATTGTGTTGGAAATAACATTTTGATTCCTGAGTTAATTAACGTGCTTGCAATTTAGTCTGCTTCGCCAGGATGATTGCTTGGCCTCGTGTTCGGTTTTGCAATTTGTATGTGTGTTCTCTACGTCACAATGTGCACGCATCCATTCTTGTAATTGTTTTCCCTCCCGCCTTTCTCGTAACGAACTAATATGCTTTTAATTAAATCTTAGGCCATGTATTGGAGTAGGTGTGTAAGAAGCACCTCTTACAAGATAACCGCCAATTACTCGCCAACCTGGAAGGTGGGACGGACACACACACACACACACACACACACACACACACACACACACACACACACACACACACACACACACACACACACACACACACACACACACACACAAACCATGAATTTAACTGTTACATTGTGATTATCACTTAACTTTCTGCCATATCTTCCAGGATTTATTAAGGAATTACTTAAGGAAGTTGATTCTTTAATAAAGAACGAACAAATCGAATGCGGGATGATGATGGAGCAGAGAACTCGCATTAGCGAGATGATGTCCCTTCTGTGATGACTTTTATCGTGTGGAAATGCAATGAAATCTTAAATTAGAAAAAGTAAGTTTTCGCTGAAAAACCCACGGAGTGTAATTGATTTTTTGGAAGTCATATTTGGGATACTTTCTTCGGAAGTAATTACGATGTTACGATGATCACGTGTGCGTGCGCACACACACAGACATACACACGCACACACACACTTTTGTATAGTTGATTTGTATGTTAAGTGGGTCTCCTGCTTTTTCTACCAATTTCTTGTGTTGAGCTTTCTTGGAAAGTCGTTCAAATATTTTTGTCTTTGACTTTATTGTCGTACTCGAAATTTTTGCACATAAAACATGGATTACGTCCCCCCCCCCTCCTTTTCTATTTTAGTAGGTAAACCTGTAAACACCTTAGTAGTATCAGCAAGGTCTTTTAATTGGGAGAACTAACTTGAGAATTTCTTCGGAATGAAGGACTTCCCCCCCCCCCCCCCCATCTGACGTCAAGTTACTCTCATTGCAACAGTGGAAGAAATTTCCTCCCGGATAACCTACCTGAGAATACAGCGAAAGAGACAATAACAATCTTATAATGGGCCACGTCCGCAAGAGGTCGCCTCAGTGTAGGATTACCAGTGGTCTGTACGATGGCGACTTGTGAACTGAAGTTGATGATAATATATTAATTAGAAGATAGAATATTAGAAACCTGATGAGAGGGAAAAGATTAGATACTTTAAAGCAGCGCTTCCCAAGCTGTGCCCCCCCCCCCCTTTGGGGTCGTAAGTTTTGTTGAGGGGGGCCCGTAAAATAATGAAAACAAATTTAAAATGTTTTAAGACTAAGTAGATTTTTTTTTAATCTTAAAAGAGACGTATTTCATTTTATTATTTATTATTTCTTTTGTGGGATTTTATATTTTAATGAAAAAAAATCACACATGTTGTTGGTTCACAAATTTTGCTTCCTGCGTATTTCGGCGCTTGATAAATATTAGTAAATATATGCTTATTCATGTAAGTTTCATTTCAAAGGTATTGATACCTTTGAAAAAAAGCTTACAAACGCAAAATCTTGATTATAAATGGCATTGAATATAAAATATAATAATAATATGTCTGTACTAAGATTTTTTTTTTTCGATGGGGGCCGTGAAATATTTTAATTTTTCCAAAGGAGGGCCTTGACATTCATAAGTTTGGGAAGCACTGCTTTAAAGGAACCAGAAAGGAAAACTTGGGGACTAGCGTCTCTTTTTAGAATAATCATCTGACCAACCGATTAAGCGATTCGCCATCGTCTACTCTAGAAACCAAACATGATATTGACAAAAAAAAAAAAAAAATGGCGTGTTATGGTTCCATCCATATTTTATAGCCAGATTTAGAAAGAAAAAATTCCGTCTCTTTTAAGAAGGTATACACACTTCCGATTGGGAGAATACCTACTTTTTTTTTTTTTTTTTTTTTTTTGGCAAACTCATTCATAGAATGTTTTAATAACAATAAATCTCAGTACAAAGGCCCTAGAAGCCCAGAATGGCTTTCATAACCATAATTTTTTGAATAAGGCAGTTCGCCTTTTGATTTAATAAAGATAAATCAATAGTTACGGAGACTCGTAGAATATTTTACGTAATATAAATATTCCCAGATGTACTTATTCCGGTAATTATCTATTGTTGCACGAAGCCGTTATTGAAATCTGTCTTTTCGTCTAGTATCTAATTGTAGGCATTATTTAGCTCTTGCAGTAAATTACTTTGCAATCCAGTCAGAGAAGGAAGTTCTTTTTTCTAGCCAGAATTAGCCAACAAGATATCAACACTCTATTGATATTATTCAAGTGTTACGCATGAAATATATATAAGTCGGTTTTGTATCTAAACACGTAAGAAAATACTTCGATAGTTATTTAACATTTCATAATAATGATCGCAACCCAGTCAACAGGAAATGCAGTTTATATTTGCTGTAATGTATCAGCAGAAAGCGATAGTAAAATATGCCAGACTGGGCAGTTACTGTAATGACAATTGCAGTGGCTATTGTTATTTCTCCAAAAAACAACAGGCTTGATTTATATTTCAGAACGTGACCAGAGTATCCATTGGCCTTCAACATTTCAATTCCACAACTTCTTTGATTTACTCCCATTGGCAACAACTGTAATTTCCATTCCAAATAAGTCCAGAAAATTTTCTCTTTCGTAGACTTAATGACTTGTCCATCGTAACAAACGCTGCAGCTTTTCTTCACGCCAATCACACGCTCAATATGGTACCCGATGAAGTGTGGTATTCGATAGTTGCTTAGCCCTTGGAGACGACTTCGATGTCGAATCTGTATGCAACAAGTGCGGTGTGGATTTGCTCGAGTACATGGGGGTGTAAGAATTGGCGGCACTAGAACATTAACCGAAGAAATTCTTCTTTCTTTTTTTTTAAGTTATCTACAGGCAATCTCTCAGGGGGCGATGTGTACAATTTGGTAATAACACGGCAGCGAAACCATAAAACTAATTGTAGTTAGATGGCTGCTTTTAAACGTAATAAAAAAGGATAAAAAAAAATCGGGTGTGGCTGTGTTCGGAGCACGACAGGAGGGATTTTACGTGAACACGTCACGCCAGTGGATTATATATGTGTTGGGAAGTGTAAATAAATGAAAACAAGTTTAATAATCGATTATAATTTTATTTATCATAGGACTATGGTAAGAGAAGTAAGATACAAACGGTAGACAAGATACATCCAAGTTTCTGGCAAAGTCAATTCAAATACAAGTGTTACCTAGCATGGTCACCGTGTTCTGAAAGTAAGTGAGATTAAGCTCGCGTTCCTTAAAGTCCTGCAGTGATCGGTTTTGTGACACATCGACATTGAAGTCACCGTATGCAGGTGACTGTGGGCGTATGCAGGTCTGGCTCGACACTGGGGATTATTTTCTTTATGCTTTTCGAGTGTTACAGCAGGGATCGATAGATACAACATTCTATCGCTGACGATGAAGCATTCGGATGAATGTACACAGCTCCGAGGACAAATTTAGATACACCGTTGATCGTTACGTCGTTCAGGCATATATCTCCCACTGATGGTTCTTCGACTCTAAGCTTACGACTGACATCAATGGTAACGATACGTTGACAATGAGGTGAAGCTGTTGAGGTTCCTGTATATGGCGACTCCACCGGCGGTGCGTTTGGACGATGATGACGAAGTTGACGGTTGATTGCGTAGCTTTTCTATGGCTGTCTTCTTACATGCTTTAAGTTCGAAACCAGATACATTTACAGGCGTGGCATCATCCATCCAGGTTTCATTTCAGATCTGATGACCAAGTAGTTAGATCTGTTCATAATGGACTCAGTTTCGATATCTTCGGCGTATTCCACCGAACTTTGTGCGTTGATCGTCGAGACAAGTAAGACTCCCCGCCGTGAGTTTTCGCCATTGTCATGATCATCATCTATGTTTAATATCTGGCCCTCCTCTGTGATCGCAGCAGTCAACGATCGTCGACCACAGAAACTGTCAACTCGCTTAACTAACGTCGGCAAGTGGTGTTTCTTCATTCTCTCGTATTCGTCGCGTATCTCCCTGAAAGTGGGTGCTGAATTTCCGTAACCGTGATAAAATTTATAATCGTCTCTCTCTCGTTAGTCAAATACAGCCCGTCGATAGAAGTGACTCTGTTCAGTGCAACGTACACCAGTTGATTTTGTTGAGACTTGTCGTACTGAAAGACGACTCGATCGAAAGTGCCTCCTTGCGATTTGTGAATCGCTATGGCACAAGCGGGCTCGCCGACCTCCATGCTCTTCCATTGTCACCAATCTTTCGAAATCCACATCCATTTCGCTCAATCCATCCTCTGAAGCGATGGCATAGTCGCTTTCGTCATTTACATCCATGGATTCGCGCGCCGCTGCAGTCAGCCGCGCGCTGCGCCGCTTCCAATTTCTTTCCCTCCCGATACTTACTTATTCGTTCCGACCCAGAACGGGATATTATTGGAAAGCTGACGAGCTGCTCTTTCCCGTCGTATGCGTTCGGCATATTTCTGGCTGGCTTTCCGGCGAGTATTGAAGTTATACTTCAATCCACATTTTCTTCACCAACACTGTATTGAAATTTAAAAATTGTGCATTAAATCGATAGATCTCGACGAGAGCTATTGATTGACACTAAAACGAACGTCGTATCACGATAGAGTACGAAGTTATACTGAGTGGAAGTTTCCGAGGCGCGGCGGATCGTACATAAAATGGCGGAGCCCCCACTTCCACCCACGGAGCGCGGCGCTCTATTTGAAGGTCACTGACGAATCTTTATTCCCTCAGCTATCGAATGATATAAGTTTGGTTTGGCTACCTTTTAATGCTTTAGAAATTATTAAGCCAAACCTTATCGAATGATTTCGTTACAGTCAACTTTTCGTCCCGTATCCCCTAGTACTGTTCTGAATTTAAGACGTATTCACGTCAAAAAAAAAAAAAAAGGGGGGACTTTCTAAATTCTAGTCAAAGTAATAACAGACCCTTTTCACATTGTTGACTCGAACAAGTTAACAGTTTCTAATACTCATGAAGGTCAAAATTTGTGGCTCAAATAGCTATAATTTTTTATTTTTTGTTAAGTCTTTATGGAGTTCTTGTGACCCGCACGATAATCCTTCTGGTACCTGGTATCGTTTCGTTCGTTTTCACGCGCTACCTTACACACCCACTTAAATCAAGAACGAGCATTTAGTAGGTAACTGTCGTGCTATACAATTGATTACTTTTATTTAATTTTTTTTTTATATATTTTTTTAGTTGCCACAACGTCACAAGAAAAAAAAAAAAAAATGAACTCCTTCTGCCGTAAGTTGTGTTCGTCGCCGCGAGACTAATAATAAAGAACTTCCGCACATGCTGCTGTTCGTGGGAGGTTTTATCTACCCTAAAGACGTGACCACAGCGTGCCAGTTTGAATCGGTCATTAAGGCCGCCCAGATTTGGGAGCGTATCGATTTGGGGAGGAAAGACAGGTTATAAATGTAATGGCGTTTTTTTTTTTTTTTTTTTTTTTTTTTCCCGTAAAGATAATTGACGTACGTTATTTTTCTTTTGTTCCCGTCGAGGAAAACAAGAACCAATACAAGGATACTTTTGGTAATTATGGTTTTGAAACGATTGGGAGGTTGTAGAACTATAAAGGAAGTTGATAAATAGGTTCAGATAGGGTTCAAAGAGTCCCACCCACCCCCCTCTCCTTCCCTTCAATGCGCTACAGGGTGTGTCATTATTCAGTGATAGAAGGGGAAATTGACCTGATAACCTGCGATAGATGATAGATAGCTTCCCACTTAGTGCAATTTAGAGGCATTGAATACCTTTTTCTGATAGTACGTCCATACGTTTGTTTGAGATATTGTAAAAGAAAAAAAAATTTTTTTTCTTGTTCTTTGCAGTACGCTGCTGTCTTCAAATAAGTTCCTTGTTTTTATGTCTAATCAAATTCGTTGTCATTTTTTTACATTTTCTTTGCATTAATCTGAGCGCTCTAGTCTATTTCTCTTTCTGTTTATGCACAGGGATGCCCCAGGTTTCTGTTTTCCTCCCTCTCTAGTCACTCATAAAAAAAAGTACCTAAAATTTAAAGGGCACGCAGAATGAAAGGGAATGGCGACCTTCCCATTAGAGCTATGGAAATTGCCCGTGGATATGTAACAACGCAAGTTGAATTTATTATTTACTGCGAAGCTTATGCTTCGTCGATTCCATCTTAAACAAAACGATGTTATTATATAAAGACATCTTAAAATTTCGGGGCGCATATATTAAGATTATGGTGTACGTATGTCGTTATATGTTTGGATATGTTTCCAGCTCGATAATAATTTACGCTTACGCATTGAGCTACATA
This sequence comes from Typopeltis vanoorti, assembly GCF_054136105.1. Lineage (NCBI taxonomy): Eukaryota > Metazoa > Arthropoda > Arachnida > Uropygi > Thelyphonidae > Typopeltis > Typopeltis vanoorti. The sequence continues at coordinate 98,568,909 of NC_143555.1, read as the reverse complement.
TTTTACCGTGTAGATATTGTGAACCGAAATCCCACGGAATAGGTTGGTTACTCCTTTCTAGAGGTGTTCTATGTCTGTAGAAGCGTCTGTTCACGGGGGCTGTTTTCCTGTTCTGGGGGACGAAGAACTAGAGTTTCCGGGTGAAAAAAAAACCCCTACCTCCGTATGATAGCGGCTAACTCACCTTTAGTCGAAAGAGACCAGATAAAGGTTCCTCACATCACTGACGGGAATCGAACTCAGATCTTTCCGACCAAAGGGCTTTATCTATACTGATTGAGCTACGGAGGCTCCGGCCAATTTATAATACTTTCATTTAGTAGTTGATTAATGTCCTTTCTCCTAAATTTCTCTATTCATGTTCTATTTATGATATATTTCATCACCGTTTTCTGATGTTTTCCCTCGTGACATTACTAAATATTATGGTAACCTTTTCTTATTAGTGTGAAACATATGATTATTTTCCTGCTAATTCAACTCGATTTTTAACTTTCTCCCCCTCCCCCCTCCCTTTAATTGCTTGGTCTATATCATCAACCTATACTATATTACATTTTATTTTATTTTATTTATTATTATTATTTTTTCATTTCTGCTATCTCCCACTATTCTTTTGTTCTTGTCCCGCACACCATAGTTTCTATTTCTTCTGTTATTAATCTTAAGTTCTTCTCTTTCTGGCTTTTTCTGACACATCATAAATCTTCTGTGGTTCATTTGTTGTTTCTAACTATAATGACCAACTGGTCTGCAAACCGTACTTCCCGCGGTATTTGTTTCATCACTTCCGGTCATAGAAGTAATTATGATAATGAACAGAAATGGGCTTCTAGTTTAGCCCCAGTATAGTCCAACATTAATATTTAAATCCGTTGTTGTTATAGCAAACGTTTTGCCCATGACATTAGTATCAACTATTTTTCTTCTTAGAATAAGATTCCCCCATTCCCATCGACGTCAGATCTATGGGAAGCGTCCCTGCCTGGATGGGTTCCTTATTGTTAGATTGAATAGTATATAATCTTTATCCTTCTATAAGTATTTTTATCATATTTCTGTATAATTTCTAGTATTAAAAGAAAGGAGAAAATATATTCTTACTAAATAGCATTATTATATATTTAATCAAAAAAATTGAAAAGAAGTCTCTTATTATTTAGCGCTGTTAGCAATTGCCTATGTTTCCAAAGCATACATACTGGATACTTGACGGTAACTTATTTTGTGTTTATATTCGAATAAAACTAAATGCTACTTAACGAGCTAAGCAATCGGATCATAAAGAATCGGACTTTAACTTCTAGTTATGGGAAAAACTAGAATTTCACGTCATCTGAATCATATTTACTGTCCTCCAATTACGTATCCAGCCGGCTATGGAATCCTCATACAGGCATTGCAATTCTACATATATATAGATAAACCCATGTAAGTAATAATTAGAACAGGGCAGTGCTAGCTTCAATAAGTTTAATCAAAAATAAATTATTACCATCTGCATTGAGTAGGACGTCACTACTTAATGTTAAAAAACAAACATGACATGCATGTGCTTAACTAGGGATCCCAGATACATTTGAAAAAAATACGGGACACTTATGACTGAGGGTGAAAGTTTAGTATGCGCGTTTATCACATATGCCAGTCTTACAAAATGATTCTAACTTTCCATGTGTGTGTGTGTGCGTGGTAAGGTTTACTATGCACACACTTCACTAAGTATAAGTAAACAAATAATAAATCAAATTGTTAGGCTGCATATTTTCATTAAACCACTTTAAGTTGCCTTCAAATGGTTTTTTACTTACTGCATTGATTTTTTTAGTTTTTACAGACAATTTGTTTTTCTCATCAGGCCACAGTGCGTTCATGCGAGAAAATAATCTTTCGACACACGCATTTGTTCCAGGGTTAACGAATTCCACTACTTTCTTTAAATTTGATAGTTCTCTTTCAACATTTTTCAAGAGATCCATCCAGACTTCAGCTAAATGTTTGCATTTAAACATGTCCTTCTCTTCACTGTCTTCTTTGGACTTCGGAGCTGTTTTCACTATCATTACTTCATCAAACAAATCAGATTCAACAATGTTTGATATGGCAGCCGTCTGATTAATAGTTTGGACTGTTTGAAGAACATTTTCCCAACATAATGCTGTTCTCAGTTTCACCCAAGATACTGTCTAATTTCAGCATATACTGACCATTCTTTTATATATGACACACATGTGTTGTGGAAATCAATTTTATGAGATTGGAATGTCTTTTCACTAATCAATCCTCCCTCTTACAACTCAAGAAGTAGCTTCTTTTCGGTGGTAGTTGTCAAATTTTCATCTCCTCTCATTTCAATTTTTCCAACCAGTGACTGTATAATTGACTGTGCTTCAACGAAAGATATCGTTTCGCCTTCTATGCTCCTGATAGTAGTATGGAAAATTTCGCATTGCAACTCCAGAAAAGTAGAAAAACGCTTCGACACTGGGTTTTGGAAAAAGTCTTTCAACATTGTCGGACATGTATCTATTGAAAGAAAATAGGCTTTAAGTCCTTCATACATTTCATTCAACCTTTTAATAGCTGGATGCAACGACAGCCACCTTGTCTTTATCCTAGAACTGTTTTATATTCATTGTCCACAAATTCACAAAATTCTTTTAGAGACTGGACTCTTACAGAATGCAATCCACTGCCAAACCTAGTTCTTAATTTATGGCACACGTTGTTTCTTCCCTTTCTCGAACATCCACCGAAGTTTGTATTAATATTGTCCGCTGACAAGGCTATGACTTTATCTTTAATCTTCCAAGATTTTAACAAGTCCCATATGTAATCCGTAAGTCGTTCAGTGCTTTCACTAGGAAGGTCTGTAAATTCTAGAATCATGGTTTTAACACATTTTTTCTGGAACGAAATATCGGACTATCAATGGCACTAATTTGGATGCACCATGGTTTGAAGCGTCAATCAGGATAGATATATAATTTGCTTTCTCCATTTCCAGTTTGAATTGCTTGATTGCAAATGGAGCCAAAACATTTACAGTTAACGCTTGTGCTTTTGTTTGCCCACACGTAAATTTTCTATCATGTAACTTACGTATTATTTTAGATGTACAATCTATTGATCGAAAACTCTGGTTGTGAAAACACGTGTGATTCTTCTTCTGCAGCAAGATTCTTTTCCACTTCCCCCGTCTCTTTCTTGGTAAAGAAAGAGATGGGGGAAGTGGAAAAGACTTGTACTTGTACTAGCTCGAGATGCAGATTTATCTTTTCGTAGCAATGTGCTGGGTAATGTCGGACTTTCCGCCATGCTCGACGCTAAACAAGCCACCACAAACCGTACACTCCACTTTATCTGTCTCGCCCAATTTAGTAGATTTTTTTTTTTTTTAAAAAAACGGAAATCGAGTTTTTAAAGCGTCTGTATAATCACACTTCCTTTTCGGCATTTTCAACGTTCAACAGGGCCACAGAAGAATTGAAAAACCTTTACATTTTAACAGCAGCTGTACAGTAATTAATACTCTACAAGCACCAACTTGTTTCTCTCGGAGCAAGCTTCTAAAATGGCGTGGGTCAAGCAGACCGTCCATTGCTATTTAAAGCTGAGCCAATATCATGGCAACGCCAAAATGGTAATACACATGCGCACTGTTCTAACGAACTTATCGCTGTTGCAGTATTGCCATCACTCGCCTTGAGAAAATAACAACGCGTCTACAGTTTCCTTGTAATGACGGAGAGCGATGTTTGTAATAGAATAGAAATTGCATCTCATCGATTTTGTTATAACTCTAAAATACAGGACAAAAAGCTGTCCCGAAGAGTTTTCTGGGACAACGGGACGCATTATCCAAAAACGGGACGATCCCGTATTTTACGGGACGTCTGGGATCCCTAGCTAAACACGTGATTATATATATATATATATATATATATATATATAAAAACATGAGAGATATTATACAACTTAAATGTGAATATTTAACTGTTATTTCAAATAAATATTTTAAACTGCGTGTATCAGTTAAAGTATTTTAATCTCTCTTAAATTACTATTTCTTTTAAAAAGATTATTATTTTGTTATTAACTATTATTATTTAAGTGCATTTCGAAAAAATGTTCATTTTAAATTGATTTTTTTTTCATACCACTTTTTATTCACTATATAATCATTATTAAATCATTGATAATAATTCCATCGCAGGATGGAAGGTTAATCGACCGTGAGATGCGGTGATTAATAATACCCTTGGAGAGTAATGGATGGCAATGCTGTAACCAATGAAGTTCTAACTGAGGCTCGGCTATTGCTGTTACCCTCCTGCCATGATCAGAGCTTTAATAGCTCAATATTGCTGTTACCCTCCTGCCAGCCATGATCAGAGCTTTAATAGCTCAATAACACCTTATCCCTACACTATCCTCTACAGATAACGGGGAAGATGAAAAGCATTCTTGTTCGCCCCTTTAAGCCAGTCCTTATAAGGACTCTCTATCGTTAATATCTATCTATCGTTAATAATAATTCCTCTCTAGCAGGTGTGCCGCAGGGCTCACTTCTGCCCCCCCTTCTATTTTCTATATTTCTATATACATAGCTGATATCCCCTCAAATCCCAAGCTCAACAATCACTGCATTATATGCAGATGATACTGCTTTATTAGCAAGATCTCTCAGCCCCAAACTGGCTATCACAAGACTCCAAACCAGTATTCATACACTGGAGAAGTGGCTGATGGACTGGAGGATCCAAGCAAACTCCCAGAAGAGTTCAGCCATACTGTTCTCCAAAAAAAAAGGTCCAGACCATGGAGGACATACACCTTGCTAGGAGTCAAGATTCCATGGCAGACTGAAGTCAAATATCTCGGCATGATGCTTGACAAAATACTCCATTTCACCACTCACATAAAACACATAAGCTCGAAGACATCCAAAGTAATCGCTCAACTCTACCCCATGATCAACAGAAGAAGCAAACTGGATACTGGGAACAAACTACTCATATGCAGGATGGTAATACGCCCAGTCATCCATCACTTACGCATCTCCTGCATGGAGTCATACCTCGGATACAAATATTCAAAAACTGCAGAGGATACAGAATAAATGCCTTAGAATGATTCTGGACGCCCTATGGTTCATTAGAAACTCAACAGATTAGAATTAGAGGTCAACATTCCCTACCTCACATCCATCCTTCAAGATCTAGCAGAAAAGTTCTTCACCAAGACAAGCAATCATCCAAACCCTCTGATCAGGCAAGCTTCAGATTACAATGAAGCAAAATTCTACAAACACAAAAGACCAAAGTCAATTCAATGCTCAGCTGAACACAACTAATCTCACTGCCCTTCCAGGGCGAGCTTAAAGCTCAAAAACTTTTCAGACAAGGGGGAATATGAAAAGCATGCATGCTTCACCCATCAAACCAGTAATGCCTCTCTATTGACTCCTACCCTGTGTGGCGGCCGGGATAAGAATAGCGCTACTGTAGCCCATGCATGTCGTAAGAGGCGACTAAAATAGGACGCAGAGTTTCGAGAGTTTCGCTCTTTTAGGTTTCTTCCGGAATTTTGCTCCTGGTGAGGGTGGGCTTAGATTCCGGGGGGGGGGGTTGCCCTGAGAGAGTATTTTGAGTCTCTGGGGAGGGTGTTCTCCGGCGTGGCCCGTGAGGGGCCTTGTCGGTGGATGCTTTTCCCTGGAATATGAGCGGTTCTGCTCAGTAGTGGGGGGCATCACTGAGTGGAAAGAACGCTGAGTTGGACGATCTTTCGACCACTGGTGAGGACTGATCCGGATCGTCTTAATTTTTAGAAAGGGCTTTACTTACATACCAGCGCCACTGTAGCCCATGCATGTCGTAAGAGGCGACAAAAATGGGACTCAGAGTTTTGCTCTCCTAAGGTTTTTGCGTTGGGGGAGCAATTTGAGTCTGCGGATAGGGTGTTTTCCGGCGTGTCCTGTGTGGGCCTTGTCGGTGGACGCTTTTCCCTGGCATACGAGAAGTTCTGCTCAGTGGTAGGGTGAGCCTGTCACTGAGTGGAACCAACGTTGAGTTGGACGATCTTTCGGTCACCCAGGAGAGTGGTCCGGGAGATCACCTAATTTTTAGAAAGGGCTTTATTTAAATACCAGCCAATGCATATCGTACGAGGCGACTAAAAGGGGTACCCAGGTAGGGTAATGGATGGCAATGCTATAGCCGAAGGCTGTACAACCTTAGGTAATTCGAGGGCCGCATTAAAAAAAAAAAAAAAAGATTTATCCGAGGGCCACATCACAATGCGTATCTAGTAATTTGGTGTGCAGCAGCAGCGACAAAACCTCCATAGCTGAACAAACAAACAAACAACACTAATCGCTCTCACGTTTCCTGTGAACTCCCGGAGCATGCGCGTTGGAACAAAACAGTGTAAGAACGCTTCTTTGACACATCTAATATTTGAAAAACACGTGGGTATATAGTGATGTAAAAACACCAAATAAAATTACCAACATCGAAATTATCGATTAGTGATAGAATTAAAATATATAATACTCATTCGATTCAAATTGTTGTTTTATTTTTTCGCTCGTGAAAAATCAAAACCCACAGGCGGACCGTGCAAAATGGCACCGCGGGGTCGCATGTGGCCCGCGGGCAGTGCTGTGGATGGACAGCCCTGCTGTAACCAATGAAGTTTTAACTTGAGGCTCGGCTATTGCTGGTACCCTTCTGCTATGATCGGAGCTTATACCCCTATATTACTCCGTCCATCCAGTTTCTTCTACAGATAACGGGGAATATGAAAAGCATTCTTGCTTCACCCATCTAGAAAAAAAAAAAAAAAAAAATCTAGCTATCGGAAGTACGAATTTAATGAAATTTTTTATCTCTTAAATTATATATGACGTCATTTTAATTTTGATTTCAGTATTTTAATATTGAAATTAGGCAGAACAATATTATGTCTGCAGTACAAATCTCGTGATAATGAATGTAAGAACTATTACGAATTATTTCATTGATTTATCTGGTTATTTCGTTATTAATTTTTCAACTTCTGGTTTTCGTCTGTTAAAAAAAAAAAAAAAAAAAAACTGGATTATTTATTTATTTATGCTTTACTTAAAATGGGGACGTATATTGGAATACTGGGATGATTGGCAAAAAACATGTAGGAATAACGAAAGAGAATCTGAAAATCAGAAAGGGGATACTGTCATTTGATGTAATAGATTACAGTCTGATCAGTTATCTTCTTGACGTCCACTGTAATGCAAAGTCCAGGAGTTATCTACGAGAACTTCTAATTATGACTTTTGAAAAGATCTTTATGGACCATCAAAGCGTTATCACAATCGGTTCAAATTTAGCACCAACCGAGGAAATTGAAATGTTTGGTCGTAGAAAGATTAGTAATAATAAAGAGATGCCATCATGATATGAAATCGCCGATCAGAAGGAAGATTTTAATTAGCGATTACTTTGACATCAAAGTTTTACTACTCGTTGTCAGTCTTTAGTATAATCAAAAATTCATAAAAGATTATTCGGCTTGATAATTACGATGAAAGTGAACAAAGAAAATATCTGGAGGTTAATATTGGCAAAACAACCATGGAGAGGAAGTAAAGTTAATTACGAAAGATAGAATGAGCGAACGAAGGAAAGAATGCACCCAACTAATTAGACCTTCAATGGTATGGAATTCAGATGTGGACTCGGAGAATACAGAGAGAGAGAGAGAGAGAGAGAGAGAGAGAGAGAATAGTTACAATTAACGTTTTAATTACAATTGAAAAAACACTTCTGGATGCCTACAGAAATGGAGGGAACGAAATTATCAAAGAGTGAGGAAAATAGATGGAATACAAATTGGATTTAATTTCAAAGTGCTTCATAAAATCTGTGTGAAGTGCTAACTTAAAAAATTCCGAAGTAAACGTAAATCCATATCGTATATAAGTTAAATTATACACTGAATTAGCTTTGCATTAGGAACATCCTCCCCCACCCTATTTACATATTCGGCGCGATAACGAAGTACCACGTGATGTCAACGTCACAGGATAAATGGACATACCTATCCTCTGTACGTAATCTGTAAACGTTAGCCAGTAATGGGAAACGTGGTGACGTAAGCCATTTTGGAGGACAGTACTTGAGGCCTGGAAGTGCCAGTATTTTGGAAACAGCTGCACTTGTTGGTTATTCCCGTACTACTTCATCAAGGGTGTACCAGGACTGGATTAACCGTGAACAGACATCCCGCAGAAGAGCTCACATTGGTCAGCTACGAGTGGTTGAACCTAGAGGTGAGGCGTCGTGTGTGTGTGTGTGTGTGTGTGTGTGTGTGTGTGTGTGTGTGTGTGTGTGTGTGTGTGTGTGTGTCACCACTGGTATCTCAGCAACGACGTGCAACAGTCACATAGCTCATCCACCAGTACAACAATGGGCATTTCCACATGCACCATGCGCCGTACCATGTTGGTCTCCGACTATAACCCCCTTGCTTCGCGTGGGGCGACACAGTCGTAGACCAACAAAGGTACCATGGTGACGGCCAGGCATCGCAAACAACGCCTCGCATGGCCAAAAGAACGTCGGCAATGGACCCTCGACAGAAGGAAGAAAGTCGTCTGGAATGTTGAGTCCTGTGTCCTGCTGTACCATGCTGATAGCCTGGTTCGCATTTGGCGTAAACAGCATAAAGCTCTATTCCCTGGTTACATAGTTCAAGTTCAACAGGCCGGTGGAGGTGGTATTATGCTCTAGGGAGCTTTTTTCTGGTACGCCCTAGGTCCGTTGGTTATCATGCTCAAACAATAAATGGTCACCTCTACAGGAGGTCTACCCCGACCACAACGCCATCTTGTAACAGGACAACGCAACTTGTCATCGGGGCTCTTACAATTACTGAGTGGTTGGAGGAACACGAAAACGAATTCGCCACATTGCCTCCCCCCCCCAACTCCCCCTGACTGCAACCTAAACGTGTGTGGGATATACTATAACGTGGTGTGAGAACTGCTGATCATCCTCCACGGAATGAGCGTGAACTGACGGAGTTGCTGCAGAGGACATGGATCGAGCTACGCATGGAGGATGTTCGACACCTTGTGGAATCTGTTGCTAGGCGTCTACGAGCTGTGATTGCAGAGAGGGAGGTGGACCAACCCATTATTAGGTGGGTGTTCCTAATGCAAAGCTAACTCAGTGTAATTATGTTGAGAAATACATGTAGACGATGCTCTAGCTAGTAAACACCAAAAGAAAATTACCAAAATACAAATCCCTGAAACATTCTTCATCTTTGGGAGTTTTGCTATGACATTCCTTAGAACTTTCCAAATATAGACTCAATGCAGAAAAGAGAGAAAGAGCAGTTGGATGATTATTGTTGGACCACTTTCATTCCTTTTCACAGAGAGTTCATTGTCTGCTGCATGCATTTGTTATATAGGCATATCTAATAGTTGTTGTTTTACAGAATTCTCTAAATTTCGTATGATACGTGCAACACAAATTCACAGTTCAGCTTCACATTCATGGAATAAGGATTTGTTACTCTTCGTTCATTTTCTCAACAGATATATTCTTTGTTTATTTTTTATTGTTTATTATTAAAACACGTATTATATACAATATGTATTATGTGTATGTTGAACAACCTGTCGTGTTTGAGATGACCATAAAAAAAGGAAGAAAAAATGAATAAAAGGAATATCTCAGTCGGCACACACACCATTTCTGGAAGAATCTCTCTCTCTCTCTCTGCTATGTGTGTGTATGTGTGTGTGTGCTTCGTAATAATGCTGGAAAAAGATATTCAGATGTTCTTTAATAACCAAAGAACAGTAACAAACAATAAAAATAAATAAAGAATAATAAAATAATATATCCTGAAGCAGTCATTGTTATAAATACTCTTTTTTTTTTCTTTGCTTACATATATAATTAACTATTCTGTTTTCTTGAATAAATAAATATATTACAAATTATAATCTACAATACGAAAAAAAGACATAAATGTTTTTAAAAAAGTGAAAAGTAACAGTGAATATGAATGTACAGAGAGTCGAGTTGGGAAGTTTTTGTATGGTCTGTTTTCAGTCAGTTGCCCTTTTGAACTTTTCCGGGTTAGGTTTAAGAACGTAAAAAAAGTTTTTATAAAACAGATGGCAAAAAAAGATTAGGAATTCAAAACCCTAAGCCAGAGGTTAGAAATATGAGATCATTTTTTTGCCCACTCGTCCGAATACAAACTGGGATGCAATTTTGATCACATCTGATATTTTCTGATTTGAAAATCCTGATATAAAATAGCATACAAAAGGTATTAACAAATTTGATGAACTAATTTGATTTCAGGCAGTCTAATTATCCAAATTGTGAAGTTATCTTCATAAGAGGGGAGATTTTAATATTTATAAATCAAACTGATTCTTCCTCTGTAACTTTCGGTTTCCTTTCTGGCTTGATCCGTAATCATTTCTATTAATCATGATCTAACTCAAATTGTTAACCTGCCAACCCGAATATCAAGTAATCCCTATCTTTTTTCCAACACTCTGTTTGCTGTCCTCTTGGCAAGTACAACCATAACTTTATCTACCTTTCCTTGTCTATAGATCGATCTCCTCTCAGCCTCCTATGGCACAATAATGGTGCCAATTGGTATAACCTCTCGGATTTCTACGCCTGTTTTCCATGATCTGATTAACTTGCTCCGATTCAAATAGTTGAAATAATCTTTACTGGAATGCGGGCTTTCATTCCCCATTCCACTGCATACTTAAGACTTTTATCCAATCCATGGTTCTCTAAGAATTATGCATTTGCAGTTCAAGTTCATTCAAAATAATGTGCAACGGCTCAAGTCAAAAACTCTAGCTCACCTTTACACTCTGCCTATATTACACCCTGAAACAAGCGTAAAAAAATCATTAAGAAGTCCAAAGCAGATTTCTCAAGGACTAAATGTAATAAGCTTGCTCACTGCTTAATTCGCTGTCGAGATTTCTGTTCGACCTTTCTCACATCCTTATGGTTCTATAGGGATATCACTTAAAGATAAGTCAGGCCTCTTGGTACTAGCTTTTTTTCCCCACTCCAACTTTTGTTTAGACGACTAAGGCATATCACCTACCTATACTGCGAACTGCTCCCACCATGCCTTTTCTGATCTTTCGCCTGAAGGGCATCAGAAAAGTGCTTAATAGTCTTGATACTCAAAATTCTCCTGCTTCAAATAGTATCCTCCATTTGTGCTAAACACTCGTGCTCCAGAATTAACACACGTCTTGGATCGCCTATATATGCTGTCATGCTCATCTGGCATTTACCCAACAAGAAACAAGCCTTTATTCATTCTGTCCTTAAAAAGGGGAAGATAAAATTCAATCATCAAACTATGCTTCCATTGTCCTCTGCTCAGTATTCTTGAAATTGATGAAGAAAGTCATCAACATTCAGCTTCTTCACTATATGGAGACCCATCGATTAATTAGTGATTTCAGCAATATGGATTCCACTATTTACGTTCAACAGTAGACCTCTTTGTTACTCTGGACGCAAGTCAAACATAGTGCTCCAAATGGGAGATTCGAAGATGGTCGCTCTTGACATTTTCAAGACATTTATTTGACTGTATCTGGCATCGGGATCTTTTTGCCCAGCTGCTATCATATGGTCTCTCCTACCTTTTGTGATTCGATTGCGATTTTCTTCCTTGTTGTTCACTGCATGTTATGGTGGATGGCTTCATTAAATTTCTGTATCAGCACTGGAGGGCTCTGGAGTTCTGTACTCTCGCCCACGCTCTTCATCCGGTATATCGATTACTTTTTTCTTTCTGTCTAATCTCAAATCCTATTCATAGTTTTGCTGATGACGGTACTCTGTTCTCCTTCTTCCTCTGAGGACCCTTTTAATACTTAAGTGATGATTCAAACTTCAAGATCTTCCAAAACGAATGTCTTAAACACTACTTTAGCCATTTTCAAGTAAAGTGAAGATAATCTAGTGAATTTCGCTGCTATCAAAACATAGATCTATCTTAATATCAGAAGAAAGATCCTACATCACTCTTTTTCTTACTTTTGCTAATGTTCCGATTTCCAGTTCAAGATTAATTTTCTCTTTTTGGGTTGACTTTCACGGCTAATTATCCTAACATAAACACATCACATCCATAGCCTTCTTAGCTTCTAAAAACTTGATATTATTTATTGTTCGAGACGAACAACCACTTCTCTTCTGTTCAATTCAATTCCTAACTCAATAAATAATTCCCAATCCGACTTAGAATACTCTTCTCACATTTAGATGGTGCATCTAAAATATCTCATAGAATTCTTGATTGTATAAAGAATATAGTTTCGCTGCTTTTCCATCATGTACAAGCACAAGCAACCACAGGTCAACATCCAGATACAGTTCAACTCCAAAGTCATCGAATCCTCTTCTCGTCGTCTTTCTTTTTTCATTCCATCGACCTCTGTTCTTTGGAACAGCTTTGCCCATACTGGTTTCCCAACAGCCTGGATTTTCATGAAACTTTTTAATATATTGAGCTTATGAAAATATAACTTTCGGCATTGGAGTTGCCTTGATAAGCTCTACTTAATTATTCACCTATCGAGAGTTCGTATGATGAATATAACTTTCTGACATAGGATTGTTAAGGTATTAAACTTTTTTTTTTTTTGTCTGCTCTCTTTGCAACCCCGATGCCCGTATATGATCTCTCATAAGCTCTCTGGTAAATTTTTAAGTTTCTTTCTATATTTGGCTATAACCTATAGATGGATCCGTAATATCTTCCATTTTAATATCTTGTTTATGCCCAATTGAAGCCTTTCGGCTCTACACTTCAATAATTCATTAGTACATTCAATATAACGTTTCGTGAAAATGTATTTTATTTATTTAAAAAGCAATAATTTTATTTCAGAGTTGTATCTTATAAATGAGGATTTTATTTTATATTTTAAAATACTTTCTTTTTTTATTTTTATTTTATTTTAGCAACTGCTAAGGAATAGAATTCCCTCCCCTTCCCCCGCTTTTGCGAATAGTAGAAATAACGTGGTATGGGAACTGTGTGTGGAAGGAAATTTTGGCCTGATGGGAAATTCAAAAAAGTTGTTGCTCGAAGCGACTTTTGACACACACACACACACACACAAACTTATATAATGTATTTTTAGAAATCGTAGGGGGGTTTTGCAAATCCTGTATACCAGTGCTTCCCAAACTTCTGGATGCCCCCTTTATAAAAATTAAAATATTTCACGCCCCTCCCCCTCGAAAAAAAAATCGTAATTGAGACATATATTATTATAATATTTATTGTATTTATATTCAATACTAATTTATAATTTATATCCAAAAACATATGCAGCGAATATTGCAAAAATTCAAATGCAAATATTACATTTTTAGCATCTTACATACACGTTTGACATGGCACATTATCTCAGATTTTTATATAGATAGACATATTGTTATTGTACATTTTCATATTGTACACAAGCACATGAAACGTTAAACGATTAGTAATAAAGAAAGAATTAAAAACATAAAAGAAGCTTAATAACAATTTAATGTGATGGATGTGTTTCAATACTGCTACACAAAAAGTCAATATCAGGTGAAATATTTGAAATGGCTATTCTTAGATTTCTTTCCAATTCTTCCATTGATAAGTAGGATCTTATGTTTATTTTTAATTATCAATAACGATGAAAATGCTATTTCACAAAGGTATGTAGATGCGAAAGGAATTAACATATTTAAGGCTGCTTTTGCTAATGAAGAACATTGTTTTTGTCGTCGAATCCAAAATTCGGATAAATCACTGTTAAGAAATTCTGATTCGAGGGTTGAATCTGCTCTCATATCAATTAGTTCTTCTTGGGATGACCATGGAAGATTGCTAAATTGTAGAGAAGGAGCAAATGGTGTTCTTATCCAATCATATTCTTTATCTTCATTCAAATTAGGAAAATATTTTTCGAAAAAAAAACAGAATTTGTGAGGTGGTTAATTATTATCCTTTTATTTTCTGTTGATAGTAAAATATTATTTTCTTTAACATATTTATGAAGAGAAGTAAACATTTCCGTTTTATTATGCTTAAAACTTTTTAACCACGCAGAAAGTTTACTTTGAAATGCTTGCAATTTAATGTTTAGTGTTAATATATTGGTGCTTTTTCCTTGCAGAGAAAGATTCAATTCATTAACTTTTTCGAAAAAATCCGACAAATAAGAAATGAAACACAACCAATTTTGATCACAAAAATGAGATGCTAACATGGGATTCTTATCAAGAAGAAAAATTCGTACTTCATCTTTCAATATTAAAACTTGTTTTAGAACTTTTCCACGGAACAACCACCTTACTTCTGTGTGATATAAAAGAATGTCGTAATTGGAATCCATCTCTTGGCATAAAATACGAAACAGTCTTGAATTAGTAGCATTACTTTTTATATAATTAACTACAGTAGAAACTTCTGATAACACTTTACTCAGCGATTCTTCTATTTGTCGAAATACTAAGTTTTCTCTATGGATAAGTACTGAACATGTCTTGCATTCGGATGAACTTTTTTTACTTTTGCTACAAAACCTGAAATTCTCCCCGTCATGGCTGCGGCCCCATCAGTGCAAATCCCGATGCACTTTTGCCAATCAAGTTCATATTCTTTAAAAAAATTATTCACTTTTTCAAATATATCTTTTCCTTTGGTTGTACCGGAAAGATTTCTGAAAAACAGTAGATCTTCATGAAAATTATAGAGGTATCTAACAAAAACCATTAAATTAGCGTCCTTTGTATTATCTGTAGATTCATCAAACTGAATGGCAAATGCATTACTTTGTTTGATTCGTGAAATTAATGTAGACATGATATTATCGGCAATGCAATCTATTCTTCTTTTAATTGTGTTATTAGACACCGGAATTTTTTTAAAGGTTCTGATATTTCGGAACCATAGATAGTTTCGCAAATTTTTATTGATGCTGGTAAGACGAGGTCTTCACCAATTGTATGAGGTTTCTTTTTTTGTAATTAACAAAGCAATTTCGAAAGATACTTTTACTAATTTGTCATTCAGTTTAGCATGCTTTGAAAAACATTTAGTTTGTCGTTTTAATTCTTCAGCCTTTCTTTGAAAGAACTCAATTGTCTTACTCTTATATTCCCCATGAACAGTATCTAAATGGGCGACAAAGTTTCCAGGTCGCATGCAATCATTTGATAACTGTTTACAGCAAATTACACACATAGGTTTGTTTGGATTATTATATGATGGTACAAACCCATATTTCAAATAAGAAGGATCGTATTTTCGAATTTTTTCATGCGACATTTTTTGCATCTTACCGTTTGGTGCTGAAGACGACGCGGACTGTTCTGGTAAAATATAAAATACTGTCCTTTTTTTTGAGTCTGTTTCTGCTTCTTCTGATTGTTTGCTGGATTTTTTTTTTATCAGCCACTTATCCATCTCAGGTTTAAATTTTTAACGTAGAATAGATCAAATAATAGCACCACTTACCGATTCTGGCACACCACAGACTAACAACATGAAATTAGTGAATATTACCTGAATAAGGTTATCCCCGGACCAGGAATATTTTTCCCTTTTGTGACTTTTCTCCCTTTACAGTAATTAAGCCTAACGCGAAACAGACATTAAAGGCAGGTTATTAAAACGTGGATATGATTGGTGCGGTATTAACAAAAGACTGAAATCTTTTATCGCGCGACTGAAAGATAAAAGCATAGCTGACAATTGAGTTGAAATGCTAACTCTCTTCAACCGAATTCCATATGTGAAAGTGCCATAACATTCACTATATATATATATATATATATATATATATATATATATATATATATATATATATATATATATATATATATATATATATATATATATATATATATTTCTTAGTTTTAACTCTTTGACGAATTTTAACACGTTCGGTTGAATTTTATTGCTGCCTTGCGAAATCGAACTCACACACATCTAATTAATAACAATAGTTTTTAGTTAGATACTGTGTTTGCCCATGCAACATATGGTTTTGTTTCAGTCTATACAGCATAGTTTCTGTATGAGGGGACATGTGATTCATTAATTAGTGTGTTTTTATCCCAGTTGTCTCTATATTTGTTGAGAAATATATTACACAGACTGCTCATACCTTATTCACTGGCATAATAAAAGTACTTGTTTTTATTGCCTCTGCAGTATAGTGGCTGTTAGGGAGGATGTGTTGTTGTTTACCACTGCAAGTGATAAACAACTATCTCCCCACATGAACTTGTTTAAGCTTTTTTTCATGTGTGAAGTATATGGGGAAACTTTTATTGGTAACAGAAAACTAGCTCAGATGACAGTGATAATATAAAACGAGTTTGGGTATGTATATAAAGTCAATATCAACAGTCTCTGATTACGAACGCGTGATGAAAGGGAAGGGAAGATTTGGGGGCTTCCCCGGGAGCATTCAAAGTAAATACAATTAACCACTGCTTTGAAATGAAACTTATATGAATAAGCTTCATTTCAAATTTACTAATACTAATATTCATTAAGCGCCGAAATACGCAGGAAGCAAAGTTTGTGAACCAACACCAATGTGTGAATTTCTCCATTAAAATATAAAAAATAACAAAAAAAAAATAATAACAAAAGTTAAATACGTTTCTTTTAAGATAAGAAAAATCTACTCAGTCTTAAAACATTTTAAATTTGTTTTCATTATTTCACGTCCCCTCTCAGCAAAACCTACGGCCCCCAAGGGAGCCACGGCCCCCAAGGGAGCCACGACCCACAGTTTGGGAAACGCTGCTGTATACCACGTCAAAGAGAGGACTACTTATGATTTCTGAAAAATACCGTTAAATTTTAATTTTTAATTCATTATAAATTAAATACATGAAGGCTTACAAATTTTTTCTATAATAAAAAAAATAGTTTATTTCTACCTTTTCTTTAATACTCATTATTTTAATGTTTATTTGTTTCTAATATAAAAATAGAATTTACTCAGACACCTGTTATTTCTTTAAATGCTTATTGTATAGAAATAATGAAAGAGAATAGGCCTTGGAAATGTTTCTGTATTTAAATTTTCATATTATTAAAAACATAATTAAATTATATTATACATATAATTAATATCCCATGAAATAACTTTGTTTTATTAAAACGAAAAATTGCAAAACATAATTTTTGGAACAGTCCGTACGGTTAGCTTAGTGGCTGTGCGCTTCGCAACTATCCTAGAGGAAGGAGTTTCCCGGGTTCGATTCCCGTCGGTGACGTGAGGAGCCGAAGGATTTTCCATAGCCAAGTTAGCCGGTCTTGGGCGTCGATAGTAGGTTCCCCCCCCCCCCATTTATCCTGGGATTTTTCATCCCGCAAAGCAGGCAAACCGGCTGAACGGTTTGAGGTCCGTTGATTAATAAAACTCTCGAAAGGGAAAAGGAAGATAAGGTGAGAATTTTTGAACGGTTGGTTGGCTATGAATCTGTGTTTTCGGACATCATTGAAGTCAGCTCTACTACATCTATATAATTATTTGTTTATTTACTTTGTGTTTAATCTCTAAACAACGTCAAGCTAGTTTTTCCATATAATAAAACTACTATATATTCTTTATTAACCTTGTAATCGGCACATTCTTTGCTAGTGAGTTTTATTGGCCATTTTTTTTTTTTTGGTCTTTCTTAGATTTCACAATAGTAACCAACCAAAAAATTGAATTTTTCTAAATATTTAAAGTATATATATATATATATATATATATATATATATAATGATTTTTTTTTTCCCCGTGTGACAACGTTAGGCTAATGCATAATGCATACTCTCCACTGCTAACGTGAAACTAAAATAGATCTGCGTCTTAAAAATAATAAAAGGTCGTGCAAATGATAAGTGTTGGCTAAAAATGTGTAATGTTTCTTTTCTTTTCTTTTTTTTTAAATGTAGTTTTATCGTGGTGATGAAAGTACCGCGTTAAATAGATTTATTATCTTTCCTTTTCTAACAGAAGAGGGGGATAAAGAAGCGAAAGAAAATCCTTGTTGTAATGGAGTGAGCGCAAGACAAATGCTGTTCGGTGTTATGCTAGAGTGCGTCCATTGTTCTGTTGCAGCTCACGAGGCCTGAACTACGCAAGACACGCGTTCACGAACATTTGCGTGCTTTCTGTAGCAGACGACCTAGTGGTCTTAGCTAGCAACTTGCAAATTTAACGGAATTTTTAACACGCAAAAAAGACCTTTTTTTATTCAATTAATTTCGGTTTAGAATTCAATGTTCAGATACGAATGCAGGTAGGATTAATTGACGCATTTTTTTCATACTGGTGGATATCCGGCAAAGTGTTTGTGCACCCTTACATTATTAAAATGAACCTATGGACTTTTACGTAATAAATACAAAATTACACATTCATCTACGCCTCATGAATCAATTGTATTTCTCCTCCTTCTGTGGCATAGTTTTAATTTTCGGCATGTATTAAATGTCTCTTGTTATATCAACAAGAAGTATACAAAAGTAAAATACGTACATATATGGAATAGATGTTAGAACTTTTATTTGCATACTTGAACACCCTAAATGATATTTAAAGATGCATATTCAGTTTTTAAATATATACATGTTTTTTTTTTTTCAATTTCTTGAGACTGAAAAGGGCTTAAATTTTGATTAATACTGCCAAAAAAAAAAATAAGAGCGGATTAACAGGAATTCAAATAAACTTTAATTCACATTTTTACGCTTGTAGAAATTAGAATAATCTAAATATATATATACCGTTTAAGTGAAGACTTTTATAAATGATAGAATACTGTAGTAATGAATATATGATAAATGACTTAGGCAGACGTAATAATGCAAATACAGACTCTTAATTGGTAGATTTATTCTTCTGCAAGATATTTTTTAGTTCTTTCTAGAGTAAACTAATTAGCTATGTTTGTTCATTACGTCAGGCGTTGAAGCTGTTAGGGACAGAAGCAAAACTTTTAATTTGATTAAATGGTTTAGTTTAATTTGATTGGCGGAGAAACAAAGAACACTGCGTTAGAGTTTTTCTAATTACTGAATTAGCACAATAAAAATTAGCAGTCAGGCAGAAGAATTAAACACTGTAAGAGGATAATGCTGCCACAATAGTTTAAACTACATCTTATTGAGCAGTAGTGTTTCACACCTGTTTACTTTATTTTAATGGCAGATTATTTCAAATTTTACGCATGCGCATCTTAATTCCCATCGAATTGCTTAGAGCAGTGGTTCTTAACCTATTCGAAGTCACGGAACTCCTTTGATTATAAGAAAAATTTGGGGAACCAAAAGCATTAGGGTCATAAAATAGCAATAAAAATATGCATGGACTTACCTTTTATAAAAATGGAACTGCTTTTAATGCGATACTTGAGCTTGTCGGCTTTTGCAGATTTCAGCAATATCAGGTTTAATATGTTATATAGCTATCCTCATCTCTTTGTCTATATTAGTAAGTTTTCCACGCTTTTTAGTTTTTATATTGGTTATTATTGAGAAACCAAGCTCACACAAATATGATGTTGAAAACTGTAACAAAATTTTCAGTGCCTTGTGGAGAGAGCTGGGTATTCCTCTTGGACAAAATTCCAAAATTCCTCAAGAGTTATTTCAGAGAATTTCAATTCTAGAGTACGATCTGTTGACAAGGTAACTAATTGTTTTTCTTGTAACGAAAATTCACAACTCGATGTATTAACTGTGCCAAATGGATTTCGTATCCAGTCATAATTGGGTGTATTTAAGCAAGGAAAGTGACTTGAAATCTTTTCTTCCACTATTGTTAAATGTTTATAACGGAAACAATTCCCTCAACATTTTTATTATGGAGCGAAGGAAACATATCTAATGTATTTTTTTCTGATATGCGGTTTTTCCAAAGAAATACTGTTTTTGAAAGCTGATAATTTGTCAGTGGATGTCAAAATATTTTCATTTTCCCCTTGAATACTTGTATTCACGATATTTAAGTAATTAAAAATATCGGCTAAATATGCCATTTTAGCAACCAAATATCATTTTGAAAACATTTTACCAAAGCATCTGTACTTTCACTTTGAAAAAAGGCCAATAATTCAGTCTTAAGTTCTAAAATTCGGATTAGCACTTTACCCCCTTGGATAACCATCTTATTTCAGTGTGCAAAAGCAAAGATTTGTACTTGGCTTTCATAGATATGCAAAGTTTTTTTTTAAAAAGGCTTGCTTTTAAAGGTCTTGACTTGATATCATTTACCATATTTACAACTTGGTCTAGTACAGGTTTTAGTATTTCAAATCCTTTAATAGAGCCTGCCAGTCTATTGGTTTAGAAGTCAACGGTCATAGCAGTCTTCAGTTGTTAGGATCAGAGTAGCCAATTACACTCAAAACTGTGTCATGTGACATCTTTCACCGGCGAAACACTTTTAGCCAGTTCGTGGAACACAAGTGTTCCGGGGACCACCGGTTGAGAACCAACAAGTTGCATCATATGAAAATGCAAGCGTTTTTGCAATATGAATACATGATAACTTCCACTTTTATTTTATATTTTATACTGTGCCTTCGCACTTCTCTAGGCGTTTATGCTTTGCATTTGTTTATAATATTAGGTCAGTTTTATTGCGACATTTGTATGAATCATGACAACGCATTTCATTCACAGCATGTGTGTGTGTGTGACAACGTGAGTCTGCAAAAGAGATTTATGTGCTTCAAATTCAAGGACTTTATTCAAGGACAGAGGGTTGAATTGCATCCATATATGTTCGCTTCGGATTTACAGTCGTTACTTGAAAATTCTCTCGATGCTTCAACTAGAGCTGAAAGATTTTGCTAGCTACTGGTTGATGATTTTTAGTACAGCCGTCGAAAGTTGAACAAGAGATTGATATAAAGCGTCTATTTATATCAAGTCAAACCATCAAAAGCATGAGTGGGTAAACACACTTTTAAACATTCATATAACTTAAATTTAATGTGCGTGTATGTGTGTGTGCGCCCGCGTGCTGTGGCTTCAATAATTCTGAAGTTCTACTCTCAGAGCAAATATACTATTTTTCAAATCATTTTAGCCTTCAATAAACAGAGTGGTAGTCTCACACCAAACGATTAAAATCATTTATGGTCCAAAGACATCACAGACATACATGATATAGTTAGATTTTGACCCACAGTCTGTTGATTGTAGAGCGAAGAGGCTATGCACTCGGCCAACGAGGCCGATGAAATAAATAAATACATAATTGCATCGACTGAGAATCGAAAACTCAGGCGCGCATTCTACCAATTTACTGGTGTAGTAAAAATCTTCATAAGCGCTTTGCAACCGAAGGTGAGTTAGTCGGTTTCATGCGAGGGGGGGGGAGTGAAAGGATTTCTCCTCTCTGAAACTGTCGAGTTTTATATCACTCAATAGCAGGCTAGAAGAAAACGCAATTAACAGACATGCGAAATTGACCTCGTAGCCTGTAATTCTTCGGACGTAATCCCAAATAACAACAAACTGATGCAGGCTATAAAGTACTAAACATAGATTCACTCATTTTGGTATCTACTCTGTACTTGGCTTTTACATTCTGTCAATCAGATAAACTAGCTGAAGAACGCATGTGCGGCAAGTACGCACACACACACACACACACACACACACACACACACACACACACACACACACACACACACACACACACACACACACACACACACACACACACACACACACACACACACACACAAATACATTATCCTTGTGTGGTCGTACGTTGCTTCGCCCGTAATTACAATCCGACAAGACCAAGCCTTATTGTTATCTGAAAGCTGAGAGACTATTTTCTTGGTAAGTCCTCAGGAGAATTTGTTACACGTTAAGGCTCACCCATAGAGAAACTATTGTTAACTCCCTGTATCTTCAAGGTTAAGTATTGCTCTCGTGAATTAGCTAAGGGTGTGTTGGCCTTTGAACAATTGCGAGCCGCTTTGAATAGACTTCTGTATTCCGTTTTTCGCCCACATTCAAGAAATTTGCTACAATGGAATTGTAGTCTTTATTGCCGAACTGGGTTTCAAGCTGTTAGGGATGAGTCGACCTTGGAGGTCAAGTCCTTTCTTGAAAATCGTATTTGGATTTTTATATTTTTTTCCCTAATAATATATAACAAAGACTTGTGATATATTATTAGTGAAGTCAATTATCTCTCACATAAATATTTGGTAATTACTAAAGCAGGATAAAACATCCGTATTTCAAAGAGACAAACATTTCCACCGAGAACAACCGAAGCTTTAAGAGCATTCGTCTTATGATAACAGACAGAACTTACTTCACGATTTGTCACTACTAGCCTTGGTATTGTGACCACCATTAAAGTGAGGAATTCTATGAAAATTTACGTATTGTTTTGGACTCCCTACCAAGGAGAGATGGACTTTAGATCTTAGGGGACTTCAATGCAAAAGTTGGAAAGAGTATGAGAGTCAGGCCAGAGTGTGACATGCTTGGTCTGGATGAACGTAACACCCGTGGTGAGAAACTGTTGGAATTTGCCCATGCTCAGAGATTAGTTATTACTCATAGCTGCTTCCAGAAACACCCACGACGGACCTATACTTGGACATCTAACATTGATAGGTCAATGCACTAGACTGATTACATCCGGGCTCTCCAGCGGTGGAAGATAAGCATCTCTAATGTGCATACTCGTCCTTGAGCAGACTGTGGTACAGACCATCAGCTAGTGAGAGCCAAAATAAGACTAAGACTCCGAAACCTTCCAGGTCAGGAACCTCCCACTAGACTGGATATTAGAATAATTCCTAGTGGGTTCACAGAAGAAATATCAACTCGGTTAGATGATTTTTTGGAGACTGGTGAGGAGAACTCACGAGAAATGCTTTGGGAAGGAGTCAAGTTTATAATACAAAATACAGCCAAGAAGTATCTCGGGCCACTTAGAAGACCAAGAGACCCATGGATATCAGATTCAACATGGGATCTAATCGAAAGAAGGGCAGTTGGAAAAACAACGAGACGCAGGGACTGAAGAATATAGGAGACTACATAGAGAAGTCAGAAGAGACATCAGGCAAGACAAGGAAAACGTTTATACAGATGAGGAGACACATTTATACAAGGATGTTTTGTTTAGTTCATGAACTAAAGCACCAATTTTAAGAGCAAATTGAATGTTCAAAAGCAGGAATGGAGCAGTAATAACAGAAGAACTGGAAATCAAAAACAGATGAAACGAGAATACTGTGAGGAACTGTACAACAGAGAGGATAAAGAAAATTTCAGGAATTCTCTCACCAAGAAAATTTCGATTTGGAACCTCCTCCACTTAGGCATGAGGTTGAAAGAGCAGTTAAACAACTTAATAGCAATAAGGCCCTGGGTAGGTGCAGATGGAATCCCAGCAGAATTATTAAGGTCACAGAGGATGGAGGAATGAGTGTTTCATAGATTGATTACAATGGAGAGACAGGATCATGGCCTAGAGACTGGAAGAAATCGGTTTCCATACCACTACATAAGGAGGGAGATATGAAGGATTGCACTATTAAGAATTATTAGTTTAATTTCTCATGCAAAAAGATTTTATTAAATATAATTCTAAATATGATTGAGGCCAAACTTGAGGCAGAGAGGAATAAGGAGATTGCAATGGAGAGACAGGATCATGGCCTAGAGACTGGAAGAAATCGGTTTCCATACCACTACATAAGGAGGGAGATATGAAGGATTGCACTATTAAGAATTATTAGTTTAATTTCTCATGCAAAAAGATTTTATTAAATATAATTCTAAATATGATTGAGGCCAAACTTGAGGCAGAGAGGAATAAGGAGATTTTAGGAAAGGTAAGGGAACCGGAGATCAGATCCTTGCCTTGGACAGATCATAGAAAAATATAAAGAATTTAGACTCTGTGTGGTAATGTATTTCATAGACTACTCTAAAACCTTTGATTGTGTTCAGCACGTGAAACTGTGGGAAGTAATGAGAAGAATGGGTTTTCTTCAAGGCACTATCAGGTTGATAGTCAACTTGTACAAGAAGCAAGAATCCACGTTAAGAACAGGTGTTGGATTAACTAACTGGCTTCAGGTTGGAAAGGGCCTAAGTAAAGAATATTTACTTTCTCTTCACTTATTTAGTATATATTCTGAGGACATCATGCGTGAAGCATTGGATTAGCTCGACACAGGAATTATTACAGGTGGTAGATTGATCAGTAATCTGAAATATGCTGATGATACAGTACTCTTCTAATGACAAAGGAGAACTAGGACAAATTCTTGACAAAGTTAACGAGATCAATAAGAGCAGAGGACTTCAGTTCAATCCTAGCAAGACAAAGATTGTGGTTCTCAAAGGAAATACAGACAGGGGGGAAACTTCTGAGATATACCTTATATCTCAGTATAAACAAATATACCCTAATGGAGAAAGAATTGAGGAAGTTAGTAACGAGTGCTTGGGATCCATTAATAATGTGAAGAATTACTGTTCAGAAGAATGTCAGAAAAAGACTAGGAATGACTATAACAACAGTCAGAAACTTGTCTAAAATCTAGAAGGATGGACCTATCTCCACAAGAACAAAGTTGAGGATTTTAGATGCAGCTGATTTTCCAACAGTGACTTATGGATGTGAGACGTGGAAAAAAGAAAAAGAACAGCTGTTTTTATAGATGTGGTGTTACAGAAGGTTGTTGAGGATATCATATGCCGAAAGGCGAACAATAGGATGGGTGCTAGAAAGGATCGATAGAAATTTAAGGCTTCTTAAGGATATTGACAGAAAAAAGTTTAAATACTTTGGACACATTGAAAGGATAGAAGGTAAAGCTATTGGAAAAAGAGGAAGGGGTAGACCATCAATGAGACGGATGGATGGATGGATGGATGGTGTGTGTGTGTGTGTGTGTGTGTGTGTGTGTGTGTGTGTGTGTGTGTGTGTGTGTGTGTGTGTGTGTGTGACTGATTTTCAGAGAGTTGAACCCTCCAGAAAAGCATATACAACAATGACCAGATGGCGAGGACTGGGTGTGGCACATCACTCAGCATCTGAGTGACCATACGGCATGGAAAAACACGCTTCTAAGGCAGATTGTCTAATATAGAGGCAACCTATGGTAAAGTTGGAGCAAGCCTGTGTGCAGTCAGAACACCATCACTCTCAGAAAAACTGCATAGCACAAAGATGGTTACAAAATATGGATACTTTATTCTTTATGACTAGGATGACTATATTTTTGTTTCTATGATATGTTTTTATTTAAGAACTTAAAATTTGTAAGATTTCAAATTTCAAATTTTCACAACTGAATTCTAATCAAATTTATTTTCTAAATACTATAAGAAAGATGCAGGGTTTTAGCAAATGTAGTTTTTTTATTATAAACAAATATTTTTAACGGAGAATTCATAACAGATTCAAAAGTCAACATTAATACAGATATTTAAAAAGGGTTATACCGATTACTCTAAATGTACACCAATTACTCGTATATAGGAATGTCATATGATGCGAATTCCCCCCCCCCAAAAAAAATCTGGGAAGTGCAATGAAATAGAGGTGAGGTTTTATTACAATTTCCAAGAAGCAGTGAGTTTTTTTGTTTTTTTTCTAACTTACTGCTTCAATCCAATCAATATGGCTTCATGAATTTATGCATAAGCCTAGACAAGCTACAGCTTAGGGCTTCACCTCATTACAAGGGGTCGCTTGAAAACTATTAAA
Organism: Typopeltis vanoorti; assembly: GCF_054136105.1. Taxonomy (NCBI): domain Eukaryota; kingdom Metazoa; phylum Arthropoda; class Arachnida; order Uropygi; family Thelyphonidae; genus Typopeltis; species Typopeltis vanoorti. The sequence continues at coordinate 98,543,078 of NC_143555.1, read as the reverse complement.
CTTGAAATTTACTCAGTAGCCGGGGAGGCCTCTTTAAAGTTATAGCTTAGAGTCAGAGCACACTTCAATCCTGCTCTGCACGGACTCCTCGAAATACGAAACACTTTAAGCAACTTGGTTTAAATTATTTTGAACTTAAAATACGAATAAGTTAAAAAGAAAACCGCAGGAATTTTGACATATAGAAATGCTTCTTCCTTCCTCTCCCAACATCGCAAGAAAAGTGAGTTCAAGAAAAAGAAAAAGAAAATATTAAGTAAACATTATTTTATTATTGTTCTTTTTTAATGTTTAAGCGGGGATCTAAGGGGAGGGCTTTTTGTTGCTATCGGGCAGTTCGCGAATGGAAGTTTGTACACTGAAGATTTATGATGACATATTTGTTGACGTTCCAGGAATTCGTAATGATCTTTTTTGTAGACAACCAGAAAGCTAGTTAATTCATAAATCCAGTTAATTTCCCAACGAAACTCTCAATGAAATCATTGCTTATTATGATTGCAATATATCTGCTTCTTTTTCACACCTGTTGTAAATGCAGATGGTTAATGAGCGAAAAAATGAATTACGTACTGGGGAAGTTTAATGCAATGGCATCTTTATCTTACCAGTCATGTATAGTTGCTGAAACAGGTAAATATTCAGTGAAAACGTACCATTTCCCTTAGGGTATCATTAATTACCGATGGGCGCGTCAGACTTCATAGCATACACCTCATTTACTGCGGTGGTCGTTAATAATTTGGAACACGATAAACTACCAGGCTTCATTTGTAGTTTTATCACACCGCAACATCTATCAATGCTACAGCTCACGCTCAGAATGGAGACTAGGGGGAAAGAATGTTGAACAGATACCCTCTAGAAATTATCGATAATTTGATAAGGTGGCCAGGCAGGTAGGATTTGGATACAGTGGATGGTTAAAAGGCCTCCACCAGATGTTTAATTACTCATAACGTAGCCTACATTCTTTTTGTTTTAGAGATAAAAGAATTTCAATTAGAATCGGTGTACATGTATAGATAAACACCAGAATTTCTCACCATATTTTATTCTTCAGTCTTTTTTTTTTTTTCTCATTTTCTATTATTAGATGCCTGAAGTGGTTAGAAAAGTTCCACGCTGGATCTCTAGAGCAGGGTTTCCAGATTATGGAAAAATAAAAAAATAAGATATAAAATTAATAAAAAGAGAAAAGTCTCACATTCAGTTTTATCGTTGAATATGACACTATTATCCTGCTTGCCGAATATTTAAAATAAGCTTTTAATATATATCATCATTAAATTATATATTTAGTTCAATCCTTTATCCAAGTGTAAGCAAATAAAGTTTGCACCTGAAGTTGCGCTTGATCTTCAGGACTGGGGCAATTCGTGGCAAAGGTGGGCAAACCAGTCCTGAAGATACTTCAGACGCAAACTTTGTTTGCTTACACTTGGATAAAGAATTAAAGTTAATATATAATTTATAGTCTAACCAAGTGGGAAAAAAAAACTTCCAACAATATATCATCTTTAGTTTATATTACTGTATTATTTTGACCGTAAGCTGTACAGTTACTAAATATAAAAAAGTCAAGTTTCATAAGAAAAAAAAACATATCGATGCAAATTTCAGCAAGAAAAAGTTATATATTTAACTTATAAAAAAATAGTTGGTGTCTAAAATGTTTTTAATTAAAATCAAGTAAATTTTCTCTGTTTACATTATATAAAGTAAAAAATAGAAAAATGTAATAGTTTGACATATATTTTATTGAATATTTTATTTATTTTTGTCCAGAAAATCATATAGAAAATTGAGTTATTGGGAAGGTGAACATTACCAATTTTGAAATGTTTTCAATACATCTGCAACAGTTTTTTTTTTTTTTTTTTTTTGTATGAGAAGAATTATCTGATGTTTTTTTTTTTTTCATAAATGGCGCTAAACGTTCAATAAACAGAAAAAAAAATATTCTGCCAATTTTTTTGATATTCCACTTCCGTATTGACCGAGCACATAGCATTAACAAAATCTGTAGAATTTTGAATCCAGTTGTTATATGATCATTTAGTTCACAATTATAGTTGAAGCATAACATGCATACTCATCTGTAAAAACATATCGAATATTACAGGATTTTTTGGGGGGGAGGGAGACGGATTGAGTTCTTGACTGTTTATCCCTTCATCTGATTGAAGAAAATCTGTATGGATGGGGTGTTATTGAGCCAAAAGGCTCTGGTCATGACTGGGTAACGGCAATAGCCGTGCCTCAGTTAAAACTTCATTGACTACAGCATTGCCATCCGTTGCCCTGGATCCATTTCAAAGTCAACTCCAATATTACAGGTTTTGTACACCAAATTTCATATAAGAATTTTGCATACAAAATTTAAAATGGTTTATTCCCACTAGCGATGATAAGTTTGAGAATTTTTATGCGCAGATCTTCCAGAAAAAAGTGAACCATTAAAACATTTATGAGACTTTTTAATTTATTTTATGTAACAAAATATTTTTGAAAAATCTATTAAGAATTTTATATTTTGCAAACGTAAAATGCGCAATAAAAACAATTAAAAAAAAGTGAGCATAATTTTAAGCCTGCTTATAAGATCAAAGTGCACACACGCGCGCGCGCGATATTTTGTTGAACAGCGTATACAAAATGCATTGAGCTGAAACAAACAGTGAGATAAAGGATGAACCCAATCAATGAGAAAAGCATCACTTATCAGCCCAGTTGTCCCCCTCTGGACAAGATCTAGAAAAGGAAGTAAGCCAGTAGGTACAATATCTAAGCTACCAATGCGTACACATCCAAGTGTGATCTGGTCAAATGCTTATACAGTGAAATGGCCACTTCTTTATCTTTATGTTTATGTTGTTCTGGCACTTTTGCAACATGTCCTGAACTTTAAATCTCTCTCTCTCTCTCTCTCTCTCTCTCACCATTAGTCCAAGATCCCGTACATCCTCCAAGTCCTGTGCTGCAGGAGCTAGAGGAGGTTAATAGCAACACCAACCAATCTGGTACGTAATGTGTAGTGTATGAACTACCTTTACAGTTCCAAAATGTAAAATATTTTATTTATTGATGTTGAATTGGATCACCAGTCTTCTGCCCACCCAGTACAGCCGTTTCAAATTGTTCTGAAGAGCTCCAGCACGTCAGCATCATTCTTTATAGTGTCCCTCAATTTTGCATCATTCATTTGCAATCTATTCTCAATAAAACATTAGTGATCACAGCCAGCTCCTGGGAAGAGAATTACAGTGAGAGGCTACTGGCAATTCTCCTCTGAGATACAATTCCTGTATACTTCGATATATATATTAAAGAAGCAGTGTCATATCCAATCAACTGACCGATTATTCACAACCATTTGCCACATCTTACATACTAGATGATCATATGATATGACAGATTGACCAAATGTGTTCGGAAAACCTACAAATGTAACAGATCCCTCATCTACCACTGTACTCACTTTAGTATAAAATGTAACTAGATTACTTAAATAAGATCTCCTTTTCACAATCTCGTGTTGATCTATCTTATACAATTGTGAAAAGGAGATCTTATTTAAGTTTTAAGATCTTATTAAAATTACTGACCAATGCAAATTGGTCAGTAATTTTAATTAGTTCACAAAATGAATTAGTTCACAAAATGCGTGCTTGTCTACGTATGTGGGAAGTGTTTTAAATTTCGAAAGTAGTTTCATATAACAATAATACATTCCACATTTTTTCCTCTTCAAGATAACTTCAGCTGTCGCAGTAATGAGAGGCTTTTACCCAATACTGAATTTTATGGCGTCTTCTAACAAGACACGCGCCGTCTCATATTGCGAATAATGCTGGAAAAGAAAAAAAAAAAGAAAGAAAAAAAAAGGATGTTAGCAGTTATGGCAAGTCTTCTATTGCAGTGCTTCCCAAACTTATGGATGTAAAGGCCCCTTTGAAAATATTAAAATATTTCACGGCTCCCACCGAAAAAAAAAAAATCGTGATATAGACATATATTGTTATAATAAATATTATAACAATAATAACAAGCGCTAAAAACTTGGCCGTTTTAAATGAGCGCAAAATTTTGCGTTTGTAAGGTTTTTGTGCTTGTTATCAATAACTTTAAAATGAAACTTATATCAATAAGCATATATTTACTAATATTAATTAAGCACCGAAATACGCAAGAAGCAAAATTTGTGAACCAACGCCAACGTATGATTTTTTCCATTAAAATGTAAAAAATAATAAAAAAGAAATATAAAAATTAAATACGTTTATTTTAAGATAAAAAAAAATATCTACTCAGTCTTAATACATTTTAAATTTGATTTCATTATTTCACGCCCCCCCCCCCCCTCAACAAAACTAACGGTCCCCAAGGAGGCCGCGGCTCACAGTTTGGGAAGCGCTGTTCTATTGAAGATAAAAACTTGGTTGATCGAATAATGTGGAAAATAATATTAATCTGAAATTAAACTTCATCATGTTATTGTCGTTGTGTCTGTTACCAACATTCATTGCTAACGATACAGGACTAGAGAAAGTAGGACAGAATTTTTAATCTCTCTCCACATTATAAAGATGGTTGTTATCTTTTAATAAAATCAATGTTTTTCTATATCACTTGTACAGCATTTTCTCTCTACGCTCTTTTTTCCTTCTTTCAACGTTCTATGCTCGTGATGGGTTTTTTTTTCATGTTTTTTAATTAGGCACACGAAACTTGAAGCTTTTTAATTCCATGTAAGCTCATCAGTTAGCCCTAGAGTACAATGGCAGGTCTTGCGTTTGTTTGGACATGCTTTGTTCCTGTCCTTTCATCAAAATACTTTTTATTCACTATTCTTTAAGTACAAAGGAATGCAGACGAAAAAGGAACAGTCAGCAAAGTCAGGTTTTTTGGTTTTAACCAAAATATTATGGAGTAGGGGGAGGGAAGCTGGAATAAATTAAAACGCGAAGAATCAACGGGTATATTTCGTTATCATAAGAGGTGAGTTGCTTAACATTACTAAATTAATAATTCGTTTGGCGAATTCTAGATGTCATTATGACTAGATGAAAGAAATCAGCTTCAAGTTTTTTTTTTTATTCTACTTAAACATACACGAAAAATCTTATTAAAAACATTTTTGAAGAGACCATTAGAAAGAAATTTCCGGCAAGGCCTAAGCTTCTTACAAGAACATGCCATTATTACTCGTACAAAAGCGTATATCCATTGCTTTCATCTCCAGGTATTTGCATCACGTGTGTGCTCTCAACTCCTCGAGTCTTATATGTCTATTCCTCAGAATTTTTCTATTGGATTTTATATCATTATTCCCTTTGGAAGTTCAATTCTAAGTAAAGATTATCTTTTTTGACAATTATATATTTCCTATTTGAAAGTGGATTTTTTTTTAACACAAATATTTTTCTTTCATAATGTTTTTCATAATACAGAGCGAAACACACTTCCGAAAGGCAGTGTATTTTGCACTGTATTACTTCACGCGCAAACTTTGCTTGTGCTTTTCGGTATAGGATTAAAGCAATATAATTTCTTGTCAATTGTAATTCAGTTGAAATGAAACTGGTATCATTTGCTGAGTATTAGAAGTCATACTTAAATGTCATTTTTTTTTATTATTGAGGAAATTTTTGATATTTTAATCTTGATATTTGTTGATCCTATTTCTCTCAAGTGTAACACACAATTTGGATTCTTCCCTCCCTCCCCCTACTGGCTCAGTGGGTATCAACGATGCCTTTTTGTTGAAAAGCCTGAGTTCGAATCCCATCTAAGATTAAAATACCGATTTTTTTTTTTTTTTTTTTTTTTTACTCCCGGAAACTTTCAAACACTCGCAATTAACCCCCCCACCCCCCTACACAGACTAGGTGAGGAATTCTGGTTCCTTAAGTCGCCATTGTAAAAGTAACTCCTTAGTGAAATTGTAAAGTAATTAATTTTATGAAGTCTGCTTCTTAAAATGGATCAAATTGCACATCCGCTCATTTGTTCATATAATAAACAGACCACGGCTTGCCGAATTTTAACCACAGATCTCAGCTTTAACCACAGATCTAAATAATAATAATAATAAACTCGAGCAGTTTAATAAAAATAACAAAAACAAAATAAAAAAAAAATACTAACGATGGCATCCGTGATATTTAACCGAACTTTGACCATATAATATAGTAATTTCTTACATTGCTTAAAGCAGGGCTGTCCAACCTTAGGTAATCCGAGGGTCGCATTAAAAAAAAAAATAAATAAATAAAAGATTTATCCGAGAGCCGCATCAAAATGCGTATCTAGTAATTTGGTGAGCAGCAGCGACACAACCTCGAACAAACGAACAACACTAATTGACCCTAATCGCGCTCTCACGTTTCCCGTGAGTGCCCGGAGCATGCGCGTTGGAACAAAACAGTGTAAGAACGCTTCTTTGACACATCTAATATTTGAAAAACACGTGGATATATAGCGATGTAAAAACACCAAATAAAATGACCAACATCGAGATTATCGATTAGTGATAGAATTAAAATATCTAATACGCATCTGATTCAAAGTGTTATTTTTTTATTATTTCGCTCGTGAAAATCCAAACCCACAATCACAAAATATCACCGCGGGACGCATGCGGCCCGCGGCAGTGCTTTGGACAGCTCTAGCTTAAGGCACTCTGAAAATTTCGGCACAGTCCGACCGAAAAGGAAGGTTATCAGCGGGAACAATTCCCACAGACTCTGATTATTTATTGCAATAGAATTGTTTAGTCGATTGTAACCAATTGTTTTTCGACTGATTTATTCATTTGTCTGAAAATAAGCGATATTTCCTAAAAAAATATATAATTTGAGAAAAAAATAATAACAAAAGTACTGAGCAGTGATCTGAACGAAGTCAAAATCAACTATTTGGTTCGCCAAAAATAACTTCACAATACAGACAAACTACCACAATCGATGCATTTGGCCCAGTTATGTTTCCTCCAACCTGTACCTTAGATGGCCACACACACACAAAGCCACGTGTACCTGAAGCCCCCCCCCCACTTTAAACATATCTGAATACATTTATTTTCTTGTTGGTAACGTCAATCTGGAATTCAAAGGGAAAATAAATAATAATAATCGGATTCTGTTCGTATTTAATAATTCTTTATAACGATTTTTATAATCCATCGCGATGCGTTTCTAATCCAGTTTAAAATTATTTAAAAAGAAATTAAGGAAATATTGGTATGATAGAATGTCAAAATACTCACGTCAAAAATGTCATTTTTTCCAGCGCCTCTTCCTCCTCCTCCCCCTTAATAGTACACTGTTATTTAAACATAAACCCTATAATTCATCTCCCACGACCTCAATTTGAATCTAAAAATGGCAATGGAAATATCGTTTTATAAACAGCAAATGTTCTGCTTCGCTGTTCAACATACAATAAAAGCAATTACACCAAGAGAAAGAAACCAGAAATTTTATATTGTTGTGGTGTAATTGGCATCATGGGAAATCTCACCATTTCTAAATCAAAGCTTAATGGGGTTCTTCTGAGAAAAGTTGAACTATTTGCTTCACAGGGCTATCCGTTATTTTTTTTCCTGTCTCTATGAAATTTTCAGTTTAAATATAATTTCCTGCGTACAGAAGGAATGCCCAATGCGAAGTTGAATATCACTTTGTTATTTTGTTACTGAAGTTTCGTATTTTGTTTATTTTTAATAGCATATTAATGTAAATTGCAAATCTTAAATTCATTACAGTGAACACAGAGATTTCAAATATGAAAGAAAACAATTATTTGAAATATGTTACTTGAATTGTGAATAAAATGATCTATCTGTTATATTCTAGAGCAGTGCTTCCCAAACTTCTGGATGTCAGGGCCCCCCTTTGGAAAAATTTCAACATTTCACAGTCCCCCTCGATAATATAGACATATATTATGATAATATTTATTGTATTTATATTCAATACAAAACATACACAGCGAATATTGCAAAAATCAAACGCAAATATTACATTTTTAGCATCTTACATACACATTTGACATGGCACATTATCTCAGATTTTTTATATAGATAGATATATTGTTATTGTGCATTTGCAGTACAAGTACATGAAACTTAAAACGATTAGTAATAAAGAAAGAATTAAAAACATAAAAGAAGTTTAATAACAATTTAATGTGATGGATGTGTTTCAATACTGCTACACAAAAAAGTCAATTTCAGGTGAAATATTTCAAACTGCAATTCTTAGATTTCTGCTTGAAATGAAACTTATATGAATAAGCATATATTTATTAATATTCATTAAGCGCCGAAATACGCAGGAAGCGAAATTTGTGAACCAACACCAAGCTGTGATTTTTTCCATTAAAATATAAAAAATTACAAAAAAGAAATAATAAATAAAAATTAAATACGTTTATTTTAAGATAAAAAAATCTACTCAAGTCTTAAAACATTTTACATTTGTTTTCATTATTTCACGGGCCCTCCCTCAACAAAACTTACGGCCCCCAACGGGGCCGCGGCCCACAGTTTGGGAAGCGCTCTTCTAGAGTGTAATCAAAAAGATGTCTGCCGTTTCCTAATTTGCTGTATTTTTCAAATTACTTGAGAAACGTTTTATAAATCACAATAGAAAATTATGGATTAGACCATAAAGATATGTGATGCCTAAGTTGTTGAACGAAGTGCTGTGCCTGTATAGTAACCAATTGTGTTTGAAAGATTTTCCATTAATTTATCTTTTTCTTAGAACACTCGAGAGTATATATGACTTATATTACGGAATTCTTAATCTGTGTGTGCCCAAAGAGAAAACAGACATAGCTGGTTGAGTGGTTAGCGTATCTGCTTCCTAACAAATAGGCCGGGAATTTGTATTATGATTGTCTTTAGGTGGGAGATGATTTTCATCGCCTGATGCGCCTGAAATATAATCAGAACTGAAGCAACTCGTATATAGAAGCTAATGACTTCACATCACTTGTCTTGGTATCCCATAATGCAAGGCACATATCCGTACGGGTATGTATAATGCTATGCATTATGGGAAGGGTCACTACCCAGACGGGTTTCGACCTTTATTGAGATCTCTTCAGTGGGAGCCAGACCCAGAGGTGGTGATACTAAGGTGGAAATAATGGAGAAGTCATATTTTCATATACGAGTAGCCAAAAGGTGTCATCACACCTTATCAGTGGCGCACCCAGGAGGGGTGGATAGCCCTCCCCCCAAAAAAAAGAAACAGGAAAAAAACATTAGAAAATTTTCCAAAAATCTTTTCCTAATTAAAATTAATTTTTTTATTTATGTTGTGTCGTGTCTTCTATTTCTATACTACTTATGAATTAGTGGTCACATAAGGTGGGAATACCCTATAGCTATCAGGAATCACGGCCGCTGTGAACGTAAGGCGAACGAGGTAGTGCTCAGGCGGACTGAGCGTTACTCCGTTTGCCCGAGCCGGTCACTGCAGATGCTCAGTCATAGGTGGTATGCAATGCGTAGTGTCTATTCGCAAATCGTCTACTCAACTCGGCCCACCTCCAGGATTAAATCCTGAGTGCGCCACTGCATCTTATTATTAAAATACTCGGGATAAGAGATAGTTTTGGAAGTTTTTCCACTTGGTTTTACTATACTATAGTATAACAGTATAGTATAGCATAAAAAGTTATACTATAAATTATATTTCAGGCGCAAACTTTGTTTGCTTACCCTTGGATAAAGGATTAAACCAATTATATAACTTCTTTGTATCTTTAATCTATTTTTCTTCTTTCAAATCGCTATATCTTTCTTGGAACTCATCGGAAATCCCCTGAAGTTTTAGGAATTAAAAAACACTCCTTGAGAAACACAGGCCTTGCATGATATCCCTTGAATGAGTATTTTGATAATTAGACGCGGTACAGTTTCTTTTTCCCCTTCCTTTCATCTTTTAAACTAGAATGTGGTTTTCTCCAGTTCAGCCGCTGGCTTTTACCAGCAAGTTAAAAGTGCTAGCAGTGCAAGTCGACAGTGTGTTTTGCTTTCGCCTCATGGCGACCAAAAAGCTGATGGCAGCAGGATGGGCAGGAGGCGTCTCTTATGTAATAAAAACCTCCCCTCCCAAAACCTTATGCGTTAGCGTGTCGGGAACCACTCAACTTCAAACCGAGTTTAGACAAAGTCGTCTGTTTCCCATTCCAACAGTAGACTTTGTGAATAGGCCGACTTCCGGTAGACAGTGTGCTCTAAGTTCCGTTACTCATGACGGGGAAGCACCAGATTGCAACACGGGGAAAAATTGTGCTTCGGTGACTCACACACCAGAAGTTAATATGCAGGCGGACCAAGACGGCGGTGTGCCAGGCACTAAAAGATGAAGGGTGGAGAGTTGAAAGTCGAATTGCAGATCGCTATCAGCGTGCCAGCATGTGGCTGTGTGGCAAGTGGGTGGCTTCCGGACGCGTGACCTCCGAATAACTCATTGACGATGTTGCCTCGTGTCAACATTCTTCTTCTTCCTTTTTTTTTTTTTTTTTCATATCCTCTTATGGTCTGTACATAACTTTTTTAAGGATTGCATGCTAAGCAGCAAAATTTAATAGGACTGTTTTCTTTTTCTTTTTTCTTTCTTTTTTCTTTTTTTTTTTTTTTTTTTTCATCTCAGACTATCTTTTCTCGAAAAAGAAAAAATTGCCTGGGGCTGTTATTACCGTCAGGTAAGAGTGCAATAAAGTAGGGAATGCAATTATAGTATCAAGTTCCTCAGAGAGAGAGAGAGAGAGAGAGAGAGAATGAAAATTTGGTTTTAAGAGGAAACGTTGTAATGGATGCCAGTATACAATTAGTGTTATTTTGTCCTGATGCAAATTTAGACAAACTTTTTTGTCATTTTAATATTTAATATAAAAATTTTAAGTGGTTAAAAATGTATGTTGTAAAACGTTTAAAAAGTGCAGTTGTTGCTTCCACCGTAATTCCGAAACAGCTAAGACTTTGAAACAAATGCATTATCTGTCGAATGCATTCTCCTGATTAGTTTGTCTGTTTTACGATATATAAAAATATTGAGTTACGGGAAGAGAATACCTTTTCACCTCAGCATGAGACCAAATATAGTTCATACAATATCTGTTGAAATAGCCCTTATAACTTCGCGTTCTTGACAAGATTCGAACCCAAGTCAGATTACCGACTTGGGTTCGAATAATCTCTACATGCTAAGGTTTAGGACCACCACCAGATGGCAACACTTATCTGATCCAATCATTCCCCGTGAAAGCCTTGATTCATTGGTAGCTTGAGCTCACTATCAGCGATCGATGAAGGGCGAGTTTTGGATGCTCATCGAGTTCAAAAAATTTAATTGGGACTAAATGAGCTTCGTCTACTGCCTTTGGGAATAAAAGGCACTAGAGGGTTTATTTATTTTATAAATGTGCTTTGAGAGAGTTGTATATTTTTTTTTTTTTTTTTTTACTTCTGTATTTGTTCTGATTCTACAATGTTGGTCATAAAACAAGCCTTTCCAGTTTGGTTGAAAACTAAACTGAGCATTTACTCGTACTTCCTTGAAGGTTCGAATGAAAAATAAATAAAAGAATAGTTTCCTTATTGGAGGTAAAAGTTCATATCGCGTGCTATTTGGAATTCCATTTCTCTCGCAAACTTCAAATTGTTGCTTTACGTATTCACTTTCTTTTAACTTTATAATTTCTTTGTACAATGAAAAGAATCATGTATTTCATTTTGTAGATATAAAGGACGAAAAGAAGATACAAAAAAAGTCTTTGTTTTTTTTTTAAATATGCACCGCTGTTTCTAGGAAAATTAAATTGCTTCGACTAATCGAAGAAGGCTTAACAAATCGATGGGATTACAGACCGTAACACTTTTAATTGCATAGCGAATTTTTCCAAGTAAACTTATGCAGTCATTTGTTGTATACGATTATTATGGGAAAGAATCCGAGAGAGTTGCCATGGCATCCAGAGATGCACGTGTTGGTATTATGAATAACTTGCATATGCGTGTACATAGTGATTTGTTTATGCCAGTGATTTTCAACCGTTTTCATAACACGGCACACCTAGACTAATTATTAAAATTCTGCGGCACACTAAAAATATATTCTTTTAATTTTTTTGATAATCTGGCAAAAAATAGGCATGATTTTGATTGATTTACACACACACACACACAAGAAGATGGAAGACCAGACACTAATAAATAAATGCGCAAATTACGACATTATTTCTTTCACTTAATTTGTTTTCATAAATCTCGCGGCACACCTGAAGACCTCTCGGGGCACACCGGTTGAAAATCGCTGGTTTATGCCATATTATTCAACGTATAGCACAAATAAGGAAAAGTTTCATATATTTTCGTTCATTGAAGAAAAATAAAATGCAAAAAAAAAAAAAAAAAAGGTAACAAACCTCAATACTGTACGAGTGCATTTGTATTGTATCACGTTGTATGTACAGTATTTGTGGGAAATAGCGTCATTGTGGTTTTGAATTCTTGCCTATGCAGTAGGCAAGAATGTTTGTTGATTATGTTTAGGTAGTAGCTGGGCTGACATGGCCTTGTATGACACTACCATTCTGCATCAGGGGAAGGCTTGTCTAACGTTTAGACCACCCTCCAAAGGTATTCACTTACAAAATTAAAATTAGAAAATTCTCATTAGACATTTCTCAAATTTTGAATATTTATTGAATATTAATCTAATATTTTTTTTATTTATCACAGCAATGCATCTTTCGAAAAGGAATCCTTGCTGCTCCAGATAAACGGGTTTTCAGTTCTTAACCGATCTGTCCGTTTCTTAGGTAAGTGTATTTTCTAGTATTTTGGCCTTCATTAGCGTTGTCATCTCGAAACGTGTTTCCTGGAGAGAATCTTTTCTTCATCGATCGAGCTGTGTGATAAGATGACGTCGTTGTGTAACATCCCTTCCCTTTCTGGAAGCACCTGCGACTCTTTACGTGTGAGGATTTCATCTTGTTTGCGGTGACAAGTGGCAGTGGTCGCACATTAGGATCATATAAGAATCCGCGCGGGTATTTTGTTTGCTCTTTCTTATTGCAGTCCATGACTCACGACACAGAGAATTAAATGGAATTTTCTTTTGCGTACTGCTTTATCTTGCTTTTTGCCGGACATCCTTAATCCTTTGAATTTTACAGAGTGAGTTTGTGAATTATGGTTTCACTTATAATTTTTAATAAAAGTTGAACATATTTCTGAAAAAAAAAAAAAACGTTGATACTCTCGCACCCGATGCACGTGGGATTTCGTACGTTTCAACGAAACTTTGTGTGTGTGTGTGTGTGTGTGTGTGAGAGAGAGAGAGAGAGAGAGAGAGAGAGACATAATGACACATAACCAGCTCCTAGAAATATTTATCCCCTGACATTATCTTACTGTTTTCGTTTTTTGTAAAATTGTATTTATTCTGTGTTATTCTATCGAATTACTGCACTTTAAGATAATGAGATCTACGAGGGCTGTTGAATAAGTAATAAGACTAATTTTACTGTCGCGAAACCACTCATCACAATATTAATTTCTGTGGAATAAAGAAATGTTGCTGTCTGTATTAACAAACGAGGTTGATAGATGGCGTATACGGGCTGATGTGCCAGAGTGTCACGTGACTAAACGCAAGCTTGTTTCGGTGCGCCTAAGAGCCGCGACCAGTCGTCGAAAATGAAGCGTCCTTGGAACAGCGTTTTGCGATTAAATTTTGGGTGCATTTGCAAAAATCAGCATCGGACACTTTTAACATGATACGCGAAGCTCTCCGCGATGAAGCAATGTCGAGGGCAAGTGTTTTTCGCTGGCATAAAACTTTTAAGGAAGGAAGGCAAAATGTGGAAGATCTTGAACGTGATGGAAGACCTTCAACGTCCATCACAGAGACAATGATCAACACAGCAGCAATTATCATCAAGGAGGATCGCAGAATTACAGTACGTCAGCTGCATGTTGTCCTGAATATTTCTGTGGGAGGTGTTCACTCAATCATGGCTGAACACATGGGACTGAAACGTGTTTGCGCCCGATGGATTCCCAAACTCTTGACACCGGAGCAAATGCAGCATCAGGTGGATGTGTGCATAGAATGGAAAGAAAGACTGGAACAAGAACGCGACAACTTCTTAAAACGCATCATTACAGCAGATGAAGCATGGTTGTATCACTATGACCCTACAATGAAACAACAAAGCACTGAATGGAAGCATCCGTCTTCGCCTATCCCCCCAAGAAAGCAAAAACTGTAAAATCGGCTGGTAAAGTTATGACCATAATGTTTTTTGACTACGAAGGCATTGTTTACCAACACGCTGTAGAACCCGGGAATACTGTAAACGGCTCATACTATGCGGATGTTTTACGGACAATGGTACAGCACGTCAAAAGGAAGCGTCCATTGCTGAAGAATGGCTTCTTATTGCACCACGATAATGCAAGGCCACATATTGCTGGCGGTGTAGTGGACTTTTTGCAGAAGAACAACATAGATATCCTACCACACCCTCCATACAGTCCTGATCTCGAACCGTGCGATTTCTGGCTGTTTCCTCAGCTCAAGAAACCACTAAGAGGCCGCCATTTCGAAAGCAACAAGGCATGTGTAAAAGCTGCGGAGGCGGTTTTGAAAGAACTCTCAACAAACGGACTTTTACATGTGTTTAAGAAGTGGACGCAACGTTGGAACAAATGCATCGCGTCTCACAGTAGTTACTTTATAAAAGACCATGTAAATGATGACGAGTAAAGGTAATCTGTTTTCTGTATAAATATAGTCTTATAACTTATTGAACAGCCTCCGTATATTTTGCAAAATTCGCATTTTTCTTTTATTATTATGAATCCAAGTTTATCTATTATTATTGTTGTTGTAAATTCACATTCAGCTATTATTATTATTATTATTATTATTATTATTATTATTATTATTATTATTATTATTATTATTATTATTAAATTAACGTAATTTTTAAAACACATTATGTATTTATATTTAAGTGTTACATGGAAAAGCAGCATGATGTATTTACATTTATAATTCTAAATGCATATCGCAATGGGAATTATCATTAATTAACATAATGAGAAATCAGCGATATATTATGGTGTTGGAATTTAAATTAATCTTTTAAATATTAAAAGACTAATATTTTTTTATTTTCCACAGCAATGCATATTATTTATTTATAAGTGTTAGTTTATTTATTATAAGAATTGCTCTATCGGATATGAATTTTCAGATACACGAAATATTATTATATCTTATGTATTGTATATGAAATATCTTGTTATATAAGTTACAATATGAAATAAGAACAAAATAAATATTAAAGATTTTAGTTCCGAATTACAGAAATGAAATAGGAAATAATGAAAAAACATAATACCCTTTTATTGAAAGTTTATCGCATTGGAAGCGGGATAAACGCGTAGAGGAAGAAGAATGAAAAGTTTGAAAGTTTATAGGAAATCACACTTTTTTCCTTCTTTTGAAATGTGACGCATGCGCAATGCACAATCGCGACAAGTAACTAGAGACCGATAACTAAAGAACCGTTGTTTTTAGTACAGTTCCATGAATGCAAGAACAAAAAGACAGATATAGATATTCTCGTAATGAATCTTGTGTCATTTTCTATATAAAAAAGTATCAATAATAAAAAAAAAAAACCGTTGCGTGGTATTAAAATAGATTCGAATAGAACATTGGTCATGCACCAACAAACATTAAACTCGACTCGACCTGAATATATCCTACAATTTGCATCATACTGTGTTACTAGATTTTTTTCTTTCTCTCTCTCTAAAGAGTCATCACTGTAAATAAACTGCAGATCTCAGAACAGTACAGAATAATTTAACATCTAATGTTACTTCAGCGCGGCAGTACTTCCCGCATAGTTTAGTACAGCGTTGAAGTAACGTAGGGTGGTACCACATCTAGATTGGCAATCAGGCGAAACACATTTTACGACAGCAATTTCAGAACAATCATCTCGTGTCACTTTCCTTTTCAGTAGCTGTCCCTCTTCGCCGCCCCCAACAGCCAAATTACTGAATACGAGGTGGGGAATGTTGAAGTGACCCTATATACCGTGGGAAGTTGTCGCACCATTGCCAATCGTAGACGCCTGCGAAGCTTATTGAACTGTTGTTGGGTTAACGCGGCTCTTAACAGTCGTCTATTAGTGGTAAACTTGGAATACTCCATCACGTGCTTTCCCAGGTAATGGTGTCGGTAACTAGTTTAGCAGAAAGATCTGATTTCTTCCATTAAAATATCCATCGATATTTTTACTCGACTTCGGAAAATTTTGGCTTTTTTTTTTTTTTTCAACATTTAGAACGACAAATTAGACTTTACAACATATTCGATATATTTCATAGTATTAGTTGTGTTTGTAATTTTCAAAATAACATCATTCAAGTCTATTATGCGAACTTTCTAATGTTGTCATGGCAACAGTGGTTGTTGTTAATTTCGTTATTGAATTTCGCAACGAGAATTTCAACAGTTCTGTGAAATTCAATTTGAAGTTTCGCAGATCGCTTTTCACAATTTATTTACACAAATCACGATCAAAAAGCATTACTTATATTTCAACATATTTAAAATGGAGACAAAATTGACCTATTTCTAAAATTGTTTGCATTTATAGCCGTCTGTTTCCTGGTATATATATTTCTAAAAGCAATGTAAAGAGGGCGCTGGAAAACTGAAAAGTACAAACTGTAGTCTTTTAGTTCCAATAAAAGAAGAGCAGTGAGAGATTTTTTCCTTATGTAATGAGTTTTAGGGAGGATCAGAATTGTGGCGCTGTTATAAACTGTTACAAAAGCAATACGATGCGTGTTGATGCGTGGAAAAAAAAAGACTGAAATAATGAATGTTCTTATGCATTATGAATGGAGCTAGTGGCGCCCTTAGGGGCGGCGTAATCGTTCTGTGCCTGTAGTCAGTCGCGAAGAATGGGGAGGGACAAGTGAATTTTTGGTGAGGACTGCAAATGATTGCATGCACAATCTGGCTCTTTCTTCGAAAGGAATTTAAGGCATTTTTTTTCTTTGTAAGACTTTTGAAGGTTGAAAACGATTTTAAATGATAATCTCATGTTCCATTGATATTTAGTCAATCAAGCCATGCAACCGGCTTTGAAAAAAAAAATCAATTTTTTTATCATTTCATAAACAGAACGCACATTAGAGACATTTTTTCGTAACATACATGCGAAAAATGTTAGTAGTAACTCCCTTTCTTCCATTCTCTGTGTCATTAATGTAATTATTTCTTGTTGTTACGAATATTTTTTTACCACACTTTTTTGCTTGCACTGCGAATTCCAAGGTTTCGCAATTGGGATTCACCTAGAACAAATATTAAAAAAAAAAAAAAAAAAGGAAGTTTTTGAAATGGCAGCCTTATGCGGGCTTTTGAAGAGTACGATTTTGGCATATTGTATACATATTTTTTCGTTTTATTTTTAATGCATTTTTTTTACATTTTCTTTTCAAGTACAGTACCTCAAAGGCTGCTCTGCTTTATGAATTGTCTTTCTTAGTTTTCCATTCTTCTTGTTTATATTCATTTTCAGTGACCTATCTTCAGTGAGTACTTATATTGCAGGACAATGAAGATGTCCTTCAAAAATCAGTTTGTGAATTGCATGAAATAAGCACAACTTAACACAATCTAAAGATTTCACAAAAGAAAACGAAAGTTATGGCATTAAAAGGCATAAATCCACTAACGACTTTTATTCCCCAAAGGAGGTGGGCAATCTGTTTAGCGCTTAACGTTTTGGGGATTAGTGGGCAACCAGTCTCTCCAACTTTAGCTCTCACTGACAGATGGTCCAAGGATATTGTCGGTGATCGCCTAGACCAGGGTGTCCAAAGCACTGTCCGCCTGTGGGTTTTGATTTTCACGAGCTAAAAAATAAATAATCTGAATCAAATGCTTATTAGATATTTTAATTCTGTCACTAATCGATAATCTCGATGTTGATAATTTTATTTAGTGTTTTTACATTACTATATATCCACGTGTTTTTCAAATATTAGATGTGTTAAAGAAGCGTTCTTACACTGATTTGTTCCAACGCGCATGCTCCGGGCGCACACGGGGAACGTGAGCGCGCGATTAGTGTTGTTCGTTTGTTCAGCTATCGAGGTTGTGTCGCTGCTGCTCACCAAATTATTAGATCCTGATTGTGATGCGGCCCTCGGATAAATATATATATTTTTTTAATGCTGCCCTCGGATTACCTAAGGTTGGACAGCCCTGGCCTAGCATTCGGGGAGGAGACATATGTTATAATATGAAGTAGTGTGATTATTCTGCAGTCAATTTGAGCGAGTTTCTGGGGTTTTAAAACCCGAGTTTCCGAGAGGGAGGGAAAATCTACTTGCCTGTTCCAAACATCGCCTAACTCGGGAATCGGCAGAAAATAAATAAATAAATAAATAACATATTTAAAAGAGAAAGATATAGATGAGAGGAAAAAAAAAAAACACATTTCAGAAAATATGCGAAACAGTTTAAAGGACACTAAAAAAAAAAAAAACAGAAGGAAACTCAACTTAAATTTTATAATATAATGGCCACTACCACTCTATGATATGGACTATTAAAAATAAAGATCAAAGTAAAATATAGGCAGAAGAAATGAGATTATTAAGAATAATTAAAGGTTACACAAAATTAGATCTTAGATCATACAAAATGAAAATAATAAAGGAAAGGTAGTTATAATTTATAAATGAAATAGAGAGAAATGGAAAGAGCATTAGGAAGACCATCAATTGCAAGATGGGAAGATTGGTAAAGCCAAAATAGATCAATGCCTGATTCGTAATCTTTTTACAGTTCGAAGCGCATAAAACAAGAAAATAATTATTCCAAGTAAATGTTGAGGATTGGGGGGGGGTAGCAAGTGATTTATGGCAACAACACGGCAGGTAAATCTCCAATGCTGACACTCTCAGTTCGTGCGTGTTTGATGTGCAGATTCTGGATTAAAAAAAAAAAAATGAAAAATTATACAATTATTCTATTAATTAAGTGCTTTAGAAGTAATAGTTGCAGCGTACCTGATACGTTTCATTGTAGTCGCATCTATTGCTTCTTCCTCCCATCTGTCTGTCTGTCTGACCTGTTCACTGTGTTAGTTTCCCTACTCGATAGTGACAGTGGGTGACACTTATGACAGTGAACAACTCATCCGAAGTAGCTGGGAATAGACCATAAAACCGTTCCACATGTGAGCTATCACATATGGAACGTTTTATCTTGAAAAACCCTACTTTAGTAACCATATAATACTGGACACCGTAACTCATTTACCACCTAAAATTATTCGAAATATAAACAGCCATGATTACAATGGAATTTGAACCCACGCTTTTTTGGCTGAAAAATAGAACAGCTTTAATCAACCAGGTTGGCAACAAAATATGCCAACTTGGCGAGTATTATTATTACATATTATTGCGTAACACCTTCATGGAGTCCAAGGACTCATCGCAGGAGGTATTCCACATCACACGACAAACCGGGATTAAACTATTTAATAACCATCCACACACACTACGCTATCTACCGCCCGCTAACAGTATTTTTATCTATCATTCTGGCCGATTTGCTTGTATGAGAGATGAAAAACTTGTTTCCTGGAGCAAAAAAACCCTTTACCCTCTATATGACATCCGCTTAGTCATCAGTAATCAAAAAGGTCCATATATTATTATTGTTGTTGTTGCTGTTTCTGAATTCTCAATGTTATTGTTTGTGTCGTGCTTGCTAACTCTTCCCTTTGAGATATAATAACCGCAAACTATAGTTAACTCCAGAATCAATTCGTCAGCATTTTCTTGTTTTTAGAAAAGGCTTTTTCTGTACATTCGGGCCTATTTTAACACGCTTAGTAATGATCACGTGACATGCTGAAAAAAAGTAGAATTATTAAATATACTGTGTGTGTGCGTGCGTGCGCGCTTCTTGTTGACTACAGTTTGACAGCTCGCCTCTTTCTTCCCCATTTGTCTTTCTATCGGGATAACCTTGATGTCCCACAGTTGGGTGGACAAACAGTTTCTTGGTAAAAAAAAAAAAAAAAAAGACAGTATAGTTAATACTTTGATTGATTGATCCCATCCCTCCCCCATGGGTGTAGGACAACTTCCTCCCTTGGTAAAATGGCAAAGGGCAGAACGCTTGTTGACTCAAGTTCGTTTCCATGCAGTATAGGGAGTGGAAGAGGGAGAAAAGGAGAATAATAGAATTGGCAACTTTGACCCTCCGGGTGACGTTTGCGAAAAAGGGAGAAACGTGCTTGTGCGGAAACGCACACAGAAGATAAGAGAAAGAAAGATGCCTGTCACCATTTTAAATATAAATTCGTCGCTTTTCTCCCGCGTACTAAAAACAGTAACGGCGGTGACAAGATAATGACAGAGGAAGCTTGTGTCCCTGGTTCATCTCCCGACGCAAACTTTATGTAGTGGAAACACGAGGTGTGTGTGTGTGTGTCGCTTAGTAAAAATTGACCCCTGGCGAAAAACGACCTCCTGTCTTGTTTCGACAGTAACAGTACCGAATAGAAAACTGGTTCTAACAAGACCCTGATTGCGTCGATGGTAGAAATATTGATGCGTGCTCAAGTGCGTTTTGGCGACGAAAACATTCTTACTTTCGCCGAACTATTCGATTCCATCTTGATCGGTAGCATTAAGCGTTGTCAGGTCCATATTTGTCTCTCGTGCTTGCTAATACTCCGAATTATTTTGATCCTAAATGCGTACAGTTAATGCATCGATGGATTATGGGCATTTAGCTATTAAATCGAATGGCGGGACTTCACAAAAAACAACTGATGAAGATAAATGCGACACATCTTGTAGTATAAATTTTGGACGAGTGAAACTGGGAGAATTAACGCCGTAACTGTGTTTTTTTTTCCACCGCCGGGAGCGAAATTCTAATTAAGTTTAGCTACCAAATTTTATCCCCGGAGTGAAATTATGTATTCCCCTCCAAGTAAAGATTATTTTCAGTTTATAATTTTTTTATTTGGAGATAATTTCTTCAAATTTGTTTGGATCCAACCTTCGGGGAGTGTTCTGTGTACATACGCAATGGTGAGAATTAACACCGTTTCAATTACGACACCCGCACAGAATTAGACTTACTTCTCTCCAGTGAGGGAAAAATACATTTTAAAGTTGTATATTTGTAAATCGATATATTATGCTTAATATACACAACAAAATGAGTCACCAGTTACATTCTGACTGCTCCGGTCTTAAACCAAGTCGAAATTTTTAAAGAGCAATACTTGTGAATAAGAAACGTAATAGTGATTTTCATACTTTTCCTTTGGTTTCACTGAAGACATATTTTTTTTTCCAACTCTGTTTATTGAAGACTTAATTTCAAGTGCTACATTGCGAAACCTAATGAATATTTTAAATCAATGGCTGCCATGTAATTTTTATTAGTTGTTTCATATTAACACGTTTTTTGCACACTTTTAAATTACTGTGCAATGTTTGTGTCGTTTTAAGCTGACAGATTTTTTTTTTCCAGTACAGTATACTAAACTAATATATTAGTTCTTTAACTAATTGCAACCCACATCATAAAAATTTCAAATCTCTTGGATCTTTTCCTAAAATTCACCATATTCCGGAAATTGTATCCTTTTTTATATATTTCAAATTTCCTTTCTTCTGATTATTCGTATTCATTTTTAAATTAATCTTTTTCATCTTTCCATTTTGCGTAATAAATTCTGATAGTTTTTATTTTAAAAGTTCTGACAGATTAGTAATAAACGAATTCATGTGTGAAGAATATTAGTTATGGAATCTTTCCAACTGTGCATGTGTCCATTTGTAATTATAGTAGTCGTGTATGGTAATCAAAATGAAGAAAATAATCTAATTAATTAATAAAATACTTCGTGCTTGTTTTCATAACATATGGTATAAAAATGGAAAATATTATGTAAAAAAAGTATTTGGTTTAATAGCACTACAAACGTTTTGTTTTCAAAACATACTAGAAATACTACTCTCCAGATATTTTGCAAACGCCCAGAGTGAAATACACAGAAGTCAAAACACTTCCCACTCAAGACGAGAATCTAAGAGATTTTAACCAAATTAGAACTCGAGAAGATAAGCCATCATTGTTTGTATGGCGAATCTTTGTCAAGCAAGACAAGAAAACAAAATTATTTAAGTAACTGTTTATTTTGTTTTGTCATTTTACCGATAAATATATTTTATCGGTTAATATGCACAAGTTCTGCAGAATTTGTCGATTGGCGTCGCTTTGTCTGTGTACTCTTATATTTCTAGAAATATAAGATTACATTTTTGATAACAATTTAGCATTTGAGAGCTTAACAAATTCACATTTTTTTAATTATGGCTTCACTATGAAATTTAAACCAAGTTAGGACGAAACATACTTTATTTTAATTTATTTTTTTTTAATGCGATCCTCGATTTCCATACTGTGCATAAATAGTCACACATCAAGATACGAAACTAAAGTTTTATGAAATGAGCAGCTGTGTTTTCTTTTCCGATTATTACTACCACCGCCACTACTTTAACCAAAAAACATGAAGCATTTATTTCTAGTTTTACGTTTGTGGATTACTCGTAAAGTCGTCTCTAACAAGCAGAAAAATAACACACACAGAGCCATTTCTATACTTTATTTGTAATAAAATTCAGCTTCAGCAATCATGGACTGACAGAATTGGATTTCGAGAAAGAATAGGTGAGTTTATTAGGCATCTTCAATTTTATGTAAAATGTTTGTCGTATTAATGTTTAAGAGATCAAAAATTCACAAAACTTGTTTTTAAAATAATAACTGAATATGTAAAAATTTAATATGAAACGATTCCACTAGAAATCGTCTGCTATAGTACCAGCAGCATAGCAAACGATTTCACGCTTAAAAAAAAAAATAATGTTAATTTGCTATCTACAGTAAGCTTGTAATGCAAAAGCAAAATTTGTGTTTCTGTTTGCAGTAAAAACAAACATAAAAATGTTCTTCGTAAATGCAATACTGGAATTAATTCCAAAAGCGAACTCTCTTGAAATTTGATATGAAAAATAACTTTTGTTAAACAAGGAGAAAGAATTTTAGTTGAAAGTCATGCAATATCTGCTTTTCTTTGGTATCTTTAATAAGAAAGGGTGTCATTACTTTTTGCTAGGCGGCTGCAAAATTTTTCGCATCTTTTTGGAACAAGCGTATGAAAGTCGTTAAGGGAAGCACGCGCTAATCAGATTGATAATTTATGCATCTTGTCGGAAGACAGGGGGAAAAAAAATCTTTTTTTATTAATCTGGTAACAAAGTAGTGAAGTGCTGTCTTCTAAGTTTTAACATAAGTAGGGTACCCCACTTAATTTTTAACAACTTTAATATGCAGCAGAACGACCGATGGAAAAAAAAAGAAAAAAGAATGAAATGTGGCGTCACCATCTCAAGTCATTAGCAGGAGGTAATAGTGGAACGTAATTAATGGGACGATCGAACTTACGCTAATGGTAGCCCGACAGGTGGCATGAAGGGGGACTTCTTTTTTATCCTTTTTTTTTAAGCCATACAAACTTTATCAAAAAATGAAGTAATGTAGTAAGAATTTTAATAGTAGAGTCGTTGCTATTAGAAAATAATTTTTGCAATACAGAAGATACTTCATGTTAAAAAATTTAATTGCTATTAATAATGCATTATGTCTGATAACATACGCATTATCGTCGACAGATGGCCCGGAGAAATAATATTGAAGAAGTGTCGTGTTTTTGATTTATTGCAGCTATTTAGAATGAGCTCATCAAGTAACATGAGCGGGATAGATTTTGAAGCAAAAACTGGAAATTTTGAAAAATATATTTTATATTTGTTTCGTGTAATACAGATTAATGGTGGCCAGTAGTTGTTTTTTAAGGTGCGTAATCAGTTTAAAAGCACTTGATTATAAGTTTCATAACAACATTGATTTTAAATCAGTATATATATATATATCCCCCCCCCTGATTTTTATCGGACCTTTAAATTGGATTTGAGCACAGCAGTTTTACTTTTTTTTTAAGAGTAGTTTTTAGGTCTGTGACTAAAAACATTTTTATCCTCTTTTTTTGCATCATCTCAGAAACTGCTTTGAGCGCAAAAATATTCTGTCATTTTTGCATTTCACAAAACATAATCATTTTTATATACTAAGCAACTTCCAGTACCCGCATCTTGTTAATTTTTGAAGTGCATTTTTTAAAATGTATTTTAATTTGGTGGCACTTGTGTTTTGGGAAAATTTCCAATTAGTATATATATTTTTATTTATTATTTATTTATTGCTAACTCGTTATAGGTGTTTGTGTTCTCATAAAAAATGCTGTCTTTAGAGACGAATTCCGAGTTATATCGTTTCACTTGAAAGTATTATATTCTTGAAACTATAGTCGCTTTCTGGAATCTTAACCTCCTTCACAAAATTAAGTAATCATTCATTTTCTTTTTCTGTGCATCATGTTTCTGTTCTGTACATTACTGTAAATACTGTATGATAACTTTCAGCAGACGGATACGAATACAGAGATATGTCTGGATATGCATAATATCTTACAATTACATGCTCACTTAGGCATCACTGTTTGTGAGCATCTTTCAGTGATTGAAGAATTACATTGCCCCATATGAGACCACCAGTCTGGTTATTGGAGACTACGATAGGTTTACGAGGTAGGTTGGGTGGGATTCTAATTGACATAAAAAAATTTGATATTTTTTTCTCTAGAGATCTTCATGTATTTAAAATTCTAGTCATTAATTACTGTTTTTTTTTCACTTGTCTAAATCTTTTTGTTTTCCCTTATTAAGTTCATATCATCGGCATAAATCAAACACTGTATAGTCGTATTCACAATTTTGTTGCCTCTTTTATGCAATTAAGTCTATCTGTTTCCTTTTTCTAGACTAATAGCGAATAGCAATGTGGAAAGAATATCTATACTGCTATTTGTTTTTTTATGACGAAATGGAAAGCGCAAGCTGGCCTATAAAAGGTTTTCATTTCAAAATCTACAAAAGCTAGGAAACTTATATTGTAGGACTTCCCCCCTCCCCAGTTTCCGAAAAAATATCGCATTATGGAAGTTTCTTTAAACGTGAGTTTTGAATTGAAAAAAAAAGAAGGAAAAAAACTTTCCGAGGTGTTATTTATGTTCTCATGTAAAAGCATTTGACCTTTAAACATTTTTACAGAATCTGCTCGTGCTATATAAGTTGACTGGAAACTCACTCTCTTTCTTGCTTAACCGGATTCCAAAAATATAGAAAAATGATGGTTAGAAAGTAGAAAAACTTCCATTATTCGGTCTACCGAATGCAATATTTATCCTGCTGGAATAGAGTTTATTAAAATCAAACATATCCAAGCTGCGGAGGACTTTTTATTCTCTAAGAATTTTTTTATTTTTTTTCCCGTTTCCGGAAAAATATCGTGTTTATGGACGTTTCTTGAACCGCGAGTTTTGAATTAAAAAAATAAAAAATAGTAAGAAAACTGCATAAATATCCTGTGCAGTTTCGTTTCAGAGAGGATGTAGAGAGGAAAGGATTTATATCTAGCTATGCTGTATTAGTATATTTAGAGATTCAAACATTGAATGGATAAAAACGAATGACACTTTTAGACTAGGATTATTTATTAACTTAAGATGTTTCTTTTCAGTTGGAACTATATCAACAGCTTCAAGCATTCCTCACACTTTTGTAAACACAGTGCATTACTTCTGTACTTATTTAAGATACATTAGTTGGTGTCTTCAGTGTTTATATAACACTGAAGACACCAACTAATAAAATTCATGCTTTTTTTTTTTTCACCAATTCACAATATCCTGTAGGTAATGAAAGCCATCATTGTCCTCTGGCATGAACAAATAATTCTCTTAGAAGCAAGTGAGTCGTTGTGTCGCCCACCAGTAGCTTAGACTTATCCCTCATACTTCTTTTGCAACAGAAACTGCAAGGTCATGATCAAAGCTCTCCATTTCTCTCTATCCTCCCATATTCTTTCTTCTGGAACACTGTTTCAGATCAATTTCTTTTTTCTAAACCATTTTCTATTGTAAAATCTGAAGAGATTCATCAGATCTGTCCACCTTTCCCGTAGTCTTTCTCTTGATATCATTTCCCATCAAATTTTATTTCATATATTCTTAATATTTTTGGCAATAATTTAAATTGCCAGGCTGGTTCGCCGAGCGTGTTCATTCTCCAATCAACAGGCTGAAGGTTCGAATTCAGCCGTGGATATAGATGTTTGGGATTGCCTTTAGGTGGGAAATGAATTGCATCACCTTGTGTTTGATCACCTCCCCCTTATTGTAAGCCTGAAGTGGCTTGTAAAAGTTCCATGTTTGGTCTCTAGACCAGGCTTTCCTAACTGTAAAAATCAATAAAAATACAAAAAAAAAAATAAATAATTGGAAAAAAATGTACAGTACTATAGTACTATCGTGAACGGGCTTCACATGAATTTGAAAAAATATATGTTGATAAATCTCCAGGTATCCCAATTATTACTATATTTAGAAACAGACGTCTTTTAAGATTTTGTTATATTCGTTCTCATTGTCCACTTTCGTAAATATAAACATAATAATAATAAATCAATTTAAAATTAAAAATGCCTATTCAGTATTTTTCTCTAGTTCTGTAAATCTGCTTATCGGAATCATTTGTTGTAGTTTTTTTTTTTTTTTTTTGTTATTGGAATGAGGTCGTCGTCACCATGCTAGCGAATCTGGAGGATTTGGCTACTTTTTAGGAGGAGAAAAAAGCTTCATTCTTGAATTAAAACTCAATACCTTCAAGTACAGTATTGGAATTTACTGTTGCAGTTAATATCACCACTTTGTCATTCCTTTTAACTTATTGAGATAAATTTTGAGCGCCAGTTATTAATTAATAAATAAACATTCGATTAATATGAAGAAATGCGCTTTTTTTTCATTTTTTTTTTTTTTTTTTTCCCATATTCGTTAGTTTAGCTTGGTAGGAACGAAATCAGAACATCAAGTAGAAACTGAGTAAAATAGTCTTCTTTTTCATCCCATGGATTTGCGCTACTCGCATTCTGGCCTTTTATTTGACCACTTCATATTGGTTTATATTTCCGTATTTGCTTTTGAATTCTTGTGGCATCCGTCTGCTCCGATGCAAATTTCCAAGTTTGAAAGTGCACTTTTTAGGGAAGTTAAAAGTTCAAAAATGGGAGAAACTGAAGTAATTTGTAGTAATTTTTAATATCCTCCTCCTCCTTCTCCTTTCACATATATTAGGCTTAGTGACCGGTTACGTTAGGCATGGCCTATTACGATTTTGAAACCGCGACTGCTTGGAGGATAAGGTGGTTAGCCCTGTGCCTCCCGGTGTGTCCTATGTCTGTAGATGCGTGTGTTCACGGGGCCGGTTTGTCTGTTCTGAGGAACGAAAAACCCGAGTTTCCGGGTGAAAAAACTTCCTACCACCGTATGAGACCGGCTAACTCACCTTTAGTTTAAAGAGACGAGATAAAGGTTCCTCACATCACCGACGGGAATCGAACCCAGGTGTTTCCGACCAAAGGGCTTCGTCTATACTGACTGAGCTACGGAGGCTCTTTTAATATCATATTTGTGCTTTTTTCAATCTGATTCTGATTCTATTTAAAAATCTATTTATTATAAACCAATTTAGCTGTGCCGAAGGAATATGCAATAGTATTTGTGCGTTCAACATTCTGTTTTTATTATAAATGAGATATATTATTCGTATATCTCATTCGGAATGAGATATACGAATAATGTTCTCATACGTAACAATCAGCATAACCTTAACCTTGATTGATCATTTATTTATTTATTTTTAGATTCCTCGGAGACAGTTGGTGTTTCAGTTTATAAGACTGAATCCTTAATTGATTAAGGATTCAGTCTCAATCTTAATCTCTGAGGATTATACTAGTTTTGTGAACATGTTCTCGACCACTGAATAGTGTCATACAAAACATCATGTTACTTGAATGATATAAACCATACCATGCAACACGTACAGTATATTTAGCAAAATAGATGGTTTAGCTGTCCCCTTTCTACCTACATTATATTATATAATAGACTGTAGATCGCATGTAATGTGTATAAAACTGTGACATTATTTGTTAGCTTGCGCCCAAAGTAAGTAATGTTGCACATTATCTTTTTTTTTTTTTTTTTAATATGATAGTGGCAGTTATGTTATAGATTTTTTTTCTACGCATGGTAGACAGTTTTTGTATGTGTACGATGTGCGTGATATGAAATATTTCTTTGTATCATTTATGATATTTTTCCAGATTTGATGCTTGTTTTTGTTTTTAATTACCTTCGATCGTAATGATCGTTAAACGAATTTAGCAGGAGAGTGTGTTCAAAGTGAAAGAGCAATAAATAGAATCGCGTGTAGAAAGTGACATAAAAGATTTTTTTTTAAAAAAAAAGAGTATGAGTTGTTAAATCAGTCCTATAGGCTAATTTATTGCTAAACTTCATAAATTGAGTTTTAATTATGCTCAACAAAAATTTAAAAAAAAAGTACGGATCACAGTAGAGGTTTGAAAATCATTCAGCAACCTGAACAACATCGTTGTATCCCTGAGGTTCTTTGTATTTCAAAGATAAAGCTAAGAAAGTACCTCTCGTAAGAAGAATTTTATTTATTTTCAGCATTAGATTTTATAAGAACTCTTTCGCTTTTGCAGTTCCATTGTAACCGTGATTTTAATGCTAGATGCATTATTGATAAATTAGGGGGAAACTAGTTTAAGTCATACAGCAACTAATCAGATGAATGTAAAGAACAAATTGAGATCGTTTTGTCAGAAAATCTACGGCTGCGGACAACGAACATGGTTTCAGAGCACGTTTAGATAGACTGTAGATCATAGAATAAATATCATCACCTATAATTTGATGGAGCCTCCGTAGCTCAGTTGGTATAGACAAGCCCTTTGGTTTGAAAGACACCTGGGTTTGAATCCAGTCTATGATGTAAGGAACCTTTATCAGGTCTTTTCAATGAAATGGTGAGTTAGTTGGTCTCTTAGGAGGTTGAGGGTTTTTTCCACCGGGGAAACTTGGATTTTTCATACTTCAGAACAGGTAAACCAGTCCCGAGAACACACACACACACACACACGGATCTACAGTTATAAATACCTGCCCTTACGGGATGCAGCAGAGGAATGACGTGCTGACTACATTAATTCGTCGAGACTCCCCTAATTAAGGGGAGCTCTACCCTAAGGGATGGATGGATGGATTGAAGAAGATAATGGGATGGTATCAAAATCATGTACTTTGACCATCCGAATGAAATTAAAAACAAACAAAAATAATAATAATGCGCACTCACTATGTGTATTGGTTTTGAATATATATATATATATATATATATATATATATGTTAAAAATACCAAGCTATTTTAAACCTGGTTTTATTCCATTTCCCAAGTAAGCAAACAGACAAACAAGTCAAGTTTGCGCCTGCAAGTGTTGCAAGTCCAGCTGATCCTGCACGTAGTGCAAGACCAAGGCAACTCATGGTAAAAATAGAATAACTTGGAATAACTTAAAATAACTTAAAATGGCTTGGTATTTTTAACATGTATTATACCCAAGGTAAAATACTTTCTACATTTATATCTCCTCCTGAGATTTTTATTTAATAAGGTTAAAACACCCTATGGTAACTTGTTCTGGTAAAATAACTTATAAGCTCTGTATTACTAAAATCTTGGTATTTCTAGCCTGGTTCCCACTGATGAGACCTCAATAAGGGTCGAAACCGGTGGAGGACTATTATGAGTTCGCCTTAAGGAGCAATTTGAGTCTCCGGGGAAAGTGTTCTTCGACACGACCCGGTGAGGGGCTTTGTCGGTAAATGCTTTTCTTCGGAATATGAGCGGTTCTGCTCAGTGGTGGTGGTGGGTGGAAGGCCATCACTGAGTGGAGCCAACGCTGAGATGAACGGTCTTTCGCCCACAATTGAGTGGCCTAGGGATCGTCTGAATTTTTAGAGACGGCTTTACTTATTCATAAGGTCGAAACCGGTCTGGGTAGTGGCCCCTTGCCTTTAATACATAGCATCATACATTTCCTCCAGGAGATGTGCTTTGTATTAAAGGTAAATATTAAGATTAGTGATCAGAGCTTATTCTATTTTTACCATGAGTTGCCTTGGTCTTGCACTACGTGCAGGATCAGTTAGACTTGCAACACTTGCAGGCGCAAACTTGACTTGTTTGTCTGTTTGCTTACTTGGGAAATGGAGTAAAACCAGGTTTAAAATAGCTTGGTATTTTTAACATTTATTATACCCAAGGTAAAATACTTTCTACATATATAGTGTATTTATTTATAATATAAAAGCTAACTCCTTCTGACTGTATTTCGCAACCTTACCTTTTTTATATCTTATATATATATATAAACTTTGCCCGCGCACACGCAAGGTTAATATCTAGAATAGTTTTCTTTATAAATTACAAAAGCGCGCTTTTTTTTTTTTTTTTTTGCAAGCTGACATCGATCTTTATTTTCAGTATAATTACTACAGCCCACTGAACATTTGCCTTGAGTACAGCTCTTTCCTACTGTATTTGAAAGATTGCGCATACTAATTTCCTTCAGGGATTTTTGGACTTTTATGAGAGCACACAATTGAGAAACAGGAGGCTATTGTGTGCGTAGACAAATTTCTGTTTACAGAACTTTCTTTAAAAGCAGGTGGCGAGTTGCGCTGCTGTATTCTTGTAGGCGAAACTATTATTATTCATATGCTTTTAGCGCAACATTTTGATTCTTTGGGATAATCGAAAATGCGCAGAGATGTGGAGGAAATGTAGCAGAAACAGCAAGAATATCATCATCGAGAAAGAGCCTGCAAACCCGACGGCGTTGTGACAGACTATCCTGTCAGTTTAGTCACATGACTTTAACAGAGCCATAGATGCAGACGACGTTGGTTTTAAAAAGCTTCTGCCATTTCCGAGTGTGCATTTCCTACAAGCGTAAAAGGTAAGTTGATATTATACTTTTCAGAACGGAAAAGAAAAAGAAAAATTGAAAGAATCGAATAGCATTTTCAAAAAGCAAGTTTTTTATTTTCTTTAACCAGATATACTACCGCTACCGTGACCATTAACGACAGAAGTTCTGATATTCACTCAGTGTGCATTTTCTTTCTGAATTATGTAAATATAATGTAAATTATATTTACGGAAGCAAAAATTTGAATTTTTAATGGCAAAATGTTTCACACAAAAGTAATTCAGCATATCTGAACGAGTTAGAGAAACATACTTAGTAGCATTAAAATGGTAAAAAACTGACTTTTAAATTTCTTTAATATACGGAGAAATCTGATTTGGTTCAAGTATTAGTAAAATTATATCGAATAATATTCTGACTCCAAAGTAATCATTAGGATAAAGTGTCAAGTATCGAGAAAACTGACGACTCCATTACTTTTGCCAAGTAAATGAAAGCTATTGCACCAAAAAAAAAAATCTCTGATACGATGTTAAGTTATTGTATTTACCTGACTTTCGATGAGGCGTAATTGCAGATGATTGATCAAAGATTGTTGTTATCTTTTAAATAACGTCTAGACTAATCTTAATATGTAATACTCGTGTCTTAAGTTGTTTTAAAGTGAAGCTTTCGACTTTAAATAACTCTGAGGCAGTTTGTTGCTTATTACTTTGTGTAAATTTTCGATATTTAATCTTTTTAGTTGCTTTATAAGTTTGTTTCACTTAAGCAGCTGAATTTATTTTGTTTTGTTTTGAGGGTCGGGTACGACCAAACGTATCTTTCCATGCAGCACTTTTCTTATATTAGTTGTTGTATTCATAGTGTTAAAATGTTCTCACATGAGCTGATCGTTTTGGAAATTTATTATGATAGTAAAATAAATAAATAAATAAATAAAATTGGTGAATTAGTTTTATCACTCGATGTGATGCTACACTATTCTCGACTACATAACTCTTTGTTCAACCGCAGAACTATAGTTCATTTGAGGTTCTTTTTTTTCCCGTCCCGAACTGAGAACGAAACCTCCCTGTGGTGATATATCCTGATACCAAAAGAATGCTGACTGATATTCCAATTTAAGTAAACAAGTTCCGAAGGTCCATTGTTATCACATATAGTGACAGCAGGCATCTCTTAGAATACAACCTTTGAACTGTAAAAATTCAAGTACACACTGTGATCTGCTGGAATGGCCCGGTATGAGGAACCGGCAGTTGAATGACGACATTTACACTTAACCGTTTCTTCCAAAAACTTTCATTATATTAAATCGCTCCTCCGTATATTTTTACGACGGTCGGACTTTCTCTTCCCCCGTGGGTCCCATTCCAGGGCTGCATGATAGATTTCTTGATGAGCTTCCATTTTCTTAAGTGTATATTCAATTCACCTGAATTTTCGTTTTCTACTTTCCAGGTTCACTTGTTGCTGATTCGTTATTTTCCAGCTGTCTTCATTTATTTGAGGACACCATATTTGACGTACATTCCACAAAACCTCGGTTAACGAATGTTTGTAGTTTTCTTTTTATTTCCTTTGAAACCAACCATGTTTGGCATCCATATTTTTATATGGATGAGAAATGAACTAATTTAATACAAGCATTAAATATTTTTATATCTGTGTGAATAATTTTCATTTTCTGTAATCTACTAAATTTAACACACTTCTTCCTTTTGAATGTATATCAACATCTTTATTTCTCCGTCTGCGAATAAAATACTACTGACATAGCAAAATTTGAAACAGTTTAATTTTTAATTTTTCAATTTCAGTGGTGCTTGGTACAAAATTATTTACATTGATTATCGTTTCTTTTTTTCTTTTTATTTGTATTATTTATTTTCAAACCAACATTTTAGTGATTCTTCTTGTTATATGGTTTGTTTATTTTGGATATCTTCATATCTGTGAGCAAGTTACACATCATCCATATACTCTAGATAGGCCTGGATTTTATTTATTTTCCATGATATTCCTCTGATATATGTCAATTCTGACTATTCTAAAACATGATTTAGCACTACCACAATAATAAGGGAGACAGCAGATATCGTACTCCAGGTTCAGTGGAAAGATTGTGACAAATATCCATCATGCAATACCTAGCATTGGAATTTATTATAACTTTCCTATATGAGGATTATTATTTTCTGTGGGATTCCTTTATGTTGAAGTGCGATCTACATATACGTCTCTAGAAATGGAATTGAAGACTTTTTTTTTGTGACTTACAGACATAACAGAATTAAATTCAACAAACGGTTCTTATTATTATTGGTTCTGAAATTGGTTCCAATTTGATCATTATTCAACTAACTCTTTAGCCCATGAGGATTCCAACTCCATATCGATGTGCATTTTTTTTTATATTAGGCATCCCTGAATAAGGGAACATATTTCCAATAGGACAGTTTATTCTACAGTATTTTTCATCTTACTTCACTAACCCGCAATAATTCTTATATTTTTTTATTTACTTTCTTAGGTGTGATAGTTTTTTCTGTTTCAGAATATTTTAGAATCTCTACAGGATGATTCGTGTCCCACTTATCTAAGATTTAGTCGTTATCAAGGAATCTGTCCGATTTCTGCATTTATGACTTGAAAAACAATATTTACGTTTTTCGGAAACTTGTGGTGGTAGGACTACATTTTTCTATTTTGGTGGCTACATTTTTTACAGCATCAAGACATGCATTTTACGCGCAAGCATTTCCTCTCATGCAGATGTTGCCGATATAACGCCGATGTTCTGCATCAAAACTTCTTTTGTGATAAGTTTTATCCCGAGGTTGGTATTTGAGCGTAAGAGGCTATGTGTTATATATATATATCATGAAATCGAAGACTTAATAATAATATACATTACCATCCCTTAGAACTTAAACATAACCATTAAATTTCATAAAACTTATTGAGTGGCTCTTCTTACTTTGACATCATCTTATCCAAACGCCGTTAGAGTAGCTGTGTTCCTGTGTAGGTAAGAAAATAGCAGCGTTTTATCTATGATAGCAGAACCGACCAAATTTCTAAACTGTCGAAGTGGAACAATTGTGACTAGTGATTCTCTCCCTTTTCTAGGGTGTTGGAAGCTGTACATGTTTTCTTGCATTTGCCAAATAATATTCAAGTGAATATCATCTCTTAGTTTTTCAAAGAAAAAAAAAACATAATTTATTATTATTATTGTTGTTATTTTTTTGTTGTTGTTCCAACGATATCAACGAAACCGTTTATTAAAGGTTTTTTTTTTTGGTACGAAATTCTCTTTTGCTTGTATGCCGCAGTTCCATTGATTAGTATATTGGAAAGTTGCAGAGTAATTCCAAACATGTCTGCCACAGATATTGATGCATCCGTGGCAAACATGTTTGGAATTACACTGCAACTTCCCGGATCATATTTAGTTTTACATCCTCAACATCTTGAAACCATTTCTCCTTCATGGGTCTTTCCAGTCCGAAAAGCAAGAACAGCAGACGGAGAAATCTAGTGATTAAGGTCAGTGGAAAACCACCACACAAGGATTTCAGCATTCTCTCACTCCACAAGGGGATCTCCTAGACCGCAATGTTCAACTCAAGTTGCTATACATGCCATGAAAATGATTGTATAGCAACTTGTAGCGGCATTTGACATTTGCACATTTGATTAGAATGTGATTAGGCCTGACATAAAAGCATACTTAACAAATTGATCTCATGGTTTTTTCACTCTTTAGAAGTGTGTAACAATTTCTTTTCTAGTCCTTCACTGTGTCATGCTGAATGACTTTTCTCCAGAGCAGGAGTTTCCCAAGGGCTCATTGTTTTCACCTATCCTCATCCTCCTTCATATAAATGACTTTCCGCTGACCTGTAATCTTATCCATAATTTTCTGATGATAGTATACCTTAGAGGTGCTTAAGGGTCACAGCTATATAACTGAGAGGAGACCTTCACATAGTCTTTAAAGGAATGCGGAGAACCGACCAGGGCTTCTGACCTAATGTCCAATCCTTTGGGTATCTACTTGGATACTGAACGAACTAGCATGGACTAGCAATTTGGGATTTAGCCGACCAAATTGTATTCTTATTGGTTTAAACCAAAATAAACAATGATAGTACAATATGACAGAATTTCATGCCGGCTGGGGCGTCGCCCGGTTAAACAAGGTCCCCGTTGTTTTCGCCAGGGAACCAGGGCAAACAGCGAAAAGGCAGCTACTAGAACAAATCCTAAAACCCACCCCAACTCAACATCACTAGAATTCAAGATCGGTACTATCAATAAGAAGACTGAATGACAAAGAAATGGAGCTAGCTGAGGAATTAGATAAGTACCAGATCGACATAATAGGGGTGACTGAAACAAAAAAGGCAAAAACTGGTGTGAGATCTTTCTGAGCAATAAATACAAAATGTTATATTCAACATTAAATACGAGGCTAATCTTCTTGAATGGCAGGCAGTCTCAAGTAGAGTGATGTGGGCAAATATGAGAATGGGGAACTGGACAATGAGACTTATTTGTGCCTATGGTCCAACAGAAGGTTCTACTAAGGTAGAAATTGAGGAATTTTTTGAGGCTTTAGAGAAAGCAACTGACACAATGAAAAAGGAAAAGTTGGTCCTTGTTGGGGATCTAAATAGCAGAGTAGGAAATGATTATCAGACAAAAATATATTGGGAAAATTTGGAGAAAAGAGCAAAGCCAATAATAATGGCAAATACCTGTTGTATTTTTGCTCAGGACATGGACTAGTTATTACTAACACAATGTTCCAACATTAAAATGTGCACAAATTCACATGGAGAGAAGAGACAAGGAATAAGAAAAGTCTCATTGGGGATAAAAACCCCTTATTGTTTTTCAGCCAGTATGCGAAATTCTAAGATCGAAAACTGCGATCTAAACGTTTCATGCCGACGAACTATCGGCGAATCCAAGCATAAGTGACCACTTGGTAGTACCACACCAAGGCAACTCGATGCAAAGGTGGAGCAAGCTCCCTCACTATTCTTGGTATTTTCTCATAATGCAAAAACACACAGCTCCTAGGAGATGTAATACTGCTTTACATTATGAGGGGAGTATAGCGAAGGTATGTATTCTTTTCACTTAAACTTTGATATCATATAGGTCTAGCTACTCACTGATGAGACCTCAAAAAAGGCTGAAACCGGTCTGGGTAGTGACCTCTCCTCATAATATAAAGCAGTATTACATCTCCTCGGAGCTGTGTGTTTTTACATTATGAGAAAATACCAAGAATAGTGAGGGAGCTTGCTCCACCTTTGCATCGAGTTGACTTGGTGTGGTACTACCAAGTGGTCACTTACGCTTGGATTCGCCGATAGTTCGTCGGCATGAAACGCTTAGATCATAGTTTTCGATCTTAGAGTTTCGCATACTGGCTGAAAAACAATAAAGGATTTTTATCCCCTTAGCTCATTGACTATGTTATTATTGATAGTGATGTTTTCTCCCTAGTGCAGGACACCAGGGTATACAGACGATTTGAAATTGGAAGTGATCACCATTTAGTCTTGAGCAGGATAAAATTGAATTTGATATTGAAAAGAAGAACATGTAAGAAAATTTTAAAGCGAATAAAAGTTGAGCAGCTGTCAGATATGAACCGTAGACTGAAATACACACATATTATTCAAGAAAAAATGAAGAGTTTGAGAACAGGAACCAAACCTTGGAGATTCATTGGCAAGCCCTGAAGAAAACACTGATCAAGGATAGAAAAATCAGAACTCCATGGTGGACACAGGAAGTTAAAGCGGCAGTGAAAGAAAATAAGAAAGCATTTCGAAAGTTCCTGGCAAATAAGTCAGCTTGTGCTCTTAGAGAATACAGAAACAAATGTAAGAAAGCTAAAAATTGGGAGGAATTTGGTAAGAACATAGAAAATAAATATCAAGAATTGGCAAGATATTCTGGAGGTTGTTGGAGAAGCTCAGAAAAGGAAAGAGTGCTGTAAATGGAATTAGAGATAAGTGTGGCATGAAAACGTGAGAAAAAGATATACCTGAAGTATGGAGTAATTACTTCGAAAAATTGCTAAATGAAACAAGCAGTGATAGCACAGTGGTAAAAAAACACTGACCAGGCATGAAGTCAGGAATACATATCCATGATTGAAGTAGAAAAAGCCATCAAAAGCCTGAAATGTGGAAAGGCAGCAGGAGTAGATGATATTCGACCAGAAATGCTCAAGTATGGAGGTATAAAGGCCTTGCAGTGGTTGCAGTGCATAGTTCAGAAAGCCTGGACAGAGGGACGAATTCCCGATGATTGGAGTAGAGTTCTCGTAGTACCCATATACAAAAAGAGAAATAAAACTGAATGTGAGAATTACAGAGGTATTTCTCTACTGAATGTTCTTGGTAAGATATATGCAAGTATATCTTACCAAGATATACTTGCATATACTTGAGAAATGGTTGAGAAGGATTGTGGAAGAGAAGCTTGGTGAAGAACAAGCTGGATTCAAGCCAAATAGAGGCTGTCAGTATCAGATTTTCACTTTACGACAAATTGTTGAGAAATCATGGGAATATAACAAAGATCTGTATTTAAGTTTTGTAGATCTGGAAAAGGCATATGACAAGGTGCCAAGAGAGAAGCTATTCGAAACGCTACAGTTATACGGTGTCAGTGGGGCATTATATCAAGCAATACTTAATCTTTATTTGAGTTGTAAGTCAGCATTTAAAATTGAAGGAAGTAGAGGAAGGTGGTTATATGTATATGTATATCTTTGAGGCTGTTCAAATGAGGACTGTGTGGTAACATCTCTCTGGTCTACTTCAACGATTTGTTTACAGATGATCTGTTTCTGCCTTGTGCCTTTCTATATGTATATCTATCATTCTTATTTCTTCAAGTTTATGAAATCGCAAGCATCTGCTAATCGATATCCATTCACAGTCTAGCTGCGTATCTCCATCCTCCGACCAGCTTCTTCCTCTTCTTTCATTCCATCTATCTTTCTCTTCTCTGGAGATCCTCCATCTCATCAAAAAGAACATCAAAAGTTCATTCACTCTTTTTTCACCCTATTGCCCACACACGACACTGTCACACTATAGAATTTGCAGCCCTTTGCGTGCGAGATTAATATTTAAAGATATACATTATTTTACTTTTCGACTTCATTTTTCCATTCATATTTATAATTAATATTTTTAATAATTCATTTTTGCCTGTTATAGCATTAGTTCCTGATAAAATTCTGATAAATCCAAGAAATATCGGGAAATGCTTCCCCATCTTTTTGAAACGCGGTTTATCTGAAAATGAGAAGAGAGAGAGAGAGAGAGAGAGAGAGAGAGAGAGAGATTATCTTTTTAAATGAAATATCTTTCTCTGTTTTTATTTATTGCATTTTTTAAAATTTTTTATTTTATGTATCGTTGCATAAAAGTTAAATCGGTTTCTTTTATTAACTAAGTCCTTTAATCGTTTTTGTATATTACGTATCTTGAATATTATTTTTTAGATTTTTTTTTTTTTTTTTCTATTTGAATTTTTGTGCGCTATGGTTCATTCTATCCTTCTCAGATGTTCCGTGAATGGATTCGGGTCATTTTGAGTGAAATCACTGTAGTCCCTTTCACTTCTTACACCCCTCTATTTACTGATACCATTTTTCCATTTTCTCCACCTGCTTTCTGAGTAACATGCGGTTTTACCGAATGTTTTTTCGCTTAGGATTTCCCCCCTGTTGCTCAGCCTCGGTTCCATTATCCCAAGGGGATGCGCTAGATCATTGCGAGGCGAATCAGATATCTTCACACTCCCTGTGTATTTGAAACGAGTGAAGATTGTCCGAGTAGTATTTCGATATCGGCGAAAAATCAGTTTTTGCTTTTCCTCTGATAACTGCTGACAAGCTGCCAACAGTTCACAAAGCGTTAACTACCTTTCGGCAAGTGTGTTATGTCTGCACCTACTTCCCCCGTTGGCTGCGTAAATTATGTGTTCGTGCCTCACAACCACCGTCACCTGACATAACGACACGACGGAAATTTGTAGACTGATTACAGGAACTCGGCTCCCAAGCATTCGTTTCTTAACGTGCCCAAACGCACGCACGTCAAAGCATGAGAATATCGTCAGACCCTCGCTTTATGAAATCACCATTTTAATAATATTTTACCGACCGCATTTCAAGTGATTGGTTGTTGTGTTTCACGCATGCGTACTTTGCCATATGAACAAATTTAGTTGTATCAGAGAGCTGTCAAAGTTGTTTCATTTTAGCACGCTTCGTTCTGGATAATTATTTCCTTTTTTTTTTTTTCTTTTTTTTAATGTACTTATTAAGATCCTTCCGGATAGCTGTCTGGTGATTATGAACTGTCACAGTTGTTACAGAAGTTTCACTGGATAGCGAAGTCCACCCAACTTTCGTTTTTACATCTAATATATGTATGATATGATTTGGAAGTATTACGCTGTCCAAACGATATAAATGAATCACGTTATTATTTTTTTTATTTGAAACTTTGTTATGTTATCATTAAAAACTTAAATTTAAATATGTCCTCTATCTCTTTTTTCCCTTCAAACTTTCCACTTAAAATATACTACAGATCTATTCATGTAAGCAATATAAAATCGTATGAGGATAATAAAATGGTGTGCTTGTTTTATGAGATTTTTATAGAAAAAAATCATAATGTAGGCACTGAAAGAGTATTGTATGTTTTAAGACATTTTTATACGTTATTGTTTCTTTCTGAATTCATTAATAATTCAACTTGATTTTACAGAAATAAATTTATTAAATACATTCCACTCTTGCATGTTCACACTTTCAAAATCATATCAATGATTTACATAATTTTTTTTTTTTTTGATGATTTACGGTTGAAACTCATCATAAAACAATCGTGTCAAAAAATCAAACTCAATTACTTGATACTTGGTTATTGGAACGGGTATTTATCGAAAGCGTATATCACTGCATATTCATACTTGTAATTCTAAGGGGGGGGGGTAGCTTAATTTTAGCTCTCTAAGTTTCAACACCCTAATGCATAGGCAGGCAGTCCATTTTTCACAACGATCTGTCACAGTCCTTTTTCGGTGGTCATAACGATCTATCATAATTGTGCTGGTTGACACATTTTCACAGAAATGGCGATACAGCCCTGGAATTGAAAGACGTTGAACGTTAATTGAATTTACAGTACGTGTGACCAATAAGTAATGGTTTGTTAGCTGACTAGATACGATAAAAATAAGGACCGCTTGTTGGCGCACTATCGAACCGCAACGTCTGATAATTACAGTACTAGTGTGTTCATTCGGCCTTTCTTAACACTCTTCAATAGGATTTAGCACCACGGTTACTGGAAAGTCACTATTTCTTCTTGTAGAAACTCGTCACGGACAGTGTTTTTTCAGTGAAAAACCAATGATATGACATTATTCTAAGTTCTATTTCGGACTTAAAAAATTGGACTTTTAAAGAAAACTCTGTTGAGACTCTGCTACTAATTGGCTCACGCAAAAAGTTAAGTAGGTTTGAGCGCAGTTAGTAGTTGGAAGAGGTCAATCGTTCGATGCAGTTGGCACACTCTTCCTCGATGAGTCTTTGGACTCCCTGGAGGTGTCACATAATAATAATAATAATAATAATAATTTCTTTTTGGACCAAAGAGATGAAGCCATGTCTTGATGGCGCAGTTTGCAAAAAACGACGTGTCCTTTAGCTCAAAAGCTCGAAGATTTCGCACTCTCTGTTTCTTGTAATGACATAAATTCGAATCCCACTAAGTAATGTTT
Source organism: Typopeltis vanoorti (assembly GCF_054136105.1). Classification (NCBI taxonomy): domain Eukaryota; kingdom Metazoa; phylum Arthropoda; class Arachnida; order Uropygi; family Thelyphonidae; genus Typopeltis; species Typopeltis vanoorti. The sequence continues at coordinate 98,502,083 of NC_143555.1, read as the reverse complement.
TTTTTTTCCTGGTTTTCTAAAGCTAAATTAGCCAGTCTCAGACAGAGGGCATTTTTTCTCATGAGTTGTTTCACTCTTGACAAGATTGTTATTCTAATCATCACGTGACATCTGTATGGAGTCTAAGGACTGATCGACAATAGTACAGCAGATAACTACAGTAAAACCTCGATATAACGGACTAATTTGGGCGAGGGGAGATGTCTGTTAAATCCGAAAGTCCGTTATATAATGAAGTAGATTTTCCGAATGCATCGGCCGGCACGCGTTAAAACTGCCACAGAAAGTCGCACCACGCGACAAAAGAACCAATTACAGCGAGATTGGTGTGATCAAGTGCTAATCATTCGCTGAACATGTTTTATGAGTGGTGACTCATTTATGTCGGCTAAATTACTACAGTGTTTTTCCAACATATGATGGCCTATTCGCCAAAAGTTGTTAAAAATAACAGGAAACTAATAGCAAAAAATAACCTGTTAATTTAATTATAAGCAAATCTTGGTCAAAAGCATTTTAAAATTAACAGAGTGTTAATTTTCGCATACGGAGCGGAAATTTTGTCCGCTAAATCCGAAGTCCGGAAAATCGGGTGTTTACTATATTGTGATCCTAAACCTTGCTATTATTGTGTCCAAAACGATATGAGTTCCACGGCCGATTTTTCTAAGAAAAGGGTTTAAAAATCCTTTCTTTCTGGGAGTTTGAAAAACAAAAAACAAAAAAACTTCTTACTTTGTGCCAGAGATCGACCAACTTGGAACTGACTGAAAAAGAAAATTCCTCTAGTCTGCTACTAGAACTTCCTTCTAGTGGTCTATTGTTATATCACCAGTAAACTTGTCACAAGGCTATACAGACAACCACTTTGTGAAACAACTTCTACTTTTATTTGTTTATTTTAATATTTACTCAACTCATGAGAGGTCAAAATTTGCAACACAATAGTGTCATGTGCCAGCAAGTTGTGATGGAGAAAGTAGGAACCTAATAAAATGTTTCTTGAAGAATCGGGGATTGTATTTGTGGAAGAAAACGATATGGAGAAGGTTGTTCAACAAAAGTATTGTGAATAAAAGTAGAGGATCAGAAGTTGCGATAAGTTTAGAACTTGGATGTTAACTAGCAGCTGTTCGTGTTCAGACATATCTAGAGAAAGGGATGGAATGGTCGTGGCCAGTTCGGTGGAGCAGCACCCATGAAAATGCCTATATATATAAGACAACATGAGGAAACAGAGCGTTTATGAGAACAAGATGGTTCATGAGTGAACATCTATTAAGCAGATTTTCCTTCTGGATAGCATCAAGCATTCTTAGGGAAGTTTATGGAACAACATCCGAAATATGAACAATATTCTAATGTCTGGTAGATTTGGGACTTATAAAATGGAATTAGGAGTTATGCGGGGGAGAAGTAGTGTTTGAATGAAAGAGGATGCCAAGCATTTTTTAGGCTTAAGAAGCTTAAGATAGGCTAGATGTGAGTCTTAACAGAAGAGAAAACTGATCTCGACTGAAGATTGGAATTATGAAAAGGAGAAGTAAAGTAAGAGCGTTCTTCTGATAAATAAGACAGGATTGTATTTTGATAGCATTGGAATTCACTAGATTATATTCACCTCGCTTGAATTTAAGGCATTGGCTATAAAATATCTTGAAAACCCCAATCACCTTATCACTGTAGGGCTTCTCAAATGAATAAGAGGAATGGAATATACATAGTCATCAGCAAAAACCGTGGATGGCATTTGAGGTCCGGGAGATAAAGTCACCAATGAATAGGAAGAAAAGCTTGGGTGCCCTGAGGCACCTTGGCAATGATCCAGAAATCGGATGAGAGGAAACCATCAGACGTGATACGCAAACAGAGACGAAAGCTGCAAACCAAGTACAAAAAATGATAGCCTAGATGGCAGTCTGGCATGTAGGCCTCCATGTCCGATTCGATTAGATTCTGTCTTAGAAATATCAAGAGGGAGGAGTGACCACACAAGCCTCTCCATATCCCTGCATTGCCCATGTCCAAACGCGGGCGAGATCAACTGGAACAAGGGTGGCAAAATCCACACTGCCGATCACCATTCATTTGGCTGTTCTTCAGACATAAGCCAATTATTCCCAATCCCGCACATTATTTTCGAGAGTTTGAGGCTAGAGCAGTAGGAAGATAGTTTGATGTCTGATGCTTATTTATTTATATATATTTTTATTATTATTTATTACTTATATATTTATTACTTATATAATAAATATATAAGTAATAAATATATTACTTATATATTTATTTTTTTTAAGATAGACTGGATAAAAGCTTGCCTCGTTGCTGTTGTAGAGAGGCCTGATTAGATCAGGAAGGGTGTTAATCCTAGCGCACAGTTGAGGCTACCATGTAGCCACGAGACTAATTAGTATATAGATTATTGAAGGATTGTTCTCATATCTCTTCTCGTCGAAGAGATATCAGAAGAATCTGATGTCCATGATGATTATTATTGTCCTAACTTATGACACGGGAGATAGGGCATGCAGCGAGCTGAATGTCTTCCATGTAGCATTGGAAAGGAACCATCTCTGGGCATTCACAAATGAGCTAGAGGAAAACTGCTAAGAGATTAGACCATCTCTTGGTGATGATACTTTTTGCACTGTCTGGAAACGTTAGAAACATGGAAGGGAAAAAGCTGTGCTCAGTATCCTTAACAAAGGACCAGAAGACTCGATCACCACTCAAGTAACAGGCAAGGTTTTTGCATTTATCCCTTACAAAGTGTGCTTTGCCTCCTGATGATTTTTCTACAAAGAGTTGCGAAGCAGGCAGGAACTCTTGACTCGAGCCTTTAAGGTATGCTGAATTTTTAATAATGGACCCACTCGGCATATCTGCTGGAAAACCAGGACTCGGACCGTAGTTGGAAGTCCAGTGAGGAGTAAAAACCCAATTTCAGCAAAGCAACGATTACCTCAGAGCAAGTATTTAGTATAAACGCGTCGCAAGTACCCGAACTCCTCAGTTACCTACCCAATTCGCCCAAATATCTTTCTTTTGTGAGCTGCAAGTTTTCAGAAAGATAAATTTTATATACATAAATATTATTGATAACCTTGCAACATACTGATAACTTTACTGCGAAATTTTCAAGTATTAACTGTAAATTAACTTGAAAAAAAAAAAAATGGAATGCCGACATCGCGATCCTCGCTGTTAAGTTCAATGATCTTTCTGTTTATTTTATAACGACGAGCAGAAGATCAAGGTTGTCAACGAGTCTGTGTTTATATCAACATAATTTTTATAATATAATAATCATAAAATGTGAACTAAATCATATTATTTTAGAGCATATGTTTATACATAAAATGTATCATTTTATGTATAAAATGCATGTTTGCTGAAAGATCTCAAATGTTAAATAAATAAATAATTGTGCAATTATTAACAATTTTAAAGTCTTAACCATTTTAAACGATTCTGTTTATCTACTACATATTAAACCAACGATAATTTCATAATATGTATTTAAATAGCACGATTGGCATTCTGAACAGTCTCAGGAAAAACTCCGAGTATAGATTCTTTTCAATTTGTATACGTTGTCTGTTGGCCTTCCGTTTTTTTTTTTTTTTTTCCTTCTTCTTCTTTTTCTTCTTCCTCCCCCTCCTTTATTCCTCACTCTTTCTTTTTAATGATTGCTCTGTTCACTTTGTAGGTCATGGTCCCGGTAAGCGGAGGCCCACTGTCTTGCTATGCACGTGTTGAACGACACAAGGATAGTATATTTTTAGGCCTTTTTTTTTTTTTTGTCGCTACTTTTTTTTTTTTTTTTTTTTTTTTTTACGGTGTGCCGTTAGTAGTGCTGTCAACTTTCAGTACGCGTTCAAATGGATGCCATATGTGGGATTATAAACTTGGCGTCGTTGGAAAATTTACTCTCTTAGGAGGTCCTAGAAAAGGCACCAGGGGCATTGACACTTGTCTTCGTAAAGTAAGACTTCGTGATAACATTACGTGACGCAATGCAACGTGACGTAATTTCCTGTGTAACTGCTACGCTATTTGTTTGCCTGAGCATTTATTTTGATTTATTTATTTTTTATGACTAGGTCCACGGATCATTTCGTTGTTTTAATTATTACATGGGCACCCAGTGATGACGAAATATATATCATTTTTATTGCTTTCGGATTATTTTTACTCGTTTATGCTTAATGATAATATTATTTTCATAAAAAAAGAAACTTTGGTTGGGACTCCTAAAATCACAGGGGGGGGGGGGCTCTGGTCTTCAGTTATCAGACAAGTGTTTATTATGGAGAAGAGAAGCGTTTAAATGTTATCTTCAGTTCAAGGAAAATTTATTGTGACTCTTGACATTACAGCTAAGGGGAAAAAATTATTTAAGGGAATGCAATCAGATATACTCGTAACTCTTATTTGAGACAACACAAATATATATAAGATGTCATTTGGATTAACAATTTTGTCAAGGCCGCTCCTTAGCAACATTGTATACTCGTGGATATTGAGTAGACTTGGTGCTAGTAGTTGTCCTTCATCTCACGTCTTGGATCTCTTTTGCAATTATACTTGCTTCTGAGGTTCAGAATAATCGTGTGTTAACTGTTACTGGGCAAAATTCCCATGAATAACAACACAGGAATAGCTTATGCATACAAACGATTACATTACTGCGGTTCTTGATGCATCATGTAATTCCTAGAATTTGTATTTCAAAACAGCGTTTTTGAATGCTGGGTCATAATTATTTTGAGACCCCCAAATCTTTTGTGTTTTCCAATTTTTAAAGTCTGGAATCTCTGAAATAGTTAGACAGTCTTGGGCTTAAAGAATATTACAGGACATTCTGTAAGTCGCTCATTTCGCAATCTTTCACTAACTGACATTAAAAGATTTTTTTTTTTTTTTGGTGGGGGGAGTTCAATGATGGACGAAGCAAATAAGGCTATGAGCAAAAAGTGTATTATGTCTTAAATGCGTGTGCTCTTGTGGCTGGTTTATCAGTTTTGTGGGAAGAAGACTCAACATTGTATGAGATCGCTTTACTCACCTTTAGCTGAAAAAGCCTTTATGAAGATTCCTCGTATCCTAGGAGGGAGCTTAACACAAGTCTTTCAAAATAAAAGGCAAATGTTGGGACATCCTCACGAATGCTCTATAAAGGTCTCTCTCTCTCTCTTTTTTTTTGGGGGGGGGGGGAGACTAGAGGGATTGCAAGTATATATAGCGTTTATTTAGGCAAATACCAGTGGCATTTTTCTCTTGACCAACGAAATATTTCGATAAAAACCGGGAAGAAAAAAAAAGAGAATTTTTAATGAAAATTCACAATTATTTTGATTTATTTTTCTGATGGAGGATAGTGGAGAATCTCTCAGTTTCTTCTCCTGTGGTCCGCAATCAGTAATTTCCTTCAAATAACAGACGATCCCTCCTCCGACTGGATATTTTAATTTCTTTCTTTTATTTTATTTATTTATTTTTTTTTTGATTTTGCTAACTAAGCTATGTATTTAGCTCATTTTCCTGCTGATCGTAATCACGTGAAAACACATTTTGATGTAAAATTAACGATGGCAAAATAAATAACTGTTACCTGTTTAACAGCGGGACGCTGCTTCTTCGTGTGTTGAAAATCATTACTGAGGTAATATATATAACAAAAATATGTTATAACTTTCGTACACATTATATTGCAATACGTTTTTGGCAGAAGTTACAAATTTCCTAAGGATGTAGTTAAGGAATCAGTGTACAATACTTAAAAGAAAACTATACGGAGAGACATTTCACTATGGAATATGTCTACCCCGAAATTCGATGCATCTCTCACAACATCGTACCATGCTCAGCATCAAGTATTCAGGAATTCTTGAGGCAAATCGGCTCACTCCTCCTTTACAGCGAGGATAAGGCCTTCTTGGTTTTCCGGAGGAGAATTTCGAGTAGCAATGCGTCTCCCTATTGCGTCCCACACGTGTTCTATGAGGTTGAGATTTGGGGAGCATACTAGCGATTTGATTAATATCCTTGATCTCCAGAAGTGTCTCCACCGATTGTGTACGATGTGGTGTGGCATTATCATCCATAAAAATGAATTCTTCGCCTACAGTACCACGGAACAATCGAATATGATGATGAAGAACTTCGTTAATATCGTTCACCAGTCACAGTCCCTTTTTCCAGCACTTGTAACTGGGTGCGTCCATTAAGCATAATGGCTCTCCACACCATGACCCAAGCACCACCACCATAACTATTTATCCCTTTCAAGAGCATTCTCGCGATGGTAAGCAGCACCACATTCAGGCAAGATCAAGTGTTGTCTAGAATCGGAGAAAAAACTAAAACGACTCTCATCTGTAAAGAGTACATTAGCCCATTGGTTTTTGGCAGTTTTTATGGATGCGACACCACTCAAAACGTGCTCTACGATGGTTAACGGGACGCAGACTACAAGCCTTTGGGCCTATAGGCTACTTGTCAGAAGTTTTGCCACAGTTTGTCGAGATATCTGCGTACCTGTGCTTGAATACAGCTGACTTGCAAGCTGACCTGCCGTGGTGCGTAGATTACTTTTGCTGTTATAACCAAAATTCTGTTTTTCTGCTCCGTGGTAGAGCAAGGGCGACCTCTCAGCAAACATCTGGAACACATTCCATTAGTTTGATACGCTTCGCAGATCCTGGACACAACGCTATGTGAGATTCCAAACTCTCCAACAATATCAGTAATTCTGCGGCCTTCTTTAAGTTTTCCAATAATTCTTCTCCGCGTGAAATCATCTAGATCATCTGGATCTCGGATTACCTAAGGCTATCCAACCTTAGGTAATCCGAGGGCCGCATCACAATGAGTATCTAGTAATTTGGTAAGCAGCAGCGACACAACCTCGAAAGCTGAACAAACGAACAATACTAATCGCGCGCTCACGTTCCCCGTGAGCACCTGGAGCATGCGCTTTGGAACAAGACAGTTTAATAACGCTTCTTTGACACATCTAATATTTGAAAAACATGTGGATATATAGTGATGTAAAAACACCAAATCAAATTACCAACATCGAGATTATCGATTAGTGATAGAATTAAAATATCTAATGCGAATTCGATTAAAATTGTTATTTTATTTTTTCGCTCGTGAAAATCAAAACCCACAGGCGGGCTGCATGCGGCCCGCAGGCAGTACTTTGGACAGCCCTGATCTAGGTAATGTCTTTGCGACATTACAAGACATGAAAGTGTGCAACCTTTATTCCTTCATGAAAAGAGCTTCTTTCAAACAGAGTTTGCTTAGCGCAGCCTTTTGCCACAAGCTGATCTGTGTGAATTTGCCGTTTTAATCTTCAGAAATAGAGTTCGTCCTTAGGTTTGGAACATTAGTGTATAACAACAACAATAACCATAATAATGTATTTTTTGATATTCAGGTTTTTGAATCACTTTTTTTTTTAAATTCCGATTTTTAAAATACTTATAATCTGAAAATTTTATTATGATTGTGTCCGAATTCAAATGACAGAGTTCACAGTCAAAGAGTAAACATGTAACAACATAATCGCATATCTTTGACTGGCAGATGTGACCAATTCTAATTCGTATCCAAAGCCTATGGAGTATACGTCGTAAAATGTGAGATTCCTAACAGTGCCGTTTTCTGGAGTTGAGATGTTTGTCTTGATAAGTCTTTTGATAACTATATATTTTAATTGTTAATCGTATATAAACCTCTCTCTCCCTCAATGAGTCTTTGACTCCAGTAGATTTGATGTAATAATAATAATAATAATAATAAACGGAAGAATAAAATAATAATAATAATAATAATGAAGTTGTGTTGGTATTGCTCCTAGCGCTCCTATGACAATTGGAACTGTTGTTGCTAATTTGTTCCGTATTCCAACAAATATGCTTGGTCAGTTTTATGTACTTTTTCTTCTATTCGACTATTCCATGGTATCGTCACATTATCAAATCATGTATTTAGTCTTTGACATCAGTGATGACCGGCATATTGTGTTTCAGATGTCCATCTGTCTCAATTTTAAAGTTCCATAATGTTTTCACAATTTCATTTTCACTAAATTTTACAGTTTTGTGTTTCAAAACGGTTTAGGAAATTGGGAAACCATATTTCCTACACAAGTTCCAGTGTACAGTTTTGTCACTCGATCACGCGTTTCATTATAGTCTGTTTGACAATCTTACTTCGGGAACTAATCAGATGATCCACTGCTTCTTATACTCTATCTCTGCGCAGTCAGCATTTGCTGTCATGATCGATTTCCTTCTTATTATTGTTTAAGAAAAAGCCTCTCTTTCTTAATGATATATCATTCATTTCCTAATTTGTTTTACAAAGTTATTATTAGCTATGTCAATTCTCATCTTATTTACTTCGTTGGATAAGTAAATCACAGATTAGCAACCAATTCTATATGCTCTATTGCACTTATACGAGATCTCTCTTTAAGACAGAGATCTTACGGGATCTCTGTCTTAAATAATATTTATTCATTTATCTAAGTAAGAATACCGTTTAAGGTTTATTTCCTTCTTAAGTGTTGGATTGTATACATTCCTGAAATTTATGTTGTATAAAATGTAAGCAAACAGCAGTGATATTTTTCTCGTTGACCATATATTTGGATAGGAACAGGGGAAAAAAAAACTGGCAGAGGATTGGTAATCAGGAAGCTGATCTCTCTCTATTTTCTCTCCCCCCCCCTCCCATCATCAAATTAACAATCAAAAATTTTGGCACTGCTTCACTTCACCAGCTGGGTAACTAAACCCAGAAAAGTTTAGTCTGCACTAAAACAGTTGGGCGGAGACTAAAAAACTGTTTCGCCTACATATGAAAAACGACAAACCTCTTTTGGTGTTGACTCTTTGATCTTAGTGCAATACCAAACCAGTTAGTTGAGGTTGCGTAGTTGGTAGCGTGGGAAAATTAGCTGAACAGAAAAAGCTTTTGCTTCAGTGCCCGAAAACATTAAGTTGCCTTTAACAGTCAGTAACGCCGAAGTATCAAAGAGATCGATAGAGAAGTTTTATTCTTTGGCTCCTGGATGACCACAGTATCTGAAAAGTTATTAATTTAATTGTTTAATTAATTCACCTTAAATTATGAAGTTAATATATTAATAATTTTTCTCAAAAAAAGTTCCCAGTACAGATGATATAATAGTATGTGAATTTTGAACGTCTAGAAATAATAATAATAATAATAATAATAATAATAATAATAATAATAATAATAATAATAATAAGACATAATATAAAGCGTAATATCCACTTTATATATGCTAATACAAGAGTATGTTATAATCTCAAGTCTTTACATTATCTGCACGGTATTAATTTACAGCTGAAAAAAATTATCCATGAATGATACGAATACGTTATTATTATTATTATTATTATTATTATTATTATTATTATTATTATTATTATTATTATTATTATTATTATTATGCAATATATAAATAAAGAAGCAGTCAGAAAATAATAATAATAATAACGCACTAATCAAATATGGTTTGATATCTTTACACGCGATTTTTTTTTTTTGTTATAAAATGCCTAATAATGTTTATTTAAACAAAATGAATGACTGATGCACATAATTATCAGCTACTTCTCCTAGGTTTTTAATAAAATGTAATATGGATCTGTTACTATATTTAAAAAATAATAATAATAAAAAAGCAACAGGGCAGATGCTTTGGAGAAAAATCGGCATCAAACTAATTTATAACGAAAGGTTGTTTTCCCAGTGCTTCTGGAACATCAATTTTAATTCTTGATTCTAAAGATACTCCAGTTTGTTTATTTTAGTTCTGCAAAGAGGCATATAAGTATTTTTAAAATTGAAATAGAAGTCCACCCAATGAGCTCACTAGAGCAATGGCTTCCAATATTTTTTCAATCGCAACTCACCAATATGAATACATTTTAATAATTAAGCAAGCAAATATATTGCGTCATTATCTTATTGAAGCTTTCTTTCATGTTTGCTTTCTCTAACGCCCTCCATATCACTTTTCAGATTTTTATTATTTTTATTATTCAATAAATTCAATCAATAAAAATAATAAAAATGATTTTATTATTTTTATTATTTATTATTTTTATTATGTATCTCGCCTTTCATCTGTTTACTGAGATTTACATCTTAATTCTAACTAGCATAAAACATAAAACGAAACAAATTTGATATTTTAAATTTAATTTAATACTAAATAGAAACCTGCCAGAGGGTGAATACAAAGATTATGTTGTGAAATCCAGTTGCATAAAGTTGCCACATTCACATTGCTATTAATCTGCCATTGATATACCTGATTGCTCATCATCGTCTCCATTTTAGCTTCTAATTGGAACTGCTGCTTTCCATATCTTTGTTTCACAGTACTAAAGATGTGTAAATCGCATTGGAGGTTAGATCTGGAATGTATGGAAAATGTTCCAAGACCCATTTGACGAATCTTTTCCATTGGTATAGTCATAATTACTTGTTGAAAAAGCACAAATGAATCGGTGCTGTAATTTAGAGGTAGAATTCTAAAATCTTTACTTATTCAACAATAATTAGCAAATAATTAATAGATTGCTAATAATTTCAAAATAATTAATGTCGGGCGAGATGAGAATCATTTTTTATTAGTCCATCCTGCATATACATGTGACTAACGTTTAATACCGATTCTAAATCGCATTTAACTTAAGGACAGTGGATTCTATAAAGAATCGAGTTCGAATCTTTGTAGAACCCACCTTCGAATCTATAAAAATACTTTGTGGTAGCTGGTATAGTGCAGGAAGTAGATCTTGTAGCTTGGCCTTCCACGACTCCATGAGCTGGGATGTAAAATGTAATAATGAAAAATCATTTATTGTTCTGAGTTTTTGGCTGAGAGGGATGTACACAGCCTCCGTAAGATGGGAGTGCACATTTTCCCCGTGTAAGCAGGGGTGTAGTCGGGCCAGGGCGCGCCTGGGCGACGCCCTGGTACTTCTTTAAAACTATCAAAATTTTTAAATTCATTATAATAAATTATAAGAATGAAACTTATAATGCATTTCCAGCTTTCGGTCAAAAAACAGCAGCTTGCCGCTCTTGTCATTTTTTTTTTCCCCAGAAAACAAGGCGAGATCTCTGCCATATGGCCGTCACAATAATAATAATAATGCCCACTTCGTGCTCTAGATTTTTGTTTTCAAGGTAGAGCCCTGGCACTATTTCTTTTAGGACTACACCCCTGCGTGTAAGTAATATCCAGTCTATGTTCGCGAGCTCTAGTACTGTCGTACTATTGACATATAGAAAACTCAGCAGACAGTTGCCACATAAAATCGTCTTGTGTTAACGGCATTCCTACATCAAAGCTGGTTTGTGTCTCTAGGTACAGAATGAGCTCAATACCTTTCTACCTCTTTTATAAGATAGTAAAGAATGCCTTTGATTGAAAACTCTGCGCATCCCGTTTAAGGAATTCGCTTCTCCTTGTCATTTTTTAAGATATTTCCACTGTTATTTCATAATCTGCCTTTATTCAATAAACAAGCATATAAATTTTCCACTTATAATAACTAGAATGAAATTTGGCTGATCCCTCGTGAATGTTCATTTCCAATTAATTCAAATAGTATTTTACATTCATTATTTCTAGCTTCGCTGCAAAACATGATATCGTTACAGTTAAAGAAGTAAAATTGAGCCTCCGTACCGGAGGTAGCTTCGCCAGTTTAGACGAAGCCCTTTGGTTGGTGGAAAGACCTGGGTTCGATTCCCGTCAATGATGGGAGGAACCTTTATCTGGTCTCTTTCGACTAAAGGTGAGTTAACCCGTCTCATACGCTGAGCATAGGGAGTGAAAAAAAAAAAAACTCCCTACGGAAGCGGGTTTTTTTCACCCGGAAACTCGGGTTTTTCGTCCCCCATAACAGGCAAACCTGTCCCATGGATTATAGTCATGAACACATCCCAGCCATATGCCGGTCCCAGATAAAATTGCGGGGTGGGGGTTGGAGAAAGCATTGGTAAACTAGCCTGGAACCCGTTATCTCACCAGGAACACTTTATGGGGGGTAATGCCTACAAAGTCACCTAGGGTCGGAAACGACTGAAAGGGAAAAACCAGTCAAAGAAGTAAAAATTAGAGTTCTATAATGATTTTAAATAAAAATACTTTGAAGAATCAATAAATTAAACCCTCGATGGAATATCGAAGTAGTCATTGATGCAGATATGAAGTAGTCTTTGTTTGCTTAAATCATAAACATAACATTATATTTAGTATTTTTATTTCACATTTCTTTCAATGTAAAAGATCGTTTCCGTAATTACATTTTTTTTAGCTTGATGGTTAAATGGTAACCTTTTGTATATTAATTAGCTAAAGGCAAAAAAATAAAGTAGATCTATTACTGACTTGTGGAATTTGAACTTTGAAATACCTAGACCTGTTCTCCCTGTTGTTATTTTTAGAGAGAGATGGATTGCTTAAATATTAAATATTTTGCTGAAGGCAGTAAGTAATAAGTGCGGATGACATTTGCTAGAAAAGTAATAATAAAACATCTCCAAATATTTCTCCCCTTAAGCGTCATTTTTTCTTTCTCTTAAAACTTAATATTCATGAAGTGCAGTAACTAATTATATTTGCTTGGCGTCGGTCTTATTTAACAATCTGCTTATTTGTATTAAACAAAAGAAAGTAATGTTCATATTTTTCAAGCACATTCTTCAGGTAAAATATCAGCGTAACCAAAAACATTGTGCTTTCTCAGAAAATTTAGCGATCTTGGCTTAAGATCACGAAAGTAATTTATCCACTTCTGTTTTCTTTGATGCGTTTTATTTGTAGGTGATTATTTACTTTGATCTCTTCGAATGCTTGTTTTTTTTACATGGTTAATTTTTGTAAGTTTTATTCAATAACCATTTTTTCCTTCAATTATTTTAAATTACATACTCTCTACTAGTTATGAAACTATTTCTAGTACTTGCGCAACTGTGTGATATGGTTCACTGGCGTAACTGTCATTTGCGAGATCACATAGTAGATACGTTATCCTAAGATGAAGGATTGCAAGAGGCGCATAATAAGCTCTCAAGGGATCCAAACCTGTTGCAAGAGAGCCTAAAATTAGTAGCTTCACCACCCACCAGGCGAGTATCATTTCTATAGAACAATATACATCGCCAAAGAGTCACGATATGTGTTTGTGACGTCACGAGCGTGACATGTCATAAGAGATAAGTTCAAAGTTTGGATGGTTTATTTAAACCAGTCAAGCTTTCAAGGAACCACATATAAACCATCTCAGAGCTTTACGCTTATCACTCCTCTCCATAGGATCATGTTGTGTTAAGGCCTAGATAATATGTGGACTTCTGTTTTTAGCGTGATAGGCATCGACAGCTGCGTAATGCTTTCTCCCTTTTTTTTTTTTTTTTAAACTTTCACAGATTTGCATATACCACTATCGTGCGCCATTTTGCTTTGTATGATGTTGCTACATTATTGATAGGAAGGATTCTTCAAATACGTTGTTTTAATTCAGTTCATTCAATGAAGTCGCCAGTTGGTAATTGTACTTGTTTACCGTAAACGATTTGCCGAAGTTAGTTAATATATAATTTGTTTCGCATCACTTCCAAGTAATCTGCGAGACTAATAAGAACATGTTTTAGAATCCAGCTTCAGAAGACCACCACTACAAGCTTGTTTTACATACCAATGCGATGTGCAAAACCCTCACGTCTCCTGACAGGAATACACAAGTAAATGCATGTTAAATATATGATTATTTGATGTGGCTTATTTTTTTTTCGTGTTCAATAACGGATAAGAGATAAAGGAAGAAAATAAATAGGGAATAATATGTAACAGATATATGATCGTATGTGAATTCTAAATTATTGAACTATGAACATACACTTGTAAGAGTGAGCCAATACATCGTTTGATGCATTGAATCACCTTAAAAACTTCCTTTCAGTCTAGACTTAAAGCTAGGCATGGTTATAGTAACGTGGTTCCTATTATTATAACTAACTTCACATAATTTCCCATAACTATATGGCGGTTCCATCAGAGATATTTTATATACTCTTCATTATTTTGATTACTCTGCTGGCAATTAATATCAAGTGAATAATGAATTAAATGAAACATTTTAAATGATTTATATAGTTTTTTAAGACCTATTGAACAGGTAAATGTATTAGGAAGTAGCACATTGTTTTAATTCATTGCACAGATTTGGCTCATTGCGAAAGAGAAAGATTTATTTTTACAAAAATTCGAGGTACGTCTGGAACTTAACGGCCAAAAATTCCATGCATAATATAAAACCTTAAAGGTTAATTAGAAGGACAGTCCAAACCTGAAGTAAGTATTTCGCCAATTAACTTAGCCATTCAGTTACAGACTCCAAGGCGACACATCTAGGACGTGGAAATTAAACTTCATGTGTAACAGGTATTCAGTATATGGAATGCTAAGCTGGAAGACTAACTTGTGTTTTATGCTTTTCCTTATACTGTAACTTGCTACAGTAACTTGCTAGCGAGAAACAGTTTCAGAATATGAAACGAGCACAGACTAATCTATATCTTTCTTTTTCCCAATTAATACATTTTTCTGGAAGAGTAATTTGGGTAATTCCTTGAAGATATTAAACTGAAAACAGTGTATACATCAATTAAAAGAAACTTATTGTCTGATACTCTGACAACTTCAAGCGATACACCAATAAAACACGCGCATTAGAATCTTGGTATCTTTTCAGTTCTAGCTTGTTACTGAAATAAATATCCATCAATACTGTTTTTATTAAATTAAAATTTTAATATTCGATAGTGATTCTTTATAAAATACGGTTGTTAACTTGTCTATCGCGCTAGGTTACTAAATTTTGAGTTTATGCTTAGAATTAAGTGTTAACTCAAAAATAGAAGTATTTATTTCACTCATTAGTAGCTGCGTAGGTCCGCGCGGTTAGCCTAGTGGCTTTGCGCTTCGCAACCATATGCCTGGGGAAGGAGTGTCCTAGGTTCGATTCCCGTCGGAGACGTGAGGAGCTGAAGGATCTTCCTCAGCCATAGCCAAGTTAGCCGGTCTTGGGCGCGGGCAGTAGGGTTTTTCCCGCCAGTTTATCTGGCGTTTTTCATCCCGCAAGCAGGCAAACCGGCCCCGTGAACACACACGGATACAGCCAAGAATACCTTGAGGCATAGGAGTGACCATTCTATCCTCGTATTTCGGTTACGAAATCCAAGCATGCTTGGAAGGTTGTGGGCCTTAAAGGCCTGTTAAAGCCAGTGGGATAGATAGTAGCTGCGTAGTGTTAGTAGTATGTTATCTAGATATTTTCTTTACATTTATTAAAATACAGTAATTTGGAGGGAAGAAATCTCTTCCTTTTAATATAAGACTACAACAACAACAAGTTTTACATATAAATTAATTGTAAATTAATGTTTTGAAAATCGAGTACTTTATTGATATGCCAGCAAAGGTTGATCGATTGGTAGAGCCTCTGCTACTAATGGCTCGCAAAAAAGTTAAGCAACTTTGAGCGTGGTTAGTAGGTGGAAGGGACAATTGTTGGATGCCGTTGGCACACTCTCCCTCGATGAGTCTTTGGACTCCCTGGAGGTGTCACATAATAATAATAATTATTATTATTAGTAGGAGTAGTGATACTCGTTATTATTAGTATTATTTTATAAGATAAATCTCTTTATCATAATATATTTTTTTCCTAATCAGTTAAATATTAGAAATTTAACATGGGCAAAACTGTAACATTTAATCTGAAAATACTGCATGATAATATTAATCCATTGCTTTCAAACGACAGAATGGCTGTCCGTATAATTTTCAAACTGTTTCTTATTACAAACCCTCTGGCGATGTTTTTATCACATCTTCTAAATCACTAGCCGTAAATATTTTTTTATTATTTGTTCCGTAATGAAGAATGGTATAGCGTTAATATTTATTGCTTATCTTATCCATTAAAATGTAACGCAAACTGTCCATTCCATTACACACTATTATATCTTCCAGTTGATCAACTGATATAGGCGCGTGCTGTGTTTACAAAATCGTATTATGTTGCATATTGACTTCATGCACTGTGCGCTCCCAAAGAGGAAATGAGGCAGTTGCAACTAATGACAACACATTTGCTTTAATGAATGTCGAGTTGAGTCTAGAGCATTAATAATGTCTTTCTAAGTAGTTGATCGACGCGACCCAATTTTAATCTACAGACGACAGCAGTAGCCGGGAATTTTACAGGTTTCACAGATTAATTTATTGTTACACGTTTCAAATGCTAATACAAAAAAAAAAAGTTTGAAGAAAGTTTTAATGTATATATTAGCACAGCGTTAGAGAGCGCTTTCGTTTCTGTTAACTTTGAAGTTTTATATTGTATTAAATATATTTTATTTTAATAAAATATATTTTATATTTTATTAAAACATTACGGATACTTTAAGTTGTATTTTTTTTTTCGGATTTCCATTTTTTTTTTTTTAAATCACAGTCACTGCGCTTTATTTATTTATTATTATTATTTTTTAATGTGTATAGTGACTTTTATTGATCAGAAATAAGCACATTTTCATATAAGGATAAATCAAACGAATTGAAATAACAAATGCTTATCATCAGGTGTATTTATCGATTTTATTTACAATGCATTCTAGACGTTACCTGTCAATATAAGAAGCGTTGTTTATGCTGTATATAACAGAAGGACGCAGAGTTTTACAGTCGTGTGGATGTATTCTGTTTGCGTTCGGCGATAAATTCATGGACCACACATATATGATGCTGTGTTTGAGTCCCTCGTAGAATTACAATTGATACCGTTTCCAAGTAAACTGTTTGTTGTTGGTTTATTGAAAACTGATTTTAATTCCAATTTTATGTTTTGACTTGTAAATTTAGTAGCATTGTTAACTGTGTGAAGGATGCATTTCTTAGTTCCAGGATCCCACCAAGAGGCCATTTTTATTTTGATATTTTTTTAGCCTGTAAAAATAAATTTCAGTATATTTTAGTAACAGTTTTTTTTTTCTAACTGAGAATGCCACGCACATATCTCTATATTTCTTCCAATAAAAAAATTAATTGTTTAAAATATAATAGTTTTTATCTTCAAATACATTCAGTAGAAATCCTAAAAGAAATTCCTATTTTTCTCATCCACTGGGAATAAAAAAAAAGAAAACAATTCTTGTTACCATACCCGAATCAATACTAAAGAGGTATTACACTATATTAAGTGGTGTGGCTAATGATGTGGTCGTGATTGATATTACTGTATATATAACGTTGAATATTTTCAAACCATTAGATACATACGCAGATTACACCGTTACGAAAGTTAATATTACAGAATCTTTCGGAAATATCCACTCTCCCTGCACTCACAAACACGGGTCATTTCTTTTTACTGGTTTGTGCAACCGGGCAAAGAAATTGAGGTTTATTATCCCAACATAGTACTTAGTGTTCTGCTTCAGCTCACCTAGACTTACATTTCTAGAGTATATGGTGGTTTTTAATTCTTCCCAAAAGTATTCCCAAAAGAAATTTTCGGGTGATAAATCTTGTCTAAGAAAAGCTTATATTTTCTCTTGCTAAAGAAGTCTGACAATGTGGTCATAGTGTATGGCTACACTGGCAAAATACTGGTAATATGTTTACATAGTTACTATTTCTGGAAAACCAACGGTATCGTTCGTCTTTGTAAATAACAGAGATAAAATGTATAGTATTAATTTATCACGTATTAAGTTATTTGTACCAATCCCTAATGTATCCCCCCCTCTTTTTAGAGAAGGATTCTGTTTGAGACACTTTGCAGCCATTTTCCAGTGTAACTGATCTATCTGTCTTGAATATAATCTGTCTTAAACTGCATGGTATTCTGTTGTCTTTCAAGTTCCTTTCCTCCCGCTGGCTTCATCCCCCCCCCCCCAATGGGAAAATGTTCTGCATGTATTATTGTGGAGTTTTTTTTCTTATATTAACACTACATTCTTGATGCTTGCTATCTTTTTGTACTAATTTATAAAATTATTCTTGAGTATCTCTCTTTTTTTATCATATTCACCATGAATATGATAAAAAAAAGAAGTTTAGAATGAGTCTTTATTTGTACTGAATAACCTCGTTAGCGGTGACTGTTAAATGTCAAGCTATCACGGCTGCACCCATGAGTGTAGGCAGCATTATACACTAGCCATAACATTGACTACAGGAGATAGTGTAATGCTTTGTACGGGCATGTTTATTGGACGCCTCCGTATCCCTATTGCATACTCGGACAGGATGCAACATTTAACCTTCTGTTGGAAAAATCCGAGTTCGAGTCCCATTGTCGAACCTATAAGAACTTTATATGTCGAATATATAAGAAATTTTCAACTGAAGGTGAATTATCTCAGAAACAGCAAGGTTTTTATTTTCGGAAACACGGATTTTTCATCATAAAAAAAAAGGCAAGCCGGCCAGAAGAATACATGGAATTAACAGACACAATACGCTGACTTTATAGCCACAGTTGTTTCATCCATAAGTCGTACAACCAAACCTAACTGCAGGTAGCTATCATGTTAGCCAATCTCATACGATGGTAATAGTTTATTTCTTTCTCCCCCCCCCCTTCCTTCTGAAACATTTTTTTAAACTCCTTAAAACAGGCAGACCGGCCGGAGAATATGCAATCAACAGATATATATATATATACTATCTTCATAGGCTTAGTTGCTTCATTCATCATGTTAATCAAACCGAACGGCATTCTTACTAAAGGCATCAGTAGACAGCGAGAGATATAGTATCTAAAATGTGTGTATCATTTCGCGGGTAAGCTTTCACAAATTCGGGATACTTCGAATTTTATAATGAAAAATATATATTTAAAAAATTAACACTATTCTGGAACTTTCCGTCTCCACCACTCAAATCCACCAGCCACAACGAACCGCATCATTTCCATAATCCACACCAGCGCCCGACCACCACTAATATTTTTACAAACATCCATACCCACGGCGGGGTTCGAACCCGCAGCCTTTTGGCTGGAGAGCGGATATGCTAACCACTCTCAACTAGACTGCCAATATTTATTAATCCAAAGCATCTTTATACATTCAGAATACATATATATACAATATGTACATAGCATCATCCCTATTGGAGGTATTCATGACTGTAGTCCGTGTGTGCGTGCGTGCGTGTGTGTTCACGGGGCCGGTTTGCCTGCTTTGCGGGGTGAAACCCCCCCAGCTAAACTGGGGGGGGGGGACCCTACTTTCCGCGCCCAAGACCGGCTAACTTGGCTATGGCTGAGGAATTCTTGAGCTCCTCACGTCACCGACGGGAATTGAACCTGGGACACTCATTCCCCAGGCTTATGGTTGTGAAGCACACAGCCACTAGGCTAACCGCGCGGACCTCACGCTGGACGGCTATTAAAGTCATCACTGTCTCCTCAGCAGGATTCGATTTCACACACACACACACACACACATTATATTCTATAAATATCATACAGTATATATAATACTTTTTCACAATTCTAAAAAATGAGATTGTAAAGAATAGTGAATAAAAAATAAACACAGTACCGTCGACAGGGTGTAGCATAGAGGCAGCCTGCCTCACGGCGCGGCTTAATAACGGCTCTCGTTCAGCCATATTGCGGTAGGCGCCGTCGCTACGCTAACAATTGCTGTTAGCGTAGCAAGTGCGGAAAGAAGTTTTTCCAAGCTTAAAGTTTATGATTAAAAATTATTTGCGAACAGCAATGACCCAAAAAAGATTGGTTGGTCTAGCAACTATATCGATAGAGGTGGACATAGCTTATAATTTAAATTTAGAGGAGCTTATAAACAGTTTTATGCGATATCCCCGTAGAGCAAACATTTAATTAATATTATTATTATGTAATCGTTGTGCATTAATGTTTCTCTTGTAATAATAAAAAAAAACAACAGGAATTAGAGATTTTCTTATATTTTTGTCTTATAATCCATCAGGAGCGATATTTAATTATTTGCCTCAGAGCGCGAGCTAATCCGGCGACGGCCCTGAATAAACATATAACCTTCTATTTCCTCTGGACTTCTTAAAGACCATATGCATTTTTTTTTGTTTTGTTTTCTAAAATCACCTATACAGAGACAATTGGACACGTTCGTTGCGAGACGAGAAAATTTATGGTAAAAGTCATATTTCCAAAGTAGGAAATGAGGAGTCACCATATTATTAAAATACTCTGGGTGAAAGATAGTTGTTGCAGCAAGTTTTTTTTTTTTTTTTTTTTTCTTGGTTGCAAAGCGAATTATGCGTAACAAGAAATTATTCTTGTTTTTATTCTTAACCTAAGCGACAGTATCTGAAGTAACTTACGACTACGCTACTTTTAATTTAATTCTCAGTTCTCCTACTGATGAGACCTGGAGAAAAGGGTGAAACTAGACCTAGTGACCCTTCTCATAATGCATAGCAATCAGGACCGACCTTCTCTATAAAGGGACCCAGGTGCAAGAAACCTTTTGGAACCCTAAACTATTTTTCAAAGGTAAAAATTAAAGGATTCGAAATAAACGTATTGTAAAACCTCTTACCTGCAAATGATTTTGGCACAGGAAAAAAAAAAAAAAAAAAAACACATTCGAAATATAATACGTTTCCGCAAATGTGGACCGACTGTGCCCACTTGATCGTGGGGCCCGGGTGCATTGTACCCCCGAGATGGCCGGCCCTGATAGCAATATACACGTCCGAAAGGAAGTGTGCTGTGCATTAAGAGATACTAGGGTAATTTGATGTGAAGTAATTTGCCTCCATATTGAAGTAGTCTAGTTTGAAATTATTTTCCGTGCTTATGCTTGGGCAAACGATAAAAACATGATTATAATTTATTAATATTAAAATTGGTTTATAATTTAAATTATTATAAACAAGACAATATAATGGCTGTTGTTTCGTCGGCTTTTCAATATTATAAAAAAAAATCCATGTGTCTAGCCGAAAGTTATTATTAGAGGTCTCTTTTACTTTTATAACTAAGGGCTAATAAGTGAAGTCTTTTTTACTCTTATAACTAATAACCAATAAAATCCTTTATTATTAAATAAAATAATTTATTTAATCTTATACAGCAAAGATATTAAAAGAATATTATTCACCTCTCCCTTCTGTGTGGGAAACTTCCGCGTCATAGGTAGAGCTACCAGTTTGTTACGTAATGTTCATAAGAGAACGGTTGGTTTGGATAGTATTGGCGCATGGGCAGCTGACTCTAAATTGTAAGCTTATATGTGCAAATGAATACTACATTGTAACTTGGATTGATTATATGAGTAATGCAGTAGTAGCATCAATATCCTGATTTTGTGTGGATTATAAAGATATTGAATTTCTCATGTATTCTCAATGGTCGGTAGATTTTGGGTAATTTACTCACTGTTTTTATTATGAGATTTTTCTCTCAAGGGATGCATTACATAAACGTTGGTTCATGACATTACAGACTCTAGATATATGAATTATTACTTTTCTCTTGGCACAATGACACGAAGTACACGTGCATAGTGATATCATGACGAAAGTTCGTGACCTACCCATGAGAAGCTGGAAGAACGAGAAGTCATGCTATCGGATGCACGTGACTTTTCGTACTTTTGAGATATCCTCTTCCTCTTAATTACCACCACCCAACTCCATCGACGCAAGATTGAGAGCGGGATTTTAGAAGTGATTATGTTGTGTAATGCTGGAAGGCAGCTGGTTCGGTTACCGGTTATGATCTCTAAGGCGTGGATTCTGTATGCGGCGTCAAAAGACAAAAAAATGCCCGTCTGTCGCATTGCTTGTTATTGTTCCCAAGGATGCTGTAAAGGAGTAACAACATATCTGCACGTGGGGATCGTTAACGAGAACTACCGTAGAGTGCCTCTTAGGTGATGAAAAGACATCTGTATGAGTTTCGCCTGCAAAGAGAACCCCCCTTCCCTAAGAAAAGATATGAGGACATGAATGGGAATAATAGACTGCAATAATTTAACGTGTGTTTTATGATCTATTATATGTTATTTGAGTTAAAACTTTATTTAAAGAAGTATTATTTATGAATATTTTATATTTTATAAATGCGATTTTTTTTTTTTTTTAATTTTAAGCAGAAGAAAATAAATAGTAATGAATAAACGATATACTCTTTCTTTTAAGGTTTCCGGTGATCAACATTCATATTTACGAATTTGGGGACACAAAACACACGTGTTGAAATGATTATTTTATTTATTATTAATAAAATAACACATGACGTTTCGACCCCTGTAGAGGTCATCATCAGAAAGAAACCTAGCTATATGCTCTTGCATTCTATAAAGGTAAATTAAATCTACGCTATTAATTGATCTTTTTCTTAGCCTGATGTCCAGTGATAATAAATAAATAATAATAAATAAATAAATAAAATTTAAAAAAAATTAAAAATAATAAAATAAAAATAAAAAATTAATAAATGAAAAAATAAATAAAAAAACTATAATAAACTCTGCTAAAGTCCTCCTGAACTAAGATTATTCTGGATTTGTACAGTTCAGATTGTTATACTACGATTTTCTTCTGGACTTGTACAGTTCAAGTTGCTATTGAATATTAAGGAGGGGAAAAAGTTTTTTTCTTCTTCTTAACATTTAACTATTCAGGTTGTTATACTAAACTGTACAAATCCAGAAGAATCTTAGTACAGGAGGACTTCAGCAGAGAGTATTGTAGTTATTTATTTATTTATTTTTATTTCAAAGAATGAAAACAGAAAGATTACCAAAACAAGCCTTAAACTACAAGCCATTAGGAAAAAGAAAACCAGGACGTCCTCTTAAACGATTCAACGATGACTTCTAAGGCTGGAACAGGCAATGCTAGGCCTAAATCCTTGATATGCATGATGATGATTTTTATTTATTATTATTTTTCCCCCTTTTTATTTATTTACAAGAGCCTTTGTAGCTCAGTAGAAGTGGCGTTTGCCCTCTACGGCGCTTGACCGCACGAAGAAAGGATTTGGTGGTTCAAATCTAGTCGCCGACTAGATGAAATTTTCCTAAGCCTTTTTTCGGCCAGTTCCCGAATTAGTCGATCTCTGGCACGGGCTGGCGGGTTTTTTCTCCCGGAAACTCGGGTTTTTCGTTCCCGTAAACTCAAGAAAATCGACCGTCGAACCCACACTATTTTCAGACATTAAATATAATTAATTTAATTTACATAGATTTAATTTATCTTTATAGAGCGCAAGAGCATGTAGCTTGGTTTCCTATACACATGTATCTTTCTGATGATGACCTCAATACAGGGGTAGAAACAAAATGTCAAAAAAATAAAAAATAAAAAATAAAAATAAGCAATTGGAAGAACAATGGTACATTGCGCCCTTCGATTGGAATAGGCCTAAGTTCGATTCTCGTTGCGACGGGAGGAATCTTTATCTGGACGATTTCAATCGAAGGTGAGTTAGCCGATCTCATACGGAGGTAGCAGGATTTTTTTTCCTGGAAACTGGTTTTTCATCCCGCATACATACAAATCGGCCCTTCAGAACACACGCAATTTACAGACAAAAAAATACTAGTTGTGGTAGTGGTGGAGGTGGGCGGTAGATGGCGTTGATGGAGATGATTCGTAGTAGAGGTTCGGTGTAGTGGTTGAGGCAGTTGTAGGTGTCCTCCCATGATGAGTCTTCAGACTCTGGAGGCGTCACGAATAATAATATTGTGTTAGGGTTAGAGACCACGAGATGGCGGCACTAGCTTGCCGCCTTCTTCACTGCGTACCGATGAATCAGTTATAGCCCTGGGCCAGCTATCTCTCTGATTGGCTACCAGTGGAGATTGAACTACCCACTCAGTCTCCAAAAATTAGATAGGGTAAATGGCCCCCCGCCTACTCCCTATATACGGGAACAACACAGGCATTAGTGATTTTTGTTATTTATTTATTATTATTATTTTTTATTTATTTATTAATTTTTTATCACTAGAGGTTAGGCTAAGAAAAAGATCAATTAACAGCATAGATTTAATTTACCTTTATAGAGTGCAAGAGCATGTAGCTTGGTTTCCTATACACATATCTTTCTGATGATGACCTCAATACAGGGGTCGAAACAAAATGTCAAGTGTTATTTTATTAATGATAAGTAAAATAATCATTTCAACACATGTGTTTTGTGTCTCTAAATTTGTAAATATGAATAAACGATATAATTAATAAAATCCAATTTAAAAATTTTGCTTTCTTCAAAGAATAAATTCCAGAAGCTCATTTTTATCTCTGACAAGTATGCAATATACAGTTAAACTGAAAATTAATAAACTTTCCAGAAATGAATACACTTCTGGAATATTATTTCCTGAAGTAAATAAGCCTCCTTTGGTTGTGAACGGAGTGGGATGAGTTGCCGTTGCCTGACTCATATGGAGTGTTTTATCTGAAAGGAGTTCAAGGAGAGGTATGATAGATATTATTTTCAATATACCTCCATGGAGTCATGAGACTCATCATGGGAGACTCACTCTCACATGTGCAGCTAATCGTACCTTGACTTAAATGCATTCACTGTCCCTGCACTCTCCACACTCTCAGGCAATGCATTTCAATCACTCACCAGTCCATCCAAAAAATCTTCTCCTTACTCCATTGCTCGCATCCACATTATACAGCTTTCAGGGATGGCCTCTCATTCTCCCTGTCTCCAGATATTTTATGAAAAGTCTCATCCACATTAATCTGGTAATTACCCTTACCAGCTTATACATCTCAATCATCTCTCTCTTTTCTATCCACTAGGCTCTGTAATTTGCATTCTCTCAATCTGCTCTCATATTCCAGAGACCAGAAACCAACTTAGTCATCTCTAAACAGTGGTGCACCCAGGGGGGGGGGGGGGGCAAGGGGCCTGGCACCCCCCAAAGAAAAAGGGAAAAAAACACAAAAATTTTCCAGAAATCTTTTCCATAATTAAAATTAATTATTTTTATTTATGTTGTGTCATGTCTTTTATTTCTATACTACTTATGAATTAGCAGTCACATAAGGTGGAAATACCCTATAGCTCTCGGGAATCATGGCAGCTGTGAACACAAGGAAAACGAAATAGTGCTCAGGTGGACTGAGCACTACTTTGTTTGTCCGAGCTCAAGTTGTGGTATAAAAAATTTGAAAACCATTTACAATAGCTCCATGCAAAAATGTCATTGATGCAGTTTCAAAGTGTGACAAAATGATATATCCTAACATCTATAACTTATTAAAAATATTTGCAGTGCTTCCAGTAACAACATGCGTCAGTGAGAGGCCATTTCCTACTTTATGCCTTTTAAAAACTTATTTAAGATCTACTATGACATAATCACGATTGAACAAACTGGCTTTGCTATATATATATATACACAGAAAGATTAATGGAACCAAGACTGAAGTAATTCAAGAGCTTTGTAAAAAGAAAAGAAAACTGGATTTTATTCTTTAAATAAATTTTTATAATCACCTAATGAATTTTATTGAATTTGAATTAAAAATATTTTTATCCATTCAACTTGGCTCCCCCCCCCCCCCCCAAGATTAAATCCTGAGTGCACCACTGTCTCTGAATCATCTCCTACATCTCATCATCCTTTTGAAAACCTGTTGGACCAAATTGTGCATAGTAATCAAAGCATCATAACTTCTACATGTCATCGTTCTCCGCATCATTCTCATAATCCACTGTGACATCTTCACAATTTTAGCAAAATATCCATAAAATTTCAAATCATTATCCCCTACAATGCCAAAACCTTCATCTTCTCAACCAAAATATTCCTGCAAAAGAAGAATTGGAAGACCAAGAAAGCAATAGCATAAGACCGAAGCAAGGCACTTGGCCTAAAATCCATGATAGGAAGAACATCTATTTTTAACATATTCTGGAAAACTAGCTCTAGAGAGCAAACATGGAGCTTTTTCAAGACATCCAATAGGCGGGGGGGGGGTCCTCACACCAGGCAATGAAATTCATCTCCCACCTAAAGACAATCACAAACATCTATACCCACAATGGGATTCTAACCCACATCCAGTTGGTTGGAGAGTGGGTACGCTAACCATATGGTCAACCAAGCTGGCAAAATTTATTATTATTATGTGACACTTCAGGGAGTCCGAGGACTCGTGGGAAGACAGACCACTCTGCTACATCCAATTCACTGTCTTCCCTACTTGAATCTCCAACTATGATGCTATTACCATCAGTAATCAACACCATCTACTGACCACCACAAATAGCATTTTTTGTCTGTAAACTGTGTGTGTTCTCATTGCTGATTTGACTGTATGAGAGATGAAAACTCAGTTTCCAGAAGAATAAAACCTGCTACTTCCATATGAGTTCGGCTGAATCACCTTCAGTTGAAAAAAGACCCATATCTTGTCCTGAGAATTGAACTCAGGCCTTTCTCAATGAAAGGGCATTAGGTCTAATTGCACTACAGAGATACTTAAAATATTGTGTGAATTGTTTGAGTCTCCCACGATAAGTCTTCAGACTCAATGGAGATCAGGGCCATCGGTGGATTAGATCGTGTCTTGAGGCAAACAATTAAATATCGCCCCTGATGGATTGTAAGACAAAAGTATAAGAAAATCTGCAATTACTATTTTGTTTTTATTACAAGAGAAACATTAATGCAAAATGATTATATAATAATATTAATTAAACATTTGCTCTATGGGGATATTGCACAATAAAACTGTTTATAAGCTCTTCTAAATTTAAAGTATAAGCTTTGTCCATCTCTATTGATATAGTTGCTAGACCAACCAATCTTTCTTGGGTCACTGCTGTTTGCAAATGATTTTTAATCAGTTTAAGCTTGGAAAAACTTCTTTCCACACTTGCTACGCTAATAGTAATTGTTAGAGTAGCGACAGTGCCTATGGCAATATTGCTGAACAAGAGCTGTTATTAAGCCATGCTGTGAGGCAGGCTGCCTCTATGGTACACCCTGTCAACAGTACTGATGGAGATACCCATATAATAATAATAAAATTTTTGCAATAGTGGAAATCAGACCTTTTGGTGTGCTTTTGATTGTTACACTGTGATTACCATTCATTATGGTAAAATTATGGATACCACTATTTGCATTGGAGTAATAACTTCAATATAAAATAAAATAATTACCAGATGTTTTGGCAGATTAGAGGCAGAGCTGGAGATGATAGTGCTCTCCTGATAAGAAATCAGAAGAAAATAATTTTGTGAATTTTAGCTGAATAACAAAACAAAATCTATAATATTTTATTATAATATTAATTAAAATGATGAAATAAATATTATTATTAGTATAAAGGCTCATCATCAGAGGTCCATTAAAAAATACAAAGAAACATTAATCGACAATTATCAATACCTGTATAATATTTTCATATTTTGCCTTGAAACCGTTCACCAGCAAAGCACACACAACTGATTCTGGTAATCCATTCCACTCATTCACCACTCTCCAAGCAAAAATTCTAGTCCTCACTCTCTTACTAATCACATTCTTCCTCAGTTTCCATGGATGACCTCCTTTATACTGAAATATTTCATCCACATCAATCCTATACCCCCCACCCAACCCCAAACAACTTATATATTTCTATATCATATTCATTTCTGATTTATCCACCTATCAACCAGCTTTAGAAAAACTGAAGTAAATTATATTGATTAAAGAAAAGTTGAAAATTCTTAGATATGTTTTAATGTTCCCTCAACACCACTTCTATTTGTCAATCTTACTTCTCAAAGCTAGTCTCAATTTGATAGTGCTATCAGTATTATCAAGGACTTTTTGTGAGAAGACACTATGCCACACATCCTTTTTTTTTCTAATTGCATGTGTTCTCTGGCTAGTTGACCTGTATGCCTTGGGAAAAACTCTGCTGCCTTTGTGTGGGATTGGATAATTTGCCTTCAACTGAAAAAGCCATATAAAGATTTCTCTCATCATTGCAAATTATTATTATTGCATAACACCTCCAAGGACTCACTGTGGGAAGGCACTCTCCTCTACTCTACACATCTCACTGTCTTTCCTACTACTTATTCATATAAAGATTCCTCTCATCAATGACAAGAATCGAATGCATGCCTTTTCCAATCATGAGGTGCAATGTCTTGCTGTTTTTCCAATTATGTCATTATTATTATTGTACGGGCACCTCTATGGAGTCTAAAGACTCAGCAGGAGACCTAAATTAACCATACAATCTATCATACTCCTACTTGAACCCATGAACAGACAGAAACATTCACAAATGATCTGGCAACCTATTCTACTCATTCACAACTCTCTAAGCAAAAAATTTAGTCCTCATACTCCTACTAACCACATCTTTATTCAACTTCCAGGGATGAATACTTGTTCTATCCCCTCAAGCCAGTGCTGAAAAATTTCCCCTGCATCAATCTTATAAAACTTTTTTACTTAAATGCAACTTAAATGCTTTTATCATATCTTTTTTTCCCTCTTTTTTTCTTAATAACCAACTTCTGCAATCTACACACCCTCTATTTAGTCTCATAGGGAACATTCCATAGACCACTCATCATCTCAATTGCTCGACTCTGAATCTCCTCCACTGCTTCCTCATTCCCCAAGAAACCTAGGAGACCAGACCTGAGCACAGCAATCCAGATGTGGACTTTTCAAAGCCTTATAAAGTGGAATAACAACTTTCTTATCTCTACTTGGTCATGTGTTCTTCAGTAGCCAAGTAATCTTATGGACTACTTTAGCAACCTTACCAATATGTTCTCTAAACTTTAACTCTCTATCACCACCCTAAATCTTTAGCTTCATCTATTTCCAGGAGTACAGTTCCATTAATGTGGTACACAGCTTGTATTCTATTTATCCCAAAATGCATAACTTTACATTTCTCTACATTAAACTGACACTCATTATCTTTTGCCCATACTGACTGCCTGTTTAAATCATCCTGTAAGCTCTCTATATTGCCTTGATTAACTATTCTTCTTCTTCTTCTGCAGCTTCTCCCACTTAAGTAGGGTCACTGTTGATGATGATTCTCATCCACATCCTTGATTAACTATTACTCTACCTAATTTTGCATCATCAGCAGCAAACAACCGAATATTTCCTTTCATGTTATTTCCTATATCATTTATATACAAATTAAATAGTAGCAGTCCCAGCTCTGAACCTTGCAGCACACCACTAGTCAGCCTGTTTTCATCTTCATTCTGCCCCTCCATATACCACTTTTTGTGTGGTTTATGGAGGGGCATACAGAGTTCCATGTTCTTTGTCAAATGCCTTTACAAACTCCAGCAGAATGACCGTGTAGCCATTTCCTTTATTCAACTCAGCTGTTATTCTATTATTAAAAGTTAGTAAATTACTAAGACATGACTGTCCAGTACTTTTACTACCACTCCTGAGATAATGTTGGTCTATAAGACAGGAGAGATTGAAGGAGTGGAAATGAATGTGGAAGTGAGTGGTATGAGTATAGATAATGAGAGAATGGGTGTGCAAGAGGAGCATGGAAACGGGGAGGCTCAGGGTGGACAGGGATACACAGCGTGAGAAAGGTGGATGCTCTAAGAGGAGGTGAGAGAATGTGTGGGCAGGAAAGTAATGGGATGATCAGGGATCAAAAGGAAACAGATGGAATTGCAAAGGGTTCTAAAATGAAGAAGCAGAAAGGGAAATGGCCCCACTCCAGCATGGAGAGATCACATCGAGTGAGTGGTATCAGTGGAACTAGCTGTAGATCCAGAAATGAGTTGTTGTGTTTGTATACCAATGCTAGAAGTATAAGAAACAAGGCGGATGAAATGGTTGCACTAATTGCGTCTGTGCACCCAGAGATTGTCGGAATAAGTGAGACATGGTTAGATGAGGATGACATCCTGACAGGAATAGAGATGGAAAGGTATGATGTGTTTCGTGAGGATAGAAGGGGTAAAAAGGGAGGGGGAGTGCTATTGATGATAGAGAAAGAGTTATGTCCATACAAGGTAGAGATGCAAGAGGGAAATGGGGCCAGTGGTTTTGAGGCAGTATGGTGTGAGATAGAGGTGAATGGAATCAAATACTTGGTGGGATGTTGTTATAGACCTGGTAATGTGGATGGTGGTGATAGTGAAATGTATAGTCAAATAAGCCAAGCAAATAAGAAAAGGGTGATCATTATGGGTGATTTTAATTATGGCAATATAGACTGGAATGAAGAGATAGCAACTGGAAGTAAAGAAAATGAGTTTCTTGAGTTTTTGAGGGATAACTACCTCAGACAGTATGTAACAGAGGGCACAAGAGGATTAAGGGTCTTGGATTTAGTCATCTCATCGGAGGATGTAATTATCAATGAGGTATCAAATCATCCACCAATTGGTGAAAGTGACCATGAGGTGATTACTTGGGTGGTTGCCAGCAGTGCAAGGACCCCTGTGAAAAAAGGGTATATGTGGAACTACAAGGGGGGTGATTATGAAGAGCTCAGGAGACAGCTTGCAGGTGTAGCATGGAATGAGGAGTTAGCTGGAAAAGAGATCAATGCAGCTTGGGGGATTTTCAAAAAATATTTAGTGGATGCAATGTCTAAATGTATACCACGGGTGAGAAGGTTAAATAAGTTAGGTGTGAGATGGATGAATAAAGAGATTAAGCATGCAATACAGAGAAAAAGGGCATTGTGGAGGCAGCATAAGAGAAGTGGAAGTAACCAATTTCATGAGTTCTACAAAGACCAGGCAAGGAGAGTGACTTGGTTGGTGAGAGTAGCTAAAGAGAGGTATGAACAGCAGTTAGCTAATGAAGCTAAAACGAATCCTAGGGAGTTTTTTCGATATGTAGCCAGCAAAAGAAAGAATGATTATGGAAGGATGACATTGATTGGAGGAAATGGTATAAAGACAGCTGTTGCAGAATGTGTGGTGGAGATACTTAATGAGCAGTTCATAAAGATCTTTCAATCTTGTGAATGTGACTTCATGGAGAGATTAAGAGCAGTTGATGACGGGGAGGAGAGACTGACTGTAAGTGAGCAAGAGGTGTTTGGGGAGTTGAGTAAACTAGATGTAAATAAGGCTGTGGGACTTGATAATATATCACCGCGTATTCTGAAGGAATGTGCCAGAGAGTTGACACCTGCCTTGACATATTTTTTTAATACGAGTCTTGCACTTGGTCAAGTCCCTAAAGAGTGGAAGGAGGGCAAGATTGTGCCACTTCATAAAGGAGGTGACCGAACTCAAGCATCAAACTATAGGCCTATCTGTGTGTCAGGTGTTGTGGTTAAGTTGTTGGAGAAGTTTGTGAGAACTAGGATCCAGAGTTGGGTTGACAACAATGGTATAATCTTTGATGGACAGCATGGATTTGCTAAAGGGAGGTCGTGTTTTAGTAATCTACTTACTTATTACAATAAAGTGACTGCTTCCTTGGACAGAGGAGAAGGATACACAGTAATATACTTGGATTTCGCAAAAGCTTTTGATAGAGTACCTCATGATAAGTTGACAGTCAAACTAGAGCAGATGGGGTTGGATATTAGATTAGTGCATTGGATTGGAGACTGGCTATCTGATAGGTATCAACAAGTTGTGTATGGGGGTGCAATATCCAGGAAAAGGAAAGTCACTAGTGGAGTGCCTCAGGGATCTGTTTTAGGGCCATTACTATTTAACTTGTATATTAATGATATTGGCGAAGATTTGGATGGAGATATTCAGTTGTTTGCAGATGATGCAAAGTTGGGACGAACCATAAAGAGTAGTGAAGATGTTGTGGCCTTGCAAGAAGACTTGAATAAATTGAGTGATTGGGCAAGCAAATGGGGATGTGAGTTTAATGTTGCAAAATATAAGGTTTTAAAATTTGGAAAACAAAGATGGGATGCAGAATTTATGCTTGGTGAGAATATATTGTTGGAAGTAGAGGAAATAAGAGATCTGGGAGTGATAGTGGATAAGGATCTAAAATTTAGGGGTCACATCGCCAAAATTGTGAAGACAACACAAAGACTTCTGGGAATGATGAGGAGGACACTGACGTGTAGAAGTAGGGAGATTCTTGTTCCATTGTATAAGGCTTTGATTAGGCCACGCATGGACTATTGTGCCCAGATTTGGTCACCTGGTTTTCAGAAGGATGAAGAGATGTTGGAAAGGGTCCAAAGGCGACTGACTAAGGTAGTTTCTGACCTCTGGAATGTCGAGTATGAGGAAAGATTGAAAAGATGTAATTTGCAGAGACTAGTGGAGAGAAGGAAGAGGGGAGATATGATGGAGACCTACAAGTTGGTAAGGGGTTGCTATAGGAATCAATGGTGGAGAAGTTCTACAGCGAATAGTGGGAGATCAGGGGAGAACCAGAGGTCATCCCTGGAAACTGTATAAAGAGGGTGTGAGTAGGGGAGTGAGAGGCAGGTTTTTTTCGTGCAGAGTTGTGAATGATTGGAATGCCTTGCCTGAGAGTGTGGTGTCTGCAAGGAGTTTGAATGTGTTTAAGACCTGGTATGATGAGATGTGTGTGAGATAAAAGGACCTCCTAGATGAGTCTTTGACTCCATGATGTCTTGTTTAATAATAATAATAATAATAATAATAATAATAATTTGCTATTGCAGTCTTAGAACCTCCCTTATGCAAGGGAATTATTTTGCCCTCTCTCACTTTGGAACACTACCAGATTAGATTTAAAGAGCCTAATCAGAGGATCTTTTCCAGTTAAATGGTACATTGCCCCATCATTTATCCAAATGCACTACAGAAGCACTTTGAAACTAGGAAAAGAAAAGTACATTGTTTTTGTTTAGTGATGTATTCAGAGAATTCTCCAACATAAATGTCACATTTCAGAGTATTTGACTTGACTATCACAACTGCTTCTGCCAGATCTTTTATTTGGAGGTGGCAGGGTTTTTTCATTATACAGGATGAAAACACTTTGCAATTAATGGAGATATGTAGGTTTCATTTGCTTTGGTCATTCTAAACTAAACTAAGTCTGCCAAAAGGCAGTCTCAAAGTCTTTTGAATGGCATTATTGATGGGGAGTTTATTAATTTCTTTGGAACACTTCAACTTTCAGTAATATATTCAGTTTATGTTTTTAATTTTAATTAAATCCATAGACCCGAGCCTCCGTAACTCAGTCAGTATAGACAGAGCCCCTAGTTTGGAAAGACCCAGGTTTGATTCCTGTCTAAGACGTGAGGAATCTTTATCTGGTCTCTTTCGACTTCAGGTGAGTTAGCCGGTCTCATACAGAGGTAGGTGATTTTTTTTCTCCTGGAAAGCCAGGTTTTTCATCCCCCATAACAGGCAAACTGGCCCTTCGAACACATGAATTACAGTCAGAAATACTCCTTAGGGGATACAGCAAGGAGTGACAATCCAGCTGCATTAATTAGCTGTAAGTCTCCCCTTGGTAGGGGTGGGGGGACTCAACTCATCCTAGATTGGATGGATGAGGGGATATGATGATGATGATAGACCCTTTGCTCAAATCATAAAGGAATTACCTCTGCATTCTATGCGTCTGTCTTTTATTTAAATAATACTGAAATAACTAAGTTGAAAAATTATATGATTAATCATATAATTGCAAAAATGGAAGGCCAGAAATGCTTTGAAGAGGAGAATTGCATTTGACTAATTCAAATAGCTCAGTTATAGCAAATAATAAATTGGATAAACAAACATGGTTACTTGAAATTTTTTTAAATATTAATAAATATTAACATTATTATCAACTAATAGTAATGTTATTAGTTAATGATTTTAATACTTTTTTTAAAAAAATAAAATTGTTTCAAGTAACTTTTCTTTTTAAACATTTCATTATTATTATGGTAACGTAAGTTTAAAGTATAGATGCAAAAAATTAAAGACCTGTGACACCACTCTTAAAGTGCTGCCTTGTTCTGAACACAGCTTTAAATCAGATACAAGATGTTGCATCATGCCATTGAAGCTGATCCAGTTATAAGTACTTGCAGAACTCAGCATGTGATGGGATCATAAACGTTTGTATCCTTATAACCTGCTTATCAAACTTAACAGATATTGAAATATTCAGCAGAAACTGACACCAGAGCTCAAGATTGGATTGACAAATATAGAGAATGTCTCAGCATGACTATTTTGTTAAATGAATTGTTACATCTAATAAAAATGGGTCTAGTTCAAAATCCAAACATAAAATCATTAAATCATCCTGGATGAACCAGGACTTCTGGTCTAATAAGATATCATTTTGCTTAGAATTTTAAGAATGTTGTACACTTTAAATTATTTTAGAAGGGTGTGACAGATTGTAATAAACCACTGCTCTCTCTCTGCATACTTTGTTATATTGTTGAAAAATTGTCTTTGTCCAATTATATAGTTTAAGTACAAGAAGCTAAGGAACTGGAGATGGAGCTTTTCCTTCACCTAGCATACAATCCAGACCAGAAACCACCAAATTGGTGTTATTCCCAGCTCCTGTACAGATAGTATTGCACTTGTGTTGAAGACGAGGCCTCACTATTGAAGGATTGTATAGCTTGAGGCAAAGATGGATCGTGATCATGCAATATAATAGATGACTAATGTTTTTCAAGTAATTTTGTGAAGTAATAAAATAAAAATGACTGAAATATATTCTTGGACTGAAAACATTGTTTTTTGAATGCTACAACTGTTACTCTGTCATTTTTAAAATTAATTTTTGAATTCTTGATTTGTCTGTATTTGCTAGTTAATATTTCCATTTAATTATGAGAGTAATTTTTGCATTTCTTTTGTTGTAGCATTCTGGTTGCTAGATTTAATCACAGAAATTGTTGCCTTTTAATTCTAATGATACATTTGTCAGTTTTAATACTTTCTATATGACACTTATGTCATCAATCATAATTTTTTCCTAGTAGAGATAATTGCATGCAATATTTCATTGTTACAGTTGTCAAAGTAAATTTAAAGCATTCTTTTTGCTGACTTAATTAAAATCATTTATAATGAGTGTGATATGTTTCATGTAAATGTACTGCTCTTTTTACTCTCAGGTGGTTTCATTATTACTCAAAAGGGTGTGATACAACCAGTTATTGGACTCTGATAAATATGCTCAATTAGCTCTAAATGGACATTAAGATAATTACAATTAGCTATTTTACAAAAGTTTATTTTAATTAATTTTTACCTAATTCATTTTGCTGAAACATTTTACCAATTCCCACATCTCATTTCAGCATCAGAAAAGATGAATGTTGTTCATCTGACCCATAAATACCAATGGTAGTCTCAGCTTTAGGCTCTTGGAAACAGTGGATTGTGCCGAGGTGAACAAATTATGCGTCGCTGGAGGTTGAGTGCTGCAGCATTTTTGGTTGTATGCACTGTACCAGCTTTGCTACTATTGTATCTGGCATCAACAGAAGAAGGTTTGTTTTATTTCAAATTAATGATTTTCTCTAATGCCTTTGTACAAATTTGAGAAATTGCTTCTTTGGTCTAATGATGTTGATTTACTTTGTTTCTTATCACAGGATGTTTGCATTCAAAAGAGGTTAATCAGTAAAAAAAATTCTTTTGATAAATTTTTTGAGTGCTCACTAAACAGATTATATTAAATCATCAAAAGAATTTGGCTTTGGTGATTTAATGTAATCTAAATTCTAACATCTTTTTGAATATGAAAAATATTTTAATTATAATTAGGAAGCATATAAATGGAGTTCAAATATTATTTATTATCTTAAACTAGTATGATGAACTGTCATTACATTCATATAAAGGACAGAGAAAATATTATTTTGTATGTTATATGCTTTATGAAGTATATCGCATGGAACAAACCATTTTTTTTCTCTAATAACACTTAATTATTGTTATACCAAGAATAGATTTAGCATTAGAATTTAGTTGCAGAACTAAATTCTAATGTTATCGCGTTGTTGTGTGTCAAGTTCTCATGAATGCAATTTGCTATGTTGAAGAAAATTTTTTTGAAAGTTTGGATGGGTTATAGTCTTCATTAACAAAAGCAAACTTTCCTTTTCTGATAATAGAAAGTGCAGATAAGCATCAAGAGAATGATCATCAAAATTTTCTCAACATAATCACGTTACTAGTTTTAAGATATGAAATATTGCTTTTTTTTTTTTTTAGTTCTATACCAGTTTCATATCATACCCTTCCATCTCTATTCATGTCAGGATGTCATCCTCTTCCAACCATGTCTCACTTATTCTGATAATCTTTGGGTGAACAGATGAGTTGACACCTGCCTTGGCATATTTTGCACTTGGTCAAGTTCCTAAGTAGTGGAAGGAGGGTAAGATTGTGCTACTTCATAAAGGAGGTGATTGAACTCAAGCATCAAACTATAGGCCTATCTGTGTGTCAGGTGTTGTGGTTAAGTTATTGGAGAAGCTTGTGAGAACTAGGATCCAGAGTTGGGTTGACAACAATGGTATTATCTTTGATGGATAGCATGGATTTGCTAAAGGAAGGTCATGTTGTAATAAGTAAGTAGATTACTTATTATTACAATAAAGTGACTGCTTCCTTGGACAGAGGAGAAGGATACACAGTAATATACTTGGATTTCACAAAGGCTTTTGATAGAGTACCTCATGATAAGTTGACAGTCAAACTAGAGCAGATGGGGTTGAATATTAGATTAATGCATTGTATTGGAGACTGGCTATCTGATAAGTATCAACAAGTTGTGTATGGGGGGTGCGATATCCAGGAAAAGAACGTCACTAGTGGAGTGCCTCAGGGGTCTGTTTTAGGGCCATTAC
Source organism: Typopeltis vanoorti (assembly GCF_054136105.1). Lineage (NCBI taxonomy): Eukaryota > Metazoa > Arthropoda > Arachnida > Uropygi > Thelyphonidae > Typopeltis > Typopeltis vanoorti. The sequence goes on along the minus strand of NC_143555.1, from coordinate 98,465,164 downwards.
TGTTTAACTTGTATATTAATGATATTGGTGAAGATTTGGATGGAGATATTTAGTTGTTTACAGATGATGCAAAGTTGGGATGAACCATAAAGAGTAGTGAAGATGTTGTGGCCTTGCAAGAAGACTTGAATAAATTGAGTGATTGGGCACGGAAATGGGGATGTGAGTTCAATGTTGCAAAATGTAAGGTTTTATAATTTGGAAAACAAAGATGGGATGCAGAATTTATGCTTGGTGAGAATATATTGTTGAAGGTAATAATAATAATAATAATATGTTTCTATCCACTTCTTCAGAAAAGTTTTGTTAAATATTAAGTTGGATAAAAGACATCTTTACTGTCTCAAGGCTAAATGGAATGGAATCATTACTTGAAGATGGTTTAACGATGGATGCATGATTTAGCTGACATACAAAACATAATACATGCCATATCTAAAATCTTCATATGTGTGTGTGATTTTTGATAGTATATGATAGGGTGTGGCTAAGTCATTGAAGTTTCTTGAAGTTTCTGATTCCTCTTCTCTATGTTATTGTTGTTGTTGTTATTATTGCATCACCCACCATGCCTGGTTTTTGTAATCCTCATGGAACTGGTTATTACCAGTTCCATGAATTATTACTTTTATGTTGCACCATAATGCCTTTTTTCTTAAATTCATTTCACACCTACCTTATTTAACCTTCTAATCTTTGGAATACATTTAGGCATTGTTTCTACTAGATAGTTCTTGAATATTCCCCATTGCTGCATTGATCTCTTTTCCAGCTAACTCCTCATTTCATGCTACACCTGCAAGCTGTCTCCTGAGCTCTTCATAATCACCACCCTTGTAGTTCCACATATACTCTTTTTTCACAGAGGTTCTCGCATTGCTGGCAACCACCCAGGTAATCACTTCATGATCACTCTCACCAATTGGAGGGATTGGACACCTCATTTATAATTACATCCTCTGATGAGATGATCAAATCCAAGACCCTCAATCTTTTGGTTGGAAAGATATGAGTTCAAATCTTGCCTGGGGCATGAAGAACAATTATCAGGAATTTTCAGCTAAAGTAGAGTTAGCCCATCTCATATGGAGGCAGCAGGGCTTTCTCTCCTGGAAACTCAAATTTTTCATCACACAAAATAGATGCAAACTGACCAGAAGGACACTTACAGTTTTCAGCCATGTAGGCAATGCAAATAACTTGTATGGCAATTGAAAAGAAAAAAGCCATGAGAAGAGAAAGGAAAGATGTTATATGATGAAACATCTTGTTTCCACTTTGTGTACATAGAGACATTACTGAAGAATATCAGAGCATTACATGCAAATTGTTATTAGTTTAGATAGTTTTGTCCTTTCAATAATTAATTATGTCTCTCTCTCTCTCTCTCTCTCTCTCTATCTCACACACACACACACACACACACACACACACACACACAAGAGAGAAAAATCTTCATCACAATAAAGAAGTACAACCAGTCACTCAAGGTTTGGTTTTCAGATTTTATTTCGTTCAGATAGTTGAGGTATATTTTTCTTTAGTTAGTTTAAGAGTTCATAGTCATGAATATTACTTGTAAGGTAGTTACGAAACTCGAAGTGAATTAACTTCGAATAAAGTTTATTTTTTTAATCATTTGTGAATTTTAGTAAAATATAGTGTTTTAAACTTTCTTAACTGTCAGTTAAGAGATATTACATTTGACTGAATATACTTTCCAGATTTATTTTTATTATTTAAAGTATAATTTAGAATATATTTATTTAAATTGACATAGTTTGGAAAAAGAGTTTGAAATAGAATTTTTGGGTGTCATACTGGTTCACAGACCAGAGGTTGTATCATACATCCATGAAACAAAATTCTTTCCCTAAAAATTAATTTTTTTATTAATCTAAAAAATGCGTTATAAATATAATTTCCAAATTTTAAGAGCAAGAAAGGATGGATACTAAATTACTCATATAAGTATTCCTTTAAAATTTATTTCATTTTTAATTTTTATTTCATTTTTTTAGATGTTTCATCAGACAATCTGTTGGGATTTACTAGGCGAGAGGCAAAGCTTGCAGAACGAGTACGAGAAGTTGAGGAACAAAATCAATTACTGCGAAGGCAGCTTAGGTATGTACTCACACTCAATAATATTAATACAGCACCTGTCATATAAATTTCGTTTTTTACCAACAATTTCATAATAGTCATAGTGTTGAACCATTTTTAATTCACCTGCGGTAAGGGAAGTATTATCCTTCAGAAACCATTTATGAAATTTTGCTGAGGAAATCTTCAAGAAGACTTCCCAACTTTATTTGATATTAAAGGACAAAATGGGGAAGGCATTCTTATTGTTGTGTGAAATAACTTTTAATTCACTGCACATAAGGACTGGCCAATTGAATTTACAAATGGAACTACTATTGTAATTCATTGAGGTGCTTTAATGATATAGCATCGTACATAGCTGGAGTAGTATTTAAGGTTTTGAAAGTTAGTGAGGGCTAGGATCCAGAATTGAGGATGATAATAATAATAGGATTCTTCACAAGAGTCATCATAGATTTTAATGAGTGAAATGCAGTTTTCCAGCAAAAGAAGATTAGAAAATGGACATGGCGATCAAATGATGGAAAAACCAAGAACATGATCGATATGATTATGATTAAAAGAAGATGGATAACATCAGTACAGCAGTGTCTAACTTTTCAAGGAGCGGATATGGATTCAGATCATAGTTTAGTGATTGCAAACATCAAGTTGAAATTAAAAAGAAAATATGAACCCCATCATCAGAAATGAAGAGAGATACAACAAGAATAAGTGAAACAGAAATAGGAAGAAGGTACAGAACAGTGTTAGAAGAGAAACTTAAAAGTGTGGACAAAGAAAAAAATTCGATCTAAGAGTGAAAGGAGTAATGAAGGCAATAGAAGACACAGTTGAAGAAACAGTACCAGAAGAAGAGAAGATTAAGAAGTGGATTAGACAAGAAACACTGAAATTAGTACAGGAGAAGAGAATGTTGAAGATAAGAAGGATACATCAGAACAAATAGAGGAGCAATATAGAAGAAAGTGTAATGAGGTGAAAAAAAAAAAGCAGTCAGAATGAATAAGATGAAATGATTAGAAGTCCAATGCAGTAATATAGAGCAGCACTATGGAGAGCATAAAACTAGGGAGGTGTACAAAATGATTCTTGTTGATAGGCTTATATGTAGGTGACACATGACTATTAAATTATTTCAGGAAATTACAACGTATACTAAATATTAATTAAAAGAAAACTTTAATCAATACTTCTGCAAGCCCAGAATGGCTATATTGGTGAAACCGGATATAGTCTTTGTGTTCAGATATCCTGATATTAGCTGTCCTGCTTGTTTGGCCATAGTAGGACAGTTTACAGTTGCAAGGGACCTGGTATACTCCAGGTTGGTTTAGAGGAAGTGGCTGGTCTTTGGTGGAGCAGAAAAGGAATGCCCATTTCTTATATGGTTTGTAATAGTTTGTAACGTGGCTACAATATGTTAAGGAACATATTGTAGCCACGTGAAAGTGTGCTGAGCGCTTCAGGCTTCAAGGTAAATTACTGTGTTGAGTGGTAGTTGGGGTATGGAGGTAGAGTTCCTTTTCAGATTTTCAAATTTTTTGATGTGCTGGCATCGTATTTTTTAAAATTCTTTATCTGCTCATGACATGTCATAGAGAATCGTCCAAAGGTCATGATTCAGAGTAGAGGCAAGCTCTTCTTCTAAGGCACAAATAGCCTCATTGATGTCGGCCAAGAGACCACGGATAGTGGCAATTTGTTCGTGTAGTAGGGTGAAGCTAATGTACTTATAAATGCGGAGAGCCTTCTGTGAAGAGAAGAGGTACTTTCATTTCATACAATTTAGGATTACCTTATTATCCTGACAATATTTTAAGCAGATCAAATGATTTAGTTGTCTTGATATCTTCAGCTTTAATTTGCCGTATTGGCAGACCTTGCGTGCGATGGAATCTCTGTGGATGATAGTAATTCTTGTTGATAAGATTATATGTAGGTAACACATGACTATTAAATTATTTCAGGAAATTACAATGTATCCTAAATATTAATTAAAAGAAAACTTTAATCAATACTTTCTATATTTCGGCAGTGTTACATTGCCATCTTCATGGGAACATTAAACTATGATAAGGCACTAACAATGAGCAAATGAGGCTGAAGAGAGAGTAACTAATGTTGTTCCTAGAGTCCTAAAGTGCCACCAAGTGGTTGTTTGGGTTGTTGGGCTGATATTCTCATGATGCAAGCTTCCCAAATTTGTTGAGGTTTGGGAAGTTTTTTAGAGCTGAGGCTAATTCCATGAAAATCTTTCATATTTATATTTGCTGTGGTGTAGTAAAGTGGCTTTCTTCCATCATATTCTATGACAGGTGTCCAGAGCATGGTCCTCAGCCCAGAATGGCTATATTGGTGAATTCAGGCTGGCATGTAATCAGAGTGTCTAGGAAAGGAAGACTGTTGTTTTTTCTTTTTCCAAGATGAACTGGAATCTGGGACTTAAACTGAATATAATTGTTGTTTAAGTGTGTTAAGAAGATGTGGAGTGTGTGTGTGTTCGAGCCATGTGGTCAAATAGCAAACAGATCGTCCATGTAGCATAGCCAAAGAGTGGGTTTTTGTGGGGCTGAGTTTAAGGCTTTTTCTTCAAAAGTCTTCATAAAGAAGTTGGACAGGGGTGGGGAGAGTGGTGAACCCATGACTGTCCCTGCTCTCTGTTTGTAGAATTTTCCTTGCCAAACGAAATAGCCTGAGTTCATTGTGAACTGATATAGGGATAAAATATCGGGAGAAAATTTGGCTTTGATAGCATATCTTTGAGTGGATCATTTGTAAATAATGAGTAGACATCAAAACTGACCATTATGTCAGTGTAGAGATATCCTAAAGAAATATGACCTGATGACCTGTTACAAACCATATAAGAAATTGGCATCCCTTATCTGCTCCACCAAAGACCAGACACTTCCCGTAGATCTACCTGAAGTATACCAGGTCACTTGCAGTTGTAAATTGTCCTACTATGGCCAAACAGGCAGGACAGCTAATATCAGGATATCCAGACACAAAGACTATATCTGGTTTCACCAATATAGCCATTCTGGGCTTGCGGACCATGCTCTGAATACCTGCCCCAGAATACGATGGAAGAAAGCCACTTTACTAAACCACAGCAAATATAAATATGAAAGATTGTTCATGGAATCAGCTTCAGCACTCCCCACCCCTGGCCAACTTGGTTATGGAGACTTTTGAAGAAAAAGCCTTCAACTCAGCCTCACAAAAGCCCACTGTTTGGCTACGCTACATGGGTGATGTGTTTGCTATTTGGCCACATGGCTCGAACACACTCCACATCTTCTTAACACACTTAAACAACCAACACCCCAGATTCCAGTTCACCTTGGAAATAGAAAAAGAAAAAAAAAACAGTCTTCCTTTCCTAGACATTTCTGATTACATGCCAGCTTGATTTCACCAATATAGCCATTCTGGGCTTGCGGTCCATGCTCTGGATTCCTGCCACAGAATACGATGGGAGGAAGTCACTTCACTACACCACAGGAAATATAAATATGAAAGATTGTTCATGGAATCAGCCTCAGTTCTAAAAAATTTCCCAAACCTCAACAAATTTGGGTGCATGAGACTACCCCAAATTTGGGAAACTTGCATCATGAGAACATCAGCCCAACATTCAAGACAACCCAATTTAGTCTGCTAGTTACTCTCTTCAGCCTCATTTGCTTGTTGTTAGTGCCTGCATGCAGGCACTAACAATTTTCACAAAAAATTTTCATAGTTTTAGGTTCTCATGAAGATGGCAATGTAACATTGCCAAAATATAGGAAGTATTGATTGAAGTTTTTTTTTAAATTAATATTTAGTATACGTTGTAATTTCTTGAAATAATTTAATAGTCATGTGTTACCTACATATAAGTTTATCAACAAGAATTATTATCATCCATGGAGATTTCATTGCACGCAAGGCCCGTCAATACGGCAGATTAAAGCTGAAGATATGAAGACAACTAAATTAGTTGACCTGCTTAAAATGCTGCTGGGATAATAAAGTAATCCCAAATTGTGTGAAATTAAAGCCGTTTCTCTTCACAGAAGGCTCTCTGCATTTATAAGTGCATTAGCTTAGCCCTACTATGCGAACCAGTTACCACTACCTGTGGTCTCTTGGCCAACATCAATGAGGCTATTCGTGCCTAAGAAGAAGAGCTTTGCCACTACTCTGAACCATGACCTTTGGACAATTCTCTACGATGTTTCGTGTGCCCAACAATATCAGACTGGATGCAGCCAGCGTTCAGACCAAAGCAAAACCACCAAAAAACAACCTATCCAAGGTAAAATATAAAGTTCTACAAGAAATGAAGCATAACAGAGAAATAGTGATCACCAAAGCAGATAAGGGAAATGCCACTGTGGTGGTGGTTCTCAACCAAACATACTATACAGGTAAGCTTACTTCTTTATTGTTAGATTGGTCTACCTCCCTCCCTATTGAATATGATCTCACTAGCTCCCAAATCAGAACAGTCCAAAGACCCCTACTTCTCCATATATATGGACTACCAAAAATCCATAAACAAAATGTGCCATTACGTCCCATTGTGGATGGCATTAATTCCCACACATACAAATTAGCAAAACATTTAGCCAAAGTGCTCATACTATACTGGCAACACACCATCCCACATAAAAAAACTCAGCCCACTCAAAGATAATAGAAAACCTCTCACTCCAACACACTGACATAATGGGCAGGTTTGATGTCTCCTCCCTATTCACGAATGTCACATTCAAAGATACCTTAGGTCATCCAAGCCAAATTTCCTCCCGATATCTTAGCCCTATTCAGTTCACAATAAACTCAGGCTATTTCGTTTGGAAAGGAAAATTCTACAAACAGATAGAGGGACATCCATGGGTTCACCACTCTCCCCACCCCTGACCAACTTCTTTATGGAGACTTTTGAAGAAAATTCCTTAAACTCAGCCCCACAAAAATCCACTGTTTGGCTATGCTACATGGATGATGTGTTCACTATTTGGCCACATGGTTTGGACACACTCCACATCTTCTTAACACACTTAAACAACCAACACCCCAGCATCCAGTTCACTTTGGAAAAAAGAAAAAAACAACAGTCTTTCTTTCATAGACACTCTGATTACATGCCAGCCTGATGGATCCTTGGCTTTCTCTGCTTGCAGAAAACCAACTCATACAGGCAGATATGTTCACCAGCAATCCCTTTCCCTCAGAACAATATGGAGTTATAAAAACCTTATATAACAGGGTAAAATTAATCTGTTCAGATGAAAATGCCCTAACTACTGAACTAAACCACATTCTTAGCCAATGGCTACAATTCCCCCCAAAAATCCAGAAAATATTAAAACCAGTTACCCCCCCCCCTTTTCATAACAAAGATTACACTAAATCTATCACCATTCCTTACATCTGGGACACCTCTGAAAAGTTTACCAAAATCCTAAAGAAATATGACTTGATGACCTGTTGCAAACCATGTAAGAAATTGGCATCCCTTATCTGCTCCACTAAAGACTAGCTACTTCCCCCTACCTACCTACCTGGAGTATACCAGGTCCCTTGCAGCTGTAAACTGTCCTACTATAGCCAAACAGGCAGGACAGCTAATATGAGGATGTCTGAACACAAAGATTACATCCAGTTTCACCAATATAGTCATTCTGGGCTTGCGGACCATGCTCTGGATACCCGCCACAGAATATGATGGAAGAAACCCACTTTACAATACCACAGCAAATATAAATATGAACTTAAATATAAAGAGCCAATAGTCTTCATTTTGGCGATATAAACATTATTTAAATTAAGGGGATATTAAATCCCACATTGTTTTAAAACTGAATAAGAAACTCAAGATTGGAATCAGAGAGTTTCATGCCAAATATAGTATAGTAAACTATAAAGGTATCAGCAACTACTAGGGTGAGCTAATGCACATAGTCCAAGTCCATAGTACGAACTTGGGCAACTCACAGCAAAGGTGGTAAAGTTCTGATCGCTATTCTTGGTATTTTCCATAATGTAAAACACATTTCCTAGGAAATGTATGCTGTCATTACATTATGGTGGGAGGTCACTACCCAGACCGGTTTCAGACTTTATTGAGGCTTCATCAATGAGTTGCCCGAGTTTGTACTATGGACTTGGACTACGTGCATTAGCTCACTCTAGTAGTCGCCGATACTTTTATAGTTTACTATACTATATTTGGCATGAAACTCTCTGATTTCAATCTTTGAGTTTCTTATTCGGTTTTAAAACAATGTGGGATTTAATATCCCCTTAATTTAAATAATGTTTATATCACAGAAATGAAGCCTATTGGCTCTTTATATTTAAGTAACTTAATGGGTGCACCTTTTAGACAACTCGTATAACAGAGTATATAAGTTCTTTTCGCTATACCCTTTGGTATTAATTTGGTCTAGCTACTCACTGATGAAGCCTCAATAAAGGCTGAAACCGGTCTGGGTAGTGATCTCCCACCACAATGTAATAACAGCATACATTTCCTAGGAAATGTGTTTTACATTATGGAAAATACCAAGAATAGCGATCAGAACTTTACCACCTTTGCTGCGAGTTGCCCGAGTTTGTACTACGGACTTGAACTACGTGCATTAGCTCACTCTAGTAGTCACTGATACTTTTATAGTTTACTATGCTATATTCGGCATGAAACTCTGATTCCAATCTTTGAGTTTCTTATTCGGTTTTAAAACAATGTGGGATTTAATATACCCTTAATTTAAATAAATATGAAAGATTGTTCATGGAATCAGCCTCAGCTCTAAAAAGCTTTCCGAACCTCAACAAATTTGGGTGCATGAGACCCCCAAATTTGGGAAGCTTGCATCATGAGAACATCAGCCCAACAGCCAAGACAACCCAATTTAGCCCACTAAGGGACACCTTTAGGACTCTAGGAACAATGTTAGTTACTCTCTGTGACCTCATTTGCTCATTGTTAGTGCTTGCCTGCACTTATCATAGTTTTATGTTCCCATGAAGATGGCAATGTAACATTGCCGAAGTATAGGATACTTCCTAGTATTGATTAAAGCTTTCTTTTAATTAATATTTAGTATATGTTGTAATTTCCTGAAATGATTTAATAGTCATGTACAAAATGATTCGAACCATTAATAGAAGGTGGCAACCAAAACAGACCACAATTAAAGATGGAAAAGGCAAGGTATTGATGAATAAAGATAAAATTGTACAGTGGTCGACGAGATATAATAAATTTAGTTTAATCCTTTATCCAAGTGTAAGCAAACAAAGTTTGCACCTGAAGTATCTTCAGGACTGTGGCAATTCGTGGTAAAGGTGGACCAAGCTCACATCCCTCCTTGTCTCAGTATCTCCCATAATGCAAAGCACATCTCCTTGCAGACATGTATAATGCTATGCATTAAGGGAAGGGCCACTACCCAGACCGGTTTCGACCTTTATTGAATGTTCAAATACAGGTCAAACTCCAAAAATTCAGCATTGTTCCCCTCAGTAACAGGCTCACCCTGCCACTGAGAACTCTCAGAACCGGTTGGCTCTACACTGTGGCAGGCTCACCCCCACCACCGAGCAGAGCTGCTCATTTGCTCATATCTCATCCGAGGGGTAACAGCAACAGCTGTGCCTCAGTTAACTTCACAGGCTACATCATTGCCATTTATTACCCCCTCACCGAGGACTTGGGTAACAGCAACAGCCAAGCCTCAGTTAAAACTTCATAGGTTAAAACCCAGTTAAAACTACAGCATTGCCATTCATCACCCAAGCTTCCAACCAGTGTCGACCTTTATTGAGATCTCGTCAGTTGGAGCCAGACCCAGAAGTGGTGATACTAAGGCAGAAGCAATGGAGAAGTTCGTATTTACCTATACAAGTTGCCACAAGGTGTACCACCTTATTATTAAATTACTCTGGATTTAGAGAAAAAATTGTTGGAAGTTGTTTTCCACTTGGTTAGACTATAATAAATTTAGTTTAATCCTTTATCCAAGTGTAAGCAAACAAAGTTTGTGCCTGAAGTATCTTCAGAACTGAGTCAACTCGTGGTAAAGGTGGACCAAGCTCTGATCCCTCCTTGTCTCAGCATCTCCCACTGGCTCCCTCTGACGAGACCTCAATAAAGGTCAAAACCTGTCTGGGTAGTGGCCCTTCCCTTAATGCATAGCATAATACATGTCCACAAAGAGATGTGCTTTGCATTATGGGAGATACTGAAACAAGGAGAGATGAGAACTTGGTCCACCTTTACCACGAGTTGCCTCATTGACCTTGTGGCAACTCGTATAGGTAAATATGACTTTTCCATTGCTTCTGACTTAGTATCACCACCTCTGGGTCTGGCTCCCACTAACGAGAGCTCAACAAAGGTCGAAACCAGTTGGAAGCTTGGGTGATGAATGGCAATTCTGTAGCCCATGAAGTTTTAACTGAGACTCGGCTGTTGCTGTCACCCAGATTCTGGGTGTGTGGGGGGGTAATTAATGGCAATAGCGTTATACATGTCCGCAAGGAGATGTGCTTTGCATTATGGGAGATACTGAGACAAGGAGGGATGAGAGCTTGGTCCACCTTTACCACGAGTTGCCTCGGTCCTGAAGATACTTCAGGTGCAAACTTTGTTTGCTTAGACTTGGATAAAGGATTAAACTAAATTTATTATAGTCAAACCAAGTGGAAAACAACTTCGAAGGTCGACAAGATACTGTGGTGAGTTATATGAAGAAAAACTAGATTTAGATAGTGGTGGGAAACTGACTGAAGAATCGAAGCAGATATCATCACCAGGTAATGGGCGATATGGACATTTTAAGAGGAGAAGTAGAAAAAGCAATAGGATGGCTAAAACACAATCAGAGTCCTGGTAATGATAAGAGACACTGGAGAAATTATTAAATATTGTGGCAAAAGTTTTTTTTTTTAATTATTATTACGTGACACTCCATGGAGTCCAAAGACTCATCAAGGCAAGGCACCTACTCTACAACTCTCTGTCTCCATCACTCAATCCACCAATTACAATGAACCTCAACTAATATCATCATCATCATCATCATCTACACCAACTGCCATCTACTGCCCACCACTAGTACTTTCACAGAGAATCAAACATCCATGTGGTTACAGAAATGCACCAACTATGTAATATGGTATGAAAAGTAGGAAAATGCAGAGGATCAGGTGAAATCGATATTAGTGACATTATACAAGAAAGTAAATAAGCTAGAATGTGAAAATTATAGAACAATTGCTTTGACAAGTCACCTTGGTAATGTGATGATGATATTGACAGAAAGATTGAGAACACAATTGAAAGTATACCTTGCAGACGAGCGAGGAGGATTTAGGAAAGATAGAACTACAATTCAACAGATTTTGACAATGCAGTTAATAGCAGAGAATTGCTAGGAGAAAAAAAAAAAACATATATACTTGCTTTGTTGATTTTCAGAGGCATTTGACAGTATCCAGCAAAAGTGAGATTAGCAGTCCTAGAATCCTATGGAATTGGTAGAAAGCTAATAGCTATATTAAAAGATATGTATAAGAATGCAGTTGCAGCAGTTAGAATAGGTGATGATTTGGGGAAATGGTTTAGAACAAGCAGAGGTACTAAACAGAGGGGACCCAATATCACCAATCAATTTCATCGAAGTTACATTTAGAAAGAGCAATGGATAAAATGAAGGAAGATACAAATGGAATATCAGTACATGAGATGAGAATTAACAATCTGAGATTTGCAGACAACATTGTTATTATTGAAGAAGATGAAAGAGAGCTACAAAAAAACATTGCAACTGTTAAATGAAGAAGAAAAGAGATTTGGGCTTGTTATGAACTTGTAAAAAAACAAGTAAAAAAACAACAAAAAACAAGTTGTAAAAAATACAAGTGGATGGAATTGATATAGAAAATGTAAAACAATTCACATATTTGGGAAGTAAAATGACATATGATTTGGACTGTAAAAAAGAAATAAAGATCAGGATTGCAAAGGGAAGAACAAATCTGAAGGCCACAGATAACATTTGGAAAAGTAAAGTGATCAGTCTGCAAAAATAAGGAATCAAAAAGAATTTTGGCATTTGAAAGAACCTGTTACAGGAAGATTCTAAGAATAGGATGGGTACAGAAAATCACAAATGAAGAGCTCCATTGGAAGATACAACAAAGGAGAATCTAATGCAGAAGATTATACAATGGAAGCTGCAATTATTTGGACACATCTGCAGAATGAGTGAGGACCGGAAAATAAAGACATTCATGTTTGCTATTATGGATGGTGTAAACAGAAGAGGTAGACCATACAGAGAATGGATAGATGACATAAATGACTGTTGTGGAATGGGTTTACAGAAACTGTGACACTGTGCACTGGACAAGAAAGGTGGAAGAAGATAGTGAAGGAGGCATCGGACATCAACGGGCAGTGAGCCCATGGTTTGCGATGATGATGATGATGATGATGATGAAATACAGTTAGATGAGTATAATAATATACTGACAGGAATGTTAGTATATTATTATACTCATTATACAATATATTATTATAGATATGTATAGCATTTTTATGTGACAAAAAGAAGGAGGAAAGGAAGTGCTGCTGATTGCCGGCAAAGGTTGGTCGATTGGTAGAGCCTCTGCTACTAATGGCTCAGTTAAGTAAGTTGGAGTGTGGTTAGTAGTTGGAAGGGGACCAATCGTTCGATGCTGTTGGCACACTCTCCCTCGATGAGTCTTTGGACTCCCTGGAGGTGTCAAATAATAATAATAATAATAATAATAATAATTATAGAAGCAGAATTGTGAAAGATGGTGAGTGGGGAGAGGAATAGTGGCAATAGTTTTGAAGCAGTGAGGTAGAGCTGAAAACACAGTGCGATGTTCAGTAGTTTGTCATCTGCTTTCACATGTAGTAGAAATATGTAAGAAATGTTTAGTCAAATTAATATAGAAAAAAGAGTGTGTTCATAATGCATAGTTTCATTAGTGTGATAGGAGAGAATGAGAAAATAATAGTTGATAGTGTGGAAGGTGTGAGTGACTGTGAAAGTTTAGGAGATGGTTTTGTTTGGGAGAGTGAATTTAGATTAAGAGTGACTGACCTGCAGAGGGAGATAGATGAGTTAAAAGAGGAGGTGGAATGTCTTGTGAATGAGAGCAAAAGTATGAAAGATGAGATTAGGAGAATGGAAGAGATAGATGCAAGGCGAATCAGAGTAGGAGAGAGAGAGAATTTAGGGAGTATGAGTGAGAGGTATGGAGGTGCTAGAAGAGAAGAGAATGGAAACAGTAGAAGAGAGGGAATGAGAGAGGTATGGGAATGCTAGCAGACGAGAGGATGGAAACAGTAGGAGAGACGGAATGAGAGAGAGATATAGAAGTGCTAGAAGAGGAGAGAATGGAAATGGTTGGAGAGAGGGAATGAGAGAGATGTATGGGAGTGCTAGAAGAGGAGAGAATGGAAACAGTAGAAGAGAGAGGTATGGGAATGAAAGAAGAGGAGAGAATGGAAACAATAGGAGCAAGGGAATGGTAAGAGGTATAATGTATGACGACTCAATGATCCGTGGTGTTCAAGATAGGATGCATGAGGAGTGTTTGCCAGGAGGAACAATAGAAAGGGTGGCTATGGCAATTAAGAGAGGTGAAAGGGTGGATGAGATGATTGTGATGGTAGGAACGAATGACTTGAGTGGTAATATAAGTCGGGCAGCGAGAGATATGAGATTTTTGCTTGAGACTGTATGGAAAAAGACAGAGAGAGGAAAAATAGTGTGCGTGTTGCTTAGGTATGATAATGATGAGCTGAGCAGAAGAGCGGTGATATTGAATGGCATAATAGCGAGAATGTGTGACAAGAGAGGACTGGTATATGTGGTTGCTTGGAGTGCGTTTGAGGAAAGAGAGGAATTGTATGCGAGAGACCGTTTACATTTGAATGAGGAAGGACGTAGGCATCTGGAGAGATTGCTGTTCTGAACGAGTCAGTGTGTCCCAGGGAGGATGATAGCAGGGGTGGCCTCTTGTGGGAATGGATACTTGGGAGAAGGGAGACAATGTCAGGTGACACTGAGCCCAGTGGAGTCTAGAAGGGATAATGCTGGGTGTAGAAACAATGGCATTTATATGCTTTATACTAATGCCAGGAGTATCCAGAATAAGGGAGAGGAATTGGTGGTGCAGATAGCATCAGCCTGGCCAAAAATTATTGCGATCACTGAGACGTGGTTGACAGAAGGGGATATAACAACAGGAATAGAAGTCGCTGGGTATAGCATTTTTCATTAGGATAGGAGGAGAATGCGTGGTGGTGGGGTACTGCTTATGATAAGTGATGACCTATGTCCTCTAAGAGTGGAGAATTTGAAAGGAAGTGCGACAAATGATTTTGAGAGCGTATGTGTGAGGTAGAGGTAGGCAAGACAGGATATTTAGTGGGGTGTTGCTACAGACCCAGGAGCACAGAGGATGGGGACCAGGAGATGTTTAGACAGCTAAGTTTGGCAAGTGCAAGAAGAATGATTGTTATGGGAGATTTTAACTTCAGTAGTATAAATTGGAGAGAGGAAGATGCACGTAGCAATAGGGGAATGGAATTTCTAGAATTCTCGAGGGACAAATGTCTTAGGCAACATGTAACAGAGGGAACAAGAGGTTCAAAAGTTTTGGATTTGGTTATAGCATCAGAAGAGTTGATAATAACTGAGTTGACGTCTTTCCCACCAGTTGGAGAGAGTGACCATATGGTGTTGACTTGGAAAATGAATAGACATGCAGGAGTATCAAAGAGACGGGAACTTATGTGGAATTATAAGGCAGGTGATTATAATAGTCTTAGACGTCAACTTCGGGAAGTTTCATGGAGGGAGGAATTGGAAGGCCGGGATATCACTAGTGCGTGGGAAATTGTGAAAGAATATTTGTTATCAGCAATGGTAAGTTGTATACCACGAGTGAAGAAGAGCACGCAATTTAGAGTAAAGTGGATGACAAGCAATATTAAACAGGAATTGCATGCGAAAAAGAGGCTATGGAAGAGATATAAGGAGACAGGTGAAGAGATGCATGAGGAATATAAGACAGAGGCCAGAAGAGTGACTAGTGTGGTAAGGAAAGCAAAACTGGAATATGAGAGGAGATTGGCCCTAAGATCCAAAGAAAATCCTAGGGAATTTTTTAGCTATGTGGCCAGTAGGAGGAGAAATGACTGTGGAAGAATGATATTGTGGGATAAAAATGGGAATAGAGTGACTGATGCAGAGGACATAGTGGAATTGTTCAATGAACACTTTATTGGAGTATTTCATCCTAGAGTAGTCAGTTTTAATGCTAGAGGGATAGGACTGGTTCGAGGTCTGGAGGTACAGGAGGAGAGTGTGTTTCAGATACTGAGTACTCTGGATGTCAGTAAAGCTGTGGGACTGGATGGTATTTCACCACGAGTTTTGAGAGAATGTGCTAGGGAATTTACAGTGCCTTTAACGTGGCTTTTCAATGAAAGTCTGGCTTTGGCAAAGGTGCCCAGGGAATGGAAGGAAGGTAAGATAGTGCCATTGCATAAGGGTGGTAACAGACTGGAAGTGTCTAATTATAGGCCAGTCTGTGTGTCATCAGTAGTTGTTAAGATCTTGGAGAAAGTAGTGAAGGACCGTATACAGCATTGGGCAGATGAGGGTAATGTTATCTGTGAGAATCAACATGGAATTGTGAAAGGATGCTCTTGTTCTAGCAATATGCTAGCCTTTTATAATAAAGTTACAAGAATATTAGATGAGGGAAAGGCATATACTGCAATTTTCTTAGACTTGGCGAAGGCATTTGACAGGGTGCCACATGATAAGCTGATATTTAAGTTGCAGCACATGGGTCTGGATGTCAGATTGGTCAACTGGATTCAGGATTGGCTGTCTGATAGGTATCAGAAAGTGTGTATGGTGGAGCAGTTTCCAGGAGGCAGAGGGTTACAAGTGGGGTCCCACAGGGCTCAGTACTAGGACCTATATTGTTTAACCTTTATATCAATGACATAGCCAGTGGATTGCAGGGGGATATTCAGTTGTTTGTGGATGATGCGAAGCTGGGAAGATTTATTAGTAATAGTGCAGATGTGGTGGCCCTGCAAGAGGATTTAAATAAGCTGGATAGATGGGCAAATGAATGAGGGTGTCAGTTTAATGCAGCAAAATGTAAGGTCTGGAGGTTTGGGAAACATCGATGGGATGCTGCATACTCTATAGGAGGAGTTATACTGGAGGAAGTAGGGGAGACAAGAGATCTGGGGTTGATGATTGATAGAAACCTGAAGTTTAGGGGACATATTGCAAAGGTGGTGAAGGTAACACAGAGGATTGCTGCTATTATGAGAAGGACACTGACCTGCAGAGATAAGAGGGTTATCATTCCATTGTATAAGTCTCTGATCAGATCACACTTGGACTATTGTTCTCAGATTTGGTCCCCAGGATTTGAAGGGAATAAATTAACTGTGGAAAGGATACAAAGACGGATGACAAAGATGGTTTCAGGACTGTACAAGGATAGTTATGAGGATCGGCTGAGAGAATGTGGACTGCAGAGTTTGGTGGATAGAAGAAGGAGAGGTGATATGATTGAGACTTTTAAACTGTTGAGAGGTGGTTACAGGGTTGACACTGGGGAGTTCTTTCGCTTGGTTGAACAGCGGGAAGGAGTGATGACAAGAGGCCATCCCTGGAAGTTACGAAAGGAAACTGTGAGCAAGAGGGTAAGGAGTGGTTTCTTTGTGTGGAGGGTGGTTGAGCCGTGGAATGCATTGCCTGATGGAGTGGTGGGAGCGAGAATGGTCAGTGAGTTTAAAGAGTGGTATGATAGACTTTGTGTTTCTCAAAGGGGGGACCTCCCCTCGATGAGTCTTGACAGACTTTATGTCTTAGGAAGGACCTCCTTCAATGAGTCTTTTGACTCCTTGGAGGCCTGAATAATAATAATAATTATGGAACTATGATTGGAAAGAAGTCCAATTAGATATGTGTGAAGCTTGAAAAAGTAATTTTATTTTCCCTATGTCAAATTACATAGCTTGAGACGATAGATATGCCTCTTTTAATTAATGAAAAGTATAGTGTAAAAGAAAAGAATCATAACCTTACTCTCAAATACTCCACTAGCATTGGGGAGGAATAAGAGAAAGTAGGGGAAAGAAGAGTAGGATGGACCTGTCTATAGTCATGAATACATGTTGCAAAATATATTTTTGTGTGAATACCACCACAAAAGGTTGTTACAGTACATCAGTAAAGAGCTGTGTGCAGGCTTAAATTCCATGCTCTAGAGACTAAGCACGGAACTTCAAGTGACTTTTTTTTTTAGGCCTTTAATAATCAACGTATTAGTCTTTCATTCAAATTCTTGATATAGGGGTTTATAGGATACTAGTAGATCTACATGATTAAATTTACATTTATTATTAACTATGCATTGCTAAGTTATTTTCATCTAGATTAGTCTCATTTATCAGAATTCCAGTATTGTCAGATCTTATGTTTTAGTCTTCTACTTGTAACTGCATTAATCTACCTAGTGTGTCTTCTTCTAGATTTTTTTCATGTCATTCTTGCATCACATACCCATTTTGATAACCTTTCCTCTCCCTTTCTATTTGAGGATTGGAAGATGAAGAGAAGAGGGGGGTGGGGCGGGTATTGTTTCATGGTAGCAGAGGAATTGTGTCCTTCAAGAGTAGAAGCGGAAAATAGTAGGATGTGAAGATTTTGAAGCTGTTTGTGTGAAGTTGAGATCAATAGAATAGTATATATATCTAATAGAATGCTGTTAGGCCAGGGAATTTGGAGAGTACTGATTGTGAAATGTTTAGACAAATTAGATGGTAATGCTGTAGCCAATGACTCCCAGATGAGTCTTTGACTCCATGAGGTCTTGGGGTGATAATAATAATAATAATAAGTAAAAGGAAGGTGGTCTTCTTTCCAATCCATATTCCTATATAGATTGGAAAGAAGAGATTGCTCAGATTGTGGGAACGTGTATGCCACGCACACACACAGCAGATTATGGGGATGATGAAGAGAACATTAATATTTAGAAATGAAGAAATTATAATTTTATTATACATTGCATTGATTATGCCACATGTGGACTGCTGTGCAAATTTGGTCACTTAGTTGTTAGGAAATGAAGAGATTTTGAAAGGATTTCATAGCATGACTTAAATGTGATCCCTCAAAGGAGTTCAAGGACTCATTTCTGGAAGGCACTCCATTGTCTTAACTTAATTCCCTATCTACTACCCTATCCATTATCTACACATAGTGCCATCCTATCACCTGCTGGTAGTATTTTTTGTCTGTAAATTGCGTTTGTACACTGGTTAATTTGCCTGTATGTTGGATGAAAAAAACAGTTTCTAGGAGGGGACAGCCCTCCTACTTGCATATCAGACTAACTAATTAACTTTCATTTGAAAAAACCCCATCAAACTCATTTCTTTTCCAGCTGAAAGGCACTATTTCTTCCAGTTGTGTTACAGAAGCTCAGGTCTCTGAATTGTTAGGAATGAGAATATGTTGAAGGAATGCTATCTTTAGAGTCTGATAGATAGAAAGGGCAGGTGATAATTGATATGAGAGTTCCATAGCAGCAGGTACCTGGGTCAAATGAGAGGTCATCCCTAGGAGTATAAGGAAAATGTGAGTATAGGAGTGAAATTGTGTTTTGCTTAGAGATTGGTGACTGAGTGAAATGGATTGCCTGAGATTGAGATTCAGAAAACAGTAAATGATTTTAATGTACAATTTGATGAGCATTATATTTGACAGCAGGAACTTTCCATGATGAGCCTTGATTCCAGGTAGGTATGGGAATGATATTTTTCTATTATTATTATTATATAATGCATCTATTATATGTGTTTTGTTTGGCAGTGGCTTGACATTTGATATGATATGAATATCAAGTATATTTTCTTTAGATCAGAAGAAGCAAAAAAAATTTTTTTTTTTAAATATGAATCCCATCTACAAAAAGTTGTAAATCCATTGTTTACCTGCACTGGAGATGATTTAGAAACTCTACTCAACAGATCAAACATTAAACTTTGTCAAGACCTCTAATACACTTGTTATCAGGTTTAATGGAATGAATACAGGACACAGAAATGATTAAATACAAGTTTCATGGATCTTACATATTTTTGTCTGTCACAGAGACATGATCAGGGATACAATCTTAAAATTGTAAAAGCAGACACAAAATGTTGCTTTCAATTCTCACGTGAAGCTGGCTGCTCTTATCTGCTCTCCCAAGGATCTGTTTCCTCCCTTCTCTGTTTCAGGTGTCTATTAGGTGAGTACTTTGTTCTTATAACGTTTCATATTATGGTCAGACTGGGAGATATGCCAATATCTGTGTAAAATAAGAAATACAGCCATTGCCATAACTATGGTCATTCAGTTCTAGCTGACTATATGCCTTGGGTACCTTGCACAGAATCAAATGAAAAAAAAAAAAAAAAAAACTACTATGCTTTACTACAACAAGTATAAACTTGAAAGAATTTTTTTTTACAATAAGCAAAAGATTTGAAAAATCACCCTAATCTTAAATGTGGTTCTGTTAAACATCCCTAGGTTTGGGAAACTAATTCTTTAGGCCTCCTGGTCAACAGCACCCATAGAAAGCACTCCTCATAGGACTTTAGGTTCTTAGTCTGATTTTTTCCATTTATTGCTTAGTGTGTTTTTTGTGTGCTTTTATAATTTTATATTGTATCCCTGATGATGTCTCCATGACAGATGAAATATAAGATCTATTAAATTTGTGTTTAATTGTTTCTTCTTGCTGTATTCATTAAACTAAATATTGAATTTAAACAAGCATATAAACCTAAATACTCACATCTCTGGTAAGCAGTGAGATGAATTTCATCACACAATGCAAAACCATCTACCAGATAAATAGTTTCACAAACATCTGCCCATGGTGAGATTTGAATCCACAGCCTGTTAAAACAGGTGTGATATCCAGCCACCACATTGGCTGATGATTCATAAATAAAAGATCAATTATACGAGGGTGGTATGAAAAGTTCTCAGCCTCGACTATAGATAGCAACACTATTGGCAAGACTTTTTTTTTTTTTTTAATTTGTACATCTCTCATAAGCATCCATGTGAAATTGCAAATCATTCTATCAAGTAGTTTGTTTTATTATTATTATTATTATTATTATTAAACAAGACCTCATGGAGTCAAAGACTCATCTAGGAGGTCCTTTTATCTCACACACATCTCATCATACCGCATCTTAAACACATTCAAACTCCTTGCAGACACCACACTCTCAGGCAAGGCATTCCAATCACTCACAACTCTGCACGAAAAAAACCTGCCTCTCACTCCCCTACTCACACCCTCTTTATACAGTTTCCAGGGATGACCTCTGGTTCTCCCCTGATCTCACACTATTCTCTGTAGAACTTCTCCACCATTGATCCTATAACAACCCCTTACCAACTTGTAGGTCTCTATCATATCTCCCCTCTTCCTTCTCTCCACTAGACTCTGCAAATTACATCTTTTCAATCTTTCCTCATACTCGACATTCCAGAGGTCAGAAACTACGTTAGTCAGTCGCCTTTGGACCCTTTCCAACATCTCTTCATCCTTCTGAAAACCAGGTGACCAAATCTGGGCACAATAGTCCATGTGTGGCCTAATCAAAGCCTTATACAATGGAACAAGAATCTCTACTTCTACACGTTAGTGTCCTCTGCATCATTCCCAGAAGTCTTTGTGTTGTCTTCACAATTTTGGCGATGTGTCCCCTAAATTTTAGATCCTTATCTACTATCACCCCCAGATCTCTTATTTCCTCTACTTCCAACAATATATTCTCACCAAGCATAAATTCTGCATCCCATCTTTGTTTTCCAAATTTTAAAACCTTACAGCTGTTTTATACAGCTGTTTTATATAGCTTTTGTTTCAGACAGCTGTCTGAAGCAAAAGTGTTGTCTATATCCCTTGAAATGAATAAAATTGAATATTGTGCAGTTAAAATTCTTTGTAAAAGAAGGTTTAATGCCAAAAGAAATTCATTTGAAGTTCATAAAAGTTTATGAGCACTCTTCTCCTTCATATTCAACAATTAAGAAATGGGCTGCTGAGTTTAAACGTGGCCATACCAGCCTTGAAGATGATCCACATAAAGGACATCCAAAAAATATAACAACACCAGAAATCATTGATCAGTGTATGATATGATATTGGATGACTGGCGAGTCAAGGTAAATGAAATTGCTGAGACTACAGGCATTTCAAAAGAATGTGTAAGATATATTTTGTATGACGATTGCAAATGAAAAGGCTTTGTGCAAGATGGGTGCCTCATTTGTTCACAGCAGATCAAAAATGCACTCGCATGAAAATCTCTGAACAGTGTTTGGAGTGTTTTAATAAGAATAAAAATGATTTTGCGTGTTGATTTTTTACTATGGATGAGACTTGGATTCACCATTACACCAGAATCCAAACAGCAGTCAAAACAGTGGACAGAAGCCGGTTTAGCACCAAAGAAGACAAAGTCGGGTTCCATCAGCAGGAAAGGTTATGGCATCAGTGTTTTGGGATGCTAAAGACATTTTGTTTTTTAATTATGTTGAAAAGAGTAAAACAATAACCGAGGAATATTATTCCAATTTTTTAACCAGACTAGATGAAAAAATTCGTGAGAAAAGACCCTATTTGCAGAAGAAAATAAATCATCTTTCATCAGGACAATGCGCCTGCCCCCGAAAGGTGTTTTGGCAATGGGAAAATTAAGGGATCTGCGCAATGAATTATTGGAACATCCACTCTATTTCCCAGATTTGACTCCCTCTGATTTCTATCTCTTCCCAGAACTAAAACTCTTCCTCGCTGGTCAGCATTTTTTCGAATCAAGAGGTAATTGCAGATGTAGAGGCGTATTTTGCAGATCTTACTGAGAATCACTATAGGGTTGGGATAATGGCGCTGGAGCATCGCTGGAATAAATGTATTAGTCTTAAGAGTTATGTTGAAAAATAAAAATAACGTTGAAATTATAAATTCATTTTTTCATAGTTAGGCCGAGAACTTTTCAGACCACCCTCGTAATTATTGTAAGACTTGCTGACTTTAACTGTATGTGTTTTCCAGATATTTAACTTCCATACTTTTAGATGAGAACTATTCAGAACATTCAAAATATCTCAATGAAATATTTTAATAACATTTTATTGGTTGATCTGTGTAGTTGCTTTATTTGACTTATTTTTTATATACTGTGCTTTCTTTAATAGCATTTCTCAAAATCAGCTGCTTAATATCATGGCTGAAAATTTGCAGAATGATAGTAGCTCTGTTGCTGCTAAGGTAACAGATGATCTCTCAACAATTAGTCAGAAATCAGTGATATGCCAGAATAAAGAACCAGAAGTGCCAAAATGTGAAGTGATCCATATTGCTATTGTATGTGCAGGATATAATTCTAGTCGTTCTGTTGTTACCCTCATTAAAAGCATCTTATTTTTTCGAAAAAATCCTCTTCATTTTCATTTTATATCTGATTCAGTAGCACAGCTCATCTTGCAGACTCTTTTCAGTACATGGGGAGTCCCTGGAGGTATGTAAATTTATTTCTTCCCCTTGTTCTGTTGTAGATATATTTTAAAAATATGTTTACTACAAATTTTGCTAATCATAGAATTATCCCATACTTATTATAATTCTTGAAATTGTTAAGTAATTTAAACTAGTTATTCTTTACATTTTCTAATATTAAAATAAATGAATTTATTTAGACATTATTACTATAATTATATAGAATATCCATGAATTTCAGAAAATTCAGTTGCACATGCCCTGCCATTTGTATTATGTAATGTGGATTAAATGTTCTGATCATTCCCCCCCACACACACACCAGGCACCAAGAAAGGTGTGTGTGTGTGTGTATGTACCAACTTGCTGAAAGATCTGTACACTAGAATGGTTTATAACTGTTTATTGACAGTTATAAATCATTCTAGTGTACAGCTGGCATGATTTAAAAGAACAATGTTTGGCTTTATGAGCAAAAAAAAAAAATTTAATATAGCATTACTTATCTGCATTTTAACCATTTATATCATGGTCAAAAGAAAAAAAATATTAAGAGCTACAGAACAGATGAAGACAGGAAAGGTACCAGGTTAAGATGACATTTATATAGAAATACTCAGAGCCCTAGGAGAAAATGGAATAGAAGAGTTAAGGAAATTATTCCACCGTATGAACAAGGGAATTAAGCATGAAATCTGGAAGGAGGCACTTTGAAGTTTGAAGAGAGAGCACAAGATGTCTATATATGTTCACTGGGTATCTACAGATGCTGTATGGTCATTCTGATGCTCGGTGATGTGCCACACCAGGCCTCACCATGTAATGCTGTTGTTTGCTTTTGTGGTGGCCTCAACTCTCTGAAGATCAGTCATTCCACACATACCATCCATCCATCTCATTGATGGTCTACCTCTTTCTCTTTTTTCAGGAATTTTACCTTCTATTACTGTTACTGTGGCATCTTCAAAATCAGAATGATACTGGCTGAAAGTGCAGAAAGCTGTTTCTTTGTTTTATAGATTACAATGAAGCATTTGCTAGTGTTTGCCATAAGAAATTGATAGAAACATTAACAAAGAATAGGCAGGAATGACATGACTGATATCCTGTATATACTGGAACCAAACTTGCAAACATAAAAGTCACCAATGAACTATCAGAAACTTTTCAAATATAAAAAAGGTTCTTAGGGTTATATGCTTTCTCCTCTTCTGTTAAATCTTTATTATTATTATTATCATCTGACCTCTTTGGAGTCAAAGGACTCATTGTGGAAGGTTCATACCCTCTCATGCCAAAAGATCATCGAACTGTTCTTTGAATCCTTCAGTTTTCGCACTCATTCCACTTTTAAGCAATGCATTCAATCACTCTCCATGCAAAGAACTGACCCTTCTCATTTGCCTGTTCACATCATTCATATACAGCTTCCATGGACAGCCTCTAGTTCTACCCTTGGCTACTTCTACTCCATGAAATATCTTTTCCACATTAATCTGGTAAAAATCACCAACTTATATGTCTTAATCATATCCTCTCTTCTCTCTATTCAAAAGGCTTTGTAAATTGCATTCCTTCAGTCTCTCCTCATATCTGACATTCCATAGAACTGACACTAATTAGTAAACCTCTGGACCCTCTGCAATATATCTTCATCCCCCCCCTGAAAACCAGCTGACCAAATCTGTGGACACTAGTCCATGTCTTCCATGTCACTGTCGTCCTCATTATTGCTATAATCTGTTGGGTTGTTCTTACAATTTTGGCAGTGTGACACCTGAACTTCAAGTCTGTGTTCACCATCACTCCCAGATCTCTCATCTCTTCCACCTCTTTCAGAATTTCTCCATTAATTGTATACTCTACATCACAACCTTGCCTACTAAATTTCACGACCTTGCACTTTGCAACATTAAATTGATAGCTCCACTCATTTGCCCACTACCATAGTCTGTTCAGATCCTCTGGCAATGCCACAATGTCTATTCTACTTCTCATAGCCTTTTCCAACTTTTCAGCATCAGCAAACAGCTTCACATCTCCAGTTAAGCCAGTCTCAATATCATCCATGTACGTGTTAAACAATAATGGTCCCAAAACAGATGTCTGTCCAACAGCCAGTCAGTTATCCAATTTACTAGTCTGTTATCTAATCCTATCCATTTTAGTTTAGTTACTAGCTTGTCATGTGGCAGTCTATCAATGGTCTATGAAAAATCCAAGTACACTACCATATATGCAGCTTCTCTATCAAGTGAATTTGTCACTTTGTTGTATTACATAAGCAAATTGTTGAAACATGATCTCTCCCAAACAAACCCATGCAGACATCATAAAGAATACTGCTATTATTAACCCATTTCTGAATCCTAGTCCTCACCAACTTCTCTAATACCTTTAACAACAACCCCAGACAAACAGATATAATTTGTAGATCTAGTCTTATTCCCCCCCCTTCTTTGTGAAGTGGAACAATCTTTCCCACCTTCCATTCCTTTGGGACTTTCCCTGTTGCAAGACCTATGTTAAATAGTTGTGCCAAAGGTACCATTAACTCCATAGAGTCAACCCCTCAAGACACGTGGTGATATATTGTCAGATCCCATTGCCTTATTAATATCAAGTTTATTTATTTCCTTATATACTTTCTGCTCATTCACTATCAGTTCCTCCTCCACCATACCTTCTATACTCCAGCTTCTTCTGATGTTGCCATTACGAGGATGAAATATACTGATAAACTAATCATTGAATAATTCAACTATATTCTCTGCATTGGTTACCAATCTGGCAGTGTCATCAACTAGCATCATCCTCCTATAGTCATTTTTTCCCCTTCTACTTGTTACATATTAAAAGAACATGCTAAGATTTTTCATGGCTTGATTGGTTAACTTCTTCGCATACTGAATTTTTGCAGCCTTTACCAACTGAGTTACCTTCCTGGCCTGCGCTTTGTATTCTTCATGCAACAGATCATTACAAACATTCATCTTGTGTTGTCTCCAGTGTCTTCTCAAGATTTCACACTTCTCTTCATTCATACATTTTTACTCCTACCTTGTTTAGTCTTTTCAGCTTTGGGATATACTTAGACATTGCTTCTGTTAAATAGGTCTTGAATCAATGCAATACCCGCACAGTATCTATATTCTTCCCACTCAACTACTCTTTCCCTGCATTAGTTCCCAGTTGTCTCCTAAGCTTTCTATTATCACTAGTCTCATATTTTGACATATATCTGATTTTTATAGAAGCTCTCATGTGACTGGCTGAAACCCAGGTGATCACTTTACAGTAACTCTTGCCAACTGGGGGAAGATTAGACACTCCATTCACGATCATCCTCTCTTATGATATAACCAGATCTAAGACTTTTAATGCTCATATGCCCTCCATTTTATGTACTGACTAAGATAGTTGTCCCTTAAGAACTCAAGAAATTCATTCTCCTTATTCCTTAATGCTATCTCTTCATTCCAATCAATATTGCCATAGTTGAAATCACTCATAATGATCACTTTTTTCTTGCTCACTAAGTCAAGTTGCCTATACATTTCTTTGTCTCCACCTTCCACTTTCCCTGGCCTGTAGCAACATTCCACCAAACATCTCATTCTGTTAACCTTCACTTCACACTATGCTGCTTAAAAACCACTGCCACTTTTTTCTTCTTGTATCTCATCCATGCACGGACATAATTCCCCTGCTATCAACAGCATGACCTCCCCTCCCCTTTCCTTCTTGCCTTTCCTGTCTTCACTCAAGAAACATCATAATCCTCTAATTTCTATTCCATCAAGATGTCATTCTCATCCATGTCATTCTCATCCATGTTTCACTTATTCCAACTATCTTTGGGCATGTAAACTCAATCAATGCAACAATTGGTGTAGTGTGAGAGTGTTGGACCTGGTTATTGGTTCAGAGGATATATGCATAAGTAAGGTGTCCTCTTTACCTCCAGTTGGTGAAAGCGATCATGTGGTATTGACTTGGGAGGTTGCAAAATCCGTGGATTTTTCTGTTAAGAAGGAGTATATACGGAACTACAGGTTAGGCAATTTATAACAAGCTTTGGAGTGAGCTTGCAGCCATCCCATGGCAGAACATATTGCAGGGGAAAGATGTTAGCAGTGCATGGGATAAAATCAGTGGGTATCTGAGGAAAGCAATATCAGATTGTGTCCCCATGGTCAGGAAGACAAACAAGCCAGGCGTTAGATGGATGAGCACTAGTATCAAGCTTGATCTACAAAAAAATAAAATATTATGGAGAATGTACAAGGAGAAATGCAATCAGTACACCCATGAGCAGTACAAGGCTCAAGCTAGGAAGGTTACCAGCATAGTAAGAAAAGCTAAATCTGAGTATGACCTTAGCCAATGAGATCAAGGGTAATCCCAAAGAGTTCTTCCGCTATTTGGCAAGTAAAAGGAAGAATGACTTCTGAAGGATAACTTTAGTGTGTGCTGATGTTATTGAGGTAACAAAATCAAGTCGAGCTACTGAGTGATCACTTTTCAAAAGTCTATCACCCAAGTGAGGATATATCTGTCCCTGTAGCAACAACTAATGTAATAATTGAAGCTAAGAAATCAGAGATATTTAATATATTGCAAAATTTAAATGCAAACACTGCTGTAGGTTTAGATGGAATATCAGCTCGGGTGTTGTGTGAATGTGCAAAGGAATTGTCAGCCCCTCTTACTTGGATATTTAACTTACGTTTGAACTCTGGTATGGTCCCTAGGGAGGGAAGTTAGGCAAAGTGGTTCCTTTGCATAAGGGTGGCTCTAAAACTGCGGTAGTTAATTACAGACCAATCACCATCTCAGGATTAGTGGTATAAGTATTGGAAAAGTTGGTTAAAGACAAAATTCAAGAATGGGCGGATCGGGATATGATACTCTATAGAGGTCAACATGGTTTTGTTAAAGGTAGATCCTGCCTTAGCAATCTATTAACTTTTCATTATAGAATGACATCTGAGTTGGACAAAGGAACTGGCTACACTAAGGAACTGGATTAAAAGATTACCAGCTGTGTACTACATTGATGGAACAGTACTCCAAGATATTGATGAGGCTAGGGACTTAGGGGTGCTGGTAGATAGGGAGATGAAGTTCAGGGGACACATTGCTAAGGTGTCCAAGATTGCACATAGGATTACTTGGATGTTGAGGAACACACTGACATCCAGAGATAAAGAGGTTATTATTCCCTTTTATAAGGTGTTGACACTTCCACATTTGGATTACTGTGCTCAGGTCTGGTCACCTGGATTCCTTGGAGATGAGGAGGCTGTGGGGAGTGTTCAGAGAAGAGTGACTAAGTTGGTGAGTGATGTAAAAAATGCTCCCTGCATTGATAAATTGAGAGCTTGTGGATTGTAGAGGTTGGTTGATAGGCGGAGAAGAGGGGATATGATAGAAACATTTAAATTACTGAAAGGTTTTTATAGGATTGATGCAGGGGAAATGGTTCAGCTGTGTGATAGTGATGGAAGAATAAGAAGTCATCCCTGGAAATTAAAAAAGTGTGGTCAACAAGGGTGTGAGAACAAGGTTTTTTGCCTGGAGGGTGGTGAATGAGTGGAATTCATTGCCTGACTTAGTTGTGAGCTCTTCGTCTGTAAATGAATTCAAGAACAGATTATGATAGATATTGTTTATGATAGTTTGGATCTCCCGCAGTGAGTCTACTGACTCCATGGAGGTACCCATAATAATAATAATAAAATAATAATAATAATAACAATTTCATCCCCCATATTTCTGATACTTCCGGCATTTCTTAAATAAATTCATTATTTACGAATTCCGAAATCCGGCATTCAAACAATTCATTTCTTGGTCTTACTCATTCTGTTCCCTATTTGTGACTTCTCCACACCTGCTCCTGTCCACTCATCTTCTGTCCCACATACCCCCCCCCCTCTTTAAATCTAAAATACTGTATTGATTGCTAACAAGTGGAAGACTTGCCAAAATTAATAGAGAAAATAAATGCAGAGAGTGGAAAGTATTGCCTTGCATTATATTCTAAAAAAATTGCTGTTATGATAATAAGAAGAGAAAAATATACTTTAAAGTTAAAAATCAAACTAGAAAGTCAAATGATACACGTATTTAGGACATTTAATTACAGAGGAGGTTGTTAGCTGAAGGGAATCTTGGGAAGGGAGGGTAGTGCAAGAGCTAGAGATAGTATTCACCACCAAACATGAAGGACAAACCTTGACTGGAAGGCAGTTCAAGGAATTATGTGGGCAGACTTCAAAATGTGGAAATAGACAATGAAACTTATTTGTGCCTGTGTTCCTACAGAAGGAGAAGTGGGGGAATTTTTTGAGTCTTAGAGAAGGCAGTTGACATAAAGCAAATGGAAAAGTTGCTCCTTGTTGGAAGTCTAAACAACATAGTAGGAAATGAATCCCAGTCTTTTGGAAAAATTTTGAGAAAAGAGCAACACTAATAATAATGGTAATACCTGTTGGATTTCTGTTCAGTATATGGAGTAGCCATCACTAACACCATCTTTGAACATAAAGATGTGCACAAGTTCATGTGGAAAGACACATGAAAATTAGAAAACCCTCATTGGCCCATATTATTATTGATAGTGATATCGTGATGCTGGTTCAGGATTTAGGACATACTGAGGATTTGAAACTGAAAGCAATCATCACTTACTTTTAAGTAGGGTAAAGATAAATATAACATTTTTTTTCACAATTTTCTTATACGTTGTTCTTTTCAATGTGATATTTATTTTTACCCTACTTTAAAAGTAAGTGATGATTGCTTTCAGTTTCAAATCCTCAGTATATTCCTAAATCCTGAACCAGCCTGAACTGCACACTGAACTACAGAAACATTCAGGAAACAATGAAAGAAATCAAAAATGCAGCAGTGATTAGAAATTAACCTAATTTAAACAAATATGGATACATAAAACTTCTCAAAATTTGGGAAACAACAATTATAAGAGTTCCCATTTACATCCTAGGCCATCTTCAAACACCCATAGAGGGCACACCACCTAGATAGGACTTTAGATTTCACCCACATGTTTCATTAAGTATTGTGTGTGTGTGTGTGTGTGTGTGTGTGTGTTACGAGTCCCCTGAAGATGTCTCAGTGACTGAGACTATTGGAAGCATTGAAATTAGTTTTTAATCCTTTCCTAGTGCTGTCAATACTCCATTAAACCTCCAACACGATGTCCTTCCAGCACTTAACATATGTATATACTTATATATTTGAGAAAATTCAATGTTTGGTAATAAGAGCACAGGTTGCCAGATTGCCTATTCTTGTCCTCCTGTAGTATTAACATGATACAGCTATACACTATAACCTTTTGTAAGTGAGATTCATGTTTTAAAAAAAATCAGATATATCATTTAAAGGCTTTTTTTAAAACTATATGAATTTTTGTGTAAGAATGCTTAGAAAGTGGAAATGCTATCCACTTAGCCAGCCATGCTAACAGAATTAGTTATACAGTTGTTATTAAATTTATGTGAAAATTATTATTATTATTTATTATTATTACGTGACACCTCCAAGGAGTCCACAGACTCATTGAGGGAGGGCACATACTCTACAACTCTCTGTCTCCAGCACTCAATTCCACCAACCACAACTAACTGCAACTACACCAATGCCATTTACCGCCTATCATCACCACTAGTATTTCTACAGACAACCACAGCATCCATGCCCACAGCGGGATTCGACCTTCAGCCTTTTGGCTGGAGAGCAGATATGCTAACCACACAACCAACCAGGCCTGCATGATAGCCGGCAAAATACTCAACAATATATTATTGATTTTTATGCATTGTTTTCTTTGCCTCTACACCCCCATGATGGTACATATCTGGAATTTGATGAAGTTTTATTTGATATCTTTATAAAACTTTAGTCATAAAATGTATTCATTTCTTAAATCCATATAAATAAAATGCTTATTTCGATAGGTACTAATAAAAATTATTTAATGGAGAAGGGATGTGATGAATATGTTAACATGGATTGGGGAGGGTGGCAATATGTTAAATGAGGAGACCTGGTTTAAGTTGCACAAGTCATGAATAAAGTGCATAAAAAGATGAAAAATCTTCATCCTTGTTGCAGTTAATGTTGGAACAGTGGAATGACGATAATTGCTAAATTAGTTTATACTGTGTCTTTTTAAATGAAACCCCTCATTCTGCAAAGTGTAATTGCATGTAAGAAAAAACAGGATGTGAGAACAGTATTGTTTATGATTTTTAAAAATGACTTTAAAGATGGAAGTTGTATAAAAATGTGGTGAAGAAGGGTGTGAGGAGTAGATTTTTTATGTGAAGAGTTGTGAGTGAGATGCAGGTAATGTGGTGAAGTAATAACTAATATTATGATATTATAGTAATAACTATAATTATGATAGACACGTTGTTGGATGAGTGGGCTGCGATCAGTCTGTCGACTCCATGGAGGATAACAAAATAATAATAATAATATGAAGTAAATTTTTAATTTTGATCTGTTATCAACTTACTCAGTCACAAGTAGTTTTTCAGAGCAATCGACACATTATTATTGTTAACACCAGACCCCCCCCCCCCCCATGGAATCAAGACTCATTGCAGGAAGTACTGTTACAAAGCTCATCAAAATATGTTTAAAACTCATTCCATATGTTCACATTCACTACACTGTTAGGCAATGCATTCCACTCATGAACCATTAACCATGCAAAGAACCTCTCCTTATGCCCTTAGCCACACACACTCATACAGTTTCCAGAGATGGTCCCTTCTGCCTCCTCACTCTCATCCTATGAAAATTTCTTCCACATTAACTTGGTAACAACTCCTTGCTAACTTAAACAACTCAATCATATTCCCTCTTCCCATTCTCCTCTTCACAATGCTTTGCAAATTGCATTCTCTAGAATCTGTTTTCATATCGCACATTCAGAAGACCAGTTACAACGTTAGTTAGTCTTTTCTGGATCCTTTCTAATATGTCCTCACAAGGACCTGAATTTCAGGGGTCATTGTGACTTCCCAAACTTCAGGTCTTTGTCCACCACTCTCAGCTTGCTTGTCTCCTCAATCTTCAGAATTTTCCCACCAAGTGTATACTTTGCCTCCCATCATTGCCTACCAAATTTCAGAACCTTACATTCAATCATTCGGTTCCATTCAATATTGCATAAACATCACCGGTTTGATTAGCTAATAAGCAGTAGAAATAGAATTAGTAAGTGCAGTATCATCGACAGGGTGTAGCATAGAGGCAGCCTGCCTGGCGTGGCTTAATAAGGGTGCTCATTCAGCCATATTGCAGTAGGCGGTGTGGCTATGCTAACAATTCCAGTTAGTGTAGCATGTGTGGAAAGAAGTTTTTCCAAGCTATATTATTAATTGATTAATAATATTAATTAATATTATTATGTAATCATTTTTCTTTAATGTTTCTCTTGTAATAAAAACAAACTAGCAATTGGAGATTTTCTTATATTTTTGTCTTATAATCCATCAGGGCGATATTTAATTGTTTGCCTTAGGGCGCAATCTAATCTGCGATGGACTTGAGTAAGTGTATATCAAGCAAAGAGAGAGTGAGTGCCCAATGCAGCAGATTTTTAACAGATTAATGGGAAACAATGTCCATTTTCATAATATCCTAAACGGCTTTCAAGATTTCCTCAATTAGTGCCTTAGTAGTCTAACTTTTCTTCAGATGTGGCACAGTACTTAATAAACTGTTGATGGGTCAAGTAAGCAAATAGCTCAGTTCTAGAGAAAGTTTGTGTTATTCAGTGATAAAAAATTATTCACAATCTTAAAGAAATTCTCAAGCATCTACCTTGGTGAGATCGAAAACCATAGCCTTTAATGGCAAGCAGAAGTATTGCATAGGCCATTGAGCTATAATCCATCAGGGAGATATTTAATTGTTTGCCTTAGGGCGCAATCTAATCTGCGATGGACCTGAGTAAGTGTATAGCAAGCAAAGAGAGAGTGAGTGCCCAATGCAGCAGATTTTTAACAGATTAATGGGAAACAATGTCCATTTTCATAATATCCTAAACGGCTTTCAAGATTTCCTCAATTAGTGCCTTAGTAGTCTAACTTTTCTTCAGATGTGGCACAGTACTTAATAAACTGTTGATGGGTCAAATAAGCAAATAGCTCAGTTCTAGAGAAAGTTTGTGTTATTCAGTGATAAAAAATTATTCAATCCTAAAGAAATTCTCAAGCATCTACGTTGGTGAGATCGAAAACCATAGCCTTTAATGGCAAGCAGAAGTATTGCATAGGCCATTGAGCTAGAAGCCACATTGATAACTACATGATTGGTAATTCTCTCTCAGAAGTTAAAAAGACATTATAATAAATATAATGTTATAAATTTGTATAAGGTTTTCTAGAGCAGCGTTTCCCAAACTGTGGGTCATGGCCTCCTTGTGGGCTGTAGGTTTTGTTGAGAGTGGGCTGTGAAATAATGAAACCAAATGAAAAATCTTTTAAGACTAAATAGATTTTTTTATCTTAAAAAAAATATTTAATTTTTATTATTTATTATTTCTTTTTTGTTATTTTTTTATATTTTAATGGAAAAAATCACACATTGGTGTTGGTTCACAAATTTTGCTTCCTGTGTATTTCAGCATTTAATGAATATTAGTAAATATATGCTTATTCATATAAGTTTCATTTCAAAGCAGAAATCTAAGAATTGCAGTTTCAAATATTTCACCTGACATTGGTGTA
Source organism: Typopeltis vanoorti (assembly GCF_054136105.1). Classification (NCBI taxonomy): domain Eukaryota; kingdom Metazoa; phylum Arthropoda; class Arachnida; order Uropygi; family Thelyphonidae; genus Typopeltis; species Typopeltis vanoorti. The sequence continues at coordinate 98,431,625 of NC_143555.1, read as the reverse complement.
GCAGTATTGAAACACATCCATCACATTAAATTGTTATTAAACTTCTTTTATGTTTTTAATTCTTTCTTCATTACTAATCGTTTTACGTTTCATGTGCTTGTACTGCAAATGTACAATAAGGTAATATATCTATATATATCGATAGATATATATAGATATATATATAGATATGTATTCTATCGATAGATAGATATAATTGCCAATGATTTTATGCATGAGTTATGCATGGAGAGTGGTGTGGAATTTGTGGATGTGTGGAGTGAGTTCGATGGGCAAAAGGATTTATATAAGATGGATGGGTTACATTTGAATGGATTTGGTGTACGGAGGCTTGAAAAGTGTTGATGAATGAAGTGGAAGTGGATGTACAGACTCAGGGAAACTAGATTTATTAAGGGGTGGTAGATATGCAGACTTTAGGGAGGCAGTTGAGTGTATGAATGAGTATAATATGCCCAAGCGAGTACGAAGGACAAGAGATCAGAATGGGATAGTTAGTATAAGGCATCAAAGTAGCGATGGGACTAATGGGCTTTTGCAATTCATGTACACTAATGCCAGGAATATTAGGAACAAGAAGGAAGAGTTTTTGGCCTTGGTTGGCACTTCCAGGCAACAGGTTGTTGGTATTAGTGAAACATGGCTGACTGAAGATGATAAAGCTAGTGGGATTGAATGCGATGGGTATAGCGTGTTCAGGAGTTACAGGGAGAATAAAAAAGGGGGGGGGGGAAGTGTTATTGATGATAGCTGATGAGTTGCAGCCAAGGGGTATAGAAGTTGAACTGCAGGATACAGAAAAGAGCACATTTGAGGCTATTTGGTGTGAGATAGAGTCTAGCAGAACAAAATATACAATTGGGTGCTGTTATAGACCAGGTGATGGAATAGATGGTGGGGATAGTATAAATAGGCAAATAGAAGAAATGAGTGGAAGGAGGATAATTATTATGGGTGATTTCAATTATGGTAACATTGACTGGAAAGAGGAGAGGGCACATGGGAGGAAGGAATTGGATTTTATGCGGTTATTAAGGGACAACTATCTGCGACAGCATGTAGTGGAAAATACTAGGGGGCAGAGAGTGCTTGATCTAGTAATTGCATCTGAGAATGTGGCTGTAACGAACATGACCATGTTGCCACCAATTGGTGAGAATGATCATAAGGTCATGACTTGGGCGGTGGCTAAACGAGTGGAATTTACAATTAAAACAGGGTACATGTAGAATTACCGGGCTGGTATGTATGACAAGCTTAGGAGTGTGCTTGGCTCAGTGCTATGGCATGTAAAACTGCAAGGGCTGGATGTTGATAGTGCATGTGAAGTGGTTAAGAAGTGTTTGCAGGAGGCAATGGTTGACTGTATACCAAAAGTCCGAAAAATAAATCGAGGGGGTTAACTGGATGAATAACACTATTAAGCTTGAGCTGCAAAAAAAGAAACAATTGTGGAGGGAATTTAAGGAGAAAGGTGACCAGCAGGTGCAGGAACAGTATAAAGCTCAGGCCAGGATGATAACAAGGGTGGTAAGAAAAGCAAAAGCAGACTATGAAAGAAAATTGGCCATTCAGGCTAAAGACAATCCCAAACAATTTTTTCAATATGTTGCAAGTAAAAGGAAATATGTTCATGGAAGAATGATTTTAAAAAATGCTGAGGGTAGGGAGGTAACCGAATCAGTCAATATAGTGGAATTACTGAGCGAGCACTTTGCAAGAGTATATCATCCAGGTGGTGATATTGCAGGAATGGAAGAACCAACAGCTTATACTGGAATTGAGATGAATGAAGTAGGGTTAAATAGCCTATTTCAGAACCTCAATGTCAATACATCTGTGGGATTGGATGGTATACCAGCTTGTGTCATACGTGAAGCGGCTAAAGAATTGTCAGTGCCCTTGACCATTTTGTTTAATTTGAGCCTCTGGTCTGGGTCAGTCCCAAGGGGGTGGAAACAGGGGAAAATAGTTCCACTGCATAAAGGAGGTTCCAAGACTGCTGTTGAAAATTACTGGCCAATCAGCATAACAGGAATCGTTATCAAGGTCTTGGAGAAAATAGTCAAGAGGAAAATACAAGATTGGATAGATGAAAATGGGATACTGTATCGGGGACAGCATAGTTTTGTGAAGGATAGGTCATGCCTCAGTAACTTGCTCACGTATTATAACACAGTGACGGCTGAACTGGATAAGGGTAATGGGTTTACAGTGATTCTACTGGACCTTGCTAAGGTCTTTGACAGGATACCACATGGAATTCTAATCAGTAAATTGCAGCATATGGGGATGGATATAGGGTTGGTGAGATGGATAGGAGGGTGGTTGATGGAGAGATATCAGAGAGTGGTTTATTCAGGAGCAGAGTCCACAAGATGGCCTGTGACTAGTGGTGTGCCACAAGGATCTGTTCTTGGACCACTGCTGTTTAATTTGTTCATTAATGATATAGGAAAGGATCCGAGAGCAACAGTTCATTTGTTTGCGGATGATGCAAAGTTGGGTAGGGCAATAGTGAATGCAGATGATGTCAAAATTTTGCAGGATGATTTGGATAGATTAGAGGTCTGGGCTAAGGAGAATGGATGTCAATTTAATCTGGCAAAATGTAAGGTTATACATTTTGGGGTGAAAAGATTAGCAGCAGTTTACTACATTGGTGGAACTGTACTCCAGGAAATTGATGAGGCATGAGATTTAGGAGTGTTGGTGGATAAGGAGTTGAAGTTTAGGGGCACATTGCAAAAGTGGCCAAATCAGCTCATCAAATCACTTGGTTGCTGAAGAATACATTGACAAGCAGAGACAAGCAGGTTATTGTTCCTCTGTATGGAGCCTTGATAAGACCCCATCTAGACTACTGTACCCAGATTTGGTCACCTAGGTTTCTTCTTGATGGGGAGGAGGTTGAGAGGATCCAGAGGCAAGTGACCAAGATGATAGCAAGTCTGTGGAATGAACCTTATGAGAACAGGTTGAGGATTTGTGGGTTGCAAAAATTGGTTGATAGGCAGAGGAGGGGAGATATGATTGAGACATTCAAATTACTGAAGGGTTTCTATAAAATTAATTCAGAAGATATTTTTGAGAACAGGGCTGGTTGTGGGAGGACTAGGGGACATCCATGGAAACTGGGCAAAAGTGTGGTTAGTAAGGGTGTTAGAGCTGGGTTCTTTACTTTTAGAGTGGTGATTCTCGTAGACAGGCTTATACGTTGGTTATGCATTTCTAAATAACTTAGGAATTGAAACAACGTAGATCCGAATATAAATTAAATTATACTTTAATAGATATTTCCGATATTTCGGCAATGTCACATTGCCATTTTCTAAAGGAACTTACAAAAAGGCAGGTGCACACAGGCAATAACAATACAGTAACTGAGAATGAAGATATGAAGCTATCGTTCTCCTAGAAGTCCTGATGGTGCCCTCTGGCGGGCTAAGTAGGCGTTCTTGGCCATTCGGCTGAAGGTCTGCTGATGTATGCCTCCCAAATTTGGGGCAGTCGCATACAACCAAATTTGTTGAGGTTTGGAGAGTTTCTTATGGCAGAGGCTGATTCCATAAATAATCTTTCGAATTTATATTTGCTCCGGTGTATTATTGTTGCTTTCTTCCACCGTATTCTGTGGCGAGTATCCAGAGCGTGGTCTGCAAGACCAGAATGGCTATACTTGTAAAACCTAGTACCAATGTGAAGGCAATAGTAACATTGGTAAGCCTAGTACATTGGTACTAGGCTTACCAATGGCTCTATCAGAGAATTTGCCTTTATTCCACAGGTTGCCTTGTTCATCTCGGATCCAACAGCAACGGAAAGTAGTTGCTGGTCACCGCCGCCAAGCTTCCTCAGCCGTGCAGGGTGAAAGTAAAAGAGTCTCATCATCGGCCTACTGAATAATGGTGGGGTCAGAGTGCTCCTGTGAGAAGATAAAGAAGGGTGAGGAAGTGACAGAGAGGTTAAGGTGGGGTACTGGGGGGGAGGGGAAAAGGAGAGGAGAGGGAATAGAATGGAGAAGGTGGATGGGGAGGTGGGGAGTAGGGAAGAGAAGAAATATAGGCCTCAGCTCATATTATACACCTTGCTAGGTTTATAATATGAGTTATCATCTGATAGCTCCACGCTATCAGATGATAACTGTTCACCCCGCTGGACCGCCTGGCTCACAAGATCAAAAGGACCATGAAGGTAGCCGGTGCCCAGGTGACCCGCCTCTTCAGGGCAGCCCGCCTCAAGTAGGCTTGCACTGCCTGAGTTCTCCATCCGGACTACCTCCGTGGGAGACCAGGGAACAAAACAAACCATAAGTGGGACGCAGAGACCAAGGAAATTACTAGAAATGGAGCTTCTGCTGCTGCAGATGGAGGTCTTAAAGCAGCAGCAGCAGGCAGAACTTGATGGAGTTATTTCTGACATTACACAGGATTGGAGGCAAACACCACTTGTTCTTAAATATGGTGTCACCCAGAGCCTCTTTTTCGAGATGTAAAAACCTCCTCAAGGAACCGTAGAACTTGTAAAAAACGATCTGAGAGAGCTCCAACAGATTGGGAGGATTAGTAGGATTAGAAAATTTCTTTCTTACCTTCCAGATGTGGTACTTAAGTTCATTAATGATAAATACCACTAACTTCTGCTTGTTGTTATCTGGGGGGACGAACTGCAGGAAGATGACGTGCTCCTGCAGCAGGAGGGGGATGCGGAGCATGTCGCTTAGCCTCTTCCAGATGAAGATGGAAATGGGACACCAGTAAAAGGCGTGCTCTACGGTGTCCAGGCTCCCGCAGAAGTTACAGAGGGGTTCCGGGTGTTATGGAACCTCCAGATGTTGATGTTGACTGGAAGGTGTCCATAGACAATCCTCCATGCCAGGTCCTTTCTTGACGGGTAGCCTTGATGTTTGGAGAGGTGGCTGAAGAGGATGTCATTGTTGATGACTCCTAGATCCGGAACGTTGGTACGGAGGATGTTAAAGAAATGTCTGTACCAGGTGTAGCTGTTCTGGATCCCGGCGGTGTTCACACCTGATGAGCGGAGTTGTTGCATAAGCTGGCAAAGTCTGTTGTAGTCCTCTGGAACAATATCTGCGTTGGGACCCTAATGGACTTGGATCCCAAAAAGGGGAAGCTTGAAGCCTAAGAAATACCGCACGGGATGGTTGCAGGGATGTTCAGTCTGCAGTATCCTGCTAAAATGGAAAGCGGTATTGCTTAGGTATCCAATGTTGAGGAAGGGAAGGGGAGGCCGAACCCCCCCCCCCAAACTTCTCTGGAAGTTGAAGGATCTTGATGTCAACTTCCTGGCGTAGCTTGCCCCCAGAAGAACTTCAGGGGGGGGGGCTTCCTGTAAAGCCAGATTTCCTGATCCTCGCTGATGTTGGTGATGTTCAGGATGTGCTAAAGTGCAGGGCATATGATGGTCTTGATGGCAGAGGCCCTGGGGGAGAGTGACAGTTGTCCATTTTTTCCAGTACTTGAGCTTCTCGACGGTGTTGTTGTCGAGATATTCGGTGTTGAGTACAGGCTATTCAGCAAATGGGACCCCCAAGATGGTGAGGGGGTCAGCAGTAGGGACAAGACCTGCAGGGATGTTGTTCAGGTCCCAGACTCCATACGTCTTGATCTTAGTTTTGTCGAGGTTTGATGTTAGCCCCAACACTTTAAACTTCTCTAAGATGTTGTAGAAGTTCAGTATGGAGTCGTCGTCCCTAAGGGTGCCCACCACGTCATCTGCGTAGGCAATCCTCTCACCTTGGAATCATCCATGGTGAGAGGAAGTGGAATTCCTCTGATGGCACGAGATCTGTTGACAGCCTGTAAGAATGGCTCAAGGGCTAGTGCAAAGAGCAGTGGACTAAGGGGACACCCTTGTTTGACCCACTTCTGGATGGTAATGGGGTCAGATAGGTCTCCGTTAATGAGATGAGTGGAGCTGTTGTTGTAGCCTCCTCTGATGATGTTAAGGAGTCCACTGCTGATCCCGACTTTCTCCAGGATGTTAAAGAGAAAGGAGTGCCAGACGCTGTCGAACGCTCGATTAAGATCAATAGTCAACAATGCCATGGAGTACTTTTTGATGTTAACCAGACGTAGCAGTTCTCTGATGAAGATGAGATTGAACTCCATCGATCAACCAGGAACACCATGCACTTGTGTACGTTCGATGACATACCTCATCCCGATCTTCAGTCTGTTGTTGAGAACACGGGCGAGGATCTTATAGTCCGTGTTTGACAGACTGATGGAGCACCAGTTCTTGATGTTGGAAGGGTCCCTGTTGGTTTTCAGGATGAAGACGGTATGGCATTCCAGAAATTCCCATGGCATGTTTCCAGTGGTAAGGAAGATGTTGAAGATTGCCTCATGGCAATCTTCAACATGGGGAGAATGGGGAGGATGTGATCCCAGGCCTCTCGGTAGAGTTCTGTGCTTAATCTGTCCATCCCAGGTGCTTTCTTTGTATGGCATTGCTTGAGGGCTGATGTTATTTCGGCTGCTGTAATCGGTGCATCGAACCCTGCTTGGATGTGTGCAGGGAAGGGGTCAATGTTCCAACAGGAGTGATCCTGGGGGGGGGGTACTGTTGTCTTGATAGATGTTGGTATAGTACCCCCAGAAGGCATTCAGGATGTCAGGTGTAGTGGTGCGAATACACCTGTCTTTCGTGATGGTGGTAATGGTTCGCTCCTGCCAGAAGTTGACGTAATGCCTGTTATAGAATGGCCGATTGCCTGTCTTCCGAGCGGAGGTGGAGATGGATCTTAATGTTCTTTTCTTCCATCTGCTTCTGTCTCTCCATTTCAATGTCGAGATTAATGTCACGGATGGTGTTGTGACATGGAAAGCCTTGCCGTTGGCTGGCCACGAACCAGCTCCTCTCCTTGTAGGTCACGGAGCCGAGCTCTTCTGAGGAAGGCACGTTCCTGGCCCCAATTTATCATGTTGTCTTTGATGGTAAGATTGCTCCAGGTGGAGCACAGTTGGTTAAGCTTGGCTGAGCACAGGGACGGGAAGTCAGATGGTAACTTACAGGGACTCGGACCAACATCTACAGCTTCTAATGGATGATAACTAAGCACGACTAATTTGTGGTCCGAGATGGAATAATTAATTAGAACGTGCCTTATTGTCTTGGCTCTGGAGACAAGGGAAGGTGACAAAGAGGCAGTCGATCCATGTGCCGATGCCTTGGCCTGTCCAAGTATAATCCCAACAGTAGGGGTTGTGAACCCTCCAGATGTCTGTCAATTGGAGGTTCCTAAGTTGAATTTCCAAGTCCCTGTAGCCAGCTGTACCTGAGTTTGGATTATCCCCTACTTAATCATAGGCCGGGTCAGCCACGCAGTTGAAGTCCCCCATCAAGATGACGTGATGGGCACCGTATAAGTATGGAGCGACCAGAAGAATGCTGGTCTTGATATTGCATTTGCCAGGGCATAGATGCTAATGTATCTAGTGATACAGTCCCGGTACTTCCAGTCAACGGCAAGGACTCTCCCTTCTGTGTCCCTCTGGATGTTATGGAAGGCTCCAAGGAGTGTGGGGGGGGGTAGCATAAGGAAGCGGCTTCCAATTTAACACACGAGCTCGAGAGGACCTCGAACTCGTGGTGAACATTCTTGATTCTGAAGCTTGTTATTTTATTTTGGACAAGTTCATATTCATATAGGTTGAACTGGGAGCCAGTTAGTTTCTTTATTTTATGGTTTATGCTAGGATTTTGAGAGGGAGTTTCCACTTCCATTTCGGACGCTGATGTTGTTGAGTCCGTGCTGTTTTTGGAGAGGCTTCGATGGTTCTTGTCTGTTTTAGGGGAAGCTGCTTCCTTCCTTTTTTTTGGAAGTTCATTTGGAAGTTCATTAGGAGGCAGAAGATCTTGTGTCCCCTACTTTGTTTTCTTTTCTTCTGCAGGGAGGGGGATGCTAGCTACAGCAGGGGAGGTCTGTGTAGCGTAGCGTCAACAGACGAAGCTTCCTCTGATGTTGTTGTTGAGGGGGGGGATAGTTGGTGTTGTGCTGTCCATCGCTTCGTCTGTATTACCCTTGGCTGTATGCTGTTCTTCCGTCGTTGTCATTGGTACGGCGGAAGTGGCCAAGGGGGGGGACTGCTTCCTCAGCAGATGTTGTTGCTGGGGGGGGGAAACAGTTTCTTCTGCTGGTGTTAGCAGGACGCTTCTTAATTTTCCCTAGTATAGTCTAGGAAAAAGTTTTCTCCCCGCTGGTGTTGGGGAGTACCGGAAATTCACTCACATCTCTTGCAGGCTGCAGGTTCAACGGCTTGATCGGTGCCCCTGCCCACTCTGCGAATGTGCACAGAGGACAAGATGTTATTTTGTGTTCTGCATTAGTGCACTTTCAGCAGGGGTGTGGGCACTGGCTAGTGATGCGCCCGATGCCGAAGCAGTTGAAGCACTTTGCTTGGGGACAGTCACTCCCCAGATGTTCAATTGAGCCACATTGCAGGCACTGTATCTGCACTCCGGGATAATTGACCATGCCATGCAACGTGCCGATAGTAACAAGGTTGGGCACAGGAGTACCAGGCGGGGTCTTCCTGGAAGACGCTCTTCTTAATGTTGCTCACTTTTTCTAACTTGTTGAATGTTTGTATGAGCACGTCGTCTCCGGCTTCGATGTACTCCATGGGGAAGCAGCTGATCTTTAGTTGGGACCCCACCATGGTAGGGGGCCACCTGCCCCTCCCTTGGACTTGGAAGCCCTCTTGTAGCTTATCTCTCGATGACATGTTTTTTACAACGAACAGAAATCTACCCCCCTCTATAGGTGGTGAAGGAGAAGATATTCTGCGCTCCTACGATCTCCTTAAGTACTTTGGTCAGAACTCTAGGGTTTTCCAACCCTGGAATCTCCACTCCTAAGGTCCAGGTCCTGGGGGGGACAGGGATCACTCGGCTCATCTTTAGTCTCTGCATGTATAAAAAAGAAAAAGAAAAAAAAATTAAGAGTCTTAAAAGACTCTGAAATCTGTAGTGCGTAAAACACACTACCAGCAGGATAATGTTGGTAACAAAATATAACAACGTTAGTAAAATGTTAAGAAAAGAGATATCGCAATAAAGCGAATCAACAAGCTTCCTCAGCCATGCAGGCTCGAACGGGAACACAGGAACAGAAAATCAAGAGAGAGTTTCAAATTGCACACGATTCTTTTTATTCTGCTTTCGAGTGCCCTCTTTCAGCACTTTACTCATTCTCATGTCTCCTTCCCATTGGTTGTCATGGATGACGTCACATCTCCTCCCTTCTTTGAGTACTGCTTTCATGGGAGGCTGTTATGCTCGCTTTCCTTGGGTGCTTATTCACCTTGCGTTACGTCATCAGGAGTTTCTTTTTCCTGCACAGAGCATAATTTACATCTATGTTTTCAACATTATATTTCTATGGTAGGCATGTAATTTAACATATATTAGAATTTGACTATAATACTTTCACAATTCATTTTAATCTACACTTTTTCCTACAGAAAGTGTTTATTATCTCCTTTTCTTGAAAGTACAGGCATATCTTTGCATAATTTTGTCTCTTCTTGTTAGATCATAGAAGAATGGCTCAAAATTTGATAGGACCCTTATTCTAGATCTAACAAACATAAACAAATATAAGTTCTTATCAGAGTCAATATATTATTTTAATTTTATCTTTTACTCTTTCAGTGGATGTGAGTTTCTATTTAGCTGACAATCTTCAAGCAGAAGTCTCATGGATTCCTAATAAACATTACTCTGGAGTATATGGTCTTATGAAGCTGGTCCTTCCTAAGGCTTTACCTGATACCCTGAATAAAGTGACTACACTTTACTTTTTTGTTTGTTAAATGAAAAATATAGATCACTGTACTTTTTATTTACTTCATTTTATTATTTATTATTATAGCATTTAGAATTGGTGGCAGGTCGTTAATATATACAGGATGTCCCATAATGTGTATGCCAAGCTTCAGAAAGTTGGTCACTCAATATAGTCAATATAGATCAAATCTAAAGTATAATGTGATTATATATGCATTATAATGAATGGAATGAATAGACTAAAAAAAAAAATGAAACTCACAGATAATTTTTAATTGAAAAAAAATTGGAACAGTATTCGATTTATTGTGTTATTCATCAGTGCTGAGGCAGTAACTTGCTCATGTGTACTCAGCCTGTCAGGTAGTTTGTGCTTAGTCTTCTTGGAAAGAAAGTTTTGTTCTCTCTGCTTGTTAATACAGACATCTTTTGAGTATCGATTGTATAATGAAAATTCATAAGTTGGAGAGTACAGGTTCAGGTTTTTCAACAATGTCTTTCCAAATAGTGTTTTTCATCTAAGTACATCACTGCTTATTAAATCTGGATCATTTCCATATACTAGGAAGTATAACATTCAATAATGTGTTTATGATGAAGAAGTACTGCAAAGGATCCAGCATGGTTCTGACAGGCTTTTGACAAGTTGCTTGCTACAACTCAAATATAGTACATTTACACCGCGAGTTGTAAGTAATGTATTCCGTAAACCTTTACATAACTCGAATTTTACTGTAAGTTGAATTTATTAATTACATACATACAATAAAATGTTCAATGGCTACTCATACCGCTGTTTTACATTAATTTTTTTGCCATTAATCAGATATTTCCATTTTTAATATTTTTCATTTTTAGGGTGATTCAAAAAAATCGATTATAAAAAAATTATCTATTGTATTTGAATAATATACATACTGTAAATATGAAAGTATGAAAAATAGATAATATAAAAGAATATAAAAACAAACTGAAATATTCACTTTTCAAATAAAAAAATTTCTTGTGACAGCTAAGTTATCTGTTCTGAGAAATGCTGTTCTACAGGAAGTTTTACCCCTTTCTATATCTAAGGCTGAGGGTAGTCAGGGTCATTTGAGTTGTCATCTTGACTTTGTTGTGAATGGCATCTCACAAACATGTCTAGAGTAGACTGTGTAGTCACATGCTTCTTGTCCTTGTCGATGGCCTTGTAGCTAGACATATCAGAATAGATACTACGGCTAACATTTTCGAACTGCTCAGTTTTCAGATCCATCGATTCTAATTTTGCTAACACCATGTCTATCAAGTTAAAAACCTCGGTTTGTCCCTTCATTGTAAATTTCTTTATATCTGGTGGTTCAATCGGCTTAGTATTTTCTTGGGAATTTCGGAATGCCTCCAACTGAATAAGGTCATCATTCATTAGCTCCTAACCGTGATGCAAAAGAAACTCTTTAATATCACTGTTATCCACTTCCAGCTCTAATTGCTGTTCCAATTGCACACACGTCTCCGTCACCTGCTGTAATTCTTGTGTTAACTCAGCACCGGTATCAGTCGTTGTTTCCTCTCCTTCCTTTAAAATTGTGGACCATTTCTGGGCAGAGTTTCTTCCACACAGCATTCATTATTGTTGTCTGCTTGATTTCATCCCAAGCCACCCTGATGTTTTTGATAGCATTAAGGATATTATAGTTCTTCCAGAAATCATGTAGAGTAATGCCCTTGTCACTATCAATGGCCTTGATTGCTTGGGAACATGTACACTACAGATAGCAGGCTTTAAAGGTATAACACCTTGATCCATAAGTTGCAATAGTGAGGTAGTTCTAGGAGGAAGGTAAGCAACTTTTACGTCAGGATGAAAGTCATCCAACTCTTCCGGGTGACTGGGGATATTGTCCAGTAGGAGAAGCACTTTAAATGGGATTCCTTTCTCGGCACAATATTCCTTCACCAGTCTCTGAACAGTACACGTATAACTCAAGCCTTGGTGTTGGATTTCCAGATTACAGACAGCATACTCGCATCAATATTCTTAAAGACGCGTGGTCTCTGGGAATGGTACACCGTAAGCAGTTTAAGTTTTTAAGTGTCCTGAAAAGTTGCTGCCAATCATAACAGTGATCCAATCTTTTGTAACCTTGAATCCAGACATAGATTTTTCTCTTCTGCAATAAATGTTCATATTGGCATCCTCTTCCAAAATAGAGCTGTTTTGCTCAGGCAGATATTCCTCCTCCTCAATTATTTCTGCCAGAAGTTCAGGAAATCGACTTGTATCTGCACTTGCTGCCTCACTCGTGATTTTGATGCTGTGCAGATTTGTACATTTCTTGAATCGTTCGAACCATCCAACACTAATGTTGTGACGTCTTTCTTCTTCGTTGTGTGTTCTTTTTCGCCTAGTGCAGTTTTCCAATTTATTTTTGGTATTCAGTCATGAGACAGTCTAGGCCTAATCTCTATATGGGTAATACTATACAAGAGTTAAAACAATAAGGGAGGTTATAGATGAAGTCGGTAATTCCCTAATTCTTTCTGCTGATTGATTCCATTTTCGAACACAAAGTTAAATATAAAGAAAATTTATATTTAACTACGCCACTCTGTGTCCATGGTTGTAAGAATAATGTTAAGGAATCAATCATCAGCAAGTACAATGCTACAGTAATCTAAATAAGACAGATCTTTCCTTAATCAAATTACCTTTAAGTTATATAGCAGTCATGGTTCTCTAATCTTTCCTTACTTTCACATTAAATAGAGTTCCCGCTTAGATCTGAACTGTTAAAATGAGCGGTGCAATGAAATGAACTCAGGCAAGATTCAATTTAAATAGAAACATTTAATACACTAATACATGAATTTACATTAATCAAAGAAGATCTAAATATAACTAAAATAATCATGAAATAAAGAAGTTCTTATTAAGACAATAGTAACTTCACAGTAGAGTATACTAATCGCAGTTAAATTCTTAACATATAGATTTCTACCCTTCTTAGAGTTATAAGCTTCTGAGTACAACTTTTAGACAAAGGTTATCTATTCAATATACTTCAACTGTTGACTCTGCTTAGCTGTTCAGGATATACAAAGCACATATTGCTAAATACACACCAAGGAATTCTAAAGTCCTGACAATCTATTATAGTAAATCTTAGTAAGTCAGTTTCTAACTTATATCACGTTCCCTTGGAACAAGCTTCAAGATATCACACATTCAAACTTGAACTGTCATTAAGGCAATACACTTCTCCTTTATTGTAATTACATTCACAAAAGACATAGAAAGGATTTTCTTACCAGGACGGTTGATATACTTTGCCTATTATCACGTGTTCTGGAAAACACTTCCTTGATTCTCAATAGCTTTCTCTCTTAGGTCACTTTAGTTTGATAGGATTCAGATTCACCATAACGCTTTGCTCTAAAAATGTCTATCCTTCAGGTTTCCTTCGCAATCCCTGTCATGCCTCTCGTCTTTCACAATTACAAGACGAGGGAATTAGAATCAGGATATGAACAAGAGCCCGCAAAAGGGTAAGAAAAAAACAGAGAGCTTCCTTGTCTTTTTAACCCCGGTTATCTCCTTTGCGCCTTGTTTCTCTCTCTTATTCCGCATGTCTCCTCCTTCCTTTCTTTGTGTCAAAATCCACCTCGTGGATCTTCGTTAGCTCGGCATAGTAACTAGCGCCAAAATATGCGCTGGCGGATGACTTCGTAATTTCATACAGCACTTAATTTCTGTTATACTGGCTATGTCCTTAGCAATGGTTTACATAAACGGACTAAGTTCCGAGTTTCCATGCACAGTTCACATAGGATATATATACTCTACAAAGAATTAGTACAGGATAAATAACTAACAAATATTAGAACATACAATTATTTTATAATTATGGAATATACATCGGTAAGTGAATAATTTTCTATTTGTCTGATGAGCAAATTTAGCTCAGGGAATGTCAGAGTATGTTAAATCCTGAATGAAATACTATTATATTATAATTCCTTTCATTCAGAATTTAACAGTAACTTTAAATGTACTCTCTGCGTCTGTGATGCTGGCCTGCTCTTTTAAATCCTTATATAAGGACATAGCCTTCTCCTGGATAATCAGTAAACTTAACAGTATCTGCTTCTGTGTCAGATCATCGATCCAGTGAGACAACAATTTCTCCATCTCTGATATTGGGCCCAGCCTCTTCTAGGTAATAATTGTGCCTTTCAATGCTACCGCACCTTTCATGCTTTCAACAATGCAAACTTTGTCCTTCACTATTATATTCATTGTCAAAATAGGTTGATTTATTTCCCGAGCTATTGTTGATAGAATTTTCCTGCCTTCATACATACAAATTATTTTCAACTTTTCTTCTAAAGTAATTTCAGACCTTTAGTTTTTAGATTTATGATGAGTGCATTTGGTTTAGTGTTTGCATTCCATTTTAAAGGTAAAAAAACAATGAAACTAACAGTGATAACAAGTGACTGAGCTAACCGTGCGAGGCATCTATTACTGTACTGCAATAAGGCTGTCAAAGACACACCTGCACAAATCCACAAATGTGTTCATACATGCTAGTAGATTCATTATGTAACTGTGAATTTACAGAAGTTGCGTGTTACATAACTCGGGGTGTAACTGTATCTGTAGTACAATCAAACATGCACATGCTTTTCAACCAGAGGATTATGCAGCTTGAGTAAATTTGATGGACTGAGAAAACCACATTGGCTTGTGAAACGTTTTTTTTATGAAGCCCTCTTTATGTGAGATGGAATAACTCTCATTGCTTTTCGATGATGTAGCATCATTGACAACCAGCTAATTGGGCCATTCATTCTAGAGTGTCAGTAGACTACTTCTACTAACATTAACAGTAGACTACTTCTACTACTCATGCATTTTACAAAATAAGTTACCACTGCTTTTAGAAAATATGCAACATGTTAGTGCTCTACCTCATTTCGTTTGGCAAGAGTACTTAAATGGTTTAGCACTATAGAACTTATATTGGCTGTGAAAAGTTTATATGAATATATGAATGGCCATTCTATTCACTAGATTTGATCCTCTCCTCTTTTGATTTCTGTTGGTGAGGGATATCTGAAGGACATGGTATGTCATGTGGAAAGCAATACATGTTTAAAAACAAGGTCAATCATTCATATATGAGAGGTCATTTTAAACAGAGCAAACAGTATAGTAGTTAACTTTTTCATTTAAAATAATTTCATTCAATTTGTGCATTTCTTTGAGTTTCTCACTTTCCATTCATTGTAACTACATAGCATTTTGATATTTTAATATAAACATTTTCACTCTTAAGTCAATGGATAACCATCTGGAGTTCATCTGGAGTTGGGCATACACTGAAAGGATAAGCAAAAGAAGAATCATAAAGATTCTTCTTTTGCTTATATCTGAATAGTCATCCACCAGAGTAGTTTTAAGGGATGATGTGTTTCTTTTTTTTTTACACAATTTGAATATTTTATATGTATGTGGATTTCAATTTCAATAGATATAACTTGATGGTGTTTCCTTATGTATTAAACTATAGTAATGTTAATTGAAAGTCCAGCACTTTTCTTGCATACCTTTATTTCTGGCATGGTAATACCTGAACCATTTCTGGAATTTTTTATCTTCAAGCATTTTTCTGGTCTTAAAGATCACAGAGAGAAACTTCATTTTTACAATGGTCAATGATGATGGCTCCTTTGCTATTATAAAGGTTTGTACTTGAGAGCTGCCTAGCAGCATTGGGAAAGGACAAAACAGTAATCCATATTTGCTGAACAATAATGCAGCCAATAGATATTGTAACTTATTATCCAGAACAATTTTTAAAAGATTGATATGAAGTTTTTTGCAGCTTGAAATCAGAATTCTTCTTGCTCCTCCCAACTAATCACTAATGATTTCATGATGTTGCTTATACCTGCATCCGACCCCCCCCCCCCCGATTTGCTGATGCATGTCTTCTACATTATCCCTAGCACTCCTGGCCTATATCAGTATATTTTGTCCTTTTAGCCTCAATCTTGCACCAGATTGCCTCAAATTACCTCTCATCCACATGACTATTTCTTACCCTTTTTGGCTGCAATTCATCTGCTCTCATTCAGTAGCATCTATTCCCTCATCTTGTCTTCTCCATCCTCCCTCTAAATACTAAACCCTTCATGTTATGTCCCCTGTAACTATATTTGCTGTCAGCCAAGTCTCACTAATGCCAAAAACTCTTCTCTCTTATTCCTGGTACTTTTAGCTGTAGTATATATAAACTGTGCCAGTCCCCTATGCACTCCAACCACCTTTTACATCCTGCATTGACTACCCAATTCAATATTGTTATGTGAAAGACTAGGTTCTACATTTTTTGGTCATTCTCTTACCCACTCACTCACCTCATGGATGCCTGCACACACTTACCTGCATCCACCTAAATTGTTTGTTTTCCTATGTGTAAGAACATAGGCAGGAAAACTAAAACAATTCAGGTGGATGAAGTCTAGATTAAACAAAGCTCTCTCTCTCTAGACACCTAATTGGTGTCTAGAGATGTGAGTTCAATATTGGGGATGTGAGTTCAATGTTGCAAAATGCAAGGTTTTAAAATTTGGAAAACAAAGATGGGATGCAGAATTTATGCTTGGTGAGAATATATTGTTGGAAGTAGAGGAAATAAGAGATCTGGGAGTGATAGTGGATAAGGATCTAAAATTTAGGGGACACATCGCCAAAATTGTGAAGACAACACAAAGACTTCTGGGAATGATGAGGAGGACACTGACGTGTAGAAGTAGGGAGATTCTTGTTCCATTGTATAAGGCTTTGATTAGGCCACACATGGACTATTGTGCCCAGATTTGGTCACCTGGTTTTCAGAAGGATGAAGAGACGTTGGAAAGGGTCCAAAGGCGACTGACTAAGGTAGTTTCTGACCTCTGGAATGTCGAGTATGAGGAAAGATTGAAAAGATGTAATTTGCAGAGTCTAGTGGAGAGAAGGAAGAGGGGAGATATGATAGAGACCTACAAGTTGGTAAGGGGTTGTTATAGGATCAATGGTGGAGAAGTTCTACAGAGAATAGTGGGAGATCAGGGGAGAACCAGAGGTCATGCCTGGAAACTGTATAAAGAGGGTGTGAGTAGGGGAGTGAGAGGCAGGTTTTTTTCGTGCAGAGTTGTGAATGATTGGAATGCCTTGCCTTAGAGTGTGGTGTCTGCAAGGAGTTTGAATGTGTTTAAGACCCGGTATGATGAGATGTGTGTGAGATAAAAGGACCTCCTAGATGAGTCTTTGACTCCATGAGGTCTTGTTTAATAATAATAATAATAATAATAATAATTCCGAATCCATTTAAGTGCAGTCCATTGATATTATTTAAGTCCTTCTGTCTGTTAAATTCAATCTATAGGTCTAGAAACGCTACATCATTCCTTCTGCACATTGCTTAATTGGTGATCATTGCCTTCCTCATTTTTTCTTTATCATAGTGTGACAACAGACTTATAATCCTCACTCTCTCTCTCTCTCTCTCTCTCTCTCTTCTTTTTTGCTTCTTCCAAGAACTTTCATATATTCTCTCAGCAATGGCAGTGTTCTCATTTATGTTAGTGTTATGACTTCACAAGTATGTTTGTGAAACTTTGTGGAACGTTTTTTTTTTTTACATTAAAATAAGACATTTCAATTTATTATTATTTGAATGTTAACAGTTATTATTGATAATAACTTTGATAATCGTTATAATATAAGGAATCTTAAACAATCTTAACTTTTTCCAAAGGCAGAAAATATGTGGCATCACATGTGTAAGCAGAAATTGCTCATTTAAAGTCATAATCATTTGTTTTGGATTCAAAGATAATGATGATAATGCTTATAGTTAAATATTTTGACAGGTGATAGTTTTGGACACTGATGTTACATTTGCTACTGACATAGCTGAATTATGGCGGATATTTCATAGATTCTCATCGAAACAGGTAATATACTTTCTCTTTATAACTTTATGATATTTATCTAAATAAGTTGATATACCAATTATCTCACATTTTTATCACTTTGAATATTTCGTTTAGATAAAATTTGTAATAAATTATGGTTTTTCCTGTATCCCTAAATCATCTCAACTGGTCATGGTCACACCAACCAAGTTTATTCTACTCTTCATTTGAATTTATGAGCTGTACATGCTTTATTCTTCATGCCTCATTTCTTTCTTTCTTTCTTTCTTTTTTTTTTGAAAATTGCAAAAAATTATATTAATTTTTTAAAAAATTAGGGTATTTATAACTTTTTTCCAAAGATTAATATGAGACCAATATTTAAAAGAGCTAGTTCTAGTTATGCATGCAAACTGAGAAACTCATCATCATCAAACTCCTGATATGTACATTTCCAGTATCTACAGAATACTGTAATAGAACTACTTGAATAAGATTGCATTTTCACAAGCTTCCTATTGGTTGTTTTCTTCCAAATTACTGCAATTTTTAAGTCTCCAGTAGGGTCAGATTTAATATTTAAGTCTTCTAAGGCATTATCTTCTGCATCATTCCACATAAATCTTGGATTTCCTTTGTGTTTTTACCAGCATGAAACATCTATTTTGCTAACCTTTTTTAAATTGGCACTATTCTTATATTCTTAAATGCTGACAATGTCGAGTTTCTTTTTAATATCTTTATTTTTAATATGATGCTGCCATTGGCACCATCAGGACTCGTTACTTTGGTCTCTAGACTGATCAGCTGTTTTATTTCTAACTCACCTCTCAGATTCATAAGTTAAGATCGGTTTGAACACTGTCTAGTTTAGTGTTTTGGCTAATTTTTCTCTTATTCCATATCAATTTATTCAGCTAGCCCTCCACCTTATCAACTGTGTTTATTCTATTATCTAATGACTGAGTTAATTTACCATCCTACCTAAAAACTGTACCTAAATAGTTAGTTGAAAGTATGTTACTAGTTCTGTAGGTTCTTAATTAGATTTAAATAGTTGAAATGGAATGAACATGGCAGGGAGAAATAATTAAACAGATTTAATAGTTCCAATATTTTGTCTGTTACAGAGACTTTCTTCTCTGGGATACAGTATAAAAAGATGATTGTTATAAAAAGGTGATTCTGAGATGCAATATATTATCATTATACAAATATCTCCATGGAGTCAGAAGACTCATCGCGAGAGACCCACAGTAACCTTTATGCACACAATACTTATCGATCTCTCCTTAAACTCGTTCACTGTCAAAGCATTCACAACTATTTCTGGCAATCCATTTCACTCATTCACCACTTTCCAGTTTCTTTTAGGCTACATTTTGGAAAATTATGGAGACAACTACCGTGTTTGAGTAAAACTTTAGTTTAATATAAACCAAAATCAACACTCAACATTTCAACCTTTATATCAAGGTCATCTTCTAGAGCATATACACTATATATATACAGTACAATCTACATGGTTTGCTAAAGTTACTGACCAACTGTTACAATGATTATTGGCCTGACCTCTGGTGAAAAAAAAAACCTTTACTACATCAACACTAGAGTCCTATTATTATTATCTATTGGTTACAAAATTACATTGGGCTGTAGAGCTTCATGTTTATATATATATATATATATATATATATATATATTTATATTAAAAACATGATTATACATAGAAATTTCAACCAGTTGGTATGGAATAGTTTCCAATACTAGCTGAAGGTTGCTTAGAGTCCTAAAGTATGCTAGTTACTAAATATTAAGTTGGCTGAATATGTGCCATCCAGATTCTTGGAATTTTCATGCCACCATTATTGTTGATATTCAGGTGGTTAATCAGAATTTTGCAGGCTTCTTTAAATTTTCTTCTATACCAGGTTTTTGTATGGTGTAAAGAGTGGGTACTTTTCCAGTCATTTTGGTGTAAGGTGTTGTAAGCATGATCTGAGAGGCCTGCTTCACCAAAATTGTTATATTTAATGTGTCTTTTGTGTTCTTTTTTAAAGTGCAGGTACTTTTCCAGTCAGTTTAATGTAAGGTGTTGAGAGTGTGATCTCAGAGGCACATGCTTCACCAAAATTGTTATATTTAATGTGTCTTTTGTGTTCTTTTTTATGTATATGGATTGTACATCCAGTTTCACCAATATAAGGTAAGTTACAGGTGCAGTAGATGCAATAAACTCCAGGATGAGCCAATGGGAGGAGAGGATCGTTAGAGGAGTTGAATATGTTTTTTAGTTTTGTAGGTGGTTTAAAGGTGGCATTGGGATTATAATGGTGTAGGATTCTGTTGATTTTTTCTGATAATCCTTTAATGTATGGGATGGCTATGGTTTTACTGTAATTTAGATTCTTTTTTGATGAAGTTTTATGAAGAATTTTATTAATAGTATTTTTGTTACAGCCATTATTTATAAATGTGTTGTTAATAATTTTTAATTCTTGTTTAAGAGCTTGCTGATTAGAGCAAATTATTATAGCTCTGTTTTTAAGGGTGTTAATGACTCCATATTTTTGTGATGGATGACACCTTTACTAACCACACTTACACAATTTTCAGGGATAGAGAGACTCCTAGTTCTCTATTTGTCATTACTGGAAATTTCTTTTGTGTCAATATTATAGAACCCATTTAGTAACTCAAGTTTCTATCATGTCCCACCTCTTTTTCATCTATTAACTAAACTTTGCAACCTACACATTTCATTCTATCCTCATAGATAGCATTCCATAGCCCTATTCCATTGTCATCAGCTTGGCCACTAATCTCTGGATTCTCTCCACCACCTCCTGATTCCCAAGAAACTCAGGTGACTAAATCTGTGCACAGTCATCAAGATGCAGTCAAACCATAGCCTTATAAACAGGAATAATGACCTCTCTATTTTTACTTGTTTAGTGTGTTTTTTAACATTCAAATAATCCTTGGAGCTAGTTTGCCAACTTTTACAATATGCTCTCTGAACTTCAACTTTCTTTCCACCATTATCCAAAATCCCTAGCCTCATCCATTTCTTGCAATCCAATACCATCAGTATACACAGTATGCAATCTTTTTTTTAATCCCAAAGTGCATAACCACACATTGTGCAACATGAAATTCACAATCATTATTATCTTTTCCCCACAATGCTGATTTATTTACCTCATCCTAGAGTATATTTACATCATCTTTATCAAGTGTTATCCTCTCAGTTTTGAACCATCAGCAAGCAACTGAATATTCAGACCCCTTAAATCATATCATATATCATTAATATACAAATTAAAGAAGTAGTAGTCTTAGTAGAGCCTTACTTCACTATCTAAACTTAAATTGGAATGACTATCTAAGATATGGGAAAGTCTTATTCTAATCACACATCACTAAAGTTTTTTTATTTTTAAATTAAATTAATTATTCATTAGAGTTAATGAATAATTAATAGTGCTAGTTATGACGATCAGCTGAGGGAATGTGGACTGCAGAGTTTGGTAGATAGAAGAAGTAGGAGAGGTGATCTGATTGAGACTTTTAAACTGTTGAGAGGTGGTTACAGGGTTGACACTGGGGAGTTCTTTTGCTTGGTTGAACAGCAGGAAGGAGTGATGACAAGGGACCATGCCTGGAAGTTACAAAAGGAAGCTGTGAGCAAGAGGGTGAGGAGTGGTTTCTTTGCATGGCGGGTGGTTGAACCGTAGAATGCATTGCTGATAGAGTGGTGAGAGCGAGTACGGTCAGTGAGTTCAAGGAGTAGTATGATAGACTTTGTGTTTCCTAGGAAGGACCTCCTGCAATGAGTCTTTTTGACTCCATGGAAGCCTGAATAATAATAATAATAATAATAATGATAATGCAATGTTTCCTCACTTTTACCATTGTGTTGTTTTATGTGTAACATCACATGGCTCTGTTTCAAATCAATCCACTGTTTGTGTTTTACCTTGTAATTAACTATCATCACCACTGATGCTGGCCTATAATATTTAGGCTGAAATATATGGCTTTAAAATAATTATTATTATTCAGGCTTCCATGGAATCAAGAGACTCATCATGGGAGGACCTTCCTAGGAAACACAAAGTCTGTCATACCACTCCTTGAACTCATTACTTATTTTTTTTTATTTTCATGTGATTTAGCCTTTTTTACCATACTAGTCACCCTTCTTGCCCGCACTTTGTATTACTCATGAGTATGCTGATGACAACAGTTTTCTTTATATTCCCTTCACAGTACTTTTTCGCAACCTCTGCTTTATATCACTACTCATTCACTTGGTTTATCATCCTAACCTTGGACCTGCAATTCGATACTGCTTCTCTCAAACAATCCCTGACCAGTTCCTATGCACTACTGACATTCTTTCTTTGCAGCTTCTTAAGCCATGACACTGATCCAAACAGTCTCTTAAGTCTGTCATAATCATTTGCTTTGTAGTCCCATATAAATCCTTTCTTGACTGAAAATTGTATATGTTAAGTAACAGACCATGAAGATATATAAATCCTGCAGATGACTTAGACTGAAAGTCTGGGCATAAGTAAATGGCCACCAGTTTAACCTGGCCAAGTATGAGGACATGCTTTACGAAGAGATCACAAGCCATATACTCTATTGATAGCACCAAACTGCAGGAAATTGATGAAGCCAAAGATTTGGGAATGATTGTGGACAGGGAGTTGAAGTTTTGGATAGTATTGCAAAGGTTGTCAAAACAGATCATCAGATTCTAGTTGTTGAAGAACAAACACACTGACAAAGGGATAAGGAGGTTATCCCTTTATAAGGGATATAAGGAGGCTTTAATTTGGCTTTAATTTGGCTACAACTGCACTATTACATTATGGATCTGGTCACCAGGGGTTCCATGGGGATGAAGTGTTAGAGAAGATCCAAGTGGTGGTGGTGGTGATGAGTGACCAAATTCAGATAGTAGGTCTGCAAAATGCTCCCTGTGAGAAGATCGAAGGTCTGTGGGTTTCAAAAAAAAACTAGCCAATAGGTAAAAAAAGAGAGTACATGATAGAAGCATAAAAGTTCTTGTTGAAGGGATTTTATAGGATTGAAACCAAAGAATTATTTTGGTACATAGTCAGAAGGGGAGAGAACAAGGGGTCACCTCTGGAAATTGCATAAGAGTGTGGCTAGCGTGTGTGAAGATTAGATTATTCATTTTTTCTTTGAGAGTGGTGAATGGTTTGCTAGAGGTAGTTGTGAATGCTCATCCATGAATGGGTTCAAGCAGCACTATGGTAGGTATTGTGTGAAGAGCAGTTAGAGTGGGTTTCCCATGAGTTTTTTTACTCAATGGAGATATCCAAGAAATAATAATAATGCATTTTTTTTTATTCCTAAAAAAACTGGATATTTAATCTTGCATCCTAGCAAAAAATTAACCTTAGAAGAAACAAAAATACTACAAATAATTAAATACTAGGCAAATGTTCTTAGAACATTTGTTTTCTGTGTAGCTTACTGCAGAAATTCACTGAATTGTGGTAATAAGAAGTGTAGACTAGCCAGCTATTACAGTAATGTAGACTTCTTGATGGCTTAACTTTTCACCTGTCAGGACAATTAGTGTCGCAGCTCTTCTGAAATGAGCTTTCATTATATACTCTATCACAGGGTTTCCCCAAACTTCTTGCTAAAGTGGAGCTCTAAAGCAAGCAAATTTTTTTTCTGCGGAGTTCCTCACAACTCAATCTTTAAAATAAACACAAAAAAAAAAGGAAGAAATCAATATACACTCACCATTTTACAATTTAGTGCTCTGTAAATTAGAAGATTTTATGGAAGATTCTAATCTTCCATAAAACTTTTTCCTGAATACCTCCTTGCTCCTCGATAAATTAGAATTTTTCACAATTGATTACTCAGGGTTTCTATCGATGACAACACAGTAGAATGGAAAACCTTAAACTCCACTCATAATATCTTTGGCCAATCTCTTGCTATAAAATTTTACATATCATGAATGATGGAGGCAAATGGCAACTACCCATGTTAAGGTGCCTGCTGACTCAAAAAAAAAAAAAAAAAACTGCTCACAAAAAAATAGCTATAAAACAAACAAATATTGTATTTGATGCATTAATTAAAAAAAAAAAGCAAATGTTTGTAAACAAAATTTGCGAATCCCTAGAATTTCAGTTCTAGAACTTGAGGGCTCCATGGAGCCTGCTTTGGGAAATCCTGCTCTAGCAGACATCAAAAGTAATGTGTTCATCAAGCAAGCTAGCCTATACAATATACATGGAAAGACAAGCTATAAGTGATTTAGTTTGAATTCAGGTACCTTCCATTCCTTTTCATTAAAACTGAATCCTTGTAATTTAAGAAATATGGCTATGACATTCTAACAGTAGTGTTTAGATTTTGTTTTTTGCAGTTGAATCATCGGTTTGTACCTGATCAAATGTGGATGTAAATAAGTTCTTTCATGAAATATTATTTTAATTTTATTTTGTAAATATGTTTTTTTTTCTAGTTTATTTGCTTTATTCATTACAACTGTGTTTTCAATTTTTATACATATTTACTTACATCTTCACACACACAGACATATATATATATATATATATTTTTTTTTTTTTTTTTTTTTCATTCTGCAGTTTGACTCTTTCAATTGTATTTATTAGTGTGTGTGTGTGTGTATTAATATGGTATTTGAACAGTGGTAATCCACCTAAACAGATTTTTATACTAATACCTTAAAGTATGATATAAAAAAATCTTTTAGATGGAGATTGCTAGTTTGCTATCATCCGTTCGAGGGTGCATCTCCTAGAAAAATGAATGCCATTTCAAAGTGAGTAGTCCACAGCCAAGGGAACGGGCTTGGCAGAATCAGTGGGGAAAGAAGACCCTGTTGAACTTGACTCTAGTCTGACTCTGTGAAGAGACATGAGAGGTGTAGCATAAGTGGGAGGTCGCCCTGCGGCCACTCGGCCAGCCAGGCTGGCCGAGTGGTTAGCATATCTGCTCTCCAGCCAAAAGGCTGCAGGCGCGAATCCCGCTGTGGGCGTGGATGTTTGTGATTGTCTGTGGAAATACCAGTGATGGTGGTCAGTGGTAGATGGCATTGGTGTAGTTGTGGAAGTTGGTGGAGACAGAGTTGCAGAGCAGGTGCCCTCCCTCAATGAGTCTTTGGACTCTCTGGAGGTGTCAAATAATAATAATAATAATAATTTCTGAAACCCAAGTGAATTACTGAATGGCTATAGCTGATTGGCTGCACATTTTTATGCTATACAGAATTCTAGGTAACTTCGAAGAACACTTCAATTTCTACTTATCAGGTAACAAAAATGCATAGTTCTAAAAACTGTGCAATGTTGAGGAGTAGATCTGAAACTTGACATGCGAACTGGTAGAGTACAACTATTCTCTGATATATCATACACATTGGTTAAAGTTTTTTTGTTTTTTTTTAATGCTGTTATGGGTGCAGCTCACAGGCATTTTGCTGGACAAAGAATGTAGACCATAGCCAACTGAGCCTCCTATAGTGTATTACTCTAATCTTTTGTAATTTTTGTAACTGTGAATCTTTCTAAGTAGTATATACTAAAATCATTTCCAAAATGTGTAGAGATATGCAAAATTCTTTAAAGCATTTGGCATATTCATAGTGGGTTTTTTTAATATAGGCAATCGGACTAGTTGAAAATCAGAGTGATTGGTATCTTGGAAAACTTTGGAAAAATCATCGGCCTTGGCCAGCTTTGGTAAGTCAGTTGACTAGTTTTTGTAATAAAAATAATGTAAATGTGCTGCTGAATTTTTGTGCTGTATTAATTTTGTACTGTTCTTTTAAAATAGGAAGAGTTGCAAGGATTTTTATTTTTTTTCAAGTCCAACTAATAGACTGTAATGCAACTGAATTCTAATAGTAATTAAGCAAAGTTATACTAAAACCTTTATAACAATAGGGCTTTTTATTAAAGGCACAGATTTATTTACATTGTTAATGTTGCTGAAATGGAAAATTATAATATTACATTCCTGACTATAAACTTCTTCACACATATAAGTTGGTGAATTGAGTGGTAGAGACAGAGTTGTAGAACAGGTGCTCTCCCTCGATGAGACTTTGGACTCCCTGGAGGTGTCAAATAATAAGTACATAACTTCATTGTGCTTGCCAGTTTCATGCATTTCCATGCATGGCACTTCAAATGTGGGAAACTAAGTTTGCTAAACATCGTTATCAAAATTGCATCTGATTGATATTTGTATGTGTGTAGATCTTTTACCAAGCAAGGATATCAGAAGACAAGAAATAAAAAAAATATAAAAAAATTCATCAATTTAAGATATGCCATTTTGGAAATTTACTTCTTACTTCTCTTTCATCAGTATTGATATCACTGTAATGGTTTCTTGTAAAAACACTTTCCTTAATAATAAATTCTGTATTTGACACAAAGCTAAGTTTTCCTAGCTGTATGTCAAATGCAGAATGCAAACATATGCAAAGGTGTATTTCCACTTGATTCTTCCTCTAGAAAATGCTGCTATAACAAAGTCACTCACTATAACAAACTGCTGAAAAGTTCTAGCCAAATTCCAAATAGGTACAATTCTGTGATAAATTTACTATAACAATCTGGTTTAGCTAACTGTTTATGGAGTCTCTGTGAGTTTGCTATAGTAAACTTTTTATATAAATTATATATATATATATAGTAGCTTTCAGATAAAGAGGTTTATTCTAGAATTGTTTTTTAAAGAGTTCATAAATAACACCAATAAGAACAGTTTTTTTTTTTAGTGAGTACAGATAAGGCTTTTTTTGAAACCACAAATTTCAGTACTTCACTACATGTAAATAGATGATAGAATAAGCAGTCAGGTGATTTTTATCACCAGACTCTGCTTATTGGAGGCCTGAACTGGCTTGAGTAAAGTGTCGTGTTTGATCATTAGAAAAGTGGTTCAGATCATTAGATGATCCTTTAGATGATTACCAGTCAGTGGCATAAAGTGCTATAGGATTCTAACTTTTCATGGATGATATTATCATAAAAAAACTATATAAAGTCATCTCTTAGTCTAGCAAACATGCTACAGTAGACGATTACTATAGCAAATCTCTAGGGACCAGAGGAATATTTTGTTATCATTATTATTATTAACCAACTGGTGTCATCCTCAGATAAGCTTACATATAAGCTTCGAGGATGAAAGCAAAGAAATTACTTCTCATCCAAGATAATCATATGTAACCTAATACATGTAATGTATGTATCACATGTAAACCAATGTATGTAATGTATGTATTACATGTAAACAAATCTATGTAATGTAAGTATCATATGTAAACAAATGTAAGTAATGTATCATATATAATCAAATGTATGTAATGTATGTAATAACTGTAACAAATGTATGCAATGTATAAAAAAAATGTAAATCATGAGTTTACACGGTATGTTTGTGAGAATTAGGAAATATAATATTTTGATTGCATATGTGTAAATACTGTTGTATAATCACACCTTTTCAAACTTGAAAAAAAAAAAAATAGTAAACTACAACATATAATATTATACAACTTATGTAACTCTGAACAATATAATTGTAAATTATTACTGTGATTGTTACTTAAAAAAAAAAATTAATATTTTAGATTAAGAAATAAATCCAATACTTCTGAGAATCGTGAAAAAAAAAAAAAAAATTATTATCTAAGATCTCATGGAGTCAAAGACTCATCTAGGAGGTCCTTTTATCAAACACACAGCTCATCATACTGTGCTTTAAACACACTCAAATTCTCTGCAGACACCACACTCTCAGGCAACTATAGCATCTATAACAACTCCTTAA
Organism: Typopeltis vanoorti; assembly: GCF_054136105.1. Classification (NCBI taxonomy): domain Eukaryota; kingdom Metazoa; phylum Arthropoda; class Arachnida; order Uropygi; family Thelyphonidae; genus Typopeltis; species Typopeltis vanoorti. The sequence goes on along the minus strand of NC_143555.1, from coordinate 98,403,986 downwards.
TAACTTGTAGGTCTCTATCATTATTGTTGAAGTGGTATATGTTTACATTATTGTATATGTTATTGTTGAAGGTCATCATCATCATCAAATTCCTGATATACATATACTCTCAAGGGGTGTACAGGATATGATAGTACTATATGAAAAATTTACACCATTAATAACTTCCTATCTACAATTTTCCTCCAAATCAGTCTGTTACCTGTCATGACTCCAATATTATCAGGTCTTATATTTCTGTCTTCTAAGGCACTTTTTACTGTATCAATCCATCTACATCTTGGTCTTTTTCCTGCCAACCTGGCAGAAAACGCTTGTTTTGCTAATCTTTCCTCCCCCATTCTGCTTAAGTGACCATACCAATTGAGATTAGCTCTGCTGACAATATAAAGTTCTTTCCTAATATCCTCATTTTTAATATGATATTGCCATTGATGCCATCTGTTCATGCCCCTAATCTTTCTCAGGACTTTCATATCTGTGGTTTCTAGTCTTTGGTCAAGTGTTTTACTTTTTTTTTAACCCAGCTCTCAGATCCATAAGTTAAAATTGGTTTGAACAGTGTCTTGTATACAGAAGGTTAGCGATTGAATTGGGAGAGGGATAATCCCCACACTTTAATCTTATGAAACAATGGAGTCATAATAAAGGAAATGATGGGAATCATGCATTGATAACAGAACACAAAGAATCGGCAGGAACCAAACATAAAGAACACAAAACAACAAGAAGAAAAAATAAAAAAATAAACAGTATTGGGGAAACATGAGAAAGAACTGGAAGAGTATTAAATTCATCATCATCAAATTTCTGACATGTACCCTTGGGGGGGGGGGTGTACGAGATTTCCTGCCAGCCTGGCAAAGATCACTTGTTTTGCTAATCTTGTCCCTCCCATTCTGTTCAAGTGGTTGTACTACCTGAGATCAGCTCTGCTAACACATTCCTAAATGCTAACAATGTCAGTTTATATCCTAATATCCTCTTTAATATGATATTGCTATTGATGCCATCTGTTCACTCCCATAATCTTTCTTGGAATTCTCATATCTGTGGTCTCCAGTCTTTGGTCAAGTGCTTTAATTCTAACCTAGCTCCCAGATCCATAAGCTAATATTGATTTGAAAACTGTCTTCTATACAGTAAATTTAGTGTTTTGAGTCATTTCTCTCTTATTCCATATAAATTTATTCAGTTTACTTCCAACCATTCCAGCTTTGCTAATTCTGTTATCTATTCCCGTATTTATTTTGCCATCTTCATTAAAATTTCTGCCAAGTGACTGAAATGCTTTACTTGTTCCATAGGTTTACCATTCACAATGCAGTTGATATTTTCAGTGTTTCTGCCTATTTTCATTGTTTTTGTCTTTTTATTGCTGACTTTCATACAAAATTTATTACAACAATTATTGAATTTAGTCAGACAATCTTACAGAATTGTACTGAATTTATTTAGAAGTATAACATCATCTGCATAAAGTAAAAAGTAAAGTTAACATCTCCAATTTTGATATCAGGTTTCATATCACTTCCTTCATAATTATTATTATTATTATTATTCAGGCCTCCATGGAGTCAAAAGACTCATCGTGGGAGGTCCTTCCTAAGAAACACAAAGTCTATCATACCACTCCTTAAACTCATTGACCATTCTCGCTCTCACCACTCCATTAGGGAATGCATTCCATGGTTCAACCACCCTCCATGCAAAGAAACCACTCCTCACCCTCTTGCAAACAGTTTCCTTTCGTAACTTCCAGGGATGGCCTCGTCATCACATAATGTGATCTATATGGATGATGAATAACAGAAGGGATAATGTACTCACACCTTGTCTCACACCTGATTTAACATCAAACCATCTTCCTGTACTTCCTTCAATTCTAACTGCTGAATTACAGCTTGAATAGATACTATGTGTTGTTCGATATACAGGGTGTTCGGGATAAATTTGACAGTTTCGTAAGGAAAAAGAAAATCTTCTTTGTATCTATTAAATTTAATGAATTGACAAAAAAACATTACAGGCAGAGTTAATTACAATACTATCAACAAGATTTACTCAAAATAACCACCATTAGCATCGATCACAGCTTCAATTCTGCTTCGGAACCTCGAACAAGCTGATGCTACAGTCTCCCTGGGAAGGGCCGCAAAAACTGTTTTAATTTTATCCATTAACTGGGCTTTTGTATTACTGGAAGTGCGATTGGTGTCTTTTTCAACTGTGCCCCATACAAAATAATCCATGGGGTTAAGGTCTGGGGAGTTTGGAGGCCAAACATTTGGACTGGTGAAGTCGTAGAAATTTTCAGACAACCATTTTTGACTTTTCCCAGAGGTGTGGCAAGGGGCCGAATCCTGCTGCCATACATACGGCCTACCATTGGCTACCCTTGTTATCCAGGGCTTGACTACAGTTAGCAACTCCACGAACAAAGCCCGAATTCCAATGCCAGGGTTCTTCAACACCTGTTCCTGCAGATTTGTGAGGAATTCTGCTGTACGAACGCAATCAGATCGTCTGCTAGGGATCTTTCTTCTTGCTACATCCTCGTAGTCACCATTGCAAGTCTCTAGTTCATGCCTGATTGTTTTTACTGTATTCAGGGAGCATTGGGCAGCAGTCGTAATATCCTTATTTTGATGGCGGGCACGAATCATCATGATACAAGTTATTCTCTTCCATGATTCAGGTGGGTTCCAGCTATCCATCCTTTCTGACATCCTGTATATGAATGAAGAAGGATCCAAACTTTTAAATGAAGAGAAGTGTGTGTTAATACATGTAACTTACGGAAAAATATAATTAATTATAAATATGTCAAATTTATCCCGAACACCCTGTAATGTCCCATTTACATCATATAACTGTAGCGGTTTGAATAGCTTTTCTCTTGTCACCGTGTCATATGCTTTTTCCAGATCTATGAAACTTAAATGAAGATTATTATTATTATTATTCAGGCCTCCATGGAGTCAAAAGACTCATCGTGGGAGGTCCTTCCTAAGAAACAAAGTCTATCAAGACTCATCGAGGGCAGGTCCCCCCCCACTACGAAACACAAAGTCTATCATACCACTCCTTGAACTCATTGACTGTTCTCACTCTCACCACTCCATCAGGCAGTGCATTCCATGGTTCAACCATCCTCCATGCAAAGAAACCACTCCTCACCCTCTTGCAAACAGTTTCCTTTCGTAACTTCCAGGGATGGCCTCTTGTCATCACTCCTTCCTGCTGTTCAACCAAGTGAAAGAACTCCCCAGTGTCAACCCTGTAACTACCTCTCAACAAGATCTTTCTTATATTCCCACTATTTCTCAACTGTTCTTGTAAATGATCCTGACAACCTCTCTTTGGCCTGAATCTAGCTTGATCTTCACCAAGCTCCCCCTTCCACAATCCTTCTTACCCATTTCTCAAGTAGACTTGCATAAATTTTATCAGAAACACTTAGTAGGGAAATACCTCTGTAATTTCACATTGTTTTATTTCTCTTTTTATAGATGGGCACTATGAGAGTCCTTCTCCTGGTATTTGTCCATCTGTCCAGGCCTGAATTATGTAGCCACTGCATTGCAGCCAGTGTAAAACTTTTATACCTCCATACTTGAACATTTCTCGTCGAATATCATCTACTCCAGCTGCCTTTCCACATTTTAGGCTTTTGATGACTTTTTCTACTTGAAGTGTCCATCAAGTGACCATGAGGTGATTACCTGGGTGGTTGCCAGCAGTGCAAGGACCCCTGTGAGAATAGGGTATATCTGGAACTACAAGGGGGGGGGGGGTGATTATGAAGAGCTCAGGGGATAGCTTGTGGGTGTAGTGTGGAATGAGGAGTTAGCTGGAAAAGAGATCAATGTAGCTTGGGGGATTTTCAAAAACTATCTAGTAGATGCAATGTCTAAATGTATTCCAAGGGTGAGAAGGTTAAATAAGGTAGTTGTGAGATGGATGAATAAAGAGATTAAGCATGCGATACAGAGAAAAAGGGCATTGTGGAGGCAGCATAAGAGAAGTGGAAATAACCAATTTCATGAGGTCTACAAAGACCAGTCAAGGAGGGTGACTTGGTTGGTGAGAGTAGCTAAAGAGAGGTATGAACAGCAGTTAGCTAATGAAGCCAAAAAGAATCCTAGGTAGTTCTTTCGATATGTAGCCAGCAAAAGAAAGAATGATTATGGAAGGATGACATTCTTCTTCTTCTTCTTCTTCTGCAGCTTCTCCCACTTAAGTGGGGTCACTGTTTTTAATGAGTCTCCTTCACACCTTCCTGTCTTGGGCTGTCACCACATCCAAGTTCTTCATCTTCAAGTCCTCTTCTACCAGCTCCCTCCATCTCTTCTTTGGCCACCCACGCTTCTGCCTTCCTTGCACATCTATCTGCATGCCCCTTCTTCCCACATATTCGTCCTCCCTCCCTCCTCATCACATGACCAAACCATCTCAATCTTGCCTCCTGTATTTTCGCTCCTAAATTCGCAACTTTCACTGTTCCCCTGACATAGTCATTTCTCAGACGATCCTTTCTGGTCACACCGCACATCCACCTAAGCATTCTCATCTCTGCTACTTCCATCCTGCTGATGTTATTTTTTCTCAGGGACACAGTTTCTATAGCATATGTCATAGCTGGCCTCACTACTGTCCTATAAATTTTGCCTTTCAGATTGATCGGCACCCTTATCGCATAACACTCCAGCCATCTCCCTCCAGTTCCTCCAACCCGCTTGTATCCTGCATCCCATTTCCTTCTCAGCTCCTCCATTTTCTTCCACTCTTGAACCTAAGTATCTAAAGTTTCTCACCTTCCTGATGGCATTTCCTTCCAGCTCCAGATCTGTCTCCTGGCCGCCGCCACCCACTGTGCAACACATATACTCTGTCTTACTTCTGCTCAGTCTCATACCTCTCTCTTCCAGTACTTTTCTCCATCTTTCCAGTTTAGTTCCCGCTTCTTCTCTTGAATCTACACACAGCAAGATGTCATCTGCATACAACATTGTCCAAGGCGCATCTTCTCTCACCTCCTCTGTTACCACCTCCATCACAATATTAAACAGAAACGGACTTAATGCTGACCCTTGATGCAAGCCAACTGTTACTTGAAAACTTTCTGTCTGTCCCAAACAGGTGCGAACACTTGTTTTCACATTTCTGTACATTTCCCGCACCAACCTGACATATTTCTCCGGCACCTTCTTCTCCCTCAGACACCACCAGACTTCTTGCCTTGGCACTCTATCATATGCTTTCTCCAGATCAATAAATACCAGATGTAGCTCCCTTTGTTTCTCTTGATATTTTTCCATCATCTGTCGTAACCCAAAGATAGCATCTGTTGTTGATCTACTAGGCATGAAGCCAAATTGTTCCTTTGCAATCTCCACCTCCTTCCTCAATCTACCATCAAGAACCCTTTCTAGGATCTTCATTGTGTGGGACATCAACTTTATTCCTCTGTCATTTTTACAGTCTTGTGCATCCCCTTTACTCTTGTAGATGGGAACAAGAGTACTCTCCCTCCATTCCTCGGGTATATTTTCCTGATGGCAAACTTTCATGAACAGGTCCCACAGCAGGAAAATATAATATAACCCTGACTGGAATTCTGTCAGGGCCCACCGATTTTCCATTCCTCATCCTCTTCATGGCCTCCGTCACTTCCATTCTACTGATGTTCTGCACCATCCCCTCAGAAGGCTGCCCATCTCCTCTGTGAGTCCTTGCATTTTCCTCATTCAAAAGTCCCTCAAAGTATATTTTCCATCTGTTTCTTATGTCCACATCTCTCCATAATACTCTTCCTTCAGCATCTTTGATCTGCCTCACATATAAGATGTCCTTTGCTGCTTTATTTCTACATATCGCTAGTTGGTAAATTTTTCTCTGTCCTTCCTTTGTTTCTAATTGATCATACAGATCTTGATATGCCATGGCCTTCGCCTGTGCCACAACTCTCTTGTCTTCTTGCTTTCTCTCTTTGTACACCTCTCTGTCCTCTTCCACTCTTGACTCATCCCACTTCTGCTTTGTCTTCCTCTTAGCTGTCACTGCCACTTGTACATCATTATTCCACCACCAACCGTCCTTCTGCTCTCTAATCTTTCCAGATTAGAGAGAGCAATGTCTCACCAAGCACCTCGATTGCACAGCTCAGGATTACTTTTGAATTGTTTCCACTAATCTTGTACACTTTCCAGTCCATCCGAAATCCTCTCTAACACCCTCTCCCTAAAACGATTCCTCACACTCTCCTCTTTTAAGTGAAACCACTTAATTGTCTTCATCCCATGGCATCCAGAAGTTCTTATCTTCGATCTTATTTTAAAGTCTGCGCACAGCAGTCGGTGTTGTTGTGCTACTTGATCTGTTGGAATTACTTTACAATTTGTCACAACCTTAAGATGTTTTCTTCTAGTCAAAATGTAGTCAATTTGTGAGCTGTTGTTACCACTCCTAAATGTTATCAAATCTTCTTCCCTCTTGTAGAAAAACGAGTTCACAATTGCCAGATTAAACGCTACTGCAAAGTCCACAACCCTCTCTCCTTCCTGGTTCATCATTCTCACTCCGTGGCCACCATGCACCCTTTCACAGTCTCTATTCTGTCTTCCTATGTGCCCGTTCAAGTCTCCTCTGACAATCACCATCTCATTTTCTTCCAATTCCCTCATTTCTTCATCTAACACGTTCCAGAACTTATCTTTTTCCTCTGCTGTACAACCAACTTGCGGGGCATATACACGTAATACGACCACCCGCTCTTCTCCAAGACCCAATTTCATTCGCATGATCCTGTCGTTCCTTCTACCCACGTCCAGTACTTCACCCTTCATTCTGCCACACACCACAATTCCTACACCATTTCTCTCGTTATTCGCTCCAGAGTAGAACAATTTATATCCATCTCCCAGTTCTTTTGCTTTTCCCCCTTTCCACCTTGTCTCCTGCACACATAAAATGTCCAACTTCCTCTTCCTCGTCATGTCTGCCACCTCTCTTCCCCTTCCAGTCATGCTTCCAACATTCAGTGTTCCCACTCGCAACATCTTCTCCACCTGCTGGGCTCGCTTCTTTAACCACACCCGCCCTTGATGCGGTAGCCCTTGTCCACTTTTCGCAGCTGTAGGGAGATGTGGCTGCGCGTCACTTAAGGGGTATGCCCTAGCCCTTATATCATTTTCTCTTTGACTCATAATCATAGTTTGAGTTGGCACTCAAGTTTTCCGACCGGATGCCCTTCCTGACATCAACCCTCGCAATTATCCGGGCTTGGGACCGGCACCTATTGAGGTTAGCTTGCCTCCTTTGGTGGCTGCATAAGACGAAATGACTTAGCAAGATAGGAAAGACTCACCCCTAGCCCTTGAATACTCTAATAGCATCAGGGGGAAGGAGCAAAGAGAGGAGAAAGAAGCAAAGAAAGAAGAGGAGGGACCAGTCTACAGAATAATATAACAGATATACATTGCATGAAGTAAGGCATGGTCCAGCATCAGGTACCTCGGGTTTGCCATGCCCGTACTCACTAAAGTGAGCCCTTGAGGTAAAAAATATGTCAAGGAAGGATGACATTGACTGGAGAAAATGGTATAAAGACAGCTGTTATAGAATGTGTGGCAGAGATACTTAATGAGCAGTTCATAAAGATCTTTCAATCTTGTGAATGTGACTTCATGGAGAGATTGAGAGCAGTTGATGATGGGGAGGAGAGACTGACTGTAAGTGAGCAAGAGGTGTTTGGAGAGTTGAGTAAACTAGATGTAAATAAGGCTGTGAGACTTGATAATATATCACCGCATATTCTGAAGGAATATGCCAGAGAGTTGACACCTGCCTTGACATATTTTTTTAATATGAGTCATGCACTTGGTCAAGTTCTTAAAGAGTGGAAGGAGGGCAAGATTGTGCCACTTTATAAAGGAGGTGATCGAACTGAAGCATCAAACTATAGGCCTATCTCTGTGTCAGGTGTTGTGGTTAAGTTGTTGGAGAAGTTTGTGAGAACTAGGATCCAGAGTTGGGTTGACAACAATGGTATAATCTTTGATGGTCAGCATGGATTTGCTAAAGGGAGGTCATGTTTTAGTAATCTACTTATTACAATAAAGTGACTGCTTCCATGGACAGAGGAGAAGGATACACAGTAATACACTTGGATTTTGCAAAAGCTTTTGATAGGGTACCTCATGATAAGTTGACAGTCAAACTAGAGCAGATGGGATTGGATATTAGATTAGTGCATTGGATTGGAGACTGGCTATCTGATAGGTATCAACAAGTTCTGTATGGGGATGCGATATCCAGGAAAAGGAAAGTCACTAGTGGAGTGCCTCAGGGGTCTGTTTTAGGGCCATTACTATTTAACTTGTATATTAATGATATTGGCAAAGATTTGGATGGAGATGTTCAGTTGTTTGCAGATGATGCAAAGTTGGGACGAACCATTAAGAGTAGTGAGGATGTTGTGGCCTTGCAAGAAGACTTGAATAAATTGAGTGATTGGGCATGGAAATGGGGATGTGAGTTCAATGTTGCAAAATGTAAGGTTTTAAAATTTGGAAAACAAAAATGGGATGCAGAATTTATGCTTGGTGAGAATATATTGTTGGAGGTAGAGGAAATAAGAGATCTGGGGGTGATCGTGGATAAGGATCTAAAATTCAGGGGACACATCACCTTGTGAAGACAACAGAAAGGCTTCTGGGAATGATGCGGAGGACACTGACGTGTAGAAGTAGGGAGATTCTTGTTCCGTTGTATAAGGCTTTCATAAGGCCACACATGGACTATTGAGCCCAGATTTGGTCATTGAGTTTTCAGAAGGATGAAGAGATGTTGGAAAAGGTCCAAAGGCGACTGACTAAGGTAGTTTCTGACCTCTGGAATGTTGAGCATGAGGAAAGATTGAGAAGATGTAATTTGCAGAGTCTGGTGGAGAGGAGGAAGAGGGGAGATATGATAGAGACCTACAAGTTGGTAAGGGGTTGTTATAAGATCAATGGTGGAGAAGTTCTACAGAGAATAGTGGGAGATCAGGGGAAAACCAGAGGTCATCCTTGGAAACTGTATAAAGAGGGTGTGAGTAGGGGAGTGAGAGGCAGGTTTTTTTCGTGCAGAGTTGTGAATGATTGGAATGCCTTGCCTGAGAGTGTGGTGTCTGCAAGGAGTTTGAGTGTGTTTAAGACACGGTATGATGAGATGTATGTGTGATAAAAGGACCTCCCAGATGAGTCTTTGACTCCATGAGGTCTTGGGGTAATGATAGTAAGTATGGATATGTAGTCTTGATTGCATGCCTGTTGAGTGTTTTCTACCCACGTGCTGTCACTGCTTGTTTCATTTAGCAGTTCTTTTGAAGTTATTACTCTTCCTTTATCATCTCTTGATCCCTTTTTCACTACTCTTTCCTCCATTTCTAAGCTTTTTCAAAAGTCTTCAAAATATTTTGCCACCTTCCTGATATTTATTTTCAAATTTCTTATCAAAGTCTTCCCATGACTTTTATTTAGCTAGTTTTACACATTGCTTTGCTTTCTTACATTTGTCTCTGCATTCTCTAAGAGCACAAGTTGATTTATTTGCCATGAACTTTCGATATCCTTTATTCTTTTCCTTCACTTCCTCTTTAACTTGCTAATTCCACCATGGAGTTCTGAAATTTTTTCTATCCTTGCAGACGACCACACCACCTGTCTCTTGAATCAGTGTTTTCTTCAGGATTTGCCACAGAATCTCCAAGGTTTGGTTCCTGTTTTCAAACTGTTTCATTTTTTTCTTGAATAATTTTTGTGTATTTTATTCACAAGTCACATCTGAAAGCTGTTCAACTTTGATTCATTTTAAAACTTTCTTACATACTTTTATTTTCAACATGAAATTGGATTTTATCCTTCTCAAGACTAAATGGTGATCACTTCTAATTCCAAATCCTTTGTATACTCTTGTGTACTGAAACAGTGGGAAAACATTGCTATCAACAATAACATCATCAATGAGACTTCTTACTGCTTGCATCTTCTCCATTTTCTCTCATTTTGTGTTAGTAATAATAACTATACCATGTCCTGAGCAAAAATCCAATAGGTACTTTGTCATTATTATTAATTTGTGCTTTTCTCCAAATTTTCCCAAAAGATTTCTATATGTCTGGTAATCATTTCCTACTCTGCTGTTTAGATCTTCAATAAGAATCAACTTTTCCTTTTTCATTGTATCAGTTGCTTTCTAATACCTCAGAAAACTCCTCCACTTCTTCCTTAGTAGAACCTTGTGGGACCATAGGTACAAATAAGTTTTATTGTCCAGTACCCCATTCTGATATTTGCCCACATCACTGTACTATGTCCTTGATGGGTAGTTCACCATTTCTAATTCCAAATCCCCTGTGTACTCTTTTTCCTTTTCTTTTTTCATTGTCTGATATTGTCTTTTTATATTGTCTGCCATTCCCAAAGATTATCCTCGTATTTGGTGTTGAATGCTCTAGATACTCCTTCTTTTCACTGATTGTGATTACCATAATATAAAATTTTGTATTTGTCACTTTTGAGCCTCCGTAACTCAGTCAGTATAGACGAAGCCCTTTGGTTGGAAAGACCTGGGTTCGATTCCTGTCAGTGATGTGAGGAACCTTTATCTGGTCTCTTTTGGAGAAAGGTGAGTTAGTCAGTCTCATACAGAGGTAGGGTTTTTTTTTTACCTGGAAACTCGGGTTTTTTGTCCCCCAGAACAGGCAAATCGGCCCTATGATCACACATGGATAAGTCTTGAATACATCTCATCCATATACTGGTCCTAAGCCTGGATAAAATTGGGGAGTTGGGGAAAGCAATGGTGAATTACCCTATAAAAAAAAAATCTCACCAGGAGTACTTTGTGGGCAATTCCTACAAAGTCACCTATGGTTGGAAACAACTGAAAGGGAAAATCAGATCAGAGATTTATCACTTAGAAAGATTTCACCTGTCATTATTATTAATTTGTGCTTTTCTCCAAATTTTTGTCTTTGTTCATCATGCTTATTATGTCAATCTGGTACTTGTCCAATTCTTCGGCTAGTTCCATTTCTTTTCTGCTGATGCTTCTTACGTTAATAGTACCAATCTTGAACTCTGTTGATGTTGAGTTAGGATGTGTTCTGGGATTTATTTCAGTAGCTGACATTTCACAGTTTGCCATGATGAAAACAATGGTACAACATGACAAATTCTTTCATGTTGTACCATCATTTTACATTGTGGTTTAAGCCAATAAGAATACAGTTTGGGCAGTTAAATCCCAAATTGCCAGCCCATCCTTGTTCGTTCACCATGAGAAAGTGGATATTAGGTCACAAGTACCGGTCAGTTCTCCACATTCCTTAAAATGATATGTAGGGGTCTCCTCTCAGTTATACAGCTTTGACCATAAAACACCCTGAGTATGAAATTATGAAAAATGAAAATGCAGAATTACTGTTTAATTTCAAACTGTTATATTAGTTTAGTTATATTATTAGTGTCCTTAACAAGAAATTATATTCTTGTTTTATTTAATCCTTACCCAAGTGTAAGCAAGCAAAATTTGTGTGTGTGTGTGCAAATTAGCCATCATTTTTTTAAATTTCTTTTTTTTTATTTTACGTTCTTTTCATCCATCTAACCATAATAGTCCATCCAGCTATGATAGCCTGTCCATAAGAGATACTATAAAGTTCCAGGAAGGATAACCCAAGAAGATAATCCAGTTTTTATCATTGTGTATTATACAGGGTGGTTCAAAAATTCCTTGTGCAAACTTTGAGGGGAGGTAGAGAACATCAAAATTAACCATATTCACATAGGAAAGCATGACTGGAAACCACCCGAAAGTGATTGGTGGCGCTGTTCGCCAGCTCTCCAGGTGAGCAATTGGGGCTTCCTCATTTAAGCTTTTGATGTCGTACAAAGAACATGCATCATTTTACAAATGCTGAGATGGCAGACATGCACCATGAAACCATATTATGTATCCAACTACTATTGAACTGTTCAGTTATGCCTAATAAAGATTTTTACACTACTTACTGCCTTGTGTTATTTCTGTATCTTTGTGTCCCTGTTAGTACCTTCCGGTGGCCTTTTCGTCATGCTTTCCTATGTGAATATGGTTGATTTTTAAAGTATTTAGAGCACTACTGTTTACTTTGTAACTTAATGATAAGATTTGAAGAGGAAAATGTTCAGTTGTTTGCTAATGATAAACTGGAGAGGGCAATATTTAAAAAAAGGTGAAGTAGAAATCCTGCAAGATAATTTTAAATTGACAGTAAGCATGAGATAATGAGTTTCATTCTGGGAAAGTGTATCGTTATGCACTTTGGACTGAAAATATCACAAGCTGTGTATTACATTGAATTGCATGTTGAAGAACATACAAGTAGAAATAAGTTTATTACTCCTCTATATGAGGCTTTTTTATTGGCCCTATCTGGAATACCATATATTAATGAGTGGAATACACAGATTGCACAGTATTTGTGTACTGTGCAATCTGTGCATGGTATTCCATATTACAGTATTTGGGATTGTAGAAGCATTGGAGAAGATTTAGGAGTGTCCAAAATGATGACGGCTGTGAAATACTTCCTATGAGGATAGATTGAAGATTTATGTCTCATACTGTTACAAAATTTGGTTGATAGGAAAAAAAAAAGGATATCCTTTCTTTTAGAAACATTGAAGTTACTAAAGGGGTTTTATATAGGTAGATGCAGAAGAAATTTTTCAGTATGAGACATGAGAGGGGAGAGAACAAGTTCTGTAAGAGTGTGCTGGGAAAAGCTGTGAGGAATTAGATTTTTTTGTTTGGAAAGTGATGAATGAGTGGAATCAGTTTCTAGAGATAGATGGCTACCTTGAGTATCATGAGTGCTTTGTCTATGAATATGAGTGATATGATAAACATTTGTATGAATGGTAGGTGAAGATGCCCCTCAAAATGAGTCTGGTTGAAGGTGCCTTTTGTAATAATAATAATAAATCATGACTCTTCCTGGAAGTAGCTGAAATCTTGCAAAAAAACTTTTAATTTGAATACAAGTGCTGGTAGTTATGAATAAATTTTGATACACTATTCCCTCAAGCTCAGAAATACTAACAGGAGATCACCATGCTAGTTTCAGGTGGCAGTACATTATTATTATTATTGCATGGGCACCTCCATGGAGTCCCAAGACTCATTGTGGTTGGCCCACACTGTCAACACGAAATCTATCATACCTCTCCTTGAACCCATCAGCAGACATAGCATTCACAACTGATTCAGGCAATCCATTCCATTCGTTTGCCACTCTCCAAGCAAAAAATCTAGTCTCTTCATGCCCTTGCTGACCATATTCTTACCAAACTTCCAGGGATGACCTTTTGTTCTTCCCTCACTAGACAAGTGCTGAATTATTTCCACTGCATCAATCCTATAAAATCCTTTACATAATTTAAATATTTCAATCATACCTCCTTTTTTTTCACCTAGCAACCAACTTTTGCAATCCACAAACCCTCATTGACTAAATATTTACATTGACTTGTAAATATTTAGCTTTAATAGTTAAGATTTATAATCATAGTCTCATGTATTTTTTCCAGAAAGGTTTAACATGAATATTACTAAGAACTACAAAAATTGGAATATGAAAACTCAAAAGTAGATGCGCTTTCATGTTAGCATCATCAGATCAAGTTGTGAAATGGAAAAGCAGTAGTCTGAGAAACATGCTTCTAGTATGGGATGGGAATTCCAGATTTGGTAGAAGAGAAAGGTTTCATTTCTTTTTATTGTGCGTGTGGTTATTGGATTATCCAGAAGAGGAAGCTTAGTTTCATTTTAATATCATAGCCTCACCATCTGGGACATATATGGGTTTATGTTTATAGCATTTGTTTCATGATTCATAGCCAGTTTCTACAGGAATCCTTATCAAGGGTGGAACCATTATTTTTCTGTGATGTGGTTAACTATCATAGGAAAAACTTACTTAATCTAATTTCATTCATATCTTTAGTCTTGAATTTGATTTAGTATACTCTCTGTATGCTAATTAGCAGCGTTGTTTTGTGAAATGCTGCACTATGGTTCTCCAGTGCCTGGCAGATGAAAAAGAAACAAGTACAAAAGAATTTTCAAGGTTGTTCTTTCAAAATATGCAGTGTGATGATAATCTATGTGTGTATTTATATTTCAATGTCTTTTTCATGTTGTGATTTTAATTTAGATAATAAAATAGCAAACTATTTACTATAATACACTATCCTGTGGTCCCAAGTAAGAATCAACTGCATTATGTATGATATAATAATCAATCTAGTTGGCCAGGTGGACAGCATTTATGTTCTCTTATGGAGAGACTGTGGTTTGAATCCCACTATTTGTGAATGCTTATAGTGGTAGATTATTTTTATTGTCCAGTATTGAGGCAGTTTCAACCCCCATCCTGTTATTATGCTGGAGGCCTAAAGTGGCTTGAAAAAAAAATGCTGTTTGATCTCTAAGTAGGATTTTTAGATTATAATCATTCATTGGTGAGATTCTCCATAAAAATCATTTATCCTTTGTTGGTACTTTGTTTTTTTATGGATGAATTGTTTCAAATTTGAGATGACTCATAATTCTGTGATTACTCATAAGCAGTTATATACTGAAATAACTTTTTATTGCTTATAGGGTCGTGGATTTAATACTGGAGTTATACTATTAAGACTACAGTTGCTGCGTGAATTAAGCTGGATGCAGTTGTGGAGGATGATAGCAGAAAAGGAGTTATTGAGTATGTTATCAACATCACTAGCTGATCAGGTATTGAACTGTGCAGGTTATAGGTATTGTCATTCATAATGTTGCACTTGAGCAAACTTTGTGTCATTTTAGATGAAAATACAATTGAAATTTGATTCTGCTTTTAATTATTATCATCATTTTTTCCCATTCTTGTTATTACTCTAAAATATTATTGCATAAAAATTCATTGCAACGATGTCCAAATTTTTTATATTTTGAAATGAAAAAGATTTTGGGATTGCTGCAAATAGACGAAATTATTAGTAGTTACCACCAAACAAAGTTATTATATTTAATAAGTATCATTATTATTTATTTATTTATTTTATTATCCCATGGTATTATTACACCAGATCATAGAGGTCAAGTTCATGTATTTTATACAGCACCTTTTCAGGGTTGTTATAGAGTTCACATTTGGAAATATTCATACAGTTTAGCAAATGCATTGGTGATGCTTCCTCGATGTTACAGATTTTGCAGGTGGGGAAGACTTTTATGCCATTGCTAAACTTGATTGGTCTTGTGTGGTTGGTCTTGAGGCGAGAGATCATGGTAGTGGCACTGCGATTAAACTTAGAGTTGATGGTAGCACCTGGATTTTCTGCTGATTATCAGTGGTGAGTCATGTCCTGAAGAATTGTTCTTTTTATGTTTTCTTTTTGGGTGGGTTTAAAAAGATCGAAATCTGTGTTATCGCTTGATGTTGCAGCCATTTTTGCTACTTCATCTGCAGTTTCGTTTCCCTTTAATCCCACATGGGATGCGATCCACTGGAAGATTATTTTGGAATCCTTATGTGGTTTGTTTATGTTTTTTGCTATGTCTCTAAGTATTTCTTGATGACTAGTGTAGCAGTTCTTAATAGCTTGAAGGGCTGTTAAGGAATCTGTGAAAAATATAAACTCCTTTGGGTTTTGTTTGTCCAAATATTGCAGTGCTGTGTTAATGGCTATTAATTCTGCATGGTATGAGTTGCATCCAATACTGTTCGTTGTTTTTAGTTCTATATTATGAGAGCCATAGATGAGTACGCTCCTCCCAGAATTGCCATTTGGATTTTTGGAGCCATCTGTGTAGATCTTTATTGAGTCAGGTTCATATTTCATTATTTTGAAAGGGCTGATGAACTCAAGCTTTCAGGGTTTTCTAGGCTTTTTTTCTCATGTTTCCCTATTCAGAGTTGATAACTATATTTTTCCAGTCTTGATTTGGAGGAAATGCTGGGTAGTCGGCTATTTTATTTGGACAATCCAAGGGAATTTTATTTTCTATGATTTCATGCATTGTTGATTTTTTCTTTATTCTATTTGTTAGTTTCCAGTTTTTAAAAAGTTCACTTGTTCTATGATGTGCAAGGTTGGCTCTTTTTTCTACAAATTTGGTAAGATTTTCTTGCCACCTAATTTTTAAAGGAACAAGGTTGGATTCGAATTCTGCTATTTTTCCAAGAGTTGTATTCCTTAGTCCACATATGATTTTAGCTGCATTTTTCTGAATTTTTATAAGCTTGTCTAAACTGGTTTGTGATGTTTGCATCCAGATAGGCAAAGCATATTCCATTATGGGACGGATAATAGAGGTGTATGTGACTTTTAAGGTTTTAGCATCCGCTCCCCACTCTTTACCTGAGATACTTTTCATGATATTTAGTCTTCTTTTTGCTCTGACTGCAACATTGTTAATATGTTTATTGAAGCTTAGCGATGGATCCAGAGTAACTCCAAGGTATTTGGGGTTTTCATTAAATATAATTAGTTGACTGTTTAGCTTAATCTTTGGTCTTCACTTTCCGAGGTGGTTATTAATAGCAAAAACACAGATTTCTGATTTAGTAGGGTTAATTTTGATTTTTTGGTTTTCACGGTATGTAGCTAAACTTTTAATGGCTTTGTTTAAGTGACCTTCTGCTGTTTCTAGGTTGTTGTGAGCTGAAAATAGGACCAAATCATCAGCAAACATAGCTATCTTTGTTTCTTTATTTATATTTTTATCTAAGTCGTTTAAGTAGATGGAAAAAAAGGAGTGGGCTCAAAATGCTACCCTGAGGGAGTCCCTATCTTATTTTCACTTTCTTGGAAAAGGTATTATTTATTTTAATTTGAATTGTTCTATTTCTTAGAAAGTCATAGATCCAGTTAAGAACTTTCCCTTCTATTCCAATATGACAAAGTTTGGAAAAGAGTTTCTGCCTCCACACCTTGTCAAAGGCATTGCTAAAATCTATAAAAGCTGCAATGGTGGATTTGGTAGGTTTGGTCTGGAAGTTATCTTGAATTGTCTGGGTTAAGTAAAAAAGTTGATCAGTTGTTGAGTGATTTCTTCTAAAGGCAGCCTGAAAATGTAGTAGTAGTATACTATTTTTGTTTAGATAGTAATTCAAACATTGGAGTATCATTTTTTTCCATTAATTTGCCTGGAATTGAAGTCAGTGAAATTGGTCTATAACTTCCTGGTTGGTCTTGTGGTTTGTTAGGCTTTAAGATTGGTATGATTGTGGCTGTCTTCCAGTCTTTCGGAACTTTTCCTTGTTTTAGGCTATTGTTGTATAGGCGAAGTAGTCAATCTAGGGCTAGGGAAGGAAGATGTTTGATCATAATTCCTTGTATGTTATCTGGTCCATATGATTTATTTATATCTAGTCTCTCCAAGGCATCTCCCAATTCAGAGATTGTAAATGGATCCCAGAATAGTTTGTTTTGATATTTTGGGGAGTTGGCAGCATTTTTCTGCTGTCAAGCCTGTTTTGATATTTGATAGTCTTTCCTAGTATTCATCTCTAGTTTGCTTATATTTTGAAAATGAAAGGCCAAGGTATCTCCCTATCTCCAATTTTGATATTTCCATCTGGATCTTTTAGTGTGTTAGTCTCACTTGCCTTTGGTAGGTCTCTTTGTAAATTAGCAGTCAGTTTCCAAAGTTTGGTATCTGAAGTGTTTGGATTTAAGTTGTGGCAAAATTCTTGCCACCTAGTTCTTTGTAATATATTATATTTTTGTTTAATTTCAGCATTTATCTTGTTGTACTCGATCCTGGTTTCTGGAGAACTTCCAATTTTTAAGATGTTAAATAATTCATTTCGTTTAGTTATTTTACTGGCAAGTTCTTGGTGAACCTTTGTGTAGTTTGAAATAACTTTTCTCCTGTAGCCCTTTGGGATACTTTTCTTTGCTGCATTTGGGATAGTATTCTTCCAAGTTATATAGTCTTTGTCTAAGTCATCATGGTATGTGTGATCTTTCAGCATTTTACTTACTTCATCCTTGTATTTCTCCCAATTTGCCTTCTGGAAGTTCCAATGATATTTTCTTTTTTGGGTGGGTCTAGTCATTTTTGGGTTCAGATTGATTCATATTGGAGTATGGTCGCTTCCTACTGGTTCCAAAACAGACCAAATAGCTTTGACGTGAAGCTCAGGAGACACCGCAGTGATATCTAGAGCATCTTTTGCACCATAAGAATGAGACAGATGAGGAGGTTCTCCACTGTTGAGAGTTATTAGTCCTGTTTCATCTAAGAAATTACTCAGGTTTTCTCCTCTTGGGTTTATTTCTCAGAACCCCATAAAAGATGTTTGCTATTCATGTCTCCTAAGATAATGGAGTTTTCTTCATTGAGATGAGATAGGTTGGAAAGATTTGGTCCAGAAGGATGATAACAATTGAATATGTTTAATGGCTTTTTACTTGGTTCCAGTATTTGGATTCCTTGTATTTCAGTTCCTTCTGATACTATGTCTAACTCAACAACTTTATATGACAAGTTTCGAATTAGTGTCAGAAGCTCTCCTCCATTTTGGTCCATGGGCCTATCTTGTCTTATGATTTCATAGTTTTTAATGTTTAGTCTGTTGGTTTGTCGAAGTTTGGTTTCCTGGATGCAGAAAATATCAGCATCATGTTTGTCAGCTAGTAGTAATAGTTCATTTAGTTTTTCTTTGCTTGCTGGGGTAACGATTCCATTTAAATTACATTAGATGATATTAATATTTCTTGTAATGGGTGGAATGATTTGCTCATTTCTCAACTCTGACATCATTTCCAAATCAAGAGTCACGTCGGCTGCCCTGTACATGGTAGCATAAGTATAGGTTTCTTCTTGACGGGGAGGAGGTGGAGAGGATCCAGAGGCGAGTGACCAAGATGATAGCAGGTCTGTGGAATGAACCTTATGAGAACAGGTTGAGGATTTGTGGGTTGCAAAAATTGGTTGATAGGTGGAGGAGGGGAGATATGATTGAGACATTCAAATTACTGAAGGGTTTCTATAATATTAATTCAGAAGATATTTTTGAAAACAGGGCTGGTTGTGGGAGGACTAGGGGACATCCATGGAAACTGGGCAAAAGTGTGGTTAGTAAAGGTGTTAGAGCTGGGTTCTTTACTTTTAGAGTAGTGAATGAGTGGAATGCGCGCCCTGAGTCTGTGGTGGATGCTGTGACAGTGAATGAGTTTAAGGCGAGGTATGATAGATACTGTATGAATGTTTAATAGTTGTGATGAATATGATTTGGGGCTTCCCTCGATGAGTCTAATGACTCCCTGGAGTTGCTTGTAATAATAGTAATAGTAATAATCACTGAAATTTGTCTCCATGATGGGACTGCTGTCATTAGATCATCCAGAGGGTACCACGAAGAGGTGACAGTCAGACTTTGCCCTCCATTATTAATATTAATTAATTATGATTTCATTTAGTGGTAGGTATGTATTCCACTGAACAGGTATTTGGTTTATTTGTGACACACCAAAACTTTTTCATATCAGAGTAGTGCTATTATAGTGCTATTATTTAATAATTTAGTATTAATACTAAATTACTAGAGTAATATTAATAAATAAATTGTTATCATTATTATTATTATTATTATCCAGGCCTCCATGGAGTCAAAAGACTCATCGTGGGAGGTCCTTGGGTAGTCCACAGACCTTTAGTCTATTCTCATAGGGAGGATTCCATAGACCTGCTACAGTCTTGCTCACTTGCCTCTGGATTTCTTCAACACTTCATCTCCATGAAATCCAAGTGAGCAGATTTGGGTGCAGTAGTCCAGATCTGGACCTTATTAAAGCCTTATATGAGGTGGGAGATCAGGGGGAGAACAAGAGGTCATTCCTGGAGGCTGTATAAGGAGGGTGTGAACAAAGGAGTGAGAAGCAGGTTTTTTTTTCATGCAGAGTTGTGAATGATTGGAATGCCTTGCCTGAGAGTGTGGTGTCTGCAGAGAATTTGAATGTGTTTAAGGCAAGGTATGATGAGCTCTGCATGTATGACAAAAGGACCTTCTAGATGAGGCTTAGACTCCATGGAGTCTTAGGATAATAATAATAATAATAATAATAATAATAATAATAATAATAAAGGGGAGCAATAATCTCCCTATCCCTCCTTGCCACTATGTTCAACAACCATATAATCGGATGCACTGTTTTGACCACCTTTACACTCTTCTCTCTAAGCTTCAACTCTCCCTCTCCACATTTACCTTCATGTCACTATCCTCATCAATTTCCTGCAGTTCAGTTCCATCAATATAGTACGTAGCTTGTGATCACTTCTTCCCAAAGTACATTCTTTACACTTAGCCACATTGATCCTGGAGGATCTCATATCATCTTCATTGACTTGATTTTCCAAACTTTGCATCATCAGCAAATAGTCGAATATTTTCTCTCAACTCTTTTTCTCTATCATTGTGCAAATCATACAGCATAGGACTAAGTACTGAGCCCTGTAGTACATTACTAGTTACCTGACTTCTACTGGATTCAGTTTCTTCATAAATCACTCTTTGATATCTGTCCATCAGCCACCCTCTAAGCAAAGTCACCACCTTAATATTCATCCTGATTTTCTCCAAGTTATGCAACATGATTCCATATCAAATCCTCTCAAATGCCTTTGCAAAGTTCAGCAGTATCACTGAGAAGCCAATTCCTTTATCCATTCATTTGTCACTTTATTATAAAAAAAATCAGATTACTAAGATAAGTTTTATAAGATAAGTATTACTACCTTCATAAAACCATGCTATACCCAATAAAGTATCATATTCCTGTCCTCCACCTAATCCCGAATTCTTTCTTTTTACCAACTTCTCCAATACCTTAACAACCATTCCTGAGATACAGATTGCTTCTTCTGCCTTGGAGCCACCATTATGCAGTGGGACTGTTTTGTCCTCTTTCAACTCCATTGGAATCTTACTGCCAATTAATTGAAGTGTTCAGTGTGCAGTTTGTGTTCATCCTCATGAAGGTGGTAGCGTGAAAATCTGGAATGTAGAGGGTATGGTTGAGGAGGGACTGATGGTAAATGAAGAGGAGATATATGAAGAACTACGTAACCTGGATGTGAATAAGTCCTGGGACTTGACAACATATCACCACACATCATGAGGGAATACTCTTGGAAATTAACCAAGATATTTATCAGCCATTATGGATCAAATACACATCCTCATACGCTTCATATCTATCATATATTTCAATATAATATGCATGGAATTACAATTTTAATATGCACTTTGCATCCATGGTAACTTAGACATATATATAATTCCTGGCTAGTAGCATGGTTAATGGCACCTTTGTCACACTTGTTTAACATGAGTCTTGGAACAGGCAAGCCCAAAGGAGTGGAAGGTGGGGAAAATTGTTCCACTAAACAGAGGTGTGTGTGTGTGTGTGTGTCAGGGGTGGGGGAATAAGAGAATAAGACATCGTCATCATCATCATCATCATCAAATTCCTGCCATGTACCCTCAAGGGGGTATACAGGATATAGTACTACATGAAAAATTTCCATCATTACTAACTTCCTATCTACAATTTTCCTCTAAATCAGTCTGTTACCTGTCAAGACTCCAACATTATCAGATTTTATATTTCTATCTTCTAAGGCACTTTTTACTATATCCACCCAGAAGAAGACCAAGGGTCGTTTTCCTGCCAACCTGGCAGAGAACACTTGTTTTGCTAATCTTTCCTTGCCCTTTCTGTTTAAGTGACCATACCACCTGAGATTAGCTCTGCTAATGCATTCCTGGATGCTGACAATGTCAAGTTCTTTCCTAATATCCATAGTTTTTTAATATGATATTGCCATTGATGCCATCTATTCATGCTCCTAATCTTTCTCAGGACTCTCATATCTGCAGTTTCTAGTCTTTGGTTAAGTGTTTTACTTCTGACCCAGTTCTTAGATCCATAAGTTAAAATTGGATTCAAACACTGTCTTGTATACAGCTAATTTAGTGTTTTGACTAATTTCTCTCTTATTTCATATAAATTTATTCAGTTGACTTCCTACCATACCAGCTTTGTTGATTCTGTTGTCTATTTCCATATTTAATTTAACATCTTCATTAAAAAATCATGCCTAAGTAGCTGAAATGTTTCACTTGTTCTATAGGTTCTCCATTCACAATGCAATTGATATTTTCAGTGCTTCTGCCTGTTTTCATTGTCTTTGTCTTGTTATTGCTGACCTTCATACCATATCTATTACAACATTTATTCAATTTAGTTAGGGAATCTTGCAGACTTGTAGTGGATTTATTTAGAAGTATAACATCATTCCCATAACAGAGCTGATATTAACATCTCCAATTTTGATATCATGTTTAATACCACTTTCCTTCATAATGTGATCCATATAGATAATGAATAACAGAGGGGATAACGTACATCCTTGTTTGACACCAGATTTAACATTAAACCATCTTCCTGTACTTCCTTCAATTCTAACTGCTGACTTACAATTCAAATACAGACTAAGTATTGTTTGATATAATGCCCCATTGACACCATATAACTGTAGTGTTTTGAATAACTTCTCTCTCTTGGCACCTGTCATATTCCTTTTCCAGATCTACAAAGCTTAAATACAGATCTTTGTTATATTCCCATATTTCTCAACTATTTGTCGTAAAGTGAAAATCTGATCCTGACACCCTCTATTTGTCCTGAATTCAGCTTGTTCCTCACCAAGCTTTTCTTCCACAATCCTTCTCAACTGTTTCTCTAGTATACTGGCATAAATCTTACCAGGAATACCTTTGTAATTCTCAATTCAGTGTTGTTTCCCTTTTTGTACATGGTACTATGAGAGCTCTACTCCAATCATCTGGAATTCGTCCCTCTGTCCAGGCCTTTGAACTATAGCAGTATGGCCACTGTAAGACTTTTATAGCTCCATGCTTAAGCATTTCTGGTCAAATATCATCTACTACTGCTGCCTTTCACACATTTCAGGCCTTTGATGGCTTTTTCTACTTCATGTAGGGATATGTATTCCTGACTGCATCCCTGTTGAGTGTTTTTTACCACTGTGCTATTACTGCTTGTTTCATTTAGCAATTTTTCGAAGTAATTACTCCATACTTCAGGGATATCTTTTTCTCCAGTTTTCATGCCGCCTTTATCATCTCTAATTCCTTTTACAGCACTCTTTCCTCCATTTCTAGCTTCTTCCACACCTTCAGAATATCTTGTCACCTTCTTGATATTTATTTTCTATGTTCTTGCCAAAGTCCTCCCATGACTTTTGTTTAGCTAGTTTTGCACAGTGTTTAGTTTTCTTACATTTGTCTCTGTATTCTCTAAGAGCACAAGCTGCCTTATTTGCCAGCAGCTTTTGATATGCTTTCTTTTTTCCTTCACTGCCTGTTTAACTTCCTGTGTCCATCATGGAGTTCTGATTTTTCTATCCTTGCAGACAACCACACCACATGACTCTCTGACTGAATCAATCAATGTTTTCTTCAGAGCTTACCAAGAATCTCCAAGATTTGATTCCTTTTCTCAAACTCTTTCATTTTTTCTTGAATAATGTTTGTATATTTCAGTCTATAATTCACATTTGAGAACTACTCAACTTTTATTTGCTTTAAAACTTTCTTACATGTTTTTTCCAATATGAAATTCGATTTTGCTCAAGACTAAATTGTAATCACTTCCAGTTTCAAATCCTCTGGACACCAGTGTCCTGCACCAGGGAGAAAACATCACTATCAACAATAACATAGTCAATGAGACTTTTCTTATTCCTTGCCTCTTCTCTCCATGTGGATTTGTGCACATTTTTATGTTGGAACATGGTTAGTAATAATCAGTCTATGTCCTGAGCAGAAATCCAACAGGTATTTGCCATTATTATTAGCTTTGCTTTTTTCTCCAAATTTTTCCAATTCTGCTATTTAGATCCCCAACAAGGACCAAATTTTCCTTTTTCATTATGTCAGTTGCTTTCTCTAAAGCCTCAAAAAAAATTCCTCCACTTCGACCTTAGTAGAACCTTCTGTGGGACCATAGACACAAATAAGTCTCATTGTCCAGTTCGCCATTCTAATATATGCCCACATCACTCTACTTGAGACTGCCTGCCATTCAAGAGTTTAGCCTCGTATTTAGTGTTGAATACTATGTCATTGCCAGAATATAACATTTTGTATTTATTGCTCAGAATGATCTCACCAATTTTTGTCTTTTTTGTTTCAGTCACCCCTATTATGTCGATCTGGTACTTATCCAATTCCTCATCTAGCTCCATTTTTTTGCCATTCAGGCTTCTTATGCTGATAGTACCGATCTTTAACTCTGGTGATGTTAAGTTGGGGTGTGTTATAGGATTTTTTTCCAGTAGTTGACTTTTCTCTGTTCACCCTTGTTCCCTTGTTTAACTGAGCAACATCCCAGCTGGCATGAAATTCTGTCATGTTGTACCACCATTTTATATTTTGGTTTAAGCCAATACGAATACAATTTGGTTGGCTAAATCCCAAATTGCCAGCCCATCCTCATTTGTTCAGTATCCAGGTAGATACCTAACAGGGTGCACCATGAAAAGGCGAGGATTGGACATCAGGTCAGAAGCCCTGGTCGGTTCTCCACATTCCTTTAAAGGCTATGTGGTGGTCTCCTCTCAATTATGCAGCTTTGACCCTTAAGCTCTCCAGAGAATATGACTAAAACTACAAATTATAAGCCAGTCTCTGTGTCTGAAGTTGTGGTATTAGAGAGGTTAGTGAGGACTAGGATTCAGAAATGGTTTGATAATAGTAGTAATAATAGTAACATGATGATCGGTATGGGTTTGTTGGGGAAGAGGTCATGCTTTAGCAATCTGCTAAAGCATGATCTCTCCCTAACATGAATTGATGAAAATTGATGGTGGATAAAAATATAGATTGGCAACTGCTAGAGAGAATATAGTTAAGGTATTCAGCGAGCAATCTGCATTTTATCCTCGTGAATGTGATATGAAGAGCTCGAGTATAGAGGATATATTGGAGGAGGGACTGACATTGAGCGAGCAGGAGGTATAAGGTATTAAGTAGATCTAATTAGAATATGAGGTTTAATATAATTCTCCTTAATAATGTGGTCCATACTACTTATAAATAGCAGAGAAAGAGAGAGTGAGTAAAAAACTCCATCTGAGACTTGAATTAATAATAATCCCTCTTTTTCTACACTCTTCAGTTCTAACTGCAGATTTACAACTTGCATATTTATGCATCACTTTGTATAAGATTCCATTTACTTGAAGATTTAGTCTTTTGAACATTTTTTTTTTCCATTGGTATCTAATGTGCATTTTTTTGACATCAAAAAACCTTAAACAGAAACCATTCCTTATTGCATTCATTCCCTTATTTCCAGACTTTCTCTTTTCTGGTAAAAATCTGATTTCTTCTCTTCAATTTTTCTTCACCTCTTTTCTCATTATCCTTATGTAAATATTTCCTGCAACAGTTAATAAGGAAATGCCTCTAAATTCTCATATCATTTTATTTACTTATCTTTACAAGTTTGGTTTTGAGTCTCTAGAATGTGAAGTATGAAGATTGAGTGAATGAATACAAATTGCAAAACTTAGTGGATAGGAAGAGGATAGGGACCTGATTGAGACATCCAAAAAGAAACCGAACTTTTCGAAAATAGAAGAAGCTAGTGGTGCCACCTGTTGCATCTTTTTGTTGTCGAAAGCGGCAACCTTCATTAGTGTTGTGTCAACTGTTTATGACATTTGCTTCATTAGAAGCTGAGTTATAGTGCCAAGAATGACAGTGTGTTTTGATGAACGGTCAGAAAATGAGTTTCAAACAAAGAGCTGCGATTGACTTTTGTGTTAAACTTGGTAAAAGTTTTACTGAAATGCATCAAATGCTTCAAAAAGCATATGGTGATGAATGCTTATCCTGTACTCAAGTTTATGAGTGGTTTAAGCGATTTCAAAGTGGTTGCGAAATGCTTGTGGATGACGAAAAGCTGAGCCATCCAAAAACTTGGACCGAGTGAAGTTTACATCCAAAAAGTGCATGATTCCATCAAAGAAAACCCGAAATCATCTGTGAGATTAATTGAAGATGAATTGGGGATTCCAAAATGAACTGTGCACAACATTTTGACCAAGAGTTTGGGCCTTCATAAATTGAATTCACGATTTGTTCCCCACAAGTTGATGGACAACCAAAAAATGTATTGAATTGAAAACTACAAGGACCTCATTAAAACTGCTCGTAAAGACTCAAACTTCCTTGAAACGATCATTACTAGTGACAAAACATGGTGTTTTGAGTATGAGCCCAAAACAAAGTGTCAGAGTGGAGACCACCCAAAGAGGAGCATCTGAAAAAAAACTTCCCATACATGCATGTTATACATAAAACAGCACATAGGAATAACTGAGGAAATCAGTTGTATTATTAATTAATTAAAAAACTTAATGATGTGTGATGTCCACACAGTTAGCCTAGTGGCTATGTGCTTTGCAACCATATGACTGGGGAAGGAGTGTCCTAGGTTTGATTCCCGTCGGTGCCGTGAGGAGCTGAAGGATCTTCCTCAGCCATAGCCAAGCCAGTCTTGGGCATGGACAGTAGGGTTTTTCCCCCCAATTTATCCTGGGGTTTTTCATCCTGCAAAGCAGGCAAACTGGCCTTTAGAACTCAACACTACAGTACATAGAATACAGTACATAGGACGTAGGGCTGACCACCTTATCCTGTGAACGGTTTGAGGTCAGATGATTAATAAACCCTCAACACTGCAAAGTAAAAGAGGGTATAAAGAAGATGAGATGAGAGAGAATGATGTGTGATTAAAATAACACTCCCCATATCTTCGATAGTGAGAGGCAGTTGTTCAGACGATAGAGTAAGGCTTTGGCACTTTCCTTAAATAAACATTTGAACTTATACGTGTGGACAGACTTATGTGTTTGTCGTACATGTTGTTTATTTTTTAACAGTATATATTAGAACACAGAAAAATAAGTAAATAATTAATTTATTAACTTATTGCTGATATTTCACTGGTGTTATTATCAGCATCTTCAGAGCACAAAAAGACAGTTTGTCACAATACGCGAGACTATAACAAGATGGTGTAATCAACGGACTAGTTAAACAAAATTGTAGCAGCAACACAAAGACTAGAGTCCTGATTTTGGCACCCTCTATCTTAAAAAAAAAAAAATCAGGACTCTAGTCTTTGTGCTGCTGCTACAATTTTGTTTAACTAGTCCGTTGATTACACCATGTTGTTATAGTCTCGCGTATTGTGACAAACTGTGTTTTTGTGCTCTGAAGATGCAGGTTATAACACCAGCAAAATATCAGCAATAAATTAATAAATTAATTATTTACTTAATTTTCTGTGTTCTAATATATACCGTTAAAAAATAAACAACATGTACGACGAACACATAAGTCTGTCCACACGTTTAAGGATTCTTCACGGAGACTATATCGTACATAAGACACGACAATATGGTAAGTGGAAGTTAAAATTGGCGCGACAACTGAACAGGTTAGCCTTCTTAAAGAGGTGCCGAGACACCAATTTAATACCGAACCGTGTTAAAATCAAAAACAAGTTCCACTCGGCCAAAGCCCAACGCATTTATAAATGAGCGAGTGCAGCACTATTACGTGAACAGATTAACGCCACTCATCTGGAATTAGCAAAATCAAATTCAACCATCAACGCACTACGTGAATCACTATATAATATTCTGAATACAGAACTATGGGAGATCCTAGATAACATCACTGATGCAACGGCTAAAAAAGAATTCAACATAGTCAAAAACCAGCACCAAAATAAGTTTGAAAATCTCCAACAATGCAACACTATACAACGACTGCAATTACAACAAGACCTCATCATCGTGAATTTATCGTCGTTCACCTTAAGCAAAGAAGCCACTAGTGCTTTAAGTCGAGGGCACAATTTTGCCGTGACTCCCAAACAAGTTCCGAAAGCCTAAATAACGGCGTCCATCGAACGGGGAATATATGACCTGCCTCCAACAATAGCCAACAACATACATTTAGATGTGGCCAACATCCTAATCAAGTCTAAGCCTCCCAAAAATAATATCCCGCATAAGGAAATCATTGCTGTAAAAGAGCTACAGAATAATAGCCAGATTATCATAACAAAAGCAGACAAAGGGAATGCAAAATACCGTGGTGATGGACACATCAGAATATGAAAACAAAATGCACACACTGTTACAAGATCAGTCAACATACAAAATTATAGATCGCGATCCCACCAACATACAAAAGAATAAGGCACATAAATTATTGAAAAAAGTCACTTCCTGGCCCAAAGACACAGTAAACAAACTTGAACCGTTCAATGTTAAAACCTAGGATTTATGGAGCACCAAAAATTCACAAACAAGGTACACCCTTATGCCCAATTGTGGACAGTATAAATAGTCCCCATACAAACTGGCTAGACATTTAGCGAAGCTACTAGCCACTCTCACAAACAATTCTCCCTCCTTTGTCAAAAATTCAGCCCACCTAAAAAGCATCTTACAACACCATACCCTAAAAAGCTCAGACTTAATAGTAAGCTTTGATATCACCTCACTATTCACAAATGTACCACTAATAGAAACCCTCAATCTACTGAAGTCACACTTCTTCCATGATATATTTGAACTATTCAAATTCACAATACATGCAGGATATTTCACATGGAAAGGGAAAATATACAAACAAATAGCTGGGACAGTCATGGGCTCCCCCCAGCCAACTTTTACATAGAACACCTGTAAAAACTAGCAATCAATACAGCCACTCTCAAACCAACACTTTGGCTACGCTATGTTGATGATGTACTTGCTATTTGGCCACATGGCCCAGAGACATTGGAAACATTCTTAGCGCATTTAAATAGCCAACATCCAAAAATCCACTTTACAATAGAACTGGAAGCTAATAACTGTCTACCCTTCCTGGATACACTTATCACACGTCTTCCAGATGGTTCCTTATTATTTTCAGTTTTTAGAAAACCCACACATACAGGGAGATATTTACACAAACAATCACACCATCACCCTTCTCAACAATATGGCATTTTAAAAACGCTAACCCACAGAGCGAGAGCAATCTGTTCCAATGACAATGCTCTTGCTGCTGAACTGGCTCACTTACACCACACCTTCTTGGCCAATGGCTATAATCCCCCAAGATAAACAAAATACTAAACGCTCCTAAGAAACCCCTCCCACTATCCACCACAGAGAACTACAACAAAACAGTCACCATCCCATACATTAAAGGCACATCTGAAAAGATTTCAAGAATTCTTAATAAACATAAACTATGCACCACATTCAGACCGTGTAGCAAATTAGCAACCCTGATCCGCTCACCCAAGGACAGCATTCTTCCTTTATCATTTGCCTAAAATCTGGGAGACAATCATCTTAAGAAAAAAACTAGTACCGGTTTTTTTTCCTCTGTTTAGGACTCGAGTCTTATGTGATAGCTGCAAATTTTTTTTTTTTTCAGATAGAGGGCGCCAGCCAAAATCAAGACTCTAGTCTTTGTGTTGCTACAATTTTTGCACTGCTACAATTTTGCTTAACTAGTCCGTTGATTACACCATGTTGTTATAGTCTCGCGTATTGTGACAAACTGTGTTTTTTTTTTGTGCTCTGAAGATGCTGGTTATAACACCAGTGAGATATCAGCAATAAGTTAATAAATTAATTATTTACTTATTTTTCTGTGTTCTAATATATACTATTAAAAAATAAACAACATTTGAACTTATAGTGATAACAATGGAGTAAGTGTGTTTCAGACCATAGAATATTGTGGTTGGTATCCTATGGTCTGTAATGTGCTTATTCCATCATTGTCACTATAAGTTTGAATGTTTATTTGAAGACAGCACCAAAGCTATACTCTATAATCTGAATTGAATCGGAATGACTGCCTCTCACTATCAAAGATATAGGAAAGTCTTAATTAATTAATAACACTAATAAATAATCAATAATGCAATGTTTCTTCTGTTATTCCTTTATGCTGTTTTATGTATAACATCACATGGCTCTCACTGTTTTAAATTAATCCATTGTTTGAATTCTACTTTGTATTCAACTGCATATTATCACTGATGATGACCTGTAATTTTCAGGTGGAAATATATTGCCTTTGAATAAATATTATTCACTCCTTTCCTTGTGTGTGTGTGTGTATGTGTGTGTGTGTGAGAGAGAGAGAGAGAGAGAGAAACTCCGTCAAGAATGAATATCATTCATGTGAACTTCTGTAATACTTGCTCTGGTACAGCATCTAATCATCATGTTGCTAAAATACTTTGAGGATATGTCATAAAGTCATTTTTTAGCTAGTCATGAATCTTATATTGCCATTAGTGAGATCTCCAAAAAACATGCATATACATGAGGTATACAAAACATATTGCAACTGCCAAAAAATATTATGTGATAAAACTGGATGATCCATAGAAATTTGTACAAAAGAGCATATCAATAGTGTTACATGCCACTGGGTTGAAAGGACTTGCAAATATACGCATCTATGGAAGATCATAAAATAGTGGAAATTGTCTACATTCAATTTAGAACAGACCAATTGTTAGTAAAAAATACTGCAAACCACAAGAATCAGATCATGAGATTGATGCAAAATGATATTTAATATCAGATTTAATTCTCATCATCTCAATAGCTCAAAGGATTAGTTGGATGTTGTACTAACTAGTATAAATAAGGAGGTTATTGTCCCGCTTTATAACACTATGATTTGGCCACATCTTGAATTCTGTGCACAGATTCGGTCACTTGAGTCTGTAGAGTACTGCCTATAAAAATGGTTGAGGATGTGTGGGTTACAAAGTTTAGTTGATAGGCAGAAAAGAGGGGACATGATAGAAACTTAAGTTATTAAAGGGATTCTATGAGATCAACACAGAGGAAATTTTTTAATTCATGACTAATAGAACTAGAGGTCACCCATGGAAGTGGCCTACAAGTACTGTTAGTGTGTGCCGATTAGATTGTGTGTGTGTGTGTGTGTGTGTGTGTGTGTGTGTGCGCGCGAAGTGCGAAGTGAGTGAAATTTATTGCCAGAAAGAGTTGAGTTTCTTGACAATGAATGAGTTTTAAGGAGAGGAATGTAGGTTTTGTGTGTATAAAAGTTAGTGTAGGTTAGGTTTCCCATGATGAGTCTCTGAACTCCATAGAGATATCTGTATAGTAATAATAATAATAATAATTTCAAAATAATAAGGCAGAATTGTCTGATACAAGAGTTACAATAGTCAGTCATTATGGATGTCCAGAAATCAGACTGAATTATTATTATTATTATAAGGGCACCACAATGGAGTCTAAAGACTCACTGTAGGAGACTCAAACTATCCGCACAATCTATCATATCTCTCCTTGAGCCCATTAGCAGACAAGGCACTCACAACTAACTCTGGCAACCCATTCTGCTCATTCACAACTCTCCAAGCAAAAAATCTAGTCCTCACATCTCTACTACCCACACTTTTATTCAACTTCCAGTGACTTCTTGTTGTGGCCTGCTTTAATCAAGCTGAAACATATCCTCTTCATTCAGTCATTTAACTTAAATATTTCTATTATATCCCTCTCTTTTTCTCCTGTCAAACAACTTCTGCAATCCACACATCCTCAATTTATCATCATAGGGAACATTCCATAGACCACTCACCATCTTGGTCGCTTGCCTCTGAATTTTCTCCACCACTTCCTCATTCCTAAGAAACCCAGGAGACCAGACCCGACCACAGTAATTCAGATGTGGACATATCAAAGCCTTACAAAGTGAAACGGAATAACAACTTCCTTATCTCTACTTGTTAGTGTGTTCTTTAATAGCCAAGTAATCTTATGAGCTACTTTAGCAACCTTAACAATATGTCCTCTAAACTTTAACTCTGTCTACTCTAGCTTCATATATTTCCTGGAGTACAGTTCCATCAATTTGGTACACAGATTTTAATCTATTTATCCTAAAATACATAACTTAACATTTCTCTACATTAAATTACTACTCATTATCTTTTTCCCATACTGACAACCTATTTAAATTAATCTGCAAGCTCTCCACTTCACCTTGATTAACTATTACTCTACCTAAATCAGCAAACAGTTGAATATTTCCTTTCAGGTTATTTCCTATATCATGTATGTACAAATTAAACAGTAGTGGTCCCATCTGAACCTTGCAGCACACCACTACTCACCTGTTTTCACCTTCATTCTGCCCTCCATATACCATTCTTTGATATCTGTCCAGCAACAACCCTCTTATCAATATAAACAGTGTCACATCCCAACCCCATTTGTTCTAATTTACATAACAGAGTTCCATGTGCCACTCTGTCAAATGCCTTTGCAAAATCCAGCAGAATCACTGTGTAGTCATTTTCTTTATTCAACTCAGCTGTTACTCTATTATAAAAAGTTAGTAAATTACTAAGCATGACTGACCCTTCACAAAGCCATTTTGTCCATCATACAGTATCAAATTCTTATCCACCCATTCTTGAATTCTCTTTCTGACCAATTTTTCCAGTACTTTAACCACCATGCCTGAAATACTGATTCGTATATAATTAGCTACTGTAGTCTTAGAATTTCCCTTATGCAAGGGAATATATATATGCAAGGGGCCATCCCTAGAAGTTACGAAAGGAAACTGTGAGAAAGAGGGTGAGGGGTGGTTTCTTTGCATGGAGGGTGGTTGACCCATCGAATGCATTGCCTGATGGAGTGGTGGGAGCGAGAATGGTCAATGCATTTAAGGAGTGGTATGATAGACTTTGTTGTTGGATCGTACTTCCTTGTTTTTGATTCGCCATCTTGTTTTAACACTGTTCTTAAACAAGTAATAAGTTGCTGGTTGATTACTAACTTAAATATAGAGAAATTTATATTTTTAGACTGTGCCACTCTATATCTAGATTAGTCTAAAGAAATGTAGTGAAACCAAACATCAACTAAATTTATATCAATTTTATTTCTTACGTAGACCAAGTTTATCTCTTATGTTTGAAGCTCCCGCTAGGTCTGATAATTTCATGAACGGTGCAGTAAAAGAGATTCAGGCATATACAATTTTAAAATCATCAAAACAAAACATTTAATTCTGGGTAATTTATTATACATATAAACTCAATTCTGAGAACAAGATAATATAAATGTCTTAGCTTAACTGGTCATAGCATCTTACAAATTCAGTCTATGGGCATTCTGCTATCAGATTTATAGCTTTCACAATATTAAAATAACTTTTAATAGAGTTCCGTATCACAAAATCTCTTAGTAATAAATTTTACTATTATCACACAGTCAGTAAAGTCTCAATACATTAATGGTGGCAACAACTGCTTCATGAGTATACACTTTCATACTTCATACTCCGGCTGATTTCAGCAAAAACGTTATAGTTAATGTGGAGAATAACAGGAGGAATTAAACATATATCTCTGCACTGAAGTAACATAAAATTGGACAGTTCTAAATGGAAAAATCCTTTGCTCATCAAATTTACTATGGGCACACTTTATAACTATATTTACTTAGCACACTATGGCAACACTATTAGAATAAATCTTCTTAATGATAACTGAACTATTAATGGTCACACTTCACGTGTATAGACGTACTTGGATAAAGGAAAGTGCTCATTCCTTCTTTAACACTATTTGACCAATTCAGCTCTCTGTTAAAGTTCCATGAACCTAATGGAACACATAGTAATTCTTTAACTTCTAGAATTATTTTCAGTTGCCTATTACTTTCCCGGTCCTCAAATAGTCCAATTACAACACTAAAGTTCTAGACACAGCAATCCTTTGCATTCACTTTGCTGCCTCTAGTATTCACTTTGTAATCTAATTACAGCACTTAATTCCTATTACTACAGCCTCTTACTGTACTCTGTGCTGCTAAATAGCTATCTCCTCATCTCTTCTTAATCTAATTACAGCACCTAATTCCTATTACTACAGCCTCTTACTTTACTCCGTGCTCCCTGCTTCCCGCCTCTCCGCACTATCGTGAGTGCTTCCCCCCTCTCTCTTCACCGCACTATCGTGAATGCTTCTGGTCTACTGCTCCCCTGTATACTCTCGCTTTTCGCTTATATACCTTCACTTTCTTTCCCACCAAAACTTGTTCTCACAGTCTGGCTCATATCAATTCCATCTCCCTTTGAATACCATAGCTCACGCGATCCATGCACGCGCTAGCTATTTCTAGCCCGTCTCCATAGTAACAAACAAAATAAAATAAAAACAGAAATATTGCATAACATTATACCTTCACATACTGGTAGTGATAAATAAAAAATCAAAATATTATAATTCACATAAGCCATATTAAACTTATACATACAATTCCTCATAATATTAAATTAGGAATAATCAAAATAAACAGAATAATATTTCAATACAAGGTCCTATCATTGCTAACACATATTTTAGATTAATTAATAAAATTTAATAAATAAACTCAAGACAATTACATGAATAATAATTTACAAGTCTTGCTTATGTTATGGAAGATCATGTTGGATTCTGAAAGAAATACCAATAACTTTAATTTCTCTTCATTCAGAATCCAACATTGTGTTTCCTAGGAGGGACCTCCCTCGATGAGTCTTGATAGACTTGTGTTTCTTAGAAAGGACCTCCCATGATGAGTCTTTTGACTGCATGGAGGCCTGAATAATAATAATAATAATAAATATCTCCGTAGTCGAAGGCCCCATAATAATAATCACTTGACCTAATCATTGTACTAATTTGCTGATTCATGTCTTCCACATCATCTGCAGAACCTCCTGGCCTATAGCAACAATCAACTGTATATTTTGTTTTACTGGTCTTGATCTCACACCAGACTGCTTCAAATGAACAGCCACCTTCGTACGTATTATCTTTGGCTGCAACTCATCCACCCTCATCACCAATATACCCCTCCCCCATCCTATCTTTCCTGTAAATGCTAAACCCTTCACATTCTATCTCTTTAACTACATAGTCTGCCATTAGCCAATCTCACTAATGCCTCTAACTTTTGACAAGGTTGCACTAACCAATGAAAAACTTCTCCCTCTTGTTGGCGATACGTTTAGCATTAGTATATAGAAATTGAAGCATCCCTTTAGGGTCCCAATCACTCTTACTTCTTGAATTGACTACCCTCTTCAATATTTTGCTTGAGAGACTAGATTCTGTACTTTGTCATTCACTCACTTGCCTCTTAGGTGCCTTCACAAAAACTCACTCTAATTGCTTAATTTTTCCTGAATTTGTATTTCAACATGCTCGGTGAACAAAACTCTTTCTAGACACCTAATACCAAAACCATGCAGTCCGTCAGCATTATACAAATCCTTCTTTCTGTTAAACACAGACCACAAATCCTACGACCACAGATCCACAAATCCTACATCATTCCTTCTGCACAACCTACATATTGATTCATTTGCTACCAATGATCTCCTCTGCAGTTCACCTCTATCACAGAATGGCAGGAGATAGTCTTCACATTCTCACTCTTCACTTTTTACTTTGTCTAACAGAATCCTTTACATCATCCCTCATAGAATATTTCTCGCCTCTCAGATCATTTGTGCCAACCAAGCAATTAGTTATTTTTCCTTACTTTTTGGCATTCAGATGGCATGGCTAATATCATGAATTTTTGCACCAGGGAAACATGATTTTGTTACATTTTCATTAAGTATTCTCCTGATCATTGAATCTCCATATATACTTTTCTCCTTGTTTTTCTATTTTATTCACTCAGTCTATCATTACTTCAGACCACCTACTTTTTTCTCTTCTCAGCCCTGCTAATCTCTTGCCACTTCTGCAAGAAGTGGCAAGAGATTAGCAGTTTGTCTGAAGGATAACATTCAAGGGTGCCATTTCTTTATTTATGTCCATTTCATTCTCCTATATTTCCACCCAATGATCAACATTAATTCTGACATTTTCCATCCTAGTGTCAACTGTCCACTCTGCTAACATTTACTCTGTTCTTGTCACCTAATTGACACTCTCTTTTGAAACATTTAATACTCTCTCTCTCTCTCTCTCTCTCCAATTTCAATTTCCTTCTACATATCCTTTAATTTTTGCGATGAATACATCTCACACACATACTGCACTGCACTGCACAAAATTCAACAAATTCAAATCACCTGAGAACGTGGTCTTTGTTGCCGTTGTGTCGATGCCATACTGACAATATCATATTTAATAAATAAATAAATAAAAATAAATAAAATACAAGGTTTACTTATAAACTGAATAACTCAGTCAATCATACACCTGTTTAAAACAAAAACTATAGTACATTAACCTAATATTGTCAACTAAATTATGAAATAATTACTTATCTTTCAGGAGCCATAATAACTACGCAGCACACCTAATGGTGATTAATGCCATGGTATGTAACAGCATTTCTGAGGGTTGCAGATGGATTAATTTGTTATGGTGAATTTGTTATTATCAGACCTCTGTGTGGCCACTCATCATGGAAGGTCTCTCTGTTTCACTCACTCAGCTCATCATACCATGCCTTAAATGCACTCACATTTTCTGTGATCACCACTCTCAGGCAATGGATCCCACTCATTCACTACTCTCCATGCAAAAAAGACTGCTTTATACAAACCTCTTTATTCCTTCAGCTTCCATGGATGATCTACTATTCTTCTCCCCCCCCCTTTCATGTTTTCCAAATTTTAAAACCTTACACTTTTTTCAACAT
Source organism: Typopeltis vanoorti (assembly GCF_054136105.1). Lineage (NCBI taxonomy): Eukaryota > Metazoa > Arthropoda > Arachnida > Uropygi > Thelyphonidae > Typopeltis > Typopeltis vanoorti. The sequence goes on along the minus strand of NC_143555.1, from coordinate 98,367,074 downwards.
TGAATTGTTAACCCGCTCCCATTCCCATTCTCTATCTGTTCAAATGCTCTTGTAAAGCCACATCTGCTCTACTCCTCATAGTTCTTCCCAACTTTGTGTTATCTGTAAACAACTGTATGTCCCCATTCAAACATTTCCAATATTATTAGCACACAAGTTAAATAGCAGTGCTCTAAAACATTTCCTTGAAGCACGCTGCTAGTGAATTACCTTTACTGAGATATTGCTCGCCCATGCATAATCTGATACCAATCAGATAGCCAATCTCCAATCCAAGACACTAATCTATTATCTAACTCCCTTCTGTTCCATGATAACTGTCAACTTATCATGCAGCCATCTATCAAAAATCTTTGCAAAATTTAAGTATGCTACTGTGTATACTTAATTCCCTTGTCCAGTGCACACTGTTAATTTATTGTAACAATTAAACAATTTATGAAAACATGATCTTCCTTTAGCAAAACCATCATCATCATCATCATCAACATCATGAACCATGGGCTCACTGCCGGTTGATGTCCGATGCCTGCCTCACTATCTTCTTCCACCTTTCTTTGTCCAGTGCACAGTGTTGCAGTTTTTGTACACCCATTCCACATCAGTCTTTTATATCATCTTTCCATTCTCTGTATGGTCTACCTCTTCTGTTTAAACCATCCAAAATACTAAACATAAATGTCTTTATCTCCCGGTCCTCATTCATTCTACAGATGTGTCCAAATAATTGCAGCTTCCGTTTTATAAGCTTCTGCATTAGATTCTGTTTTAGTTGTATCTTCTGATAGAGCTCTTCATTGGTGATTTTCTGTACCCATCCTATTCTTAGAATCTTCCTGTAACAAGTTCTTTCAAATGCCAAAATTCTTTTTCTTGATTCCCTATTTATTACCCACGTTTCAGATATATACAGTACACTGCTGAAGATGCATGCTTCCAATACTCTTAGTTTTGTTTGCAGGCTGATCACTTTACTTTTCCAGATGTTATCCATGGCCTTCAGATTTGTTCTTCCCTTTGCAATCCTGATCTTTATTTCTTTTTTACAGTCCAAGTCATATGTCAGTTTACTTCCCAAATATGCGAATTGTTCTACATTTTCTATATCAGTTCCATCCACTTGTCTTTTGTTTCATGTTCTTCTCACCAAATACCATTGTCTTTGTTTTTTCCAAGTTCATAATAAGTCCAAATCTCTTTCCTTCCTCATTTAACAGTTTTAGTGTTTTTTGTAGTTCTCTTTCGTCTTCTTCAATAATAACAATGTCATCTGCAAATCTCAGATTGTTAATTCTCATTCTGTGTACAAATAGCAAAACCATGTTGTCCATCAAATGTTGTAATGATGTTTGCTATAGTGAGGGTTGACTGTATACTTTTTTCCCCCTTATATGAACACTAAAAAGAAATCATATGTTCTTGGAACATACTACAGCATAATTGTGATCACTCATAAAATGATCCATCTGCAGTCCTGAGAAATATTGCTACGTGCCATGTCTTATTTTAGGCCTGGTTAAAGTTCCATAGGCACAATAACATGCTAAAGAAAATTAACTATGACAAACTACCCACCATAACAAACAGTTCTTGTATTATTAAGTAGTTCTTAGTGAAAATCAACTGTATTTTTATATGAATTAATCCAAATTGTAACTCATATGTTTGTTAATTACTTCTTTTTTTTTTTGTTTTTAACAGGATATATTTAATGCTGTGTTGAAGCAACATCCTTATTTAATATTCAGATTACCCTGCCAGTGGAATGTACAGCTTAGTGATAATACATTAAGTGAGGTTAGTGCCACTGTTAAACTTTCTTTAACACATAAGTAAACTTTTGTCTCTTTAGGTATCTGCTTTAAATCATGGGTCAATGTTTCCTCTAAGCTGTATGCATGCACACCAGTCCAAAAGAGTGTGCACATGCCTAGGAACTGTATGCACAAAATTTTTGCCTTCAGAATTTCTAAGTGTAAATTAGAAATTATTGACTGTAAAATATTAGTCAAAAATTATTGACTTACAGTCAATTTTTGAACGTATTATAATGAATTATGTGATAAATCATACTTGTCACTTATTTTATTTAGTAATTTCTCCAATATTACTCTAACCCATTCCTGATGGTGACGTAAGCAAGATGCAGAGGCATATTTGTTTTCAGTGACTACTTTCTAGATTGTATAGTCGCTTGAACTATAATAATAATAAAAAAACAGTAATGGATTTTTGTAGATATTTGGATTTAAATGAGTTAATTTAATGATTGCAATTTAACAGGTTATAGTAGATGAAAGGGCAACATTAATATCAGCAATATTGCAGCACACATGGGCTGGCAAAAATTAGAGGGAGTCAAAGAGTTTATAAAATCAATTCAAACAGGCATCCTAGCAAATGAACTTCTGTAGCAAGTGATTGAATTCTTTATCATTTTCAATACAGAGTTGTCCAAACAATCTTTTGATTTTGTTGACTGCTGTAATTACCTAATGTAATGACCTGTGTAGGCAATCACTCAGGTATCTGGCAACTAAATGTTGATGATGAAACACACAGTGTACAGTGAATACATTTGGCACTGCCTCTTTGAAATATGCAATAAAACCATGATAGCACCCTACCATTGCTGGAGTACCATTGGTTGCAACTGACAAGATATTCAGAGGGATTTTTTCTTTTTCTTTAAAAAACTCTTCCAATGCATGAAATATCAATTCTTCTTAGTATCTGTTAGCAAATTTTTAGTATGTAATACTTCTTGGCAAATTTTTTCTTCTTTTATGTATTGTACATATGCTAAAAGTAAGGTTTCATTTCTTGGTAAAGTAAACTTATCAAGTTGTATAGAGAGCTGGATTGTTTTTAAATACTCATAATGAGTCTTCAGCATCATGGGCCATTTCATCAATTCTTTGTTGTACCGTATTATTGCTAATAGGAATTTTCTTGATAATATCAGAGGCTGACTTGTGCAGCACAGTGCATATGACCTCACTAACAGCTGGTAGGATTAGTTCTTCACTAATATTATGCAGTTTTCCTGATTTAGCAATCAGTAAGGAAATGTAAGAGGCACACAACCCATCATCATCTAGTTTGGATGTTGCTGAAAACACACCTGCCGATGTTGGTTGTTTCAAACATTTTTCTTTGAGTGCTTGAAAATACGATAAATCCTTATCTTTTTTATCAGCATGGTTTGTCAAATATTCTTCAAGTCTTGAAGCCTTCATAGATTCATTTGAAAAAACTTTTGGCAAATCAGGCACATTGATAATGTTTTGTTTGTAGGCGACTGAATAAAGCTGTATTTCAAATATTCGATATTATATTGTCTACATTTCTTCTTGGGTAGCCATGATATTATCTGTAAAGAAAAATTTTAATTTACAAAATTGCTAGAATGCAATTTTGTAAATTTAAAGTCTTCTTCTTCTTCTTCTCTCTTCCATCATCTATGTGGATGATGATGAGGCTGAATGAATTCTTTCCACTTCTGTCTGTCCCAGGAGAGTCCGAACAATTCTGTCCAGTTTGGTGTCGCTAGTTGTGATTTGGTTTTCAGGTCCTCTTTTATTTTGTCTATCCATCTAATTCTGGGTCATTCTTTGGATCTTTTACCTTCCATCGTTGTATTCAGGGCTCTAACCAAACTTAATGTACCTAAACTAAATTATTTTTACAAGAAAAGGTATAAAATACTCATTTGAAACCTGCTGTTTTATTGGAAAAACAATAATTGCTTTGTGTGTAATCCGTGTTAGGTACTGACTAGGTATTAAATATGCACTACATCAGATTGCTAACTGCTTGTCACACAATTCAGAAACAATCTAAAACTGATTTCATACATCTCATGTATTTATAGTATTATACAGTGAACAAGTCATAACATGTTCCTGTTGATGCATACTGGACTTGTAAAATCCTGATCACTTGCAAATGCATACCTGCCAATGCTTTGCTTGTTAAGACCTGTCGTCTGACTTCAATGCCAATCGGCTGTAACTTGCATTTTGTACGTTTCCTTGGAAAATAAAACAACCAATATGACCTTTACTTACATTATACAAATAGTTATATCATCAAAATTTTTGATGATACATTTTTTTCAGCACCCTTCACTGCCCCTTCCTTCAATTCAATGCCCCCTTTTGCTCATGAGGTCATTACTGCATCTGTGGATCGTTCCAGCACCCCCCCCCCCCAAGAGAGGCAGTACCACCCACTTTGGGAACCACTGAATTAAATTATTTAATTCTAGATTAAAACTTAAATCTTGTATTAGCAGTATAATTATTTAATGGCACAGCTCTCAGAGGGAGCCAGTTCATTTCAAGTAAAATAGTTACTGTTAAAGATGTTTGAAATTGGATTATTGTTTGCAAATCTCAAAATAGGACACATAAAGAAAGCAGGAATAGCTTAATATATATGATGTGACATTAAAGCATATTATGTCATGAGATATCTTACTACAAGAATTATGTAAACTTATCATTCTGTTATTTATAAAGAGTCTGCAAAACCTTTTATATAAAATTGAAACATTTTTTTTCATGCACCCATGTGGGACTTTGAGGAAAAATCCTATTGTTCTAAATATCTAAAAGTATATTTGTTTTTTATTTATTTCTATATTTAAATATATATTGATACATTTTATAAAAATAAATATTTGATCCACTTAACATGAAATCTGCATTACTGTGCAGATTTCATGTTATCAATGTCATCAATGTCAAATTTGCTTAAATTTGATTTTCAGAGGCCAGAGGACTTTAATCTTTAAGAGGATTTCACGACCAGAGGACAGAGGTGGACAAAATAAAAAAGAGGAGAAGCAGGTTCAGTATGTTTGCAGTTACATAGTAAAGGGATGGTGAGCAACTGCTGCTCTTGTATTAACAGGTGCAACAGAAAGTGGAGGAAGGTTGGTTACCAGTTCAGTGGAGTAATTGCCATTGAAGTTTTTCTAGAATAGACAGAGCTGAAACATTGCATCTGTGAGATAGAGGTTGAAATGAATCTTTAAGAGAGATCATTTATGAGCTTAATTGCTCTCCTCTGGACAGCATCAAAGATTTTTAGGGAAGTTTTAGGTATACCACCCCAAACATGTGAGCAGTATTCTAAACATGGGCAGATGGGATTAGTATATTGTTAAGAGTTGGTTGGGTGTAAAATAGCATCTTGAATGGACGAGAGTGCCTTGTTTTTAGGATGTCGAGGAAGCTATTGATCTGTTTATGTCAGGAGAGAATGGAGGTAAACTTTAGTCCAAGCAGAGAGAGAGTGAGAAAGAGAGAGAGAGATCTGATCTTGTTTGGTGATTTGTGTATTACTGAGTGTAAGGGTAGGTGGGCTGAGATCTTTTTTGCTAGAGAAAAGGCAAGAATTGTTTTGGTGACATTGAACATGACCAGTGTCCTTTGCTTCATTGAAGGATAGTATATCGGTCAGTGTTTAAGATAATAACTGTAAATAATTGTAGATGATCTTGTAACCTGGAATATCAGAGTACTGTATGGTTTGTCAAATGAGTAGAATGAATTGTGAGTATTGTTATCTGCAAAGCTTGATTATGAGTAGGTTATTTATGTACAAGAGAAGAGAGGGAACCATCTACTATGAGGCAGAGAATGACAGAGAGAGAGAGAGAGAGAGAGAGAGAGCTGGCTACCCAATTAGAGGGTGGCAGGGAGACCAAAGGATGGCAATTTGTTTAGCAAGTTTCTATGCCAGACACTGTTGAAAGCTCAGGAAATGCCAAGAGTGACAGCACAGGTTCCTCTGAATCTTTCTATGGCATGTGTCCAGTAGTGGGTGATGTAAACTACGAAATCAGCTGTGGATCTTGGATAGTGGAATCCATGCTGATGGTCTGTTTAATTGGTGGACCTCTGATTAGTGGAGATTTTGCCTGTTGATAATAACTTTCTTCATTATTTTGGAGAGGACAAAGCCGATGCCAATTGGTTGGTAGTTTGATGGTGGACTTCTATCTTCCTTTTTCAGAATAGGCTGGATATGAGATTGCTTCCATCCATTGGGATAAGCATAATCTAAAAGTACATCCTAAACCCATTCATGTATACATGATGCCATCTACAAGTAGTATTTTTGTGTTCATTCTGTGTGATCTCTGGCCAATTTTCCTGCATGTAAGATGAAAAGCCCATGTTTTCTGGAGGAAAAGATCTTGCGCTACCTCCATATGAGGTTGACTAACTTGCCTTCATTATAATATAATCCTTTATCCAAGTGTAAGCAAACAAAGTTTGCACATGAAGTATCTTCAGGACTGAGGCAACTCGTGGTAAAGGTGGACTAAGCTCTTATCACTTGTCTTAGTATCTCCCATAATGCAAAGCACATCTCCTTTACGGAATTGTAAGGAGATGTGCTTTGCATTATGGGAGATACTAATTGCAAACCCAGACCAGTTTCGACCTTTATTGAGGTCTTGTCAGTGGGAGCCAGACCCAGAGGTGGTGATACTAAGGTAGAAGTAATGGAGAAGTCATATTTACCTATACAAGTTGCCAAAAGGTGTCTCACCTATTTAAAAAAAAAAACTTCCAATAACTTGCCTTCAGTTGAGCTCATGTAAGATTCCTCTTATCATAATGTGAATTGAATTTGTCTTTTCCAGTTGAAGGGTAAAAAGTGCCCCATTGTTCTTTCAACTGCACTATAGGATATGGTACAGAATATACATTAAATAGAATGTACATTTAGTATATTTTTGCACTAAATTTTGATCAGTTTTTTGTTGTATATTTATATACTAAAGTTTCAGTTACTCAGAGATTTTTGCTGTGTTAATAAATTTTATTTAATTCAGTCTATTTAATGGTTAATTTGCTAATGAACATCTTCAGTTTTGTAATTTACCTTAAGCCATATAGCAAGATACATTGTGCAGGTGCATAATGAAAAAGAGATACAAGAAAAGAAAACATTCTTGTATCTCTTTGTATCTGTCATACTCAATAATATATACAGATGTACACATTATTATTATTGTTATGTGACACCTCCATGGAGTCCAGAAACTTATCGAGGGAGGGCACCTACTCTACAGCTCTCTGTCTCCACCCTCAGTCCACCAACTACAACAAACTGCAACTACTATTATCATCTACACCAATGCCATCTACCGCCCACCACATATTTTCACAGAAAATCACAAACAACCATGCCCACTGCGGGATTCGAACCCGCAGCTTTTGGATGGAGAGCAGATATGCTAACCACTTGGCCAACCAGGCCATAAATTTATCTAACTTCAAAACATTTGAAGTTTTTACAACAGCTTTTGTTGTAAAAATGGACTTTTAACGAATTACTATAATTTTATAAATTGGCAAATTGTTTATTAGTTATGATGCACCTACAAAAATGTATTAATGAAACAAAGGAAAACTAGGACATCTAAAATTTATGAATATCACCAAACAAGATTTTAGGCAAACATGGCTGTTTTGCATTCCAGATTTTTTTTTTTATTCAAATTTGTTATATTTACAATAATTTCAAGCACAATGGATGTTTTTAATTATTTATTTTGTTTTTTGAGCAGGTGTCCAAGGAATATTTTTCTTTAAATTTAAAGAAAAGCTTTTTTAAAGCTTTAAAGAAAAGCTTTTTTTATTAAAATATACATATTTTATTTTAATATTTCTTGAAAAAGGAAAAGTGAACATCTTTCTTTTTTTCATATTTATTATTATATTATTAATGATATCTCCATGCAGGGGCACGCCAAGGATATTTGCCACCCGGGTGCAAACTTTTATCGCCCCCCTTCCCCCAATACTGCATTGTATAATCCAAATTAGATATTAGCTACATAAAATGCCGCCCGGGTGCGGTGTACCCCTTGCACCCTCGGGTTGGCACGGCCCTGCCTCCATGCAGCCTACTCTACTGCACACTATTCACCATCTACATGCAATGCCAAATGCCCACAACAGAATTTTTTGTCTTTAAATTCTGTGTTTTCTGACTGATTTGAAATTGGGAAATGAAAAACCAGAGTTTCTGGGGTGGGGGGGTGAATCCTGCTACTTCCATATAAGATTGACTAACTTCTCTTCAGTTGAATAAAGCCCATATAAGGGTTCCTCCTCTCATTACAATGAAAATCAAACTTGGTTCCTTTCCAATCAAAGGGTGCAATATTTCATCATTGTTCCAGATGTGCTATAGGGGCATTTAAGCACTATATCATTATATCACCATATCTGTATCATTATAATAGCAACATAACTTAAGGTGTTAAAAAAATGGTCCCACTGTTCACCATTTGTGAAATTTGCTTAACTATGATGTTTTATGGTCCTAAGTAATGATGGTTAGTGAGCATCCACTATACCAGAAATACTATGATGACATAATTGGTGTTACTGAAACCAAGAAGAATGAAACAGACGAGTTCTTTCTATATAAATTAAGTATAAAATGTTTTATATAGGTACTTATTTATTTAGTATTCAAACACAAGTGGTACAACATTATTTACAACAAAATTAGAATACATTACAAATGAGGGTTTTTCATCCTGCATACAGACAAATTGGCCCTTCAGAACACATGCAATTTAATGACAAAAAATACTAGTTGTGGTGGCGGTGGAGGTGGGCGGTAGATGGCATTGAGGGAGATGATTCGTAGTAGAGGTTCGGTGTAGTGGTTGAGACAGTTGTAGGTGTCCTCCTGCGATGAGTCCTCAGACTCCTTGGAGGTGTCAGGAATAATAATAATAATAATAAACGAGAAAAGGTTAAATTTGGTAGGTGAATTACACAGGGACTAGTAAGTAAAATATGAAGAAAAAGGAAACTATACATAAGTTATATACAATAAATATGGGCAGATGTTCCTCCAGTATCTTGCGCAATCAACTGCTCTTTCTGCTCAGGATAAGGTCCTCTTTTGTGCAAGGTGATTGAAGAAGGGGGACAGGAAAGAAGGTGTTCCATGGACTGGGTTGTCCCACACTCACAATTATCTGGTTCAGTGAGGTAGCCCCATTTGATGAAGTTTTGTTTGCAATATAGGTATATACCTATATAGGTACTAAGATTAAAGAAATGAAGAAGTTATATTATGTAACACAAAGAAGATAATTGTCTTGAATAAGACAGTTATAAATAGAATGATGGGGAGAACTTAAAAATGGAAAATTAGACAATGAAGCTTATAGTCCAAGGGAAGGATTTTCTTGTAGGAAAGAAACAGAGTAATTATTCAAGTCATTAGTGATATCAACTGATATAAAGGAAAAGCTAGTTCTTAATGATGAGTTAAACAGCAGAGTATATAAAGCATCAATCCATTAATATTACCCTAGAAATGTTTGGGAAAATGTAGAGAAAAGGCAGGACTAATAATAATTACTAGCCCCTACTAGATTGCTGCTCAGAACATTCAATCAGAATTGACAATGCACTTTGATTGGAAAGGCCTGTTTGAATCCTGTGTAGGGCATGAAGAATCTTTAGTAAGTTTTTTTTTTTTTTTTTTTAACTGAATTTGAGTTAGTTGGTCTCATATGGGGTAGTCGGTTTCCCCTTTCTGGAAACTCAGGTTTTTTCATCTCGCAAAACAGGCAAACCAACTAGACGAACATATGCAATTAGCAAACTGACCTTGTAACTTTAGTTGCTTTGGCTATAATTCCAAGCAACAACAACAGCTATTCAGACATGAACTGTTTATTACAAACTATGTTCCAACATAAAAATATGCATAAATTCACATGCTGAGTAGACAAACAGAACTAGAAAAGACTTTCAGTTATGGTTATGGTTGATAGTGATATCTTCAGATTGATCAAAAATATAGACATATTTTTATATAGACATATATGGTGAATTTCTGATATACAAGCAATTTTTAAATAGGAAGTGACCAAATGAAGAAAAGATTATCAGAAAAGGAATAATTCGATATTGCAAAAGAGATTAAAAAGAAAAATGGAGTAACAAAAATTCTGGCTGCTTCAGCTAAATACCTGCTGGTGTGGTTGACTGAGCAGATTTCATTGCTCTCCAGTCAACAGAATTGGTTTGAATAGCACTGTGTTATGGATGTATATAAAATTGATTTTTTTTTTGTTATCGTGTGTATTACCATCACATTGCTTATTTGAGGCCTGAAGTGGCATGAAATGTTCTATTTTTGGTCTCTAGATTGTGCTTTCTGGATTCTTTCAATGTTAATGATCTACAACATGGTTACATGTTGTAGTAAAATTTACTATAGTGATTACTGTCATTTTGGAGTAATTAATATCCCAGTGTTTCAATGTTTATTTAAAAATCATTATCTGGATTGCCCACCCCACACACAGAGAGAGAAACAAGTTTCATTGAAATTTAATGTAAGATATTTAAAATAAGGACTTTTTTCTCTGCTAAACAAGGTCTCAAGTCTCCTTCTACCTCCCATACCTCTCCATTCAACATTAAAAAAAAAAAAAAAATGAAGAGCATACAAGAATCACTTATTCTTGTGGAATATACTATGTGGGATAGATGGGCCAGTCAGTAGAGATGCATTCAAAATGCCTGAAGGACATAAAGAAAAAAAGAAAACACAAATAAGGAATAGCAGCACATACAGCTGACACATCAAGAACTGTGGCAGCACACAAAAATGGCCTACATCAAATTTCTTTAGACTACAATTTTTTTGTCAGGAAATTCAGTGAGTTTCCTAAAATGTTAAAAAACTCACATCAATGCAACAAGAAATGAGGTTAAAGACTTGGTATCTTTAACATATATTATACCCAAGGTAAAAAACTTTTCACATCTTTTCACATCTTTCTCTCTTCCAGAGATTCTTAATTAATAAGGTCAAAGCACCTTGTGGCAACTTGCATAGGTAAAATTGATAAGCTCTGTATTACTTAAACCTTGGCATTTCAGGATCTGCCTACTCACTGATGAGACCTTAATAAAGGTTGAAACTGGTCTGGGTAGTGACCTCCACCCATAATGTATAGCATCATACATCTCCCAGGAGATGTGTTTTACATTTATGGGAAATACTAAGGAAAGTGATCAGAACTTAATCCACCTTTACCATGAGTTGCCTTGGTGTTGCACCACCACCATAAGTCTTGAACCACGTTCAGGTGCAAACTTGACTTACTTGTCTGTTTGCTTACTTAGGAAAAAGGATTAAAACCAAAGTTATATAAAATTACTTGGTATCTTTAACATATATTATACCCAAGGTAAAAAACTTTTCACACACACACACACACACACGCACACGCACGCACGCACGCACACACACACACACACAGTCTGATCAAAGTCTTATACAATGGAATCATAACATCCTTACACCTGCATGTCACTGTTCTCCACATCATTGCCATAATAATTCACTGTGCTGTCCTTGCATTTTTAGCAAAATGTTCCTGAAATTTCAGTCCCTATCCACCAACATCCTCCAGAGCCCTCATCTCCTCCACCTTCTAAGATATCTCCAATAATACTCTGCATCCCGTTTGGATGCAGTGTATTATTGGAGACATCTTTCCAAACTTTAAAAAAATTACACTTTGTTTCATTGAACTGGTAGCCCAATTCATTTACTCATTCACAAAGTCTATTCAAGTCTAGTTGTGAGGCTACAACATCCATTCTGCTCATAGTTTTTTCCCAACTTTGCATCATCTGCAAACAACTGTATATCACCATTCAAGCTTTTCCCAATATCATTTACATGCAAATTAAACAACAGTCACCCCCAAACCCCAAATAAACCTTGGAGCAAGGCACTGGTGACTTCTGGGATATCGCTCTCCAATACACAACTTTCCAATCCAATGCACTAATCTGCTATCCAACTCCAACTGTTCCAGTTTAATTATTGTCTTGTCATGTGGCACGCTATCAAAAGCTTTAGCAAAATCGAAATATACCACAGTTACACATCCCCTTTGTCCAATGCACCTGTCACCTTGTAGATTGCTAAAGCACAATCTTCCTTTAGTAAACCCATGCTGTCGATCAAAGAAAATGTTGTCAACCTAATTCTGTATCTTGGTACTCATTAGTCTCTTTAACACCTTCACTACAACTCCAGACAAATAGATTGATTTATAATTTGAAGCCTTAGTCTTATCATCCCTTTTATGAAGCAGAACAATTTTTCCCTTTTTTCATTCCTTTGGAACCCAGACAAATCTAAGACTTACTCTAAAGAAGTAAATTTACTCACAGGAGCATTTCCTCAAGACATGCGGTGATACCATCAAGTCTTTATTAACATCAACAGTGGTGTGAAGTCATTAGCCTCTATATACGAGTTGCCCAATCATGAGGTTACTTTACACGCAAACTTTGTTTGCTTACACTTGGATAAAGGATTAAACCAAGAATATAATTTTTTGGCATCTTTAATTTATAGTATAACTATTGGAAAAACTTTCAACATCTGTCTCTAATCCAGAACATTTTAGTAATAAGGTGTGACACCTTTTGGCTAAATTGTATATATGGAAATATGACTGCTGCATTACTTCAACCTTGGTATCACTTCTGGGTCTGGTGATGAGACCCAGATGATGATGAGATGCCCACTGATGAGACCTCAATAAAGGTCAAAACTGGTCTGGGTAGTGATCCTTACCGTAATGCATAGCATTATACATGTCCATAAGGATATGTGCTTTGCATTATGGGAAAGGCAAGTGATGTGAAGTCATTAGCCTCTATGTACAAGTTGTCCAATTGTAAAGTTACTTCATGTGCAAACTCTGTTTGCTTGCACTTGGATAAAGGATTAAACCAAGAATATAATTTCTTGGCATATTTAATTCATCTTATTAACATCAAGCTTACTCAATTCCTCATATACTACCTGCTTACTCATCATCAGTACTCCTCCTTCCTCCCCACTTTTTTTTTTATTTTATGTTGCTCCCACCCACAAAAGGTTATATGCAAACCTACAGTACATTTTGTACTGTGGCTATGGATATTTTTTTGTTATTATCAATTTTATATATATCTTTATCATTTATTTATTTATTTTTTTTACATAATCTGGAAACTCTGCTAGAAACATGGAAGTTTTTCAAGCCACTTCAGATCTCCAATAAGTGGGGGCGGTGGTCTCACACTGGATGATGACATTCATCTCCCACCTTGCTATACATAGCAGATGATGTCTAGTGAGGCATCTCTCTTGCTTGCTCTTTGTACTGCTCATGCAACTGACTATTACCACCACCACTCATCTTATGCTGCCCCTATAATTCCTTCTTCCAAACTGCATGCTTCACTCTTTATTCATCCATTTCATATCCACCTTATTTGACCTCTTAATCTTTGGAAATCATTCAGACATTGCTTCTGCCAAACAGTATGTGAACAGGTTTCAAGCTGCACTGATCTTGTTTCCATCTATTTCTTCATTCCTTGATATAATTGCAAGCTATCTCCTGAGATTTTCATAATCACCAGCTTTATAGTTCCACATATTCCATTCTCACAGAAATCCTCACGCAACTGGCCACCACCCAAGTAATCACTTCATGGTCGCTTTCACCAACTAGAGGGAGATTTAACACCTCATTTACAATAATGTCTTCTGATGAGATAATCACATCCAAGACTCTTGTTCCCTTTGTACCCTCTGTTATGTACTGCCTAAGGTAGTTATTTCTCAAAATCTCAAGAAATTCATTCTCTTTGCTTCATGCTGTCTTCTCTTCATTCCAATCTATATACCATAATTTATTATCTATATGCAATCTATATTACCATATATTTGACATGTAAGGATAAGGAAGTAATTTTCCCTCTTTATAAGGCTTTGATAAATACTTTGATGAGCAGAGACAAGCAAGTTATTGTACCTCTGTACCAAGCCTTGATAAGACCTCATCTCGACTACTGTGCCCAGATTTGGTCACCTAGGTTTCTTCTTGATGGGGAGGAGGTGGAGAGGATCCAGAGGCGAGTGACCAAGATGATAGCAGGTCTATGGAATGAACCTTATGAGAACAGGTTGAAGATTTGTGGGTTGCAGAAATTAGTTGATAGGTGGAAAAGGGGAGATATGATTGAGACATTCAAATTGCTAAAGAGTTTCTATAGGATTAATTCAGAGGATATTTTTGAGATCAGGACTGGTGGTGGAAGAACTAGGGGACACCTATGGAAGCTGGGCAAGAGTGTGGTTAGCAGGGGTGTTAGAGCTGGGTTCTTTACTTTTAGAGTGGTAAATGAGTGGAATAAGCTGCCAGGGTCTGTTGTGGGTGCTATGACGACGAGTGAGTTCAAGGCAAGGTATGATAGATACTGTGAGAATGTCATATAGCTGTGTGGACATGATTTTTAGGGCCTCCCTTGATGAGTCTAAGGACTCCCTGGAGTTGCCCGTAATAATAATAATAAGACCACACCTGGATTATTGTGTGCAGATTTGGTCTCCCGAGTTCCAAGGGGATAAAGAAGCTATGGAAAGGGTGCAAAGAAGAGTTACAAAGATTATATCCGGATTATGGGATTTAGGTCATGAGCACAGATTGCGAGTATGTGGATTGCAGACTCTGGTTAACAGGAGAAAGAGGGGGGGGTGATATGATAGAGGTCTCTAAACTTTTGAATGGGTGTTATAGCATTTCAACTGATGAAATTTTTCGTTATATGGAAGGTGGGGAGAGAACATGGGGGCATCCATGGAAGTTAAGTTTGTTCACAGTCAAGAAAGGGGTAAGAGCTAGGTATTTCTCACAGAGAGTAATGAGTGAGTGGAATTATTTGCCCTTAGGGGTAGTGAGTGCATCTAGTGTAAATGAATTTAAGGGAAGGTATGACAGCTGGTTTGAATGATTTATAGCCTCCCTCGATGAGTCCTTGACTCCCTGGAGGTTTCAGATAATAATAATAATAATCAATTTTTTCTTATTAGCTAGACTGATTTCTTACATATTTCTTTCTCACCACCTTCCACATTACCAAGTCTATGCCAAATTAATCTTTCATGGGTAGGAGCCACATTAGTACCTAGTGTGGTTAGATATCCAGAATCCGTGCACTGGATTCTTTGGCATTTTCTAAGCCACTTCAGGCTTCCAGCAAGTAGGATGGTGGTCTCTTAATATAATTTATGGCCGCTTATTTTTCTGTAGTTATTTCATTGGAAATATTGTTTATTTAAATTGGATGTCTAAATAAGTGTGGTCTCAATTTTTTTAATAAATTGCATGGCAGTTTTCTCCACCTGATTTTATTTCAGTTGTATCCTGAATATAATGATCTACTGCTGCTTTCATTCAGCATCCTAGTTTTGATTTTGTATAATATATTAATCATACAATATTAAAATTTTAAATCTTTAAAATATGCTGACTTATTTTATTCACTGAAGTGCAATATTGAGACATTATTTTTTATTTTTTTCAGCTTTGCTATACTGAAGTTCAAGATTTAAAGGTAAGGACATTTCCATGAAATCAGTCAAATTTATTGCTGTTATAAATAAAATAAATGAGGAGTACCACCACTATCTCAATGTGGCAAAGTCTGAATTTTTTAAATTTGGTAGACAAGGATGGGATGCAAAGTATAAAATTATTATTATTATTATTATCTGACCTCCATGGAGTCAGAGACTTATTGTGGGTACAGAAATTTTGAAAATGGAGGAGGAGAGTTTTGGAAATGGTAGTGGACAAGAATCTGAAGTTTAGGAGTCACATTGCTCAAATTGTGAAAATAGAAGGGGGGGGGATACGATTAAGACTTAAGTTGATAAAGGATTCTTAGCAGGTTAATGTGGAAGAGATTTTTCATAGAATGAAGGGGGTCAGAGGTAAAACAAGAGGCCATCCCTAGTAACTGTATAAGGAAGGGTGATGAGCAGGTTCTTTGCATGGAGAGTGGCTGATGAGTGGAATGCATTGCCTGAGAGTGTGGTGAGTGCAAAAATGTTGAATGGGTTTATGGTGTGATGAACTTTGTTGTGTATGACCTCACCTAACTAGCCTTTAGACTCCATAGAAGTCTGATGCTTATAATAATAAGCATCAGACCAATCAGACCACTTACCAATGAACATTATTATTATCATTAGACCTCCATTAAGTTATATGACTCATTGTAGGATATCCTAATAAGCTGTTAGTTGTACCACACAAAACTTAGTCACCATACTTGCACTTTGTGCACTTGTACAATGTATTCTGTTCATACAACACTCTTGAAGCTAAAATACTAATTTCCTTGTATCTCTTCCTTGTACAGTATTTTGAAGAGTAGGTGACGAAGACAATCTTTTGTTCTCTTCATCATCCACTTTATGTATTAATCTTTAATATTAATCTGGCAAAAATCAGTTGCTAACTTACATCATGCTTGTTTTCTTCTCCTATCTGTTAGGCTCTACAGATGACATTCAATTCAGTCCGTCCTCCTAACCAACATTTCGGATTCCTAATATCATCTTAGTCACATCTCTCTGCATTTGCTCTTATTCAGTCTCCTGTTAATTTCAAAAACCAGGTAACCAACCCTATGTGCAGTAAAAGTATTGTCTGATCAATGTGCAACCCAGTAAAATGGAACAGTGTCTCTTCTTGTCAGTGTCCTCTATTTTGTTCTTGCAATGTATTCTCTTAATTTCAGTTCATTTTCTGTCATCACCTCTAAATACTATATTTTATCTACTTCCTGCATTACATTTCATCCTTTCCTTACAAAATATAAAATGTTTCTCTTGCCAGCCTTGTTGGTTGAGTAGATAGTGCTCCATTAATGGAGGCTCCATGATCCTGCCTTATTTCACACACACAAAAAAAGACTACACTTCACTTCTCCTCCTTTGATAATTATCTCCACACAAGATCAATATCTCTTTTTGGATTGACCTTACACTTTTTCTGCATCCAAAAAAAAACTAGGTATGCTTTTCTGCTGTGGACGTTATTTCTCACCTGTATAAAACTACTGCTGTATAAATCTCAAATCTGCATTACTTTAGAATATTATTCTCATGTATATGGTGGTGGTGGTGCACCAAAACTTCTCTCTAAATTTGCTTAACACCTAAACCGGCCATGACGTCTATAGATGTCCAGCTAAATCTGGATATGATTCTGTAGCACCTATTGAATAACATGGATAAGAAGTGCAATTTGATCTCACTATTTCATCCACCACGGCCGGTAGAAAGGTTAATACTGCCAGAAGTGAGTGGGTGATTTCATTAATTGCTGACTTTTCTTTCACCAATGTTCTATTTCTGCTTTGTTCTTTTTCTACAGGTTTTTTCATAGTTGCATTCTTCTGAACTCTGACACCATTCAGTGAGTTTAGCAGAACTGAATTTACTGAAATGTGAGTTCAGTTCCAAAACATATCAAACACTATCTCTGTGCTCTGATACATTCTTCCCAACAGTTTTCTCCCCTCCTGCCATGCACTGGGGAGGGGGGGGAGAGAAAAAGGCTTTATTGTCAATTATATAAATCCCCTTTAATAACTTATATGATTCTATCATGTCTCCATTTTTGGCATATCAGTTAGTTTTTGAAGCCCATAGACTATCAGTCTATTCTCATAGGGTGCATTCATTCCATAGACCTGCAATAGTCTTTGTCTTGCCTCTGGATACCTTCTACAACTTCTTGTCCAGATTATATAAGGCCACATCTGGACTAATGTGCACAATGTGGCACAATAACTTCTCTATCCCTGCTTGTCAGTGTGTTCTTCAACAACCATATAACCTGATATGCTGTTTTCACTATTTTTACAATATGCCCTCTAGATTTTCTATCCACAATCCCCCAAATCCTTGGCCTTATCAGTTTTCTGTAGTTCAGTTCCGGTTCCGTCACTGTAGTACACATCTTGTACATTACTTTACACTTGACCACATTAAACTGGTAACCATTTTTCTTTGCCCATATTGCTGGCCGACTGTAGTTTTCCTGCAGGATTTCTGTATCACCTTCATTTACCATCACCCTTGTCAGTTTAGCATCATCAGCAAGCAACTGAATATTTCCTGTTAAATCATTTCCTATATCATTGATGTACAAATTAAACAACAAAGGACAAAGTATTGAGCTCTGTCATTAACCACTGAACCTGCCTTCTACTTGACTTAACTCTCAATAAACTACTTTTTGATATAGTCTATTAGCATTCTCTAATCTAAATCACCAGATTCATGTCCATCCTCATTTGCTCCAATTTATGCAATAGAGTTTTATGTGGAATCTTGTCAAATGCTATTGAGAAATCTAGTAATATCACTGAGTAGCGATTTCCCTTATCCAACTCTAATATCACTTCATTATAAAAAGTAAGCAAATTACTAAGGCAAGACCTATCCTTCACAAAACCACATTGTCCCTTAAAGAGTATCATATTCCTCCCCACCCAATCGTAAATTCTGTCTTTCATTAATTTCTCTGATTTCTTAACCACCACTCCTGAGTTGCTGGATTCACTACTTTTGTCTTGGAACCTCCTTTATGTAGTGGGACTATTTTGTGCTCTTTTCACTCCATTTGTTCTTTCCCTGTACTGAGGCTTAAATTAAACAGTATGGTCAGATGAGCTGACCATACTGTTTAATTTGGGCATGCTGATCACCTTTTTCTTTATAATCCTCCAAAACTTTTTCTTGTCTGCAACTCCTGCTTAATAGAGATATTCATCCATCTAACTCCTACCTGATTTATCCTTCTACTTTAGGTACACATTCAGATACTGCTTTTTTTCAAACACCCCTTGACCCCCTTTCTAAATTCTTATGCCATGACACTGCTGAAAGCTGACCTCTCAGCTTATCATAATCAGCTGTAATTTCACATATCCCTCTTTGTAACAGAAAATTCTGCATGTCAGGCAATCTCCCAGGTTAAGACTACATGATCAGTTTTGCCAAGTGGAGGCAGCATAGCTAAATTGGTTACTGTTAAGTTTTCTGATGCTGTGATCAGATCCAGCATTCTTAAACCTCCTGTCCCTTTCCTCACATGCTGTTTTAGGTAATTCTATCTCAGCAGGTGTATAAATTCCATTTCCTTCTCTCCCTGTGATCATTTCTCCTCACCATGTTCCACACCAGACTTCACCATGTAGTCCTGTTGTGTGCTTTTCTAGAGGCTTCAACTCTCTGAAGATCAGTCGCTCCACACACGCCATCCATTCATCTCATTGACTGTCTACCCCTTCCTCTTTTTCCAGGAACTTTACCTTCTATTACTGTTCTGAAAAGTCCTTCTTCCATCCTTTCAATGTGCCCAAAATATTATAATAACTTTCTTCTGTCAATATCCTTAAGGAGCCTTAAAGTTCTACTGATCTTTTCTAATACCCATTCATTTGTATGCCTTTCGGTATATAATATCCTCAACAGCCTTCTGTAACCACATCTCAAAAACAGCTATTCTTTTCTTATCTGACTTCTTTAGGTTCCAAGTCTCACATTCATAAGTCGCTGTCGGAAAATCATCATCAGCATTTCATCTTTCAACTCGATAATGTCATTCTTCTTACTCATTCACACTTCTGGCATTCCTTCATAGTAACAAACACATTCTCCGGTTTTGTTATTTTTCCATTTCTCTCGCTCTGCAAAGTCTCTGACTGCTGTTTTAACCATTCCTAATCTTCTTCTGATATCTTCTGAACAGCAATTCTTCACATTAATAATGGATCCCAAGTACTCAAACTTGCTGCCTTCCTCAATTCTTTCTCCATTAATGTACACTTGTTTCTCAGGAACTTCCCTGTTTGTATTTCCTTTGAGAACCATAATCTTTGTCTCGCTAGGATTGAATACCACACTAGTCACCTGCTAAATCCTTTTTACCAGCCAAAATAAAAATCTTTCACCTTTACTCTCTCCATCTTTATATCATCACTAACATCACTAACATAAATAATTTTGGCACCAGGAAAATGATTTTGTCATACTCTCCTTGAGCGCTCTTCTTATCAATGACCCACCATACATAATCTGATCCTTATTCTCATGCTTTCACTCTTTCATACTCAGCATTCTCTCCCCATTCATCCCCCCCCCCTTCTTTTGCTTCTGTGTCATACCATCCGTCAATCGTTTCTCCAACCACTCAATCTCCTGTTTTGTTCCTCAAACTCCAAGTAAGTGTGCTATCATTTCCATTACCATCTGGTCATTCTCTTCATTTTCCACCACTTCATTCATACTCATACTACTTGTAACACCAACCTCAACAATTGTATTATCATGCATTTCATCTTTCAACTCACCAATGTCATTCTTCTTACTCTATCCACACTTCTGGAATTCCTTCACAGCGACAAACATGTTCTCCGGTTTTGTTATTTTTCCATAAATCTCTCGCTCTGCAAAGTGCATACATTTTGCATGTGCAACAGTGAACAAAATTACGTATGTTAAAATTGTTCACCATTGTTTTGTGCATCAGTGTCATGACTCACAATACAGCATATAATGAAATAAAAATAAAACCTTTGAAAATTAAAAAATTAAGCATACTACTTACAGTTAATAAAACACTCATAAATATAATAATACAAATCTCTAAATACTTTCAGAAAGAACTTATCTTTCAGCTGCAAAAGGTAAGTTTTTTTTGAAAGATAAGTATGCTTATAAGAATATCCAGACTGGGCCAGTTGCCATCAAATAATATAGAAGCAGTTTCGAGTATGACAATTAAATTCTACAAACAATTTAGGTAAAGTATGTGTTATTTAAATATTTATAGAACTCTATAGCATTGTACTTTTTTTATATATATAAATTTTTCTCTCTGTTTTAAATACTGTGTTTATACTGTATTATTAATTTTACTCTTAAGGTTATTCACTGGAATTCCCCCAAAAAGTTAAAGGTAAAAAATAAGCACGTGGAATTTTTTCGCAATCTTTATCTTACATTTTTGGAATATGATGGCAACTTGCTTCGGAGAGAATTGATTGGTTGTAATAACAGTAAAGTTATGCACATCCAAGAAGCAGTGAGTATTATAGTGAAACTCTCAAGTTTAATATTTTTTAGGAATACCTATACAGTCATTTTATATTGATAAATTTTAATTGGTCTGATAGGAACAAATACATCACTATTTTGTTTCGATCTGACATACCTTAAATGTATATTAATACACACTGGTGTCCAAAACGTTATCTGTATATGAAAAAATTTTCAAGAGTACAGCCAAATGTAGACATAAATTTGTTGCTAGCATATTAATAAATTATATCACACAAACAATGTATTATAAATTTCATACAAATTAAATTGCAATATCTTTTTTGGCAAAAGTTACAAATTTCCTAAGAAAGTAGTTAAGGAATTAATATATAGTGTTTACAAAAACTATGTAGAGACATTTCAGTATGGAATATGTCCACCCCAAATTGCAATGCAACTCATTCCTAGCACCAAGTGATTCAGAAGATCTTGAGGCAAACTGGTCCACTCCTCCTTCAGAGCAAGGATAAGGCGTTGTTTGTTTTCTGGAGGGGGGGAATTTGAGCAACAGCGCATCTCAGATGTGTTCTGGGGAGTGTGCTGGCCACTCGATTCGATTCATATCCTATGTCTCCAGAAGTATCTTCACTGTTTGTATACCACGTGGTGTGCCATTGTCATCCATAAAAATGAATTCTTTGCCTAGAGCACTATGGAACAACTGAACATGATGTTGAACTTCATTGCAATATTGTTCACCAGTCATAGTCCCTTTTTCCAGCACTTGCAGTTCGGTGTGTCCATTGAGCATAATGCTTCCTTACACCATGACTCCAGCACTGCTGCATCTATCTCTCTCAAAAACTTTCTTGTGATGGTAAGCAGTACCATTTTCACTCCAGATAAAGCATCATCTAGAATCAGAGGAAAGACTAAAACAACCCTCATCTGTAAAGAGTACGTTGGCCCATTATTGTCTTGTCCAATTATTATGGATATTACACCACTTGAAAATGTGCTCTACAATGAGCTGCAGATAAAGGTACAAAGACTACAGGCCTTGGGGCATATAGGCCTACTTGTTAATGCCTTGTCTTGCCCCAATTTGTCGAAATATCCATGTACCTGAGCTTGAATGGAGCTGACCTGCAAGATTACGTTTTGCTGTTATATCCAAAAATCTGTCTTCATGCTCTATGGTAGAGTGATGTCGATCTTTTAGAAAATGTCTGGAACACATTGCATTGGTTTGAAACGCTTCCCAGAGCCTGGATACAATGTTATGTGAGTTGATGGAAGTTTTTTCACTTGGTTATACTATAAATTAAAGATACTGAGAAATTATATACCTGGTTTAATCCGTTATCCAAGTGTAAGCAAACAAAGTTTGCACCTGAAGTATTTTCAGGACTTGGGCAACTCGTGGTAAAGGTGGTATGACTTCACATCACTTGCCTTAGTATCCCATAATGCAAAGCACATTTCCTTGCAGACATGTATAATGCTATGTATTATGGGAAGGGTCACTACCCAGACCGGTTTTGACCTTTATTGAGGTCTCTTCAGTGGGAGCCAGATCCAGAGGTAATCCTTTATCCAAGTGTAAGCAAACAAAGTTTGTGCCTGAAGTATTTTCAGGACTAGAGCAACTATCACCTTTGGATTTGGCTCCCACTGAGGAGACCTCAATAAAGGTTAAAACCAGTCTGGGTAGTGACCCTTCCCATAATGCATAGCGGTATACATGTCTGCAAGGAGATGTGCTTTGCATTATAGGATACTAAGGCAAGTGATGTGAAGTCATACTACCTTTACCACGAGTTGCCCCAGTCCTGAAAATACTTCTGGCACAAACTTTATTTGCTTACACTCAGATAAAGGATTAAACCAAGTATATAATTTCTTGGTATCTTTAATTTATACTGCTATGTGAGATTTCAAGCTTTCTGGCATTATCAGTAATTCTGCAACTTTCTTCAAGCTTTCCAATAATTCTTCCCTGTGTAAAATCTAGATGATATCTTTGAGATATTACAAGACATCTAAATTTGCAACTTTATTCCTTCACAAAAAGAGCTTCCTTAAAACACCATTCGCTAAGTGCAGCCTTTGCCTTTTATCCTTTTGAATGTTTACCACATGACCCCTTTGCATTACATTATAAAATTTGAATTTGTACCCACTTTCTACACTAAATCGTTAGTTATACAATTGCCACAAGCTGATTTGTCTGAATTTGTGGTTGTAATCTTCAGAAATAGTGTTCATTTCTGGTTTTGGACACAAGTGTATCGTGATATGCATTTAAGATATGGCAGTTAACATAAATGAAATTTTCTTAATTGCTCTGTGAATACATTCTTCTGTTATTTTGCACACAATGAGTTTTACATTAAGACTTAATTTTCAAGAGAAGAGTTATAGATAGCAAATATTACAATTGTTTGCAAGTCTTAAATATTTTGCCAAAATTAATTAGAATAATTTTATTGCTATTGATTATAAAATGAACTAGAACCACTTTCATTTATTCCAAAAATAAATATAAACTCAGTTTGTGACAGTATATATTTGTGATTGTAGTACAGCAGATCCTTACTCACTTTAGGATCCCCACTTTTATGGCGGTAAAAATTTTCCATTATGAATATATGAAATGCCAGACCACAGAAGCAAGAAGATTGGAATGAACATCCCTCTTCTAGAGCCATGGTTCCCAACCTTTTTCTATTTGTGTACCCTTTTAAACCCATTTCTATAAATCGTACCCCTTGTTTTTAAAATAGTGGTGATTCAAACTTAACATTTATTGTTCCATAACTAACGTTTTGCATTTTGTTTACTTTACTCATTTTTCCACCATTACTAATTATTTTCGTGTTCCCCTGAATGGCCCAGCACATACCTCCAGTTGGGAACCAATGTTCTAGCGGTTGCTAGGCTATTAGGCTGCTTAGTTATAAATTCACTTCAGTTCTTTTTACACATATGCTGTTTATACCATGTTTCTTTTCTTCAGTTATCATTATTGTTGCTGGCATTGTTTATCTGAATGTAATTGTGCTATTTTTATTACTGAATTGTAATTGTCATTTTAACTGTACTAATTTTCTTTGAAACATTTGAACCAAGTGCCAGATTATCCCTGTCAATTTATAGCTTGAACACAAATTTATCAAACCAACTTTATTTTCTTTCTCTGTTCATTGGAACAGTCTTCTTTTTCAACAGTCTCTAACAATTATAGCTTATAACTGTTCAACTTTATTGTTGATAAGGTTTTTTCTTTCCTGTCATTTTGTGGTATTAAAGATTGTACAAACTTTGATTGAAGAATTACCATGAGAAATAAGAGTCCTGCAGATCTTTTCATATCTTATTTTTATGATCAAAATCATAGCAACCAGTCATTCTTTTATGGTGATATCATTTATTATAACAACTGAACATGTTAATTAGCCATTTTTGGCAATATCTATTATGGGTACAGTTTTATTTTGCCATTAAAATAATATATTTTATCAAATCAGATTGATCTATTTTCTGAATATTAGATTTTGTTAAATTCTATCAAAAACACAAAAACTAGGTGTCATTAATACTCTAAAAAACAGGGCTTTGAAGATCTGCTCCAATGAACAAGTTCTGAAAGATGAATTTAAAGTTATCAGCAATACTTTTCTTCTAAAAAATGGTTACAGCTGAAACACTATTAAAATTCTCTACAAGACCTCAATAAAAAAACAAAGACTACAATAAAACTATAACCATTCCTTACATTAAAGGGACATCAGATGAAATAAACAGAATACTAGAAATACAACCTCAAAGCCACCTTTAAACCTCCTGCAAAATTAAAAAGCTTACTCAGCTCATCCAAAGATCCACTGCCTCTGCTGGCCCACCCTGGAGTATACTGTATTTACTGCACCTGTAATCTACCATATATAGGGGAAACAGGACGCACAATTTCTATCAGACAAAAGGAACATAAACAACACATTAAATATAATAAATATGGTGAAGCCTGTGTAGTTCAGTGGATGTGGCGTTTGCACTACAGCGTTTGACCGCACCACGGCGCTTGACCACATGAAGGAAGACTTTGTTTCGAATCTAGTCATTGACTAGAGGAAATTTTTCTAAGCCTTTTTTCGACCGGTTCCCGAGTTAGTCGATCGTTAGTTTTTTCTCCCGGAAACTCGGGTTTTTTCGTCCCATAAACTCAAGAAAATCGACTGTAGAACCCACATTATTTCAGACATTAAATATATTGTGTTAGGTTAGGGACCACGAGATGGTGGCACTTGTTGAGCCGTCTCTCTTCACTGCATGCCACTTAATTAGTGATAGCCTTGGGCCAGCTATCTCTGATTGGCTGCCAGTGGAGATTGAACTGCTCACTCAGTCTCCAGAAAGTTAGATAGGGCTAATCGGCCTTGCCTACTCCCTACACGGGAATATAAAGGGCGTCAGCTGATTTTTTTTATTTTTTTTATTATGGTGAAGCTGGCCTTTCTGATCATGCCCTGAACACTTTACATAGAATTGACTGGAAAGGCACCAGTTGTTTACATCACACCAAAAGATGGTATGAATGCAAATTTAGGAAAGCCTGTGAGATTCTTACCAACCGCCCCAATCTGAACAATAATGATGGTCTAAAAATCCCAAGCATATGGAAGGCACATATTCTACCCACGGAACCTTTCTCCCTAAGAGTTAACAATAAACAGGACTGTAGATAATCCAGAATCCTAAATCTAATATAACAATTGTCATCTTAAAAATAGGACATCATTGTTACTGTAAGAAAACTATCTATATGAAAGAATGTTTCTCTAATGTTATCTTAAATAGAATTTAGCTTTGATGTAGTTTCTAAATAATTAATTAATTTTTAATTTTATCTGTATTTTTTCTTTTTTCTTTTTTTTTTTTCACTAGAGGTCATGCCAGTAGAATAACTGGTGATCAGATCATTGTTTCTTTAGCTTACTGTGTGAAATATAACTCACTTGTCCTTGTATATACTCCAGATGATGACCCTAATATGAAGGTCGAAACATCCAGAAATTAAAATAGTTATTTATAACATGGTTGTAAAGTCCATAATTTCTAAAATGAATGCTGATCACCATGCAGCACTAAAAGAAAGAATACAGAGTACACTGCAGATAGATTTTCCACATCAACTGGTAAAAGGAGCTCATCTTCTCTACTGTACTCATGAAGGCTCATGAATATGTGCCTTCCATATCAAGTAAGTAACATGGTACTGCCATGTTACTTACTTGATTCCATTCATTTGAAAGAGAAAACTCACAACCTTTATATTGAAAAAAACTGAATTTTTGAGATCTTCCAATATCACATATGTGGATTTCCCGCATATGTTTAGGTTGCTGGGTTTCTTGTAGAATATAGAAGGATTCATTTTCTGTTAGAAATAGTTAAATGTTTACTCCTCACGTGCATACTGTCCTAAGACTGGAAGCAGCTGTCCGTATATATAGTGAACAACATACTCTCCCCAATCTCTACAATACTGTAGATGCAAGAAAAACAAGTAGTTTTATTGTATCACTTAATAAGGTACAGAGAGAGAGAGAGAGATTTGCAGTTTGTGTAATATATTTGTCAAGAAATAGTGCAATTAGAGACAACGGATGATAATAACAGCACTACCTAATGAAACACGTCCCCTTCCACAGAAACTATGCTGCATAGACTCAAGCAGAACCATTTGTTATACTACCAAACACAGTACCTACCTAAAAACAATTGTCCTAAATTTCTGTCAGAATTTAGGACAATTCTGTTAACGTGTTAAGAATGAAAATTGCTGCAAAGTGCCATGTACATCTCGACAAATAAGCATTAGGCTTAGCACACTTTGGTAATTGTCCTATCCTAATACTTATTTGTGCATTATTTAAATGCATTGAATTGGAAATTGTCCCAAGTTAAATTTTTGATTTTAATTATTTCTGTTTTCCACCAGAATTATCAGGATGTCTGTGGCAAATGAGCATGATTCAAAGAACGCTATTGAATAATTGTACTTCTGTAAAAATTAGTTGAATGCATCAAAAGTTGAGCATATTATGCTTTATTTTGTTTTTAACCTTGTGTACTGTAAACATAATTTTCATAACACGAATCACAAGATATGAATTGTGCGGCATGTATCTAATTGCAAGTGTCTCAGTCACGGCTGAGCTAACATGAGAATGCACTATTAGAGTTCAAAAGAAAACAATAGTTTGCTTTTATAATTCAAATGCAAGGTTATGCATTAACTTATACATTAATGCAAAAAAATAAATAAATAAAAAATTCTGAACAGATGGGAAGTAATTGCAATTGTTGTAAAGTTTAAAAAAAAAAAAATCTAATTTAAATCTACTGGAGTAAAGAATCTTGGTTTGATTCCAAAGAACTCTGTGTCTGGTGTCAATGGTATGGTAAGCAAGGCTGGTCTTTGTTTGCTGGACAACGATTATGCATAAGTTATGTACTTCAGAATATTCAGAATATCAGTTGGTGCTGGTAGGATGGCCTCAAACACAAGCGATTGTTATGTTTATACACGAATGTAAGGAGTATTTGAAACAATAGAGCTGAGTTTGTGACACTGATTGAGACGGTATGCCCAAACGTAATTGGAATAAGTGAAACTTAGTTGTCTAAGGAGGATATGATGTCAGGAATAGAATTAGAAGGTTATATAATTTTCCGGAAGGATAGAGATGCAAAAAGAGGAGGGGGAGTGCTTTTAATGATTGCAGAGGCATTGTGTCCGCAAAGTGTGGAAGTTGGTCGTGCATGCACAGATTTTGAATCTGTGTGGTGCGAAGTTGAAATGAACAGGTTAGTATATCTGATAGGATGCTGTTATAGGCCAGGAATGCAGAGAATACTGATTGTGAAATGTTTAGGCAAATTAGTTGGGCATATAAAAAGAAGGTGATCCTGATGGGAGGCTTGAATTACAGGAATATAGACTGGAAGGAGGAGATAGTGTATGGGAACAAGGAGAGCGAGTTTGTGGAATTTCTGAGAGATAAGTATCTTAAGCAGCTAGAGGCTTTAATGTTTTGGAATTGGCTATAACTTCAGAAGATGTAGTTGTTAATGAGGTGTTGACACTGCTGCCAGTTGGTGAGAGTGATCATGAGGTACTTGTTTGGAACGTGATGAAACAAGAAAAGGTCACCACCAAAAAAGGATACATGTGGAAGTATAAAACAGGTGATTATAGGAAGCTCTGTAGTCAGTTAGCATTGGTGTGTTGGGTAGATGAGCTGAGCAGAAAAGATGACAATGCATGGAAACTCATAAGGCAGTATCTGCCTTATGAGTTTCCATACAAAAGCAATGTATGACTGCATACCAAGGGGTTAAGCGAGCAAACAGAGTGGGAATGAAATGGATGTACAGCGAAATCAAGCAAGCTGTCCTGGAAAAGAAAATGTTATGGAGGGGGTACAAGATACATGAAGAGTATACGGTGCAGGCTAGAAAGGCAAAGAGCATGGTAAAGAAAGAAAAGGTGCAGTATGAGAGGAGATTGGCTGGTCAGGCCAAGGTTAACTCAAGGGAATTATTCTGCTACATAGCAAGCAAGAGGAAGAATAATTATGGCAGACTAACATTGGTGGATACTCATGGCAGCAGACTAACAGCTGCAAAAGATATAGTGAAATTATTGAACGAATCAGCATATATCATACTGGTGGAAATGATCCGGTACAATATATAGAAGAATTGGAAGTGAAAGAAACATAGGTGTATCAGGTGTTGGTTGGGTTAGATGTGAATAAAGCTATGGGAATGAATGACATATCACCAGGTATGCTTAAGGAATGTGCACCACAGTTAGTTATGCCCTTGACCTGGTTATTTAATGAAAGTCTTGCAGTGGGTAGGGTTCCTAAGGAGTGGAAAGAAGACAAAATAGTACCACTCCACAAGCATGGTTCTAAGACAGAAGTCTCCAACTATAGGCCAGTCTTTATAATTGCAGTTATGATCAAGGTGTTGGAGAAATTGGTAACGAATAGAATACAGAATTGGGTTGATGGACATGGCATTTCTGTTTCAGTAATTTACTTGCATTTTATGATAAGGTGTGTGTTAGATAAGGGAGAATCATATACAGTGATATTCTTAGACTTTGTAAAAACATTTGATAGATTATCACATGATAAGTTATGGAGGTAGCAGGGTTTTTCTCCCAGAAACTCGGGTTTTTCATCTCGCATACATACAAATCGGCCCTTCAGAACACACGCAATTTACAGACAGAAATTACTAGTTGTGGTGGTGTTGGAAGTGGGCGGCAGATGGCGTTGATGGAGATGATTCGTAGTAGAGGTTAGGTGCAGAGACAGTTGTAGATGTCCTCCCACAATGAGTCTTTGGACTCCTTGGAGGTATCGGGAATAATAATAATAATAATAATAATAATAATAATAAGTTGGTATACAAGCTGCAGAGGAAGGGAATAGACAGTATATGGCAGGTGTAGTAGGGAAATCACAACCAACATATGGCTTGGATAGGACTGTCTATAGACCTAAAAATGAACTGTTGTGTTTGTTTAAAAATGCCAGACGTATCAGAAATAAAGGATATGAAATGGTTTCAGTGATTGAGTTTATTCGCCCCCAAATCATTGGAATAAGTGAAACATAGTTGAATGAAGATGATATCGTAACGGGAATAGAAATGGAAGGGTACAGTATTTTTCATGAGGATATGAAGGGCAGGAAGGGAGGGAGTGTTGCTGATGATAGTAGGGGAATTAAGTCCACATAAGGTAGACATGAAAGAGGGAAATAGTGGTAATGGTTATGAGGCAGTGTGGTGTTAGGTGGAGGTTGAGAGGAAGACATATTTAGTTGGATGTTGCTATAGGCCTGGGAATGTGGAAGGTGGTGATGAAGAAATGTATAAACAACTTGGATTAGTGAACAAAGGAAGGGTAATTATTATGGGTGATTTTAATTATGGCGGTATAGATTGGAATGAAGAGATAGCATTTGGGAATAAGGAAAGTGAATTTCTCGAGTTCTTGAGAGATAACTATCTCAGGCAGCATGTAAAAAAGGCATGTGAGGATCAAGAGTTCTAGATCTCATCATTTCTTCAGAGGATGTAATTATTTGAGGGGTTTCACATTTTCCTCCAGTTGGTGAACGTGATCATGAAGTAATCAACTGTGTTGTGGCTAGTCTTATGCAGGCTTTTGCAAGGAAAGGATATATGTGGAATTATAAGGCTGGTGATTATGACAAGCTTTGGAGACAACTTGGAGCTATAACATGGAACAAGAAGTTGAGCAGTAAGGATATAAATGCTGCATGGGAACTTACAATGAAATACATAACAGCATCAATGTACGAATGTATCCCAAAGGCCAAAACGCTTTTGGGATACGTTTGTGATGTTCCACTGCAAAAGAAAGTCCTTTGAAGGAAGTACAATATGAATAATGGTAATCAGTCACGTGAAGAATATAAAGAACAAGCCAGGAGAGTTACTCACTTAGTAAGGAAAACAAAAGTAGAGTATGAGCAAATCAGGCTAAGAAAAACCCTAGAGAGTTTTATAGATATGTGGCAAGTAGAAGGAAGAATGATCATGGAAAGATGAAGTTAAGGGATGAAAGTAGTAGAATGGTAACTGCTGCAGAAGACATTGTTGAAATATTCAGTGATCAATTTATAAGTATGTCTCACCCTGATCTGGGCGGAATCATGAGGAACTTAAGTGTAGAGGACGTAGGAAAGGATAGCTTAATTGTGAGTTAGCAGGAGGTATTTGATGAAATAAATAACCTTGATATTAATAAGGTGATAGGGTTTGATGAAATAAAAGAATGTTCCTGGGAACTGGCAGTAGCATTGGCATCCCTGTTTAACAAGAGTTTTGCAACGGCACAGGTTCCAAGGGAGTGGAAGGAGGGTAAAATTGTTCCACTGCATAAAGGCGGTAATAAGACTCTAGCTTCAAATTATATATAGATATATAGACCGGTCTGTATATCTGGAGTTGTGGTGAAGGTCCTGGAGAGATTGGTGAGAAGTAGGATACAGAAATGGGTTGATAACAGCAGTATTCTCTGTGGTTATCAGCATGGGTTTGTTAAGGGGAGATCATGTTTCACTAACTTACTTATGTACCATAACAAGGTGACAAATACCTTGGACAGAGGAGATGCATATACAGTGGTGTACTTGGATTTTGCAAAGGCTTTTGATAGACTGCCACATAACAAGCTCTTAATTAAATTAAGGAGATGGGATTGGATAACAGACTTCTGTGTTGGATCAGTGACTGGCTGTCAGATAGGTATCAGAAAGTTGTATATGGGGGGTGCAGTATCTCGAAAGAGAAAGGTCACCAGTGGTGTACCACAGGGATCAGTTTTGGGGCCATTGTTGTTCAATTTGTATGTTAATGATATTGGGTTGGGTTTAACTAGTGATATTTAGCTGTTTGCAGATGATGGAGAGAGCAATGCACAGTCAGGCTGATGTTAATGCTTTACAAGAGGACTTTAATGGATTGCATGAATGGGCAGGTAAGTGGAACTATCAGTTCAATGTTGTCAAGTGTAAGGTTTTGAGATTTGGTAAGCAACGATGGGATGCCAAGTATACACTCGGTGGGGAAACATTAACAGAAGTAGAGGAGATGAGAGATCTAGGAGTGATGGTGGACAAGGACCTGAAATTCAGGGGCCACATTGCACAAGTTGTGAAGACATCACATCGAATAATGGCAACGATGCGGAGAACCCTGACATGCAGAAATAGAGAGTTTATGATTCCATTGTATAAGGCCTTGATCAAATCTCATATGGATTTATTGTGCACAGATTTGGTTGCTGGGTTTTCATGGTGATGAGGATATGTTGGAAAGGGTACAGAGAAGATTCACAAAGGTAGTCAGTGGTCTTTGGAATGTGGAGTATGAGGACAGATTGAGGGAATGTAACTTGCAGCACCTCGTGAATAGAAGGAAGAGGGGGGGGTATGATTGAGACATATAAACTGGTCAGGGGTTGTTATCAGGTAGATATGGAAGAGATTTTTCATTTAAGTAGAGAAGGAAGGGGGGG
Source organism: Typopeltis vanoorti (assembly GCF_054136105.1). Lineage (NCBI taxonomy): Eukaryota > Metazoa > Arthropoda > Arachnida > Uropygi > Thelyphonidae > Typopeltis > Typopeltis vanoorti. Next base: position 98,334,961 of record NC_143555.1, on the reverse strand, counting down.
GGTATGATTGAGACATATAAACTGGTCAGGGGTTGTTATCAGGTAGACATGGAAGAGATTTTTCATTGAAGTAGAGCAAGAGGCCATTGCCGGAGACTGTATAATGAGGGTGTGAGCGAAGGAGTGAGAGCAGGCTCTTTGCATGGAGGGTGGTAATTGAGTGGAATGCATTGCCTGAGTGTGTTGTGAATGTGGACACATTGAATCAGTTTAAGATGCGGTTGGATGAACATTGTATGCAATAGTGAGTACCTCCAATGATGAGTCTCTGACTCCATGGAGGTCGGGTGTTGATAATAATAATAATAATAATATTGGTTAGATGGATCAGAGTTTGGTTGTCTGAAAGATACCAGCAGGTTGTGTATGATGGAGCAGTGTCTCAAAAAAGAAGGGTAACCAGTGGTGCACCCCAGGGTTCTGTTCTTGGGCCACTTGCTGTTTAACTTTTTTATAAACAATATATCATGTGGACTGACTGAGGATCTTCAGTTATTTGTTGATGATGCAAAGTTGAGAAGAATTATAAATAACACTACTGATGCTGAATCCCTTCAGGAAGATTTGAATAGACTTTTTACTTGGACACAAGAGTGAGGTTTTAGTTTTAATATCAATAAATGCAAGGTGTTGCATTTTGGAGTGCAGAAATATAAGGCTGTGTACTATATTGATGGTGCTGTACTGCAGGAAGTAGATGAGATTAGAAATTTGGGAGTGATGGTTGACAGTAGACTGGAGTTTAGAGGGCATATTGCTAGTGCTGCAAAGGTTGCACATCATAGTGCTGCTATGATAAGAAGTACTCTAACATGCAAGGATAAGGAAGTGGTTGTGCCACTGTATAAGGCATTGGTCAGACCACACTTGGACTGTTGTGCTCTGATCTGGTCACCTGGTTTTTAATGTGATGTGGAGAGGGTCCAGAGACGAGTGACTAAGACAAAATCAGGAGTTTGGAATGATAGCTATGCAGAGAGAGAGAGAGAGGTTGAAGAGATGTGGATTGCAGAGGTTGGTGGATGGAAAAAAGAGAGGTGATATGATAGAGACATTTAAGTTAGTGAGAAGATTTTATCAGATTAATCCAGAGGGCATTATAAAAAAAGTAGAAGGTGAGAGGAGAAGAACCAGAAGTCATTCCTGGAAGTTATGTAAAAGTGTGGTGAAGAAGAGTGTGAGTATATTTTTTACATGGAAAATTGTCAGTGAATGGAATGCATTGCCAGAATGTGTTGTAAATGCAAGGAGTGTTAAGGACTTTCAGATTCTATATTATAAATATGTTATCAGTTGAATGAATCTCCCACAATGAGTCTGTTGACTCCATGGAGGGTGTAATAATATATATATATATATATATATATATGACAGAATGATCATTGACTCGGTTAACATACATATATAAAATACATACATAAAACTATATATATATATATATATATAGAATAACGATTAAATTTATTCAAAACGCAACATGTTTCTTTGGATTGTCCGACTTCTTCAGGCGTGGGAACATAGAAAGCAAATAAACACTATAAGAAACATCGTATCACAATAAAAACGACTATTATAAAATTCAGTTAGCTTTGAACTGTAGCTACAGTCCATGTTGAAGTTCTATTGTTAAGCAGCTGCATGTGTCTGATTTCATGAGTGTGCCAATATCGGATAGCAGAGCTGAAAGAGTCCAGTAGATTATAGCTAAGGTTATTATTTATGTGATGAGAGTCCATAACAATTTCCTTAGACTCGACTATGCGGCACTCCACCTTGTCACAGCATATATGAAGGTTTGAGGTTGTTGTCCAGTTTATCTCATGTTGACGGCCTTCATCATTTGTGTTTACTGAAAACAGTACATGGCTTGACAGGACACTTGCTCTAGTTCTTTTGTAGGCAGTGTCCCTCTGGTGTTCTTCCAGAGGTAGGAGGATGGATTTTTCAGTTTAGCCATAGTATTGCTTCCCACAGTCACACGTGATCTTGTACACTCCTGGGAATTGTAGATGGTTGTGAGCTTGTGTGTAGTTGCTTAAAATCAATCTTAGTTTAGGAAGAGTAGAGAAACAAGTTTTTATGTTGAACTTTCATAAAATTCTTCTTAGTTTCGTTGAGAGCAAGCTAATATATATGGTAAGGAGATATAACCTTTGGGATTGTCTTGTGTTTCTGAGTTGTTTTGATGGCAGCGGTATAGATGCTTATTAATAGTTTTCGACGAGTAGCCATTACTTGTGAAGGTTCTTTGTAGATGTTGTAGTTCATTTTTTAGTCATCATTGACAGTATAGATCTGGCATGATGTGCTAGGGTTGAGATGATACCCACTTTCTGTGCAGGATAGTGATGTGAGGACGCATGCAGGTATCCACCTCTCTGTGTAGATTTTCTAAAGATTCAGATTTTAATAGAATCAGATGTCTTAGTAAGTCTTACGTCCAGGAAGGGAAGAGATCCATTTTCTTCAACCTCCATTGTTAATTTGATATCTTGGTGGAAGTTGTTTAAATGATTTAAAAAAGACTGAAGGTTATCGGTGCCATGTTCCTAGATAAGAAATATGTCATCTACAAATCTCAGCCAAATTTTTGGTTTAAGAGTAGCTGAGGAGATTGCCTTTTGTTCGAAATCTTCAAAAAAGATGTTAGCTAATATAGGAGAAAGGGGGGTTCCCATTGCCAATCCCTTATTTTGTTTGTAGATTTTCTCCTCATACTGAAAGTAGCCGGAGTGAATGCATTGTTATAGCAAAGAAAACATCTTTTTTGAAATCTTGTTCTTTAAAATATCGAGAACCTCTTTGGTTGGTATGTTTGTAAAGAGAGCCATCACGTCAAAGCTCACCACGATATCTGAAGGCTGGAGTTTTAAATTTTTGATTTTCGAGACGAAATCTATTGAGTTTTTTATATATACGAAGAACAATTTCCTGTAAAACCTTTTAAAGATGAAGCCAGAAACTTAGATAAGCTGTAGGTAGGGAGTCAATACTATGTACAATTGGTCTCAGTGAGCAGATTTCTTTGTGTATCTTTGGGAGACCATATATCCTTGAGATGAGTGGATGTAAAGAGCAAGCAGCAAGGCGTATGTTTCGTGGAAGTTCCGTTGCTTTTTGTAAGAGGTTGTTTTTTTTGTTATGTATCTCCCTTGTTGGATCTCTCTCAATTTCCAAGTATGTATCTGACTCGAATAATGCCAAGATTTTTTTTCGTGATAATTGTTATATTTAGCACTACAGTTGCGTTGCCCTTGTCAGCTTGTATGATAACGATGTCTTTGTTATTCTTAAGACTTTTTAGGGCTAGCCTTTCGCCAAGGGAGATGTTATAAGATGGAGCTCTTGCATTATTAATCGCAAGTATTGCTTCCATGCAAAGTAAACTGGCATCTGTGGCAGGAAGTAGTGATGCAGCTTTCTCCATCTTAGTTAAAAACATTTCCTTGGGAATAGTTTTAGGCACAAGGACAAAATTGAGACCTTTTTCAAGAATTTGTTCTTCGTTATGATTTAGAACATATGACGATTGGTTTATCACTTACTTTTTAGTTCTTCCATGAAGATTATTAGGGGTTGTTTGTTCTTTAGTGAATTATACTTTCTGATAAGCTTATGTTTGTTTAAGTTTTGAGATCTTAATGCCCGACATGTACTTATTTCTTGAACGGGATTCCATGACACGCAGTCTAAGGAGGTCGCTAAATGGTTTTCTAAGGATGATTTTTGAGAAAAGAGAAGAGCTAAATTATGTTCGATATCGTTAATCCTCTCTCCTAAAGTTCTAGTTTTGCTTTTTGGTAGATTCTGTATGCTTTTTCACTATTAATGACTTCTCTGAATTGTAAGAATTTAGGAATAATAGAAGAGAACTTACCACGTTTCAGGAAGATAAGTCTGTTGATAGCGAGCCCAATACTCTTAAGTGTCTTCTCATAAGCTTTCGTAGGTTGGAAATTATACCCATCGGAAGGGATATGATAACAATTTTTAGTATTAACTCGAAATTGGGATATGTTCATATTTATATATACTAACTATAACCGAGACTAGAATAACAATTAAATTTATTCAAAACGCAACATGTTTCATCAGATTGTCCAACTTCTTCAGGCGTGGAAACATAGAAAGCAAATAAACACTATAAGAAACATTGTATCACTATAAAAACGACTATTATAAAATTCAGTTAGCTTTGAACTGTAGCTACAGTCCATGTTGAAGTTCTATTGTTAAGCAGCTGCATGCGTCTGATTTCACGAGTGGGCTAATATCGGATAGCAGAGCTGAAAGAGTCCGGTAGATTATAGCTAAGGTTATTATTTATGTGATGAGGGTCCATAACAATTTCCTTAGACTCAACTATGTGGCACTCCACCTCGTCACAGCATATATGAAGGTTTGAGGTTGTTGTCCAGTTTATCTTATGTTGAAGCCTTTCATCATTTGTGTTTACTGAAAACACTACATGGTTTGACTACTTGACTCTTTTAGCTCTGCTATCCGATATTACCATACTCGTGAAATCAGACGCCCGCAGCTGCTTAACAATAGAACTTCAACACGGACTGTAGCTCCAGTTTAAAGCTAACTGAATTTTATAATAGTTGTTTTCATAGTGATACGATGTTTCTCATCATCAAATTCCTGCCATGTACCCTCAAGGGGTGTACAGGATATGACAGTACTACATGAAAAAAATTACATCATTACTAACTTCCTATCTACAATTTTCCTCCAAATCAGTCTGTTACTTGTCAAGACTCCAAGATTATCAGATCTTATATTTCTATCGTCTAAGGCACTTTGTACAGTATCAATCCACCTATATCTTGGTCTTCCTCTGGGTCGTTTTCCTGCCAACCTGGCAGAGAACACTTGTTTTGCTAATCTTTCTTCACCCATTCTGTTTAAGCGACCATACCACCTAAGATTAGCTCTGCTAATGCATTCCTGGATGCTGACAATGTCAAGTTCTTTCCTAATATCCTCATTTTTAATATGATATTGCCATTGATGCCATCTGTTCATGCCACTAATCTTTCTCAGGACTCTCATATCTGCGGTCTCTAGTCTTTGGTCAAGTGTTTTACTTCTGACCCAGCTCTCAGATCCATAAGTTAAAACTGGTTTGAACACTGTCTTGTATACAGCTAATTTGGTGTTCCGACTAATTTCTCTCTTATTCCATATGAATTTATTCAATTGAATTCCCACCATACCACTTTGCTGATTCTGTTATCTATTTCCATATTGAATTTACCATCTTCACTAAAAATCATGCCTAAGTAGCTGAAATGTTTTACTTGTTCCACAGGTTCTCCATTCAAAACACAGTTGACATTTTCAATGATTCTGCCTATTTTCATTGTCTTTGTCTTTTTATTGTTCACCTTCATACCATATCTATTACAACATTTATTCAATTTAGTCAGAGAATCTTGCAGACTTGTAGCGGATTTATTTAGAAGTATAACATCATCCGCATAAATCAAAGAGCTGACATTAACATCTCCAATTTTGATATCATGTTTAATAATACTTTCCTTCATAATGTGATACATATAGATAATGAGTAACACAGGGGATAACGTACATCCTTGTTTGACACCAGATTTAACATTAAACTATCTTCCTGTACTTCCTTCAATTCTAACTGCTGACTTACAACTCAAATAAAGACTAAGTATTGCTTGATATAATGACCCATTGACACCATATAACTGTAGCGTATTGATTAGCTTTTCTCTTGGCACCTTGTCATATGCCTTTTCCAAATCGACAAAACTTAAATACATATCTTTGTTATATTCCCATGCTTTCTTGACTATTTGTCGTAAAGTGAAGATCTGATCCTGACAGCCTCTATTTGGCTTGAATCCAGCTTGTTTTTCACCAAGCTTTTCTTCCACAATTCTTCTCAACCGTTTCTCAAGTATACTTGCATAGATCTTGCCAGGAACACTCAGTAGGGAAATACCTCTGTAATTCTCACATTCAGTTTTATTTCCCTTTTTATATATGGGTACTATGAGAGCTTTACTCCAATCATCAGGAATTCAACCCTCTGTCCAGGCTTTCTGAACTATGCAGTGCAACCACTACAAGGCCTTTATACCACCATACTTCAGCATTTCTGGTCGAATATCATCTACTCCTGCTGCCTTTCAACATTTCAAGCTTTTGATGGCTTTTTCTACTTCAAGTATGGATATGTATTCCTGACTGCATGCCTGGTCAGTGTTTTTTACCACTGTGCTGTCGTCACTGCTTGTTTCATTTAGTAGTTTTTCCAAGTAATTTCTAACTCCTTTTACAGCACTCTTTCCTCCATTCCTAAGCTTGTTCAACAACCTCCAGAATATTTTGCCACCTTCTTGATATTTATTTTCAATATTCTTGCCAAAGTCTTCCCATGACTTTTGTTTAGCTAGTTTTACACAGTGTTTAGCATTCTTGCATTTGTCTCTGTATTCTCTAAGAGCACAAGCTGACTTATTTGCCAGGAACTTTTGATATGCTTTCTTCTTTTCCTTCACTGCCTCTTTAAATTTCTGTGTCCACCATGGAGTTCTAATTTTTCTATATTTGCAGACAACTTCACCACATGCCTCTCTGGTTGAATCAATCAGGGCTTTTTTCAAGGCTTGCCACTGAATCTCCAAGGTTTGATTCCTGTTCTCAAACTCTTTCATTTTTTCTTCAATAATCTTTGTGTATTTTAGTCTACAGTTCACATCTGAGAGCTGCTCAACTTTTATTCGCTTTAAAATTTTCTTACAGGTTATTCTTTTCAATATGAAATTCAATTTTATCCTGCTCAAGACTAGATAGTGATCACTTCCAATTTCAAATCCTCTGTACACTCTGGCATCCTGCACCAGGGAGAAAACATCACTATCAACAATAACATAGTCAATGAGACTTTTCTTATTCCTTGCCTCTTCTCTCCATGTGAATTTGTGCATATTTTTATGTTGAAACATGGTGTTAGTAATAACCAGTCCACGTCCTGAGAAGAAATCCAACAGATATTTGCCATTATTATTAGCTTTGCTCTTTTCTCCAAATTTTCCCAAAATCATTTTGTATGTCTCACTATCATTTCCTACTCTGCTATTTAGATCCCCAACAAGGACCAACTTTTCCTTTTTCATTGTGTCAGTTGCTTTTTCTAAAGCCTCAAAAAATTCCTCCACTTTACCTTAGTAAAACCTTCTGTGGGACCATAGGCACAAATAAGTCTCATTGTCCAGTTCCCCATTCTCATATTTGCCCACATTACTCTACTTGAGACTGCCTGCCATTCAAGAAGATTAGCCTCGTATTTTGTGTTGAATACTATGGCTACACCTTCTTTTCCTTGATTGTCATTGCCTGTAAATAACATTTTGTATTTATTGCTCAGAAAGATCTCACCAGTTTTTATCTTTTTTGTTTCAGTCACACCTATTATGTCAATCTGGTACTTATCTAATTCCTCAGCTAGCTCCATTTCTTTGCCATTCAGGCTTCTATGTTGATCGTACCGATCTTTAACTCTGGTGATTTTGAGTTGGGTGTGTTTTCAGATTTGTTCCAGTAGCTGACTTTTCACTGTTCGCCCTGGTTCCCTGGCGAAAACAACGGGGGCCTTGTTTAACCGGGCGACGCCCCAGCCGGCATGAAATTTTGTCATGTTGTACCATCATTTTTTATTTTAGTTTAACCAATAAGAATACAATTTGGTCGGTTAAATCCCAAATTGCCAGCCCATCCTCGTTCGTTCCGTATCCAAGTAGATACCCAACAGGGTGCACCACAAGAAGGTGAGGATTGGACATTAGGTCAGAAGCCCTGGTCGGTTCTCCGCATTCCTTTAAAGGCTATGTGGAGGTCTCCTCTCAGTTATACAGCTTTGACCCTTAAGCGCCCCTATGATGTTTCTTATAGTGTTTATTTGCTTTCTATGTTCTCACAACTGAAGAAGTTGGACGATCTGATGAAACATGTTGCGTTTTGAATAAATTTAATTGTTATTCTAGTCTCGGTTATAGTCAGTATATATAAATATGAACATATCCCAATTCCAAGTTAATACTACAAATTGTTATCATATCCCTTCTGAATGGTATAATTTCCAACCTACGAAAGCTTATGAGAAGACACTTAAGAGTATTGGTCGCTATCAACAGACTTTCCTGAAACGTTGTAAGTTCTCTTCTATTATTTCTAAATTCTTATAATTCAGAGAAACCATTACCAGTGAAAAAGCACACAGAATCTACCAAAAAGCAAAACTAGAACTTTTAGAAGAGAGAATTAACGATACCAAACGTAATTTAGCTCTTCTCTTTTCTCAAAAATCATCCTTAGAAAACCATTTAGTAACCTCCTTAGACTGTGTTTCATGCAATCCTGTTCAAGAAATAAGTACACGTCGGGCATTAAGATCTGAAAACTTAAACAAACATAAGCTTATCAGAAAGTTTAATTCGCTAAAGACAACACAAGAACAAACAACCCATAATAATCTTCATGGAAGAACTAAAAAATTAGTGATAAACCAATCGTCATATGTTCTAAATCATAACGAAGAACAAATTCTTGAAAAAGGTCTCAATTTTGTCCTTGTGCCTAAAACTATTCCCAAGGAAATGTTTTTAACTAAGATGGAGAAAGCTGCATCACTACTTCCTGCCGCAGATCCCAGTTTACTTTGCATGGAAGCAATACTTGCGATTAATAATGCAAGAGCTCCATCTGATAACATCTCCCTTGGTGAAAGGCTAGCCATAAAAAGTGTTAAGAATAACAAAGACATCATTATCATACAAGCTGACAAGGGCAATGTAACTGTAGTGCTAAATATAACAGATTACCACGAAAAAATCTTGGCATTATTAGAGTCAGATACATACTTGGAAATTGAGAGAGATCCAACAAGGGAGATACATAACAAAACAAACAACCTCTTACAAAAAGCCACAGAACTTCCACGAAACACATGCCTTGCCACTTGCTCTTTACATCCACTCATCCAAAGGTTATATGGTCTCCCAATTGTACATAGTATTGACTCACCTGCCTACAGCTTATCTAAGTTTCTGGCTTCATCTTTAAAAGGTTTTACAGGAAATCCTTCTTCGTATATAAAAAACTCAACAGATTTCGTCTCGAAAATCAAAAATATAAAACTCCAGCCTTCAGATATCATGGTGAGCTTTGACGTGGTGGCTCTCTTTACAAACATACCAACTCAAGAGGTCCTCGATATTTTAAAGAACAAGATTTCAAAATAGATGTTTTCCTTGCTATCACATTGCATTCACTCCGGCTACTTTCAGTATGAGGAGAAAATCTACAAACAAAATAAGGGATTGGCAATGGGAAGCCCCCTGTCTCCTATATTAGCTAACATCTTTTTTGAAGATTTCGAACAAAAGGCAATCTCCTCAGCTACTCTTAAACCAAAAATTTGGCTGAGATTTGTAGATGACATATTTCTTATCTAGGAACATGGCACCGATAACCTTCAGTCTTTTTTAAATCATTTAAACAACTTCCACCAAGATATCAAATTAACAATGGAGGTTGAAGAAAATGGATCTTTTCCCTTCCTGGACGTAAGACTTACTAAGACATCTGATTCTATTAAAATCTGAATCTTTAGAAAATCTACACAGAGAGGTGGATACCTGCATGCATCCTCACATCACTATCCTGCACAGAAAGTGGGTATCATCTCAACCCTAGCAATATTGTGCCAAATCTATACTGTCAGCTGATGAAGAGCTAAAATATGAACTACAACATCTACAAAGAACCTTCACAAGTAATGGCTACTCGTCGAAAACTATTAATAAGCATCTATACTGCCGCCACCAAAACAACTCAGAAACACAAGACAATCCTAAAGGTTATATCTCCTTACCATATGTCAGCTCGGTCTCCATGAAACTAAGAAGAATTTTACGAAAGTTCAACATAAAAACCTGTTTCTCTACTCTTCCTAAACTAAGATCGATTTTAAGCAAATACAAACCAGCTCACAACCATCTACAATTCCCAGGAGTGTACAAGATCACGTGTGACTGCAGGAAGCAAAACAATATATCCAAACTGAAAAATTCATCCTCCTACATCTGGAAGAATAACAGAGGGACGTTGCCTACAGAAGAACTAGAGCAAGTGCCCTGTCAAGCCACGTACTGTTTTCAGTAAACACAAATGATGAAGGGCGTCAACATGAGATAAACTGGACAACAACCTCAAACCTTCATATATGCTGTGACGAGGTGGAGCACTGCATAGTCGAGTCTAAGGAAATTGTTATGGACCCTCATTACATAAATAATAACCTTAGCTATAATCTACCGGACTCTTTCAGCTCTGCTATCCAATATTGGCACACTCGTGAAATCAGACGCCCGCAGCTGCTTAACAGTAGAACTTCAACACGAACTGTAGCTACAGTTCAAAGCTAACTGAATTTTATAATAGTTGTTTTTATAGTGATACGATGTTTCTTATAGTGTTTATTTGCTTTCTATGTTCCCATGCCTGAAGAAGACAGACAATCCGATGAAACATGTTGCGTTTTGAATAAATTTAATTGTTATTCTAGTCTTGGTTATAGTCAGTATATATAAATATGAACATATCCCAATTCCCACTTAATACTACAAATTGTTATATATATACTATATATATATAAACTATAGGCTCAGATGGAATTGGACTACAAGATAATTGATGAGGCCAGATATGATAGTGGATAGAGAGCTGAAGTTCAGAGGACATATTACAGCAATTTTCAAAATAGCATAAAAGATTACTTGGATGTTAAGAAACACACTGACAATCAAAAAAAATTAAGTTATTATCCCTCTTTATAAATCTTTCATACATCTAGACTATTGGGAATAAATATGGTCACCTAGGTATCTTGTGTATGTTGATATGGTGTAAAAGTGGATTCAGTTGAGTCACCAAAGTGGTTTATGGAGTGCTCCCTTATAAGGACAGGCTGAAAGTTTGTTTATCAGTTAGCAAAAATTAGGCAATTGATAAAAATAAAAAGAAAAGAAGAAATGTGATAAACTACTAAAGTGTTTTTAGAGTAACTGCAATAAAAAAAACAAAAAAAACATTTCTAATACATAACTGGATACGAAAGAACATGGTGTCACTTCTACAAGTTGTGAAAGAGTGTGAGCGAGGTTGTCAGGACTAAATTATTTGCTTGGAGATTAGTAGAGTGTTGTCAGTGAACAACTTTAAGGCATGACATGATAAGCATTTTAATAAAATTTAGTGTGGATGTTCCATGATGAATCTTTATACTAAAGATCCATCTATAATAATAATATTGATGTATTTCTAGCTCTATGTTGTTACGTGATGATTGTAATAGGTTCGTACTACGAGCAGATAAATGAGGATGCCAGTTCAGATTAAATATAAAGTCATGTATTTTGGTTGGACAAGATGTGTTGGAGGAATTTTGCTCAGATGGAGCACAGTAACCAGGAGTGTTGGTAGAGTGGGAGCTGAAGTTCAGATGAGATGTTGCAAAAGTTGTCAAGTCTTTCCAAAATTGCTGTCAGAATCAGAAAAATACTGATAATGTCAATATGGAAGTGATAGTTTTATTGTGTAAGGCAGGATACATCTAGATTTCTGTGTACAAATCTGGTCACCTGGATATCTGTTTGATAAGGAAATGTTAGAGAGAGAGAGAGAGAAAGAGAGAGAAGCTAATGACTAAGATTGTCTTCAGATTCTGGAATGTTGAATTTGAAGATATTATGAAAATGCTCTGCAGAGCTTGGGATTGAAGAAGTGACATGATTGAATCATACAAGTTGATGAGAGGAGCCTACCAAATAGATATAGGGGAAATATTTCATAGGAGGGTAATAACTGGTAGGAGTCATCAAACATTGGACTTATGCCTGTCTTGATCTGAATGTCAATAAGGAAGTGATAGTTTTATTGTGTAAGGCAGGATACATCTAGATTTATAATAATCTTCTGTATGAAGATTATTATAAATATTTTCATAATAATTGTTTTATTTCACAATATTTTTTTCTTTATTAAAAGACAAATAAAACTACCAAAAACTTAAGCAAACATAACATGTTCCATATTGAATTGCTATTTTTCTGCAGAATTTTAAATATTTATATAGAGATTGTCCCTGATAAAATATATTAAATAATATTAAAAATATTAAAAATTGAAGGAAAGGAAGGTAAGACTATTTTCATAAAAGCTGTTGCAATATAGGTTCTTTCAATATAATTTTTGTTTGCTACTTTCAGCTCAATGCCATTGATGAGGATGACCCATGTTATGAATTTCGAAGAGCCAGGGTTGTACAGTACAGAACACATCTTTATTATATTGATTATGATTATGAACCGGTAATTATTATATATTTTATGAACCAGTTAAATGCTCTTTTTAGTATGAACCAAAAATTTATTTTTTAAAAATAGGGCATACAAATGTGATTCCTAAAATGATTTTATCATTTTAGGAAGTGAAAATTTAAAACAAGACAACTTTTTTGTGCTAGACAGAATGCTACCATTCACAATTACCTGCCAGTTTTCATAACTGAATGTTTGTCAAATGACATTCATTCTGAAATGTATTAATATTATATTAGATAATATGTTCTATATTAAAGGTTCTTTTATATAATCATTGGAGAATATATATATTTATTTACTTAAGTAACATTTGAACCTTTTCTATCACATTTTGTATGACAATGGTCAGTCCAATCAGTGTATATATATATATAAAGTAACCGTTCATTATTGGGTTCCTCATATAAGAAGAAAGATTTATAGAATTCATTAGAACTATTTAGTGCTATGGTGCATAGCAGTATCAGAAAATGGTTAGTAAAATAAAAACAGAAGAATATACTTCAGTGTCATATACTTAAAAAAATGTAGACATATTTTTGGAACAAATGATGAAAATTTGAAAAAGGGATGAATGGATTTATGACTGCTAGGTAACTGCTAAAGAACTATCTTTTAAAGCTTAATTGTTCTAAGTAATTATTATTATTATGTGACATCTCCAGGAAGTTCCAAGACTCATCAAAGGAGGACATCTACTCTACAACTCTGTCTCCAACACTCAGCCAACCAAATACAACTAATCACAACTACACCAACACCATCTACTGCCCATAATCACCACTGCTACTATTATTTCCACAGACAATTGCAAACATCCATGCCCACGACGAGATTTGAACCTGCAGCCTTTTGGCTGGAGAGCGGATACGTTAACCACTCAGCCAACCAGGCTGGCAAAAATGCATTCTCCCCAGCGGGGAATCAAGCCCTGGTCTCCCATGTGACAGGTGGGGGATACTAACCACTGTACTACCGGATGACAATACTTTTTTTTTTCAGCCTGTAACTTTTCCCCACTGCTGGGTAAAGGCCTCTCCCATTGCAGGAGGGTTGGGTCTACTTCTCCCATGGTGATCCACTTCATCTTGGGAGAGTTTATTCATTTGTATGAATGAATGTATGAAGGTGAAAGACAATAACAAACAACTATGCCCTAGGTGAGATTCGAACCCAGAGCCTCTGAATAGAGAGCAGATATACTAACCACTCGGCTAACCAGGAAAGTGTCCAAGTAATGTAAAATGGCTAGAATACTGAAAAATTTGTTTCACATAGATACCACTTTATTTACGAGAGAGAGAGAGGGAGGGATGAAAGACTTGTTTAGAAACTCGAGATTTATTTAGATATTTTAGTGGCCTACTGTAAACAGCCCTTCTTATTTTTCAAAAATTTTATTAGTCATGTCCCATCCTGTCACAGACTTGAGTGCTGTGACAGGATGGGTCTGATGAGACAAGCCTAAATCTAAGTACAGTTCCAAGAATGGAATTAACTCAAAGATTGGAATCAGAGAGTTTCATGCCGAATATAGTATAAAAAAACTATAAAAGTATCGGCGAATACTAGCGCGTGCTGAATGCAAGTAGTCCTAGAACGTAGTACAAACATGGGCATCTAATAAACCACGGGCACGTGGGATCTAATATCCCCATAATTTAATTAATGTTTATATCGCCGAAATGAAGCCTGTTGGCTCTTTATATTTAAGTAACTTAATGGGTGCACCTTTTTGGACAACTCGTATAGCAGAGTATATAAGTTCTTTTCGCTATACCCTTTGGTATTAATAATTTGGTCTAGCTACTCACTGATGAAGCCTCAATAAAGGCTGAAACCGGTCTGGGTAGTGACCTCCCTCCATAATGTAATAACAGCATACATTTCCTAGGAAATGTGTTTTTACATTATGGAAAATACCAAAGAATAGCGATCAGAACTTTCCCCACCTTTGCAACGAGTTGCCTGTGTTTGTACTACATTCTAGGACTACTTGCATTCAGCTCATGGTAGTATTTGCCGATACTTTTATAGTTTTTTATACTATATTCGGCATGAAACTCTCTGATCCCAATCTTTGAGTTTCTTATTCAGTTTTAAAATGTGTTAATTTAATTAATGGAATTAACACTTAAGATTTGCTCAAAAAATTACAAGTAGTGAAAAATTATTTTCTACAATCTAAAGCCAGGTATAATAACAGCAAGAAAGAGTACTGCAAAAGTTAGGGAAAAAATCTACAAAGAAAAAAGTTATAGTATAAAATCATGACAGACTTGCATCGTAATTATGCTAGAATGTGTATTGTTAACCAGGTTATCAATAACATTTCCAAGTTTAGTTGGACTGTCATGCATACCACTTCCTATAGTTAGCCTTCACTGATTTATTTATTTGGTCCTCTAAAAATCACCTCTGACATCAAAGACAGATGCAAAAAGTTGTAATCAATATATTCAGATGATAAGAAACCTGTTTTGATTCAAAAACAGGTTTCAGCCTACCTTTGTTGCCTCAATTTATGCTGGATTAGGTTCTTGCAGATCCTGGCATAAACAAAATTGGTATGAAAAACAGACTTATACAGGGTGTTCGGGATAAATTTGACAGTTTCGTAAGTAAAAAGAAAATCTTCTTTGTATCTATTAAATTTAATGAATTGACAAAAAAACATTACAGGCAGAGTTAATTACAATACTATCAACAAGATTTACTCAAAATAACCACCATTAGCATCGATCACAGCTTCAATTCTGCTTCGGAACCTCGAACAAGCTGATGCTACAGTCTCCCTGGGAAGGGCCGCAAAAACTGTTTTAATTTTATCCATTAACTGGGCTTTTGTATTACTGGAAGTGCGATTGGTGTCTTTTTCAACTGCGCCCCATACAAAATAATCCATGGGGTTAAGGTCTGGGGAGTTTGGAGGCCAAACATTTGGACTGGTGAAGTCGTAGAAATTTTCAGACAACCATTTTTGACTTTTCCCAGAGGTGTGGCAAGGGGCCGAATCCTGCTGCCATACATACGGCCTACCATTGGCTACCCTTGTTATCCAGGGCTTGACTACAGTTAGCAACTCCACGAACAAAGCCCGAATTCCAATGCCAGGGTTCTTCAACACCTGTTCCTGCAGATTTGCGAGGAATTCTGCTGTACGAACGCAATCAGATCGTCTGCTAGGGATCTTTCTTCTTGCTACATCCTCGTAGTCACCATTGCAAGTCTCTAGTTCATGCCTGATTGTTTTTACTGTATTCAGGGAGCATTGGGCAGCAGTCGTAATATCCTTATTTTGATGGCGGGCACGAATCATCATGATACAAGTTATTCTCTTCCATGATTCAGGTGGGTTCCAGCTATCCATCCTTTCTGACATCTTGTATATGAATGAAGAAGGGTCCAAACTTTTAAATGAAGAGAAGTGTGTGTTAATACATGTAACTTACGGAAAAATATAATTAATTATAAATATGTCAAATTTATCCCGAACACCCTGTATAATGAAAGTCAAGGAGATACATTCTGGCCTGTAATAATCTTCCCTCTCCTGCAGATTACTTTCCTGTCTAATTTAGTCCAATAAGTTATATTGAAAACATTGTATTTGAGAATATTCTTCTTCTTTCACTATGTGTTTGAAATGTGATAGAAGTTCTTGCACCACCTCTGCATCAGCACTTGCTACTTTCCCTGTAACATAATGAATTTTGGTTCACTGTTTGAACTTGAACCATTCCCTACTATCAATAAAATACTCATTTCCACCTTCATTAATTTCATTTCATTGAACAAACTTCCAGTTTTATCCATAATTAACACAGAGATTATGGATATTTATCCATGATTAACACAGAGATTATGGATAAAACTTCCAGTTTTATCCATAATCTCTGTGTTAATCACGCTACTGGCCAAGACATCTATAGACGTCAAGGTTATCATGGATGCGAAATGCATATTAAAATTGTAATATTGATATAACATTGAAATATATGATGGATACAAAATGTATGAGGATGCATCTTTTATCCATAATGGCAGGTAAGGTAGTTAAAGGGATATCACATTAATTCATTTCACCACCTCATAAAAGCAGTTTTCCATCCTGTCTATCATTTTGAGGCACTAATGTAAATTGAAGAATATTTTGATTTTCATAGAATTCTTTATTATTGTCATTGAAGAGTTGAATGGGACAAGTTCAGAACTCTGCTAACATCAGTTCTTCCTTATGCCTCTATTCTTTTTATTATTATTATTAATTTCCTGATCTCTATGGAGTTATAACTCATTGTGGGAGGTCATCACAGTCTCTTGTACCATTCCTTAAACTCCAACATCTGTTATTACTATTATTATTTCACTTTTACTACCTTCCCATGCAATGCATTCCATGCTCCTATCACTCCGTGCAAAAAAAAACTTGCATGAAGATTCCTTGCTTCCTCAACTTCTTCCACTATAACTCAACCAAGTGAGTATGAAATGTTCCATCTCTGGATCCCAAATTTCAAAAACCTTATATTTAGCTTCATTAAACTGATATCCCCATCTTTATTATTTATTCATTTGCCCACCTCTCCAGCTTATTCAAATCTTCTTAAAGAGCCAAAATATCAGCATTGTTACTAATAACCCTCCAAAGCTTCACATCATCTGCAAATAACTGAAGATCTCCCTGTAATCAGTGACAGTATCATTGACAAAGACCGAACAGTAATAATTACAATACTGAACTCTTTGGAACTTCACTTTTGTAATCTTCCTACTCCCAGATATTGTACCTCCCCCCATATACAATTCTGATTATTATTCTTTTATTATCTTCATTTTTATTCTAGATGGCATGCAAGTACCTTGCATGGCATATTTTGGGGACTTTCATTATTACTGGTTATCTCTCTTTCTTTTTTCTTTTTTTTTTTAGTTTATAAATTTATTATTACTATTATTATTTCATGACACCTCCAAGGAGTCTAAAGACGCATTGAGGGAGGGCACCTACTCAACAACTCTCCATCTCAACACTTAATCCACCAACTATACTGAACCACCACCACCACTGCCATCATCTACATCAATACCATCTACTGTGCAGCACCACTAGTATTTTGCTTCTGTAAATTTTGTGTGTGTGTGTTCTGAAGGTCAATTTGTCTATATTCAGGGAGAGAAAACTGCTACCTCCATATGAGATCTGATAACTCATCTTCAATTGAAAAATTCCCATATAAAGATTCCTCTTGTCACAATGAGAATTGAATTTACGCCTTTTCAATCAAAGGGTGAGATGTACCATCATTCTTCCAACTGTGCTATGAATTTCACAAATTTATTTTTATTATGATCATTAAATAGCATTTTATGCACAGTTTATTATGCACCAAGCTGTAATTCACTTAGCATAATGCAAATAAGCGCCTCCATAACTCAATTGGAAGAACGACGGTACATTGCGCCCTTCGATTAGAAAAGACCTAAGTTCGATTCTCGTCATGGTGGGAGGAATCTTTATATGAACTTTTTCAATTGAAGGTGAGTTCGCCAATCTCATATGGAGGTAGCAGGGTTTTTTCACCTGGAAACTCTGGTTTTTCATCCTGCATACAGACAAATTGGCCCTTCAGAACACATGCAATTTACAGACAAAGAATACTAACTGTGGTGGTGGTGGTGGGTGGTGGAGGCGCTGGTGTAGATGATTGGTAGAGGTTCAGTGTAGTGGTGAAGGTGGAAAGTTGTAGTGGGTGTCCTCTCACAATGAGTCTTCTGACTCCTTGCAGGTGTCACGAATAATAATAATAATAATAGTAATAATAATAATAGTTGTAACAGTGTACTCAATTACATATCACATTCACTTGCAAGGCAGAACTGAGAACTAGTAGGCAAAAGTCTCCAAAAAATGCTTCCTTTGTTCAGAATTTTCTGCTTTTATTTCCTTATAAAATGCCTTCTTTGTTATTTTTATTACAGTCTTTGGACTCCCTGGAGGTGTTACATAATAATAACAATAATTAATTAATTTTTATTATTTGATATTTTCCCCTTTATAATCTTAACTGGTGTTATTGTGAAGTGATATAAATAGAAGCTTTGTAAACTGATGTTCCCTATATATTTTAGGGGTTTCATTCTTTGGATCTATTGGAATCCTCATTGGTGGATAACTAAACAGTTCTCAAATAAATAAAACAAATAAAATATATTTTATTATTATTATTATTATGGGTATCTTCATGGAGTCAGTAGCTCATCGCAGGAGACCCAAATAAGCAAAGCAATATCTGTCATATCTATTCTTGAATTAATTTACAGACGAAGAGCTCGCAACTAAGTCAGGCAATGAATTCCACTCATTCAGCACCCTCCAGGCAAAAAACCTTGTTCTCACACCCTTGTTAACCACACTCCTTCTTTAATTTCCAGGGATGACCTTTTGTTCTTCCATCACTATCACACAGCTGAAACATTTCCCCTGCATCAATCCTATAAAAACCTTTCAGTAATTTAAATGTTTCTATCATATCCCCTCTTCTCTGCCTATCAACCAACCTCTGCAATCCACAAGCTCTCAATATATCAATGCAGGGAGCATTTTTTACATCACTCACCAACTTAGTCACTCTTCTCTGAACCCTCTCCACAGCCACCTCATCTCCTAGGAATCCAGGTGACCAGACCTGAGCACAGTAATCCAAATGTGGAAGTATCAATGGACACCTTAGCAATGTGTCTCCTGAACTTCATCTCCCTATCTACCAACACCCGTAAGTTCCTAGCCTCATCAATCTCTTGGAGTTCTGTTCCATCAGTGTAGTACACAGCTGGTAATCTTTTAATCTCAAAATGCATAACTTTACACTTTTCCACATTGAACTGACATCCATTACCTTTTGCCCATTCTACCAGCTTATTTAAATCATCCTGCAAACTTTCAGCATCAGCTTGATTTTTTATTGCGCTACCCAACTTTGCATCATTAGTAAACAACTGAATATTTCCCTTTAAGCCATTTCCTATATCATTTATATACAAATTAAACAACAATGGCCCAAGCACAGAGCTCTGAGGCACACCACAGGTCAACCGCCTCATCCTGGACTCGGCTCCTCCATACACTACCTTCTGGTATCTTTCCCTGAGCCATTCTCCTATTCATATCACCAATTTAGTATCCATTCCCATCTGCTCCAATGTGCACAACAGTATTCCATGGGGTATCCTGTCAAAAGCCTTAGCAAAATCCAGAAGTACTACTGTGTAGCCAGTTCCTTTGTCCAACTCAGATGTCATTCTATTATGAAGAGTTAATAGATTGCTAAGGCAGGATCTACCTTTAACAAAACCATGTTGGCCTCTATAGAGTATCATAACCTGATCCACCCATTCTTGAATTTTGTCTTTAACCAACTTTTCCAATACTTTTACCACTAACTCCTGAGATGGTGATTGACCTGTAATTAACTACCGCAGTTTTAGAGCCACCCTTATGCAAAGAAACCACTTTGCCTAACTTCCACTCCCTAGGGACAATACCAGAGTGAGTTCAATATGGCTCCTCCATACACTACCTTCTGGTATCTCTCCCTGAGCCATTCTCCTATCCATATCACCAATTTAGTATCCATTCCCATCTGCTCCAATTTGCACAACAGTATTCCATGGGGTATCCTGTCAAAAGCCTGAGCAAAATCCAGAAGTACCACTGTGTAGCCAGTTCCTTTGTCCAACTCAGATGTCATTCTATTATGAAGAGTTAACAGATTGCTACGGCAGGATCTACCTTTAACAAAACCATGTTGGCCTCTATAGAGTATCATATCCTGATCCACCGATTCTTGAATTTTGTCTTTAACCAACTTTTCCAATACTTTTACCACTACTCCTGAGATGGTGATTGACCTGTAATTAACTACCGCAGTTTTAGAGCCACCCTTATGGAAGAAACCACTTTGTCTAACTTCCACTCCCTAGGGACCATACCAGAGTGAGTTCAAACTTAAGTTAAATATCCAAGTAAGAGGGGTGGGCAATTCATTTGCACATTCA
Organism: Typopeltis vanoorti; assembly: GCF_054136105.1. Lineage (NCBI taxonomy): Eukaryota > Metazoa > Arthropoda > Arachnida > Uropygi > Thelyphonidae > Typopeltis > Typopeltis vanoorti. The sequence continues at coordinate 98,314,481 of NC_143555.1, read as the reverse complement.
CGCAACACCCGAGCTGATATTCCATCTAAACTTACAGCAGTGTTTGCATTTAAATTTTGCAATATATTAAATACCTCTGATTTCTTAGCTTCAGATTTCTTAGCTTAGCTCGTCACTGTCATACCTAGGCAACACGCATACTATCTTTCCTCTCTGTGTCTTATTTCGTACAACCTCAAGCAAGAATTTCATATCTCTCACTGCCCAATTTACATCACCACTCAAGTCATTTGTTCCTACCATCACAATCATCTCATCTAATTGCCATAGCCACACTTTCTATCGTTCCTCCTGTTAAACACTCCTCACACATCCTATTTTGAACACCATGGATCACTGAGTCCCCATACATTACACCTCTTATCAAACTATTCCTTGATTGCTCACATGCATCCCTCACTCTCTCTCCTCTAACACCTTCTCTCTCTGTGCTCCCCCTACTTACCTGCCTTCCGACAATCAAGACATAACTGAATTAAAGTAAAGATTAACTTTAACAGGGAATAATAACAATATCTGCTTTGTCTTCAGTTTAGAATCTTATAGCCTCACACTATACAATACAGACAATACATAGTTTAACTGGTGCATTAAAAAAAAATAAATTTGTTACACTATAGAGTGTGAGCAAAAATAAGATATAGCAGAATATATCAAAAATGGCAGCAGCTGAAAATTAAAGCAGTCGACATCTCATGACATTCAAAGGCTATAAGAAATAAAATTAAGACAAATCAGGAAGATTACAAGCATACTCATTTCTGTAAAAAACCAAATGTGGGAAAGTGTGGTTTCAGAGGTCACGTGATTTAAGGTTTGAAACTCTGAAGGATCAGAATTTTGAAAGTCTGATGAACAGTAGATTATTGTATATATACATTTATATATATTCAAAATAAATATTTACATGGGATAAAATCAGTGGGTATCTGAGGAAAGCAATAACAGATTGTATTCCCATGGTCAGGAAAACAAACAAGGTAGGCGTTAGATGGATGAGCAGTAGTATCAAGCTTGACCTGCAAAAAAAGAAAATGTCATGGAGAATGTAGGAGAAATGCGATCAGTACACCCATGAGCAGTACAAGGCTCAAGCTAGGAAGGTTTATCAGCATAGTAAGAAAAGCTAAATCAGATTATGAGAAGACCTTAGCCAATGAGATCAAGGGTAATCCCCAAGAGTTCTTCCGCTATGTGGCAAGTAAAAGGAAGAATGACTTCAGAAGGATAATTTAGTGGGTGCTGATTGTATTGAGATGATAAAATCAGATGTAATAGTCGAGTTACTGAGTGATCACTTTTCAAAAGTGTATCACCCAAGTGAGGATATCTCTGTACCATCAGCCTGGCCGAAGATTATTGGGATCACTGAGTCATGGTTGACAGAAGAGGATATAATAATAGAAATAGAAGTCCCTGGGTACAGCATTTTTCGGCAGGATAGGAAGGGAAAGCGTGGTGGTGGAGTACTGCTTATGATTAGTGATGACTTATGTCCTCTAAGACTGGAGGCTTTGGAAGATAGTGATACTAATGATTTTGAAAGCATATGGTGTGAGGTAGAGGTGGGCAAGACAGGATATTTAGTGGAGTGTTGCTACAGACCAAGGAGCACAGAGGATGCAGACTAGGAGATGTTTAGACAGTTGAGTTTGGCAAGTGCAAGAAGAATGATTGTTATGGGAGATTTTAACTACAGCAGTATAAATTGGGGAGAAGGAGATGCATGTAGCAATAAGGGAATGGAATTTCTAGAATTCTTGAGGGACAAATGCCTTAGGCAACATATAATAGAGGGAACAAGAGGTTCAAGAATTTTGGATTTGGTTATAGCATCAGAAAAGTTGATAATAACTGAGAGGGCATATCTCCCACCAGTTGGAGAGAGTGAACATATGGTTTTCACTTGGAAAATGAACAGACATGCAGGAGTATCAAAGAGACGGGAACGTATATGGAATTATAAGGCAGGTGATTATAATAGTCTTAGATGTCAACTTGGGGAAGTTCCATGGAGGAAGGAATTGGAAGGCTGGGATATCATTAGTGCTTAGGAAATTGTGAAGGAATATTTGTTAGCAGCAATGCTAAGCTGTATTCCATGAGTGAAGAAGAAGAGGACACAATTTGGAGTAAAGTGGATGACAAACAATATTAAACAGGAACTGCATGTGAAAAAGAGGCTATGGAAGAGATATAAGGAGACAGGTGAAGAGAAGATGCACGAAGAATATAAGACACAGGCCAGGAGAGTGACTGGCATGATAAGGAAGGCAAAACTGGAAAATGAGAAAAGATTGGCCTAAGATCCAAAGAAAATCTTAGGGAATTTTTTAGCTATGTGGCCAGTAGGAGGAGAAATGACTGTGGAAGAATGACATTGTAGAATAAAAAGGGGAATAGAGTGGATGCAGAGGACATAATGGAATTATTCAATGAACACTTTATTGGAGTATTTCATCCTGGAGGAGTAAATTTTAATACTAGAGGGATAGGGAAGGTTCGAGGTTTAGAGGTGTTTACTGTAAGTTTACAGTAAACACTGTAAACTTACAATAAAGCTGTGGGACTGGATGGTATTTCACCACAAGTTTTGAGATGCTAAGGAACTGACAGCACCTTTGACCTGGCTTTTCATTGAAAGTCTGGCTATGGGAAAGGTGCCCATAGAATGGAAGGAAGGTAAGATAGTGCCATTGTATAAGGCAGTAGCAGACTGGAAGTGTCTAATTATAGGCCAGTTTATGTGTCATCAGTAGATGTTAAATCTTGGAGAAAGTAGTAAAGGACTGTATGCAGTATTGAGCAGATGAGGGTAATGTTATCTCTGAGAGTCAACATGGATTTGTTAAAGGGTGTTCTTATTTTAGCAATATGCTAGCCTTTTATAATAAAGTTACAAGAGCATTAGATAAGGGAAAGGCATATACTGACATTTTCTTAGATTTAGCGAAGGCATTTGACAGGGTTCCACACGATAAGCTGATATTTAAGTTGCATCACATGGGTCTGGATGTCAGATTGGTCAACTGGATTCAAGAGTGGCTGTCTGATAGGTATCAGAGAGTTGTGTATGGTGCTGCAGTTTCAAGGAGGCAAAGGGTTACAAGTGGGGTCCTACAGGGCTCAGTACTGGGACCTATATTGTTTAACCTTTATATCAATGACATTGTCAGTGGATTGTAGGGGGATATTCAGATGTTTGCAGATGATGCAAAGCTCGGAAGGGTTATTAGTAATAGTGCAGATGTGGTAGCCCTGCAAGAGGATTTGAATAAGCTAGATAGATGGGTAAATAAATGGGGTATCAGTTTAATGCAGCAAAATGTAAGGTCTTGAGGTTTGGGACACTGCATACTCTATAGGAGGAGTTATACTGGAGGAAGTAGGGAAGATAAGAGATCTGGGGTTGATGATTGATAGAAACCTGAAATTTAGTGGACATATTGCAAAGGTGGTGAAGGTAACACAGTGGATTGCTGCAATAATGAGAAGGACACTGACTTGCAGAGATAAAAGGGTTATCATTCCGTTGTATAAGTCTCTGATCAGACCACACTTGGACTATTGTTCTCAGATTTGGTCCCCAGGATTTGAAGGGGATAAATTAACTGTGGAAAGGACACAAAGACGGATGACAAAGATGGTTTCAGGACTGTACAAGGATAGTTATGAGGATCGGCTGAGGGAATGTGGACTGCAGTGTTTGGTGGATAGAAGAAGGAGAAGAGTTATGATTGAGACTTTTAAACTGTTGAGAGGTGGTTACAGGGTTGACACTGGGAAGTTCTTTTGCTTGGTTGAACAGTGGGAAGGAGTGATGACAAGAGGCCATCTTGTCATCACTCCTCTTCCTCAAATGCCCTATATCATACTGTGGTGGCAGACTCACAATCTTTACTCTCTCTCTCTCTCTCTCTTTTCATTTCTTCCCATAACTCTTTCATATCTTCTCTCATACCATACTTTTCACCTTTTAAGTCCTTAGTGCCACCCAAAACAATTAATTCTTTCACTTTGTCTTTACTTGGCAGCTTCACTGATATCATTAATTTTCGCACCACAGAAACAAGCTTATCATGCCCTTGTTAAGTACTCCTCTTATCATAGAACAACCACAAACTTTCTCCTTACTCTCTATTCACTTTGTGATATGTTTCTTTTTTTATTTTTTTTTCACTCCACACTTTCTTTCTTTCTCTTCTCAGCAGCTCTACCAATCATCTACTGTTTTTTGCAATTATTCTAGTTCATGCATTGCCCTGTTGAAGAACTCCATGTATGTGCACTATTTCTTTCATGACTTCTTCATTCTCCTGACCTTCTACCATTGCTCTTTCATCAACAATCTTACTAACACATTTTCCTGCCTTTTGTCAACATTCTCCATTCCATATTTTTCTCTTCACTTTTCACTCACTCCACACCATTTCCTCAGTCTCATATTCACTCAGCAGTCTGGCTTCTTTGTTTTCATAAATCTTTCTCATTTCACACATATACTCTGCTGAAAAAAAAAGCTCATTAAACTCCCATAATGAAAACATTTTGACTGCCATTATTTTATGTTGCGGTTTTATTATTATTATTATTACCCCAAGACCTCATGGAGTCAAAGACACATCTGGGAGGTCCTTTTATCACACACACAGCTCATCATGCCGTGCCTTGAACACATTCAAACTCCTTGCAGGCACCACGCTCTCAGGCAAGGCATTCCAATCATTCACAACTGCACGAAAAAAACCTGCCCCTCACTCCCCTATTCACACCCTCTTTATACAGTTTTCAGGTATGACCTCTAGTTCTCCCCCAATCTCCCACTATTTTCTGTAGAACTTCTCCAGCATTGATCCTATAACAACTCCTTACCAACTTGTAGGTCTCTATCATATCTGCCCTTTTCCTCCTGTCGACCAGACTCTGCAAATTACATCTTCTCAATCTTTCCTCATACTCGACATTCCAGAGGTCAGAAACTACCTTAGTCAGTTGCCTTTGGCCCCTTTCCAACATCTCTTCATCCTTCTGAAAACCAGGTGACCAAATCTGGGCACAATAGTCCACGTGTGGCTTAATCAAAGCCTTATACAATGGAACAAGAATCTCTCTACTTCTACACGTCAGTGCCCTCCGCATCATTCCCAGAAGTCTTTGTGTTGTCTTCACAATTTTGACGATGTGTCCCCTATATTTTAGATCCTTATCCACTATCATCCCCAGATCTCTTATTTCCTCTACCTCCAACAATATATTCTCACCAAGCATAAATTCTGCATCCCATCTTTGTTTTCCAAATTTTAAAACCTTACATTTTGCAACATTGAACTCGCATCCCAATTTCCGTGCCCATATTCAAAGTCTTCTTGCAAGGCCACAACATCTTCACTACTATTCATGGTTCGTCCCAACTTTGCATCATCTGCAAACAACTGGATATCTCGATCCAAATCTTCACCTATATCATTAATATACAAGTTAAACAGTAATGGCCCTAAAACAGACCCCTGAGGCACTCCACTAGTGACTTTCCTTTTCCTGGATATCGTTCCTCTTCCATACACAACTTGTTGATACCTATCAGATAGCCAGTCTTCAATCCAATGCACTATTCTAATATCCAACGCCATCTGCTCTAGTTTGACTATCAATTTATCATGAGGTACTCTATCAAAAGCCTTTGCAAAATCTAAGTATATTACTGTGTATCCTTCTCCTCTGTCCAAGAAAGTAGTCACTTTATTGTAATAAGTAAGTAGATTACTAAAACACGACCTTCCTTTAGCAAATCCATGCTGTCCATTAAAGATAATACCATTGTTGTCAACCCAACTCTGGATCCTAGTTCTCACAAGCTTCTCCAACAACTTAACCACAACACCTGACACACAGATAGGCCTTCGATCACCTCAAGCATCAAACTATAGGCCTATCTCTGTGTTAGGTGTTGTGGTTAAGTTATTATGTAACTATTATTTGGAACACTTAGAACAGCACATACTAACCCCAAGCCTTCTGTATATAGCCTGCTATAGACCGGGTGATGGAGTAGATGGTGGGGATAGTATGCATAAGCAAATAGAAGAAATGAGTGGAAGGAGGGTAATTATTATGGGTGATTTCAATTATGGTAACATTGACTGGAAAGAGGAGAGGGCACATGGGAGGAAGGCATTGGATTTTATGCGGTTATTAAGGGACAACTATCTACGGCAACATGTATTGGAAAATACCAGGGGGCAGAGAGTGCTGGACCTAGTAATTGCAACCGAGAATGTGGCTGTAACGAACATGACCATGTTGCCACCAATTGGTGAGAGTGACCATAAGGTCATGACTTGGGAGGTGGCTAAAGAAGTCGAATTTACAATTAAGACAGGGTACATGTGGAATTACCGGGCTGGTAAGTATGACAAGTATAGGTGTGTGCTTGACTCAATGCCATGGCATGTAAAACTGCAAGGGCTGGATGTTGATAGTGCATGGGAGGTGGTTAAGAACTGTTTGCAGGAGGCAATGGTTGACTGTATACCAAGAGTCCGAATAATAAATCAAGTAGGGGTTAAATGGATGAATAACACTATTAAGCTTGAGCTGCAAAAAAAGAAACAATTGTGGAGGGAATTTAAGGAGAAGGTGACCATCAGGCACAGGAACAGTATAAAGCTCAGGCCAGGATGGTAACAAGGGTGGTAAGAAAAGCAAAAGCAGATTACGAAAGGAAATTGGCCACACAGGCTAAAGAGAATCCCAAACAGTTTTTTCAATATGTTGCAAGTAAAAGGAAAAATGCTCATGGTAGAATGATCTTAAAAAATGCTGAGGGTAGGGAGGTAACCGAATCAGTCGATATTGTGGAATTACTGAGTGAGCACTTTGCAAGAGTATATCATCCAGGTGGTGACTTTGCAGGAAGAACCAACAGCTTATACTGGAATTGTGATGAATGAAGCAGAGGTAACTAGTCTATTACAGAACCTCAATGTCAATACATCTGTGGGATTGGATGGTATACCAGCTCGTGTCGTAAGTGAAGCGGCCAAAGAATTGTCAGTGCCCTTGACCATTTTGTTTAATTTGAGCCTCAGGACTGGGTCAGTCCCAAGGGGGTGGAAAGAGGGGAAAATAGTTCCACTGCACAAAGGTGGTTCCAAGGCTGCTGTTGAAAATTACCGGCCAATCAGCATAACAGGAATCATTATCAAGGTCTTAGAGAAAATAATCAAGAGGAAAATACAAGATTGGATAGAAGAAAATGGGATATTGTATCGGGGACAGCATGGTTTTGTGAAGGGTAGGTCATGCCTCAGTAACTTGCTCACGTATTATAACACAGTGACGGCTGAACTGGATAAGGGTAATGGGTTTACAGTGATTCTACTGGACCTTGCTAAGGCCTTTGATAGGATACCACATGGAATTCTAATCAGTAAATTGCAGCATATGGGAATGGACATAGGGTTGGTGAGATGGATAGGAGGGTGGTTGACGGAGAGATATCAGAGAGTGGTTTACTCAGGAGCAGAGTTCACAAGACGGCCTGTGACTAGTGGTGTGCCACAAGGATCTGTTCTTGGACCACTGCTATTTAATTTGTTCATAAATGATATAGGAAAGGATCCGAGAGGAACAGTTCATTTGTTTGTGGATGATGCAAAGTTGGGTAGGGCAATAGTGAATGCAGATGACGTCAAAATTTTGCAGGATGATTTGGATAGATTGGAGGTCTGGGCTAAGGAGAATGGATGTCAATTTAATGTGGCAAAATGTAAGGTTATGCATTTTGGGGTGAAAAGATTGGTGGCAGTTTACTGCATTAGTGGAACCGTGCTCCAGGAAATTGATGAGACACGAGATTTAGGAGTGTTGGTGGATAAGGAATTGAAATTTAGGGGACACATTGCAAAAGTGGCCAAATCAGCTCATCAAATCACTTGGTTGTTGAAGAATACGTTGACAAGCAGAGACAAGCAGGTTATTGTTCCTCTGTATCGAGCCTTGATAAGACCCCATCTCGACTACTGTGCCCAGATTTGGTCACCTAGGTTTCTTCTTGATGGGGAGGAGGTGGAGAGGATCCAGAGGCGAGTGACCAAGATGATAGCAGGTCTTTGGAATGAACCTTATGAGAAAAGGTTGAGGATTTGTGGGTTGCAAAAATTGGTTGATAGGCAGAGGAGGGGAGATATGATTGAGACATTCAAATTACTGAAGGGTTTCTATAAAATTAATTCAGAAGATATTTTTGAGAACAGGGCTGGTTGTGGGAGGACTAGGGGACATCCATGGAAACTTAGCAAAAGTGTGGTTAGTAAAAGTGTTAGAGCTGGGTTCTTTACTTTTAGAGTAATGAATGAGTGGAATGCGCTCCCTGAGTCTGTGGTGGATGCTGTGACAGTGAATGAGTTTAAGGCGAGGTATGATAGATACTGTATGAATGTCAAATAGTTGTGATGAATATGATTTGGGGCCTCCCTCGATGAGTCTAATGACTCCCTGGAGTTGCCCATAATAATAGTAATAGTAATAGTAATATCCCCAGTATACTGATTGATGATATCTTTATGATTTGGAACACTTCTTTATCTGACCTCAATATTTTTCTTCACCAAATTAATTCTGTCCACCCAATAATTTAAATTACTCTATTAATAGTAAACAATAAGAGCCTTCCTTTCTTAGATGTTCTTGTCTGAAGATAACTTAAGTGGCCTACAGTCTTCAGCATACAGAAAGAAAACCAATATACGGAGACATCAGTGCTTCTTTATCATCCATCTCAGAAGTTGGACATTATCAAAAATGTTTGTGCATTGTACACATTGTACCTCATTCTTCACAAATTTTTCTCTGAAGCAAAAAACTTATTAAAATTACTTTTATTGCTAATAGTGACAACTCTGATATCATCATAAAAATAATAGATAACTACCTTTATCTTCATTCTTCTCACAAAGAACTCAGAGTTTCCATTCTGTATATCAGAAGTTTGTCTGATATACAGTCTCTTTTAAGTCTCTTTCTGGCCAGCTTGTAGATTAACCTCATTTCTGTGCTCTCCTAAATTTTCTTCCCTTGCTCATCTAGGTGTTTAAAGAATTCCTTTCTCATGCAAGATCTCAATATGGACATACAAGTAGATTTGCACAAATATGTTTCACACCATTTCTATAAAAGTTAGGGTTCAAAAGAAAATTATTAAAGTGTAGCATCAAAAGCCATTTTCTATTAGAAAGATTATATAAAGAAGGCTGCAAAGCTCTTTTTCATCAATGAAATATAAATAGGAATAATTGCCTTTCCTATAACTTTCCCAGTTTTTGAGAAGTTATCTGGCTTAATTATACCCTCACTACTTTCTAAATAATTAAAAAAAAAAAAAAAAAAAAAAAAAAGGTGATCCTTATGCTAGATAAGGGAGACTCGTGTATGGTAATATTTGAACTTTTTTTTTGCACAGCATTTGGAAGATTGCCCCATGATATTGAGGATCTCAAAATATGAAAATAATCACCTATATGGCACAGTTCTTATCCTGGGCCAGTGCTATTCAGTTTGTTCATTAATGATATTTGATGTGTATTGACATGGGATGTTCAGGTGTTTGTTGATGATGCAAAATTCAGGAGAGGTATAAAAAGTGATCCTGATGCCAAGTTTCTTCTCCAAAATTTAAGTAGGTGTTTAGCTTGGACAGATAAGCAGGGTTTCTATTTGAATATTGATAAGTGCAAGATTCTGCACTATAAGATACAAGATTGTGTACTGTACTGGTAGATATGGATGTGTACTGTAGGATCTCATGTTGGAGGTTTAATGGATTTTTTTACAACACTCACAAAGAATTAAAATAGAATTTAATACTTCCTATATTTCGTCCTAGTCACTAGGACATCTACGGGGATTACAAAAACAATTAATGTAACATATACACAAATAACAAACAATACTAAGCCCAACCACTTGGGTGACACTAAAGTCCTATCTAGGTAGAGTGCCCTCTAAGGGCAGTAGTAGGTGGCCTGGAATGTAAGGTGGGAACTCTGGTGATGAGTGTTTCCCAAATCTTTGGAAGCTTAATGCAACTGTATTTATTGAGATTTGGTTAGTTTTTGAGAGCTGCTGCTGCTTCTAAGAAAAGTCTCTCTTTCTTGAATTTGCTGTGGTGGAGCATGGTGGTTTTCTTCCATGATACCCTGTGGGTGGTGTCCAAAACATGGTCAGCCAAGCCTGAATGGCCATAGTTGTATTTGAAGATGTAAGACTTGTGTTCCTCTAGACGGATGGATGCTGATCTGCCTGTCTGTCCAAAGTACGCCAGCTTACAGGAACAGGGTACTTTGTAAACTCCAGGCAGAGAGAGAGAGGAGGGAGCTGATCTTTCGTAGAACGGATAAGGATAGCAAGTTTGCGGTGGGGCTTATATGTTGCGTGTAGGTTGTACTGTTTTAGTATCTTGGCTATTTTTTCGGATGTGCCACGGGTGTAGGGTATGGTGATGGCATTTTTAAAATCTTGTTGACGAAAAGGACAGGGAATGTGGGAGGAGTTGATTATTTTTTTGATACTGTGATCGCTGTTGCCATTGGAGAGGCAAGTGCTGTGTATGTGGTTAAGCTCAGTTGTGAGGGCGGTTCCACTGGAACAAAGATTGTGTGCTCTCTTGGTAAGAGTTTTAATAATGCCATATTGTTGAGAGGGGTGGTGGTGGGAGAGTTTGTGAATGTATCTGCCTGTGTGTGTGGGTTTTCTGTATACGGTGAAGGTAAGTGTATCATTAGGCAGGCGTGTGACTAAGGTGTCTAGGAAGGGTAAACAATTGTTCTTTTCCTTTTCCATAGTGAACTGGATTCTTGGATGTAGACTATTGAGATGACTGAGGAAGGAGTCTAACATGTCTGGGCCATGAGGCCAAATAGAGAACACATCATCTACATATCTTAGCCAGATAGAAGGTTTGAGTGGGGCTGAGTCTATGGCTCATTTTTCGAAATCTTCCATATAGAAATTGGCAAGGGGGGTGAGAGGGGGGGGAACCCATGGCAGTTCCCTCTATCTGCTTGTAGATTTTGTTGTTCCAAGAGAAATACCCAGAGTTAATGGCAAAGGAAAAGAGATCTAAGATGTCAGAGGGAAAAACGTTTTCTAAGAGAGATAAGGTGTCAATTAAGGGAATATTGGTAAACAAAGAGGAGATATCAAAGCTTACCAATGTGTCTGTCTTATTCAAGGTTAAATTTTCTGTGAGGGCTTTAAAGTGGGTCAAGTTTTTTATATAGGAAGGGGATCTTCCAGTGAGGGGGATCAGAGAGTTGGCCAGCTGTTTAGATAGTCTATAGGAAGGTGCATTGGTGGCATCTACTATAGGTCTGAGTGGGGAATTGGGTTTGTGGATTTTTGGTAAACCGTATATTCGGGGGGGACGGGAGTGGAAAGGTTTAAGTTTTTTCGTGATGTCAGGGGGCCAGGAAGATACTTTTTTGAGTAAGATTTTTAGTTTCTTAACTTGTGTTTTTGTGGGGTCGTGTTCTAGCGGGATGTAGGTAGCACGATCGCGGAGGATAATGTTCATTTTACGATTGTATTCACTGGTATTAAGGAAGACTGTGGCATTACCCTTATCTGCTCTGGTGATGACGATACTTTTTTCTTTACGTAGTTTCAGGAGAGCTGTGCGTTGGGCATATGATAAATTACTTTTTGGCGGTGAAGAATGCACGAGGATATTGGCTACGTCAAGTCTAATGTTGTTAGCTATCTCTGACGGTAAGCGACCGATTCCCCGTTCGATGTTCACCATTATATCAAGCACCGGCACTTCCTTCAGAGCGACGGCAAAATTACGGCCTAGGCAAAGGACGCTGACGGCATCATCGTTGAGCCTTTTGGAAGAGAGGTTTATTACTGTCTGGAGCGGTTGAATTTGTGGTTGTGGTTTGTTTTTCACAAGGTTGCTATATTTCTTGATGTGTTTATTTTTCATTTTTTGGAATTCTCTCTGTGTGGAAGTTTCCGAAATGCCAGAGAGAATCGACCAAAGTTCAGGGTTAAGAACGGTGGAGAGCTCTGCATGTAAGGAGCCAATGGCGGCGTTCGTCACTGCGAGGGTAGCACGTGTAAAGGCGATTTACTTGCGAGGGTAGCACGAAAAGGAAAAGAACAATTGTTTACCCTTCCTAGACACCTTAGTCACACACCTGCCTAATGATACACTTACCTTCACCGTATACAGAAAACCCACACACACAGGCAGATACATTCACAAACTCTCCCACCACCACCCCTCTCAACAATATGGCATTATTAAAACTCTTACCAAGAGAGCCCACAATCTTTGTTCCAGTGGAACGACCCTCACTACTGAGCTTAACCACATACACAGCACTTTCCTCTCCAATGGCAACAGCGATCACAGTATCAAAAAAATAATCAACTCCTCCCACATTCCCTGTCCTTCTCGTCAACAAGATTTTAAAAATGCCATCACCATACCCTACATCTGTGGCACATCCGAAAAAATAGCCAAGATACTAAAACAGTACAACCTACACACAGCATATAAGCCCCACCGCAAACTTGCTATCCTTATCCGTTCTACGAAAGATCAGCTCCCTCCTCTCTCTCTCTGCCTGGAGTTTACAAAGTACCCTGTTCCTGTAAGCTGGCGTACTTTGGACAGACAGGCAGATCAGCATCCATCCGTCTAGAGGAACACAAGTCTTACATCTTCAAATACAACTATGGCCATTCAGGCTTGGCTGACCATGTTTTGGACACCACCCACAGGGTATCATGGAAGAAAACCACCATGCTCCACCACAGCAAATTCAAGAAAGAGAGACTTTTCTTAGAAGCAGCAGCAGCTCTCAAAAACCAACCAAATCTCAATAAATACGGTTGCATTAAGCTTCCGAAGATTTGGGAAACACTCATCACCAGAGTTCCCACCTTACATTCCAGGCCACCTACTACTGCCCTTAGAGGGCACTCTACCTAGATAGGACTTTAGTGTCACCCACGTGGTTGGGCTTAGTATTGTTTGTTATTTGTGTATATGTTACATTAATTGTTTTTGTAATCCCCGTAGATGTCCTAGTGACTAGGACGAAATATAGGAAGTATTAAATTCTATTTTAATTCTTTGTGAGTGTTGTAAAAAAATCCATTAAACCTCCAACATGATGTCCTTACAGCACTTAAGCCTCTACACACGTGTACTGTAGGAGACAGATGAGATTTAGGATATGGTAGTTGAAAAGGTGCATTGCAATAGTTGCATAATCTACACAGTGCATTACTGCTATGATAAGGACACTGATGAGTAAAGATTATTACCAGATTTGGTTGTATGGTTTCCACTGGTATTAGTATGCTCTGGAGAGGGTTCAAAGATGAGTAATTAAAGTAATATTGCACTTTGAATATTAGTTAATGGTCAAGGTTGGGGAAAAATAAACTACAGAGCTTAGTTGCTGATGAAAGATACTTTTCAGATTGAGACTCAAATTACAGAGAGGATGTGATAAGATTAATATGGAGAAAGTTATTTCATAGAGTGGGAAGGGAAGATCAAGAGGCCATCCTTAGAAACTGCTTTGAGTGTGGTAACAAGGTATGGCAAATAAGTAGTATTTTTAGATGAATGGGATGAGTGTGGAATCCATTGCTGGAGGCGTTTTTGAATGCTAAGAGTATGAATAAATATAAGTTCTTTTTCTCACCAGCAAAAGATAAATCTATTGCTGGTGAGACCTCCTGCAGTGAGTTTGACTCCATGGAGGCTTGCTAATAACTTCTTTATGAATTGCTACATAATAATTCTCTGTATTATAGGCTCCTGAAGGGAATGATATTACGCTTGTTGCTCAGTTATCAATGGATAGACTTCAGATGGTAGAAGCATTGTGTAAACATTGGGAAGGTAAATATGACCATTTTATTATTATTATATTATATCATAAATATTACCATTATGTTTATCATTCTTCAATCAAAGATTTTGCCTCTTTTGTTAAAAAAAATTGCGAATTTTATGAATTTCATATTCCCATCTAAAATATTTTCTGATTAGTAAGTACAATAATGGTTTAAAGCTTCTGTTAGTTAAGTATATGATGGAAATTTTTTAAATTAACAAAAAAAATTTTCTACTATATTATTTTCTACTATATAATATTTTATTTATTATATTTTATATATTATAATATAATATATTTTAATATAATATATTATATTATAATATAATATAATATATTATAATAATATAATATATATTATAATGGTTCTCTTGAACCATTATAATTGCTTGAATCACTACTGCATTGGGCGGTAGTGATTCAAATCAGATCATATGAACACCTCTAAAACATTATTATTATTATTATTATTAAACAAGACCTCATGGAGTCAAAGACTCATCTAGGAGGTCCTTTTATCTCACACACATCTCATCATACCGGGTCTTAAACACATTCAAACTCCTTGCAGACACCACACTCTCAGGCAAGGCATTCCAATCATTCACAACTCTGCACGAAAAAAACCTGCCTCTCACTCCCCTACTCACACCCTCTTTATACAGTTTCCAGGGATGAACTCTGGTTCTCCCCTGATCTCCCACTATTCTCTGTAGAACTTCTCCACCATTGATCCTATAAAAACCTCTTACAAACTTATAGGTCTCTATCATATCTCCCCTCTTCCTTCTCTCCACTAGACTCTGCAAATTACATCTTTTCAATCTTTCCTCATACTCGACATTCCAGAGGTCAGAAACTACCTTAGTCAGTCGCCTTTGGACCCTTTCCAACATCTCTTCATCCTTCTAAAAACCAGGTGACCAAATCTGGGCACAATAGTCCATGTGTGGCCTAATCAAAGCCTTATACAATGGAACAAGAATCTCCCTACTTCTACACGTCAGTGTCCTCCTCATCATTCCCAGAAGTCTTTGTGTTGTCTTCACAATTTTGGCGATGTGTCCCCTAAATTTTAGATCCTTATCCACTATCACTCCCAGATCTCTTATTTCCTCTACTTCCAACAATATATTCTCACCAAGCATAAATTCTGCATCCCATCTTTGTTTTCCAAATTTTAAAACCTTACATTTTGCAACATTGAACTCACATCCCCATTTGCTTGCCCAATCACTCAATTTATTCAAGTCTTCTTGCAAGGCCACAACATCTTCACTACTCTTTATGGTTCGTCCCAACTTTGCATCATCTGCAAACAACTGAATATCTCCATCCAAATCTTCACCAATATCATTAATATACAAGTTAAATAGTAATGGCCCTAAAACAGATCCCTGAGGCACTCCACTAGTGACTTTCCTTTTTCTGGATATTGCACCCCATACACAACTTGTTGATACCTATCAGATAGCCAGTCTCCAATCCAATGCACTAATCTAATATCCAACCCCATCTGCTCTAGTTTGACTGTCAACTTATCATGAGGTACTCTATCAAAAGCTTTTGCAAAATCCAAGTATATTACTGTGTATCCTTCTCCTCTGTCCAAGGAAGCAGTCACTTTATTGTAATAAGTAAGTAGATTACTAAAACACGACCTCCCTTTAGCAAATCCATGCTGTCCATCAAAGATTATACCATTGTTGTCAACCCAACTCTGGATCCTAGTTCTCACAAGCTTCTCCAACAACTTAACCACAACACCTGACACACAGATAGGCCTATAGTTTGATGCTTGAGTTCGATCACCTCCTTTATGAAGTGGCACAATCTTGCCCTCCTTCCACTCTTTAGGGACTTGACCAAGTGCAAGACTCGTATTAAAAAAATATGTCAAGGCAGGTGTCAACTCTCTGGCACATTCCTTCAGAATACGCGGTGATATATTATCAAGTCCCACAGCCTTATTTACATCCAGTTTACTCAATTCCCCAAACACCTCTTGCTCACTTACAGTCAGTCTCTCCTCCCTATCATCAACTGCTCTTAATCTCTCCATGAAGTCACATTCACAAGATTGAAAGATCTTTATGAACTGCTCATTAAGTATCTCCACCACACATTCTGCAACAGCTGTCTTTATACCATTTCCTCCAATCAATGTCATCCTTCCATAACCATTCTTTCTTTTGCTGGCTACATATCGAAAGAACTCCTTAGGATTCTTTTTAGCTTCATTAGCTAACTGCTGTTCATACCTCTCTTTAGCTACTCTCACCAACCAAGTCACTCTCCTTGCCTGGTCTTTGTAGAACTCATGAAATTGGTTACTTCCACTTCTCTTATGCTGCCTCCACAATGCCCTTTTTCTCTGTATTGCATGCTTAATCTCTTTATTCATCCATCTCACACCTAACTTATTTAACCTTCTCACCTGTGGTATACATTTAGACATTGCATCCACTAATTTTTTTTTGAAAATCCCCCAAGCTGCATTGATCTCTTTTCCAGCTAACTCCTCATTCCATGCTACACCTGCAAGCTGTCTCCTGAGCTCTTCATAATCACCCCCTTGTAGTTCCACATATACCCTTTTTTCACAGGGGTCCTTGCACTGCTGGCAACCACCCAAGTAATCACCTCATGGTCACTTTCACCAATTGGTGGATGATTTGATACCTCATTGATAATTACATCCTCCGATGAGATGACCAAATCCAAGACCCTTAATCCTCTTGTGCCCTCTGTTACATACTGTCTGAGGTAGTTATCCCTCAAAAACTCAAGAAACTCATTTTCTTTACTTCCAGTTGCTATCTCTTCATTCCAGTCTATATTGCCATAATTAAAATCACCCATAATGATCACCCTTTTCTTATTTGCTTGGCTTATTTGACTATACATTTCACTATCACCACCATTCACATTACCAGGTCTATAACAATATCCCATCAAGTATTTGATTCTATTCACCTCTATCTCACACCATACTG
This sequence comes from Typopeltis vanoorti, assembly GCF_054136105.1. NCBI lineage: Eukaryota > Metazoa > Arthropoda > Arachnida > Uropygi > Thelyphonidae > Typopeltis > Typopeltis vanoorti. The sequence continues at coordinate 98,297,569 of NC_143555.1, read as the reverse complement.
CCTCAAAACCACTGGCCCCATTTCCCTCTTGCATCTCTACCTTGTATGGACATAACTCTTTCTCTATCATCAATAGCACTCCCCCTCCCTTTTTACCCCTTCTATCCTCACGAAACACATCATACCTTTCCATCTCTATTCCTGTCAGGATGTCATCCTCATCTAACCATGTCTCACTTATTCCAACAATCTCTGGGTGCACAGACGCAATTAGTGCAACCATTTCGTCCGCCTTGTTTCTTATACTTCTAGCATTGGTATACAAACACAACAACTCATTTCTGGATCTACAGCTAGTTCCACTGATACCACTCACTCGATGTGATCTCTCCATGCTGGACTGGGGCCATTTCCCTTTCTGCTTGTTTATTTTATAACCCTTTGCAATTCCATCTGTTTCCTTTTGATCCCTGATCATCCCATTACTTTCCTGCCTACACATTCTCTCACCTCCTCTTGGAGCATCCACCTTTCTCACACTGTGTATCCCTGTCCACCCTGAGCTTCGCCGTTTCCCTGCTCCTCTTGCACACCCATTCTCTCATTTTCTATACTCATACCACTCACTTTCCCCATTCATTTCCACTCCTTCAATCTCTCCTGTCTTACTCTCCTGCTCTTCCACATCACTCCCCTCTCGATCTGATTCATTCTCTCTATTCACTTCTCTACCTTCCAGCAGCAGTCTCTCCAAGCGACTCACACCATAACCACTCAAATGCAGTCCATCACTCCCATACAGCTCACTTCGTCCCTCAAACTCATTCCACACATTAACAAACTGTACTCCCATCTCCTCACACATTTCAGCCAGAATATCATTCATAATCCTTGCTCTCCGCCTCATTTCACCACAATCATACCTAGGCAACACACTGACCACCCTTCCTGTCACACTATTCTCCTTTATCTTTCCAAGCAGTCTCCTGACATTCAGTTTGACATGCTCTTTGTTCTCTCTCAAATCATTCGTACCAATTAATACAATTAACTCTTTTGCTCGTTCCCGCCTCATATTCAATGCCTCAATCACTCTACTCATTTTACCGCCTGGAAAACATACCTTGTGCATTTTATCCTCTAGCACACCTTTAATAATGACCAATTTGCAGAAAAATTTCATTATTTATACCATTATATCTGAAATATCTAATATGAAATCAAGATGTTTTAGAAGCACTTTCCTGTTGTTGTTTTCTGTTATTATTATTATTGTAGCTTCATCTCCATGAAGTCAAAAGACTCACTGTAGGCAGTTCATTTGTTTTTCTGTTATCTAACTGTTATTACTTATATGATGAAGACTTTCACAGTTCAAAAATTACATGACTATATAAAAACTTCCCATTCTAGAACTCTTTAAGTATCATCATCTGACTTCCATGGAGTCAAGGCTCATCATGAGAGTCCTATTGTTTCACATGTGCAGCTCATTAGACTGTATGTGTAGTTTTTCTGTGCTTTAAATATATTTGTTGTCTATGCACTCACCACACTCTCATTTTTACATCCACTTTACTAACATCTGGGACATTAAGACAAACATAAATGATGTTCACCATCAGTTTCAGTCTTTCACCTTGACATTTTATTCCTGACAGAAACTCAGATCATCGCTACATATATTACTGTCTATTTCCAGTGCCCAAATTACACATTTCACGATTCTTTTCACCATAAGAGTGTCATTTATGCCTTTGTGAAATCTGACATGGCCTGCCAGAGAATGGCTATTTTAGAATCCACTGTTTTTGACCTTCTCTGGCTCAAAGTTTCCTTTCTCCATTTAGTAACATTCATTTGTTGCATTTACCGATTTCCAAATACTGATAACCACTGAGATCTCATATTCCTTTCCATAAAACTTGACACCTACAGTCCAGCTATCCATATAGTGAGGTCATCTTCCTGGTTGACCTCAACATCCACAATTCTAACTGGCTCCCCCGCCCCTCACTCTAACACTACCAACCAACCAACCAAGCAGGATGAGAAGCAGAGTTTTGCTAGTAATGACCTAACACAAATTATACATCTATCCACTTGAATTCCTGATAACCCTCTTAACTCTCTAAATACTCTGGATCTCTTTTTGACCAGTTCTCTTTCCATGTACATCATAGAGATCACCTCTCCTCTCGGCAACTCAGACCACAATCTTGTACAAGTCTCTCTCTCTCTCTCTCACACACACACACACACAGAATATCACTCCTGGCTATGCATCCTCTGTCTTATCCTTGGTATGACTATTGCTTCCACTCATCTGATCCTAACATCTGCTGTGAATGAGTCACAGAAATTATTCTCACTGGTATGAAGACCTTCATCCCACTATTCAACCCATAATCCTCGTTCACTTTCCAAGCTCTGGTTCAACTGAAAATGTATTAAAGCAGTTGAAGAAAATAATTCAGCTTACCACATGTGGCTCAAATCACCAGCTTCATACTCTGCCTATTCCAAAGTATGCAACACATGCAAATCGGTTATCAGCAAATCCAAATCCGATTTTTATAAAAGCCAACAGCAGAAAACTTGCCTCCTGTGCTAAAGCCATTGGATGCAACTTTTGCCATCCTAAACTTCCACCTCTTTCTCTCATCCTGGTGGCACCACTGATACTTCACCCAAAGATAAAACTGACTTCCTGGCATCTCTATTTTCTTCAAACTCCTGCATAGATGACAAGGGAAATCACCTCCTGCCATACCGAAATCCAAGCACTGTATACCTCCTATAGTTTTTTGACAAAAAGTAATTAGAAAACTATTAAATACTGGGATACTAAAATGTCTTCTAGTCCTGATGGCATCACTCCAATTGTTCTCAAACATTGTGCTCCAGAGAGTTAACACTCCTTCTGCATCATCTCTACAATTTATTATATTTATCTGGTACTCATCCCAATGAATGGAAGTCTCATATCCATCCTATTCTGAACAAGAGCAATAGAAGTCCACTATCAAACTACCAACCAACTGCCATCACTTCTGCCCTCTCCAAAGTAATGGAGAAAGTTATCAATAGCCACTTCCTCCAATAGTTAGAGGCCCACCAATTAACAAGTGACCACTAGTGTGGATTCCACCATTCAAGATCCACAGCTGACCTTGTTTACATCACCCACTACTAAACATGTACCACAGAATGGTTTGGTGAAACTTGTGCAGTCACTCTTGAAATTTCCAAAGTCTTCAACTGTGTATTTGTGTGGCATCAAGGTGTACTTAACAGACGGTCATCTTTTACTCTCCCTGCCACCCTCTGTAATTGGGCAGCCAGCTTTCCCTCTGGTTATTCTCTGCAAGTCATGGTAGATAGCTACTTCTCTTTGAGCTTCTCTTTCTCCAGTACATAAATGACCTACTCGCAATCACCACTAATTCTATCTACAGCTTTGCAGATGACAGTACTCACCATTCATCCTACACATTTGAAAAAACCATGCAGTACTCTGACATCCCAGGCTAAAAGATCATCTACAACTAGTGCCTTAAACATTGATTTACATACTATCCTTCAGTAAGGTGAGGACAACCTTGTTATGTATAATGCCACCAAAACACAAGTTTTGCCTTTTCTTGCACAAACAAGATCAAAAGCTTACCTACCTTACCTTCAGTAATACACAAATCACAAAACAAGCTAAAGTTTTACCTCCAGTCTTTCCTTCATAAACACATCACATCAATAGTGCCTCCTCAGCATCCAAGAAACTTGACATTCTTTTTCATTCAAGAGCCTATTTTACACTCATCCAACTCTTCACTATATACAAATCCCAAATCCATCCATGTTTAGAATACTGTTCACATGTTTGGGGTAGTGCACCTAAAACTTCTCTTAAAATTCTTAAACCATATTGTGGTTTGGAAACTGGATACTCTCTGTATGGGTGACATGTTCAAGAGTCTATTTCTCTTAATGCATGTTTCCCTTCTCTTTTTCTCTTCAATTTTTTTTTTTAAACATTAAATATGAAACTAAGTCTAGATAGGTAAACCTCCCCCTAAAATTCCAAAAAAAAATTAAAAATCACATCACACACCAAAAATTTCATGTTCACTTTACCAACATCCATGGCATCAACTTAAATGGCATGCATCATCTTCAGTCATCCAGACCTGATGTTCTATTTCTGACTGAACCTCAAATTTCTACTAAATCAACCACAGCTCATCTCATCTCATCTGTCCAAATCACACCACTGTATGACTCCTGCCACCATAAGGGAGGTGCTTGTGCATTCTGTTATTCCTTTCCAAAGGATGCCTAACCTAGAATCTCACCTCTTTGATCTCCTGTGGCTTAAAATTTCTTTAGCCACGTTTTGTTTCGTTCATCTTTTGCCTCCACCATTCTCCCAATTCTGAAAATCATTCTGACCTTTTTGACTTCCTATCTTCAAAGTGTGATTTCATACAGTCAAAATTTCAAAACAGTGAAGACATCCTTCTTGGTGATTTCAATGTCGTCCATAATTCTAATTGGCTCCCATTTTCAAATTTCACTGATCAAGCTGGAACAGAGGCAGAGATTTTGGCTATAAATAATGACTTGAAACAGATCATTCATTGTCATGTCCAAAATCTTGACAGTCCTCTTCCCTAATCCTACAGTCTAAATCTTTTATTAACTAGCTCTCCTTCCAGGTACTCTGTTCAAGTGATTGCTATCTTGGCAATTCAGACCACAACTTATCCATGTTTTGACTCTGCTGGAACACCCTTCCTTCATCCATTCACAACCTCACTTACTCTGGCATTCAACAGTGCCAAGTGAGGACTTCTGTGACTTTTACTCCTCTTTTCCATGGTCACACTACTGCTTTCATTCTTCATATTAGATACCTGTTGTGATCTTGTTAAGAAATAATCTGCATTGGAATAAAAACTTTCATTCCTCTCTCAGTTCAAATTCCCCAACCCATATCTAAATCATGGTTCTCCAAATAACATGCCAGAGCTGTCCAAGAAAAGCAAACAGCTTTTCATAAATGGCTTGAGACCAAAACACCAACTTTATTCACAGCCTACAGTTGCCTGCAACACTTGTAAAATAACCATTAAAAGGGCAAAGTCTAAATTCAGCAAGGATAAATATAGAAAACTCGTTGCTTGTGCTGCTAGCAGTCGCACCTTCTTGTCATAGCTGTCGGGTGCAACTTTTGTCTATCTGTGCTTTTTCTCTCTATCTCACCCTAACAGTACCATTGTAACATTACCTTTTGGCTTCATTCTTCTCTTCCAACTCTTACATAAATGTATAATAAAATTAGTTTAATCCTTTATCCAAGTGTGAGCAAACAAAGTTTGCGCCTGAAGTATCTTCAGGCGCAAACTTTGTTTGCTCACACTTGGATAAAGGATTAAACTAATTTTATTATACTCTAACCAAGTGAAAAATAAACTTTCAACATCTTACATAAATGATCATGACAAATAACCTCCTTCTTTTGCATCTTATACCTCCTATGATCTGCAGAAAGACAGAAGAATTTCGAATAACTGGATACTACAAAGGCAGTCAGTCCTGATGGAATTCCACCCATTATTCTCAAGAGATATGCTCCTGAACTAATACCTGTTCTCTAAACTCTACTCAGCTGTCACCTTTCAGCATGGAAGAAAGCTCATCTACAACCAGTTCCCAAAAAAAGATACAAATATTTACTATCAAGCTATCAACCTATTGCTCTTACATCAGTGTTATCTAAAGTAATGGAGAAGGTTATCAACAGTCAACTTCAACACCTTAAGAACTGCTATCTAATTAATGATTCCTAGTATGGATTTTGCCGCTCTAGACCCATAGGAGATCTGGCCTTCAGCACTTACATTTGGACCCATTTCATAGAAATGTTTGGAGAAATCTGTGCTATTGCTCTTGACCTTTCCAAGGCTTTTGATAGGGTCTAGTATCAATGGCTTCTCAACAAGTTACCATCGTTTGGACTGCCTTCATCCTCATGTAAATGGATCACTAGTTTTCTCTTGGATCGATCGCTATGTGTAGTGATGGATGATGCTCTTTCCTCAGACTTTACTGTCAATGTTAGTTTCTCTGAGGACTCTGTCATTTCACCCACCCTCTTCTTCTTGATTTTTATAAATGACCTTGCTCTCATTTACTGCAAACTTCTACTCATATGACAGGTCTTGCATTGCTCAAACATCTCATGCTTCAAGATCATCTATAAGTGCCATGAACACTGATCTTCACAGTATCCTTGATGGGGATGAAAGCAACATTGTCAATTTCAATGCTTCCAAAATTCAGTTTCGTTTGTATTCTCATGAAAAAGATCTCAGATCTTCTCTGCTTACATTTTGATAATGCCCAGCTCAACAGTCAAGACTAAATCTCTCTTCTTGGACTCACTCTTACTCCAAAACTTTCCTGGCACAATCGCTATCACTTCTATAGCATCAACAGATGAAAGTAAAATACAAGCTGAAGAGATGAAATTAAAGGATGCACAAAATTGGACCATATAAGAAATGAAGACATCAGAAAATAACAAATATTTATGACTTAAATGAAAAGATTAAGGAATATGGAGAGAAATGGAAGGAACATCTGTTTAGGATGGAAAGATATTTGCTACAAAAAGAGGTGAATAGATATAGACCAAAGGGAAAGAGAGAAAGAAAGAGGAAGACCAGCTGCAAGATGGAAAGACCAGTGAAGCCAGAACAGGCAAATGCCTAATCCTTGAAGTGAAGAGGAAGCAATAGCTTCCAATAAACTTGGTGTCTTTTACCATTCAAGACAGTACTTCTTTGCTAAATAATTATTCTGTATAAATCCCAAATCTGACCAACATTGGAATACTGCTCTCATGTATGGAGCAGTGCATCTAACCTCCCTAAAATTTCTTGATGCTGTTCAGAAAAGGAGCAGTCTGGTTGATAAATGACAGACTGCCTTTTTTCTGAACAGGAGCAATCTGGTTGATAAATGACACCTCTTACAGTAACTCTTCAGCCACTTTCCCCCAAAAAAATCAGTTTCTACATTGTGTTTTTTCTACAGCTATTTATATGGCCATTGTTCAGCAGAACTAACATCCACTATGCTTCCTCTTTCTGCCAGATCTACAGGAACTCATGCTACTGCTGCTCAACATCCTTTTACAGTAGAACTGCATATTCACCAAACCAGCTACTCCAAGTCTTCTTTCATTCCTTCCACCTCAATTCTGTGCAACAGTCTCCCTCATGAAGCATTTCCAAAGCACTACAATCCTTGACTGTTCAAGAAGAATATCAACAGATTACTGTATTCCTGACTTTGCCCTCACAAGGAATCTTTCATTGTTAATTTATGGAAACAGTTACCATGTTATAGTAACACTTTGGTTTATATTAAACTGAAGGTCATCATGTGGAGTATGCTAATGTATACAAAGTAACAAGCTACATTACAATCTACATAGTATGCTAAAGTCACAGTAATTTGATCAACCATAAGCACTATTGGCCTAATCTCTGATGTGGGGGGGGGGACCCAGACTATATCAAAGCTAGAGTCCTGGTACAGTGATGCCTTGCAATTTGACCGTTGAATTTTGCAGGCCGGCATATGCGTGTGCATGGAATTGTGCGATGTCATTTGTTATTTGCCATTTCTTGTTGGGAGCTGCACTGGTGTTTGCTCATGTTGTGTGTGCTAATTTTCAATTCTGCATTTTTCAGAAAGTAAAAATTTTGTGCATCTGCAGTTATTATTATGTTTTTGAGATCCAAAAACATAATAATCAAAGAATGGGTCCAAAGAGAAGTGAACAGAGGAATAATTCAGGAAAGAAGCACACTTGGTTGAGCATTGAGAAGAAGAAAGAAATTGTAGATAAAGTGCAGAAAGGTAGAACAATTACAGATGTAGCTCAAAGAGTATGGTGTTCCTAGGTCAACTGTGGCAACTTTTTGGCAACAGAGAGAAGATTATGGGTGCTAGAGTGTCTGCTGGCGCAATGAAGATTTCTGACAAGAATAGATCTTCAATCAATGAAGGGATGGAAAAGCTGCTTATCACTTGGATTAGAGAAAGACAGATGAAGGGAGATCCAGTAACTCAGGCAATGATCTGTGAGAAGGCTAGGTTAATTTTTGAAGCATTGCAGAAGAAAACTCCAGGATGTATCTCAGATCAAACTGAGGAATTCAAAGCTGGTTTCACAGATTCCAAAGTAGAACAGGCATCCATAGTGTTCTTAGACAGGGGGAAGCTGCTAGTGCAGATAAAGAGGCTGCAGAAAACTTTGTGAAAAAATTTGAAGATTTAATCAGGAAGGAAGGCTACCCGCTACAGCAAATTTTTAAAGGGGATGAAACTGGGTTGTTTTGAAAGCACTTGCCAAATTGAACTTGCATCACACAAGAAGAAGTGAAGCTCCCAGGACATAAGCCTATGAAAGATAGGCACCTTGTTATTGGCAGCAAATGCAAGCGGAGACTTTAAACTAAAGTTACTTCTGGTCTAACACTCAGAAAATCCTCGGTGCTTTGGAAAGAAAATCATTAAGTCCAAACCGCTAGTGATGTGGAAATCCAATGCAAAAGCCTGGGTAGACCAGCAAGTTTTCAAAGATTGGATTTTTGAGGTGTTTGCCCTGAGCATGAAGAAGTTACTCACTGACAACAATTTGCCTTTGAAAGCACTGCTGATTCTTGACAATGCTAGTGCCCATCTCAAGACTTGGAAGATATTCTTGAAATTGACTTTGACTTCATCGAGGTCCAGTTCTTGCCTCCAAACATGCCATTTCCTTTATGAAAACTGCCTGGGATGGAGTGACACAGAGAACCCTTCGTGCATCATGGAAGAAACTTGTTCCTAATTTCTCTCAGGATGACAACAGTACAGACCAAGCAGCTGGAGAATCAGAAGCAGCCATGCGAGAGAGAGGTCATTTCGACGGCAGAGAATCTCGACATAGAAGAGGTTGATGAGACTGATGTAGAAGAACTTGTGGAAGATCACGATAATGAACTGACTGTGGAAGAACTCAGAGCGCTCAGTGAACAGCAAACAAAGGAGAGAGAAAGAGGAATTTCACCTGAAGAAGAGGATGGCAGGGAAAAAGGGCCGATGCCAACAGCTGCCATTAATAAAGTTTTATTTCATTGGGAGAAGGTGCAGTCTGTTTGTTTGGAATGGCACCCCCAACACTGCTGATGTGAGTAGAATGATAGACTTGTTCAACAACACCATCATGCATCACTTCAAAACCATCTTGAAAAAGAGAGAGAGAGAGAGAGACAGTCCACCCTTGATCAGTTCCTCATCCTGTTCCAGCAAAGAGGAGATGAGAAGAGGTAGAATAGGATAAAGAAGACTCCCTTCCAACATCTAAGGCTCAATAGATTGTATGTATTGTGTATACAATAGTGTATTTTGTAATTTAGTGTGTTATACAATAAAAAAATATGTAGAGTAAAGTAAATAATATGGTGTATTTCTCTTCCCCCCTAATGACGGAGTGGGATGGGAGACCAACAGTGAATTAATCTGTTTTCCATAGACTTATATGGGAAATATTGTCCTGCAATTCAACGTTAGTTTAGCGACAGATTAATGTCGAATTGCAAAGCACCATTGTATTATTATTACTATTTGTTTGGATACAAAACATTAAGAGATATATTAAGCTAGAGAGCAACATATTCTTACATAATTACTCACATAAATTAGAACAAAACAGTATAGATGGTGGTCCTTACTTTAGGACTTGAAGCAATATTTTCAGACTTTATTGGCCACGATTTATACTGTTTTGTTCTAATTTATGTGATTAATTAGGTGAGAACATGTTGATCTCTAGCTTAACATATATCTGAATGATTTGTGACCAAACAGATAATAATAACAGGATTCTAGCTTTGACGTAGTAAGGTTTTTTTTTTTTTTTTCATCAGAGATCAGGCCAGTCATGTTAACAGTTGACCAAATTACTGACTTGAGCATATTATGTAGATTGTAATGTAGCTTGTTTCTTTGTATATCCTTCCTACCAGCTAGGACGTCTATAGACATCCAACTAAATCTGGATAAGATTCAGGCCACCTGTTTAAAGAACCTGGATAAGAAGTGCAATTTGACTGTCATGTCCATTAGAAGGTGTGATAAACCCTCACGCTGAAGAGAAAGGTTAATCGGATTATCTCCCGTTCGTAGCTGCCTCTCAGTTGCCTATAACAAGAAACGGACTTTCTTGTTCCATGCTGGTGAACTGGATTTTAGTTATATATGATAGACTAAAAATAGAGAAATTATTTATATTTTTGTTTTCTCTTTTTATTGTACAATACAATTTTAATTTCTGGACAAAATAAAGGTCTTGCATAATTTCTTCACTTAACCAATTTAATTTTTTATTTTTTTGCGCTAATTTTTTTCTAATCGCTACTAGACAAAAGATTTTTCTTTGTTCTCGAAGAAATTAATTCACGATAATTATTTGGAATATTCTTTTAAAAAAAGAAAAGAAAACCGGCTGCCGACGTTCCAGGTTATATTAATTTTATTTTTGTACAACACCATCGAAATCGAATAATACTTAACAGATTTCCTTTAGGACACGTTTGAGCAACTTTGCTTTATAGAGAATAACATGAAATTCTTTAATCATATTACTAAATTTTTTCTTCATGTTGTATAGTAATCTGTACTTTCACTTTCTTGGTTTCCTTGTATAATTGGTCATTACAAAATGAAATTAACAGATATGATTTAAATTTATATTTTCTGCATAATTCAGATATTTTATTCTCCAATTTTTAAAGTAAGCAATACATTTGCTTATTTTTATCATTCAAAATATGTATATCAAATGTGAAATTTCATTTCCATATTTTTACAATAGAATCGAACTTTATTTTGCATCTGATAGTTTAACCCCCCCCCGTTGCATTGCTATCACACACCCGAAAACTGTTATGAAACATAGGTACAGTTTTTATTTAATTCGTTATTTTTCTCTAGTAATTGTTCCACATAACTTTAATTTTTCGATACTGAAACTATGTGGTGATTATTATAAAATAGCAAATTATAAATCAGACAATATACATATTTCCTGATTATTATAAATCAGGAAATTATGTGATATTCGGATATAGGTGAAATTAATATTTAAAATCACTGTCATCCTTCAAATGCAATATCAGAATAAAGAAAGTGAAAAACCTGAAGTTTCGAAATACATTTCGAAAGCCTGCTCTCAAAATGTATTGGTCTACAGACAGGATTCTGAACACGCCAATGTTTCGTGATGTTATGACTGAAAAACAATTCAGTCTCATCATGAAGTATTTGCATTTTCAGAATAATGAGGAATACGATCAGGCAACACATCCTTGCCCAGTCCTCAACAAAGTTTATGATTTTCTGATGAAAATCCGTCAAAAATGTAGATCACTCTACATTCCTGAGAGAGACTTGAGTATCGATGAAAGCCTTATGCCATTCAAAGGTGGACTGAAATGTAAGCAGTATATTCCCAAAAAGAAAGTGAAGTATGGAGTAAAATTTTTTATGTTTTGCGAATCGGAAAGTGGATATCTTTGGGATTTCAAACATTATATAGGAAAGCAAACTGTAATCGAGCACGATAAATATTCGGATCTCCCCTTGTCGATGCGTGCAGTAATGCAGTTACTAGACCCTTTACTGGGGAAAGGTTACTGCATTATACATGCATTATAATGGATAATTACTATATATGTGTCCTGAACTCGCTGATTTGCTTTTACAACATCTTACAGATAGTTATGGTACTGTAAATGCAAAAAGGCGAGATATGCCTCCAGATCTGGCTTCAGGAAAGCTATCGAAGGGGGAAATCCGAACTTATCAGCGAGGGAAAGTCTTTGCACTATGCTGGAAAGACAAAAAAGATGTTTTTCTGCTATCTTCCCTGCACAATCCATGGAGAAGCATGGTTTGAAGAAAGAAAAACCCATTGCTGTGTGTGCATACAACGACACTATGGGTTGAGTCGACAGGTGCGATCAGCAGCTATCATTCTACTCTGTAATGAGGAAACAGCATAAAAAATATTACAAAAAAGTGTTTGGACATGTTATTTGAATTTTGAAGTGTTTGGATTTTGTTATTTGGAACAGTTTCCTCCTGTACAAGAAAAAATGTTTGTCTACCATAACATATCTAGAATACAGAATAGAAATTGCGAAAGCATTGCTGCATGCACATGCACCTTCTTCAGCAAGCAGAAAAACAGGAAATCCTGCCAGACATCTGAGGTTGAACACTGCTAACTCCAACCATTATCCCGAAAATCTACCACCAACGGCTAATAAAAAAAAAACCTCCACGCAAATATTATGTATGTAATAAAAAAATATCAGAAAGGAAACAAAAATCTGGTGCCCTGAGTGTAAAACTGCTTTGTGTGTTTACCCTTGCTTCAAGGTGTTCCACGCTGTTCAAGAATTTTAAATTCTGAACAGTATGAAATAAAAAATGTTTGTTTTCAAGGCCATCAAAACAGTCCTTTTCAGGACTACAAATATTGATAGAGGGATACCCGAATGCACTGTTTCTTTTTCATCTTGAAGGCTAATTTTTAAGTTCATTTTATGACACAGAGAAACTGGAAGGAGTATTCCAGGTAAAGTATTTCATCAAAACAATAAAAAATAATGAAATAAAATCTACCCTATATATATATATAAAATGATAAGCTTTTTTATGTCATGTTTATCGAAACGTTTTGAAACTCAGGGGCTACCCTGAGTGTCGAGTCTTCAAAATTCGAGTCATCAGAATTCAGGGGCTGAACCCCCTTTCGAGTTATCACAATTGAAGGAGAACTGGTCTACCATACCGGAACACGGGGGGTTGGGCATAGCCCCCCTAGTTAATAAATGAAATATATAAATAATAACGGAAACATTTTCACCTTGCCAACACTCAACATTGATGTGATATGGGTTCCAAATTTCTTGTTTCGGAGATATATATATATATATATATATATTACAAAGTTTTGTAATAAAAATTTCTGCTACAATGAAGTTTGGCAAAATCAACAATATTATTACCACCATTTTTCTGTTTCTCGTGTGGGAGAAAAACGGTAAAATGTCACTCTTATAATTATATGAGATGTTATAATGGCAAAAATAGTAAGAAAAAAGTCATTTGCAGTTTCTCTTCAAAACACAAAGAAAGAACATTGTAAATTCAGCCAGTGAAAAAGAAAATACTACATATTTTTCTCTTGTTATCTGATTTTTTTTCTTATAGTTCAAAGAAGAAATCACTGCATATAACATGAAGTCTGCAGGAGGGAAAAAAATCTGGAAATTGGTTACATTATAACGAATAGAGAAATCATGTCAGAAAAATTATTCACGTATGATTCTAATCTCAGCAGACATAACATTTTCTTCTAGATTAGATATCTAAAGTAACTGAACCTTTGCTACTATTTTACACTAAAATGAATGGGTATGTTCCCCAAGTGATTTACGTTTGTAACAGCTGTCTTGCGAACGATTTATGAAATAAATTATCTGAAATATCCGCATATTGCTTAGGTCTATATCCCCCCCCCCCCCCCCAAAAAAAAAGAAGATTATGAAACGCATATGCACCTTTTCTTTGAAAATAATTCAAATCCTCTTTTTCAAGATAATTGTATGATTGAATTTCTAATTTTTGATAATAAAAGTGAAACTGATCATTATAAGTTAAGCAATTATTTTGGCATAAATAATGTATAAGCATGTAAACGAAATATCAGTATTTCTGTTAGAATATAGGTAATCAAAAAGGAAACAAGACATTCTTGACATATTCTGCACTACAGCCTGGGGCACTTTAGTGTTCTCCCCTTTCTTCTCAATAGCACTGAGAGTAATAAGCCTTCAACTTTTCCTCCAGCTAAGAGGATATTACCAAGTATTTAGAAGATGTAGATTATTTCAGAAATAGCTTCCAGCAGCAGAAGAAGTAATATTTAGATTTTTTAAAAGAAAAACAAACATAAATGATACTACTGAACTTTCTTTTGTGTGGTATGCATATAAACAATTTTGCATGGTGAAAATATAGCATATTATTTCTAAAATTTCACATAATTTCAGCGGGCAGTAGAACAGCTGGTTTTAGATTGCAAATAAATAGAACAGAATTAGAAGTTTCACAATACAATCTGATTGCCGTATATCTTTTGTCAAAATGGTAAAATGAAGTATTTGATTTTGAATGCTGTCTAGAAAAGCTTTCAAACCTGTGAGTTCTTGGAGAGGATAAGGAGGGGGGGGGGGAAGCATTAGAAAATCTTCAAAAAGAAAAATAATTTTGAATCATTCCGTATATGATATTTTTCACATTATATTTTCAACATATCTACGAGGATGTGCACTAGATATTATGGTAATATGCATAATACAAATAAATAAATAAATGATGAAGGCGAAGAATCACTGCTAAAATATCATTGGATATAAATTTTTGATACCAAAAAGACACACAATCGGAAACCGAGTAATGCAATGTAGCATTTTAACATTTTTTTTTATTTTGTCTTTATGAATAACAAAAAATTGTTTCTAAAACTGAAACGTGATGATCCATATAATGCTATTTCGCTAGAAACGAAAGAAAAAGGACATATTTATTGAAATAAATATTGTTTAAAAATATAAATATTTGACATAATATTTTCAAAGCAAACATTTGAAAATTCTGAAATTCAAAAAAAAAAATATTCAATTATTATACGTAAAGTGAAAGATCAATCAGTGCAACTCTTCCGGTGCACTGATTTGTAGAATTACCAAGTATTTATAAGACGTAGATTATTTCAGAAATAGCTTCCAGCAGCAGAAGAAGTAATATTTAGATTTTTTTAAAAGAAAAACAAACACAAATAATACTACTGAACTTTCTTTTGTGTGGTATGCATATAAACAATTTTGCATGGTGAAAATATAGCATATTATTTCTAAAATTTCACATAATTTCAGCGGGCAGTAGAACAGCTGGTTTTAGATTGCAAATAAATAGAACAGAATTAGAAGCTTCACGGTACTATCTGATTGCCGTATATCTTTTGTCAAAATGGTAAAATTAAGTAATTGATTTTGAATGCTGTCTAGAAAAGCTTTCAAACCTGTATAGAAATTTAGAGTAGTTATGCAATTCAGTTCCAGGAGAGAATAAGGAGGGGGGGAAAGCATTAGAAAATCTTCAAAATGAGCAAAAATGTTGAATCATTCCGTATATGATATTTTTCCCATTATATTTTCAACATATCTACGAAGTTATGCACTAGATATTATCGTAATATGCATAATACAAATAAATAAATAAATGACGAAGGGGAAGAATCACTGCTAAAATATCATTGGATATAAATTTTTGATACCAAAAAGACACAATCGGAAACCGAGTAAGGCAATTTAGCATTTTAACATTTTTTTTTATTTTGTCTTTATGAATAACAAAAAATCGTTTCTAAATCTGAAATGTGATGATCCATATAATGCTATTTCGCTAGAAACGAAAGAAAAAGGACATATTTATTTCAATAAATATTATTTAAAAATATAAATATTTGACATAATATTTTCAAAGCAAACATCTGAAAATTTTAAAATTCGAAAAAAAATTATTCAATTATTATACGTAAAGTGAAAGATCAATCAGTGCAACTCTTCCGGTGCACTGATTTGTAGAATAAAATACACCAAATTCACTATCACTAAATAGATTCATTGCAAAAGCTGATCAGTGGGCATTTCAGGATTGATTTTTTTTTCGCATATGTGAAATTGGTTTCAATTTTTGGGAAGAGACACAATAAATCATTTTAGAGGCAAGAAAGGTCAACTAACTTAGGACAGTAAATGAAATTCTAAGCAACACAATAGACGTAAAGACAGGGGGAGGGGAAACAAAGGTCACTCAGCAACAGTTAATTCACTAATGCTATAGAATAGACGTAACGAGATTAACGGCGGAGGAAGGTAATGGCATGATAAAAGGTAGAATGCCGACGAAGTTTTGATCCATGAAAAAAGCTAGGGAGTGTTGAATATTTCATCCACACCGGCCGGTTGGGAGGATATATGTGTATGCTCCAGATGATTCCCTTGATATGAAGGTTGAAACATCAGGTAGTTAGTGATGATGTAAACTTTTCATATAATACTGTCATAGTATCTGTACATTCCTTGAAAGTGCATATCAGGAATTTGGTGGTGGTGGTGATGTACATTGGCCTCATAGCCTTATTACTGATTGTGTCATAATACCAGACAACCATTGTGTGTATTTGTCATTTGTCACTGCCAATACAGAATACAGTTCAGTCTGCTTAGGTTTAAATTGTAAGTCTATCTTAGTCCATTCAGTATCCAGGTGGATGCCTATTAACAGAACACACACCTGAAGAAGGTGAGAATTGGATATTGTCAGAAAAACCCTGATTATTTTTCTCTCTGCATTCCTTACAGGCTTTTAAAAGCCTTTTTCCTGCTATCTAGGCTCTTAGGTTATCCCAATAATAAATCTAATAAAAACTTGTTTTTTTTTTTAATGGAAACACATTAGAACAGATCTCATTACGTACCGTATTACTTACAGTAATATTTATTTTAAACACTCATGATTAATTAATGTATTAAAATATTTAGATTTATTAAATTTTTATTGATTTGATTGTTATGGTTTATAGAATTTTAAAATTTGCAAGAGAGAGAGAGAAATGGAGCTAAATCTTCAAGTGTAAATATGTATTTTTTTTTTTTTTCCCCATTCAGGTCCTATTACTTTAGCACTATATATAAGTGATTCTGAGGTTCAACAATTCCTAAGCTATACACTCAGCTCAGAAATTCTACGGCATCGCAAAAATGTTGGTTACCATATAGTCTATAGAGATGGTGTAAGTAATTGAAAAAATTTTTGCAAAATGAATTTGTGCTAATTCATAAATGAATTTGTGTTTCAGTAGTTTATTGCTTAAGACGTATTGC
This sequence comes from Typopeltis vanoorti, assembly GCF_054136105.1. Lineage (NCBI taxonomy): Eukaryota > Metazoa > Arthropoda > Arachnida > Uropygi > Thelyphonidae > Typopeltis > Typopeltis vanoorti. The sequence continues at coordinate 98,280,554 of NC_143555.1, read as the reverse complement.
TTCAAATTTCAGTTGTCTAGTTCAGTTTATACTTAAGGAGAATTTTAATGATAAATATACATTAAGTAAAAAGGGCTCTGAAAAACTTCATCATAGCAAACATAACTAAGGTCTTAATCTGTCAAAGAGGGGCAAAATTTCCTAATTGAAAACTAAACATAAAGCATTTCATGATAAAAAAATATTAGTAGGACTTTGCAAGAGTATAAGTTGTGATTCACTGATTTAATCATCAGTTTAACATTAGTTAAACTGATGACTAAATCATTAGTTATATGATGTTTATATATGTTTATATGATGTTTAATAATGATTAAAATGATGTTAAACTGATGATCGGTTAAACTAGAAGAAAACTAGATTTCTTCTAGTTTTTCAAGTAGTACCATAATCTTTAAAAAGAACAGAAATCTTTAAGATGAGCTAGGAAAGTAAAATAGTCTTATAATACAAAATGGGAAATACATAGGGTGCTTGCATAGCTTTGTGGTATGTCCATCATTGATTAAAGAAAAACTTTGTAGGTTTAGTCCCTGACCAGAGGAATTCTGGTAGTAAAGCTTATATGTTGGTCCTTCATAATGATATTTTTAAGGAAATTACAATGTACACTACTATATTATTATTATTATTATTCAGGACTCCATGAAGTAAAAAGACTCATTGCAGGAGGTCTCTCCTAGGAAACACAAAGTCTATCATACCACTCCTTAAACTCATTGACCGTTCTCGCTCTCACCACTATCAGGCAATGCATTCCATGGTTAACCACCCCTCCATGCAAAGAAACCACTCCTCTTGCTCATAGTTTCTTTTCATAACTTCCAAGGATGGCCCGTTATCATCACTCCTTTCCGCTGTTCAACCAAGCGAAAGAACTCTCCAGTGTCAACCCTGTAACCACCTCTCAACAGTTTAAAAGTCTCAATCATATCACCTCTCCTTCTTCTATCTACTAAACTCTGCAATCCACATTCCCTCAGGCAATCCTCATATCTAATGCAAAGTCCTGAAACCATCTTTGTTATCCACCTTTGTACCCTTTCAACAGTTAATTTATCCCTTCAAATCCTGGGGACGAAATCTGAAAACAATAGTCCATGTGGGTCTGATCACGGTCTTATACAACAGAATGATAACTCTTTTTTATCTCTGCAGGTCAGCATCCTCCTCATTATTGCAGCAATCCTCTGTGTTACCTTCACCACCTTTGCAATATGTCCCCTAAATTTCAGGTTTCTATCAATCATCAACCCCAGATCTCTTGTCTCTCCTACTTCCTCCAATAGAGTATGTAGCATCCCATGGATGTGTCCCAAACCTCAAGACCTTATATTTTGCTGTGTTACACCGACACCCCCATTCATTTGTCCATCTGTCTAACTTATTCAAATCCTCCTGCAGGGCTACTACATCTGCACTATAACTAATAACCCTTCCCAGTTTCACATCATCTGCAAACAACTGAATATCCCCATGCAATCCACTGACAATGTCATTGATATAAAAGTTAATCAATATAGGTCCCAGTTCTGAGCCCTATGGGCCCCACTTGTATTCCTCTGCCTCCTTGAAACTGCCCCACCATACACAGCTCTCTGATACCTATTGGACAGCCAATCCTGAATCCAGTTGACCAATCTAACATCCAGACCCATGTGGTGCAACTTAAATATCAGCTTATTATGTGGCACCCAGTCATATGCCTTCGCTAAGTCTTAGAAAATGGCAGTATATGCCTTTCCCTCATCTAATGCTCTTGTAACTTTATTATAAAAGGCTAGCTTAGTACTAAACAAGAGCACCCTTCACAAATCCATTTTGACTCTCACAGAAAACATTCTCATCTGCCCAATGCTGTATGGTCTCTCACTAATTTCCCAAGATCTTAACAACTACCAATGACACACAAACTGGTCTATGATTAGACACTTCCAGTCTGCTACCACCCTTATGCAATGGCACTATCTCACCTTCCTTCCATTCCCTGGGCACCTTTCCCATAGCCAGACTTTCATTGAAAAGCCAAGTCAAAGGAGCTGTCAGTTCTTTAGCACATTCTCTCAAAACTCATGGTGAAATACCATCCAGTCCCACAGCTTTACTGACATCCAGAATACTCAGTATATGGAACACACCCTCCTCCTGCACCTCTAAATCTCAAACTTGCCCTATCCCTCTAGTATTAAAATTTACTCCTCCAGGATGAAATACTCTAATAAAGTGTTCATTGAACAATCCCACTCCTCTGCATCAGTCACTCTATTCCCCTTTTTATCCCACAATGTCATTCTTCCATAATCATTTCTCCTCCTACTGGCCACATAACTAAAAAATTCCCTAGGATTTTCTTTGATCTTAGGGCCAATCTCCTCTCATATTCCAGTTTCGCATTCCTTACCATACTAGTCACGCTCCTGGCCTTTGTCTTATATTCTTCATGCATCTTCTCTTCACCTGTTTCCTTATATCTCTCTTCTATAGCCTCTTTTTTGCATGCAGTTCCTGTTTAATATTTTTTGTCACCCACTTTACTCCAAATTGTGTTCTCTTCTTCACTTGTGGAATACTGCTTACTATTGCTGCTAACAAATATTCCTTCACAATTTCCCAAGCACTAATGATATCCCAGTCTTCCAATTCCTCTCTCCATGAAACTTCCTCAAGTTGATGTCTAAGACTATTATAATCACCTGCCTTATAATTCCACATACGTTCCTTTGATACTCCTGCATGTTTATTCATCTTCCAAGTCAAAACCACATGGTCACTCTCTCCAACTGGTGGGAGAGAGATGTCATCTCAGTTATTATCAACTCTTCTGATGCTATGACCAAATCCAAAACTCGTGAACCTCTTTTTCTCTCTATTACATGTTGGCTAAGACATTTGTCCTGCAATAATTCTAGAAATTCCATTTCCTTATTGCTACATGCATCTTCCTCTTCCCAATTTATACTGCTGTAGTTAAAATCTCCCATAACAATCATTTGTCTTGCACTTGCCAAGTTCAACTGTGTAAACATCTCCTGATCCTCACTGCTCCTTGGTTTGTAGCAACACCCCCCCCCACTAAATATCCTGTCTTGTCTTGTCTTGCCTACCTCTACCTCACACCATATGCTTTCAAAATCATTAGTGTCTCTGCCTTCCAAAACCTTCACTCATAGAGGACATAAGTCGTCACTTATCATAAGCGGTACTCCACCACCATGCTTTCCCTTCCTATCCTGCCAAAAAATGCTGTGCCCTGCTACTTCTATTCCTGTTATTATATCCTCTTCTGTCAACCACATCTCAGTGATCCCAATAATCTTTGGCCAGGCTGATGCTATCAGCACTACCAATTCCTCTCCTTTATTACGGATACTCATGGCATTAGTATAAAGCATAAAAATGCCACTGTTTATATACCCAGCATTATCCCTTCTAGACTCCACTGGGCTCAGCATTACCTGATGTCTTCTCCCAGGTACCCATTCCCACAAGAGGCCACCCCCTGCTACCATCCACCCTGGGCATTCAGAACAGCAGTCTGTCCAGATGCCTACGTCCTTCCTCATTCAAATGCAAGCGGTCTCTCACATACAATTCTTTTCTGTCCTCTAATGCCCTCCAAGCATCCACATATTCCAATCCTCTCTTCTGACACATTCTAGCTATTATGTTATTCAATATTACTGCTCTTCTGCTCAGCTTGTCACTATCATACCTAGGCAACACACACACTATCTTTCCTCTCTGTGTCTTATTTCATACAACCTCAAACAGGAATCTCATATCTCTCGCTGCCCAATTTACATTACCACTCAAATCATTTATTCCTACCATCACAATCATCTCATCCACCCTTTCACCTCTCTTACTTGCCATAGCCACACTTTCTATCGTTCCTCCTGGCAAACACTCCTCATGCATCCTATCTTGAACACCATGGATCATTGAGTCCCCATACATTACACCTCTTACCACCCTGTTCCTAGATTGCTCACATGCATCCCTCTCTCTCTTTCTCCTCTAACACTTTCTCTCTGTGTGTTAGGGATAGAGTGATGTCTTTCCTGACATCACTCTATCCCTGATTCTAGTGCTCCCTCGCATTCTTCTCATTCCTTCTCTCTTACTGTTCCTATTCTCTCCTCTTCTATCATTCCCATCTCTCTCTCATTCCTCTCTTCTACTATTCCTATCTTTCCTCTTCATGTTTGCCCCATTATCATATGCAAATTGTAAAGATTTATATTTTCTGATTGCAAAAAATCTACAACGAAATTTGTTAACTCTTCACCTGTTGAGTTAGTAATTGAATAAAATCCAAAAAAGCATTCTCTGATTTCTATTTTCTTGTTGTCATTATCGAGGTAAACAAATCTTACAACAATACTTAATTGATTTTCATGCGATGCATCTGGAGTGGTGTCTAAAATGATAGCATAATATTTATTTAATTTTAGCATTTTAACAATATCAGATTTTATTTTTTCTCCTATTATTGAAATCATTTCATTTTGCATTTTTTCACCTAAATAATGTGGCATTTTGTTCTTATCAGTTTGTATTCGACTTATATGACCTGCCATTACATTATGGAATTTTGCTACAGTTTCTATTAATTTTAAAAAATTACCATTGCTATCTTCAAAAAGTTTATTACTGTTACCTCTGAAAGCTAACCATTTTGTCCTGCTAAAAATTGAACTGTATAAATAATCCTTTCTATTACCGATTTCCAACTATTTTTTTCTAGTTTTATCAATTGTTCATTTACCGCATCTATTGTATTATTATTTATAAATGACTTTTTTTTTAAAATCGATCCATGACTTGTAACATTTGATATGTGCTTTACTTTTTTTTCATGGTGCTCTAATATTCTTGATAAATGTTGCCAATCGCAATAGCCAATTGCATCATTGAAACGCATTAATTTTATCGGTAAAAAGTTTACAAGGAAAACAATATATTGAATTTTTGCATTTAGAAGACAATAACCAATTTCTGTGTATCTTTTCGTTATTACTTAATCATTTATAGTAATAATCTGCTGAAAATGATCTGTTTTTTTTTCATCTTTTAGAAAATCAATATCATATATTTGTTTTGGTCCAACATCTATTAGAATCATTTTGAGATTATCTGTTATTTTTAAAGGCCACTTTCCTGGATCATCAAAATCATGCTCAAGGATAGAATTCATAAGAGAGTTTTCAGTTGTTATACTTGTATTGCACACGCTTTTGGCACCTGTTTCTTCCGGTGAACCGAGTGAGCTGTTGAGAGTTTCAGAAGTGAAAGATGAATTTTCTAAGCATTGTTTTTTAGCAGCTATAGAATCTTCAGTTAAATGTATGGCAGAAGAAGAAGAATCTTCAAAATTTTTTCGAGCAACTGAAGATTTGTTTGTACATGAAAATGTAGATGCAAAATAATTGGAAATAGGAGTCGTAAATTATTTTACATTTTCTTCTTTCTGTGTTCTTTGTTTTTTATATTCTGTTCCAGAAAATCTTTTTCTTCCATCTGACATCTAAAAGTAAGGGTTATTAATATTATATTAGTTAAATTTTACGATGTAGGATATACCAAGAAATGAATATTATTACTATTAATGATTATACTGCATTGCATAATCCAAATGAGATATTAGCTACATAAAATAAATATTTGATATTTGTTTCTTGCCACCCTATCAATGTTGCCACCCAGCACGGTGCACCCTTTGCACCCTCGGGTTGGCACGGCCCTGTCTGTCCTCCTACTAACTATACTGTTATACAATTTCCAGGGATAATCCTTGTTTTCTCCCTTCCTGCTATATACCAAAAGAAGTCCTCAGCATCTCTTATAAAAAACCCTTTAAGTATTAAAAGGACTTAATATTTATACTTGGCTTTCTACTAATGCATAAAATTAGTGTATTATAGGTTGAAGAACCTTTATATATGTTAAGACACTCCAAATATGAAAAGTGGATGGGGTTATAGTAATGGAAGAGTTGGAGTGGGGAGAGATTTCATATTTTGGGTGGTATTACCTTTATATAATCACACCCACAAATGGTTAAGCAATCACTTTCCCTTTTTTTGGTTAATTTAACATAGAATAACCTAGTAATGATTTCATGTCATACAGTAAACAGAAGTATTTTATTACAAAGGATAAATATGCTCATTATTTTTTTAAATATATATATTTATATAGTAAACAGTTTTATATGAATTTGGTATGATAATGCAGTTGCTGTATGTTACCGCTAGTAGTAATTTCATTATACTCCAGAATATTTATTTATTGAAAATAAATATTATTGAATATTATTTTTGAATAATTATAATTTGTTTTTCATATTGTTCTAGCCTTTCTTTCCTGTTAATCTTCTGCGGAATGTTGCCTTACAACAAGTTACAACCCCCTTTGTCTTTCTTACTGATATTGATTTTTTGCCAATGTATGGATTGTATGAATATCTTAAAAAATCTGTAGCGTCTATGGATTTGGAATCAACAAAAAAGGTAATACGCTTGATTTTTTGCATGTCATTTACTATTGAAAAACAGTCATCATCATCATCGTATGTTATGCTTTTGCACAGGCCTACACATTTTACCGCATAAGCTTCCATAACCGATAATCCTGTGGAATAGGTTGGTTGCTCCTTATTCCCGGTAGTATCCCACGTCTGTCAAAGCGTGCGTTCACGGGGACAGTTTGCCTGCTTTGCAGGAGGAAAAACCCCAAGATAAACTGGGGAAAAAACCCGGCTGTCCATGCCCAAACCAGCTAACTTGACTATGGCTGAGGAAGATTCTTAAGCTCCTCATGTTATCTACCGGAATCAAATCTAGGACACTCCTTTCCCAGGCATATGGTTGCAAAACGCATAGCCACTTGGCTAACCACTCAGACAACAAACAGTAAATGCTTAAATTAAGGACAAATTTTAGATGGGGGAGTAAAAAACTGATTTAAATAACAGTATTTGAATATACTATGAAGCTCATCATTAGTTCCTAAGATGTACCCTCTGGCTATACAGAATGCTGTTAGTTTAACCAAATGAAGATTTCATTACTAGTTATGTATTACCACTTAATGAACTCAGTTTTTTTTTTTTTTTTTAACTAGTTTGACTAGTTCTTACTGTTCTGTCTATCTACATCTGTATACTACTGTACCTGTGAACAATTTTTAGTTATGTATTGTTACATACACATCAGATAGGGGGGAAAATATGAATGATTGCAAGCTATAATCAAAAGCAACTAAAAATATTATATGATGCCATGATTGTTATGATATCTGAAGTATGGTTTGATTAAATTTCTGATATTTACAGGATTTTTTTTTTCTCACATGGAAAAACAGCATAATGAAATTTGCGTCACTGTATTTTACTTTATTTTTATTTTGACATCTTTGGGACCAATGTACAAAAGGGAAACAAAATGTAAAATCAATTTTAACACAGAAAGAATTTTTTGCTTTACCACAATATTTTTCAATGGTGATAGTCATGCTTAATATACTAAATGCCATTCACACAAGTCTCATGTTGTGATTGTGCTCATTCTTTGTACTCGTACAAATAAGGTCTTTTAATCTAATTCTACTAGCTTGCAACATTTTAATTGGGCCTTCAAACATATGCAATTTGGAAGACTTTCCAGCTGAATACTCAAGTTTTTCATCCTGCAAAACAGATATAATGCCCTGGCCTCATTGCTTGTTTCAGCTGTAATTTGGGCCTAAAAGGACTCAAGATATTCTTCTTTTTCATGGGATAGCCAAGTAGACTGCATGATCAGTGTCTAGATTTAAATCTAAGAATCTAATGGAGACAGAACTGATGTTCTGGCCCCCACTGCATGAAGCATCCAAACTTTGATTCAATCCAGTCTGTCTGCAGAAACTAAATCCTCTGCCTACATCTTGTTGGTAGACTCATTAGTAACCTTGGATATTGACCAGAAAACCAAAGGAAATTATCCAGGAATGAACTAGTGTAGGCAGAGTCATAGTGCTGGCATCCATTTCCCTCAAAGTAAATGTCAAACCTAAAGTGACCAAAAACCCATATTTCGATTCCAGATCAGAGTTCTAGTCACTTTTTTCCCTCCATTTGCCTCCATTTCCTCCATCAACATGCAATATTGGTGTTTTCCGAATTATATTAGACATCATAGAGAGACAAACATCACCTTGGTAATGGAGTGAAACAGCACTGAGAAAGGATTAAAAATAATATTAAATTCGTCCCATATTTTGTTTGCCTCAGAAAAATCTTTAGGGAATACAATATGAGACTCACACACATACAACACAGAACTAAGTAAACACGTGGATGAAAGATTAGAGTCCTAACTGGATGGGGCACCCACTGTGTGCACCTGTTTGTGTCCTGGAATGTAAATTGGGATCTCAAAATATTAGTGTTTCCTGTATTTTGGAAGTTTTATGCAACCATATTTTTGGTTGCATAAAACAGATTTTTGAGAGCAGCTGCAGATTCTAAAAACAGTCTTTCTCTTCTAAATTTACTATGATAGAGCATGATGATCTTTTTTCCAGTTGATTCTATGAGTGGTGAGAAATCACATTTTGTGGACCTGCAGGAGGACTTGAATAGATTGTATGAGTGGCAACAGTATGGAACTGTCAATTCAGTGTTTTAAAGCAGAGAAATTTAGTAGGCAACAATGAGAAATAAGCATATAAACTTGATATGGAAATTTTGGAGGATGTTGAGGAGACAAGAGACCTTGGAGTGGTAATGAACAAGGATTGGAAGTTTGGAGGCCACATTGCACAAGTTGTGAAGTCATCATATCGGATTATGGCAATGATACAGAGGACCTTAATGTACAGAAATAAAGAGGTTCTGTTTCATTGCATAAGGCCTTGATCAGACCCCATATGGATTATTGTGCACAGATTCGGTTCTCTGGTTTTCATGGTGATGTAGATATATTAGAAACAGTCTAGTAAAGACTGGCTAGGGTGATAACTGTGGAGGTGTGGGATATGTAGATGGATTCAGGGCATGCATTTCACAAAGTATTGTGAATAAGAGGAAGAGAGTGGATGTGATTGAGACAATAAGTTTTAATAATGACAAACCGTGAGCAGACATATAAATACAAAATTAATAACGGAAAAACTCACGTAAAAAGATTATTTAATAGTATAATTTTCGCCTGTGTGTCACAGGCATCTTCAGTACATTTTAAGCTCAAATTAAACAATAACTGACAATTCCAAAAAGTGCCACCTAAGTAGCTAGTGTAAGATAACTAAAAAGGTCAATAAATTTCCTAACAAAAAAAAAAAAATTATATATACAATAAAAATTTAGGAAAGATTAGCTGAATTATAAAGTACTATCTCCCATAAAGGGGATAGACATAAACCATCAGATCTGTTTAAGTTAGGTGAGTGAAGTAAAGTTTCACATGTTTCTTTATAATGCCTTGTACATAATACTAATTCACTAATGCCTTGTACATAAGGGATGTGAATGTACATTATTTCTTCTGTATTTGAAGAGGAAGACATATTAAAACTACTCAAAGCTCTTTTGATGAAGGAATTCTTATATCCATTAGATAGAAAGGAAGAAGTAATATATTGCAGTTCTTTTTGTAATAGATCATCTGAAGAACAAAAGGAGTTGGCACGATGAACCAGTGTTTTAATAGTTCCTGCCTTTTGACTGAGATGGTGATGAGATTCAGCATGGATATAATGGCCTGTATGAGTCTTCTTTCTATAGACTGAGAAATGTAGGTTACCATCTGGTTGGCAAAGAATTAGAAGATCTAAAAAAGCTAACTGCTTATTTGATTCTACTTCTAGGGTAAACTGGATCCTTGGATGAAGTGCATTTAACTTAGTGAGAAACTGTTGAAGTTCATCAGAAGAGCTATTCCATAGAGCAAAAATGCCATCGACATATCTGAACCAATGAGTAGGTCTGGGAGAAATGTTGTCAAAGATACGTTGTTCAAAATGTTCCATAAAGAAGTTGGAGATAGCAGGAGAAAGAGGATTGCCCATTGCTGTTCCTTCAATTTGTTGATACAACTTATTTTTAAAGGAAAAATAACCAGAATGTATTACAAAATCAAATAATTTTACAATGTCTGAAGGAAATTCTTGTTGCAGTAATTCAATGCTTTCAGAAAGAGACACATTTGTAAATAAAGAAACAACATCTAAACTGATCATGATATCAGAAACATCCAAATGAAGATCTGAATTTTTATTTTTGAAATCCAAAGTATTTTTTATATAAGTATCAGTTCTTCTAGTTGAAGAGGAGAGTAATTTTGATAAAAATTTTGAGATTTTGTAAGTGGGACAACCTATGCGATCTACAAGTGGCCTCAACGGAATGCCTGGTTTATGAACTTTAGGAAGACCATACAATCTAGGTGGACGACCGAAGAAGGTTTTAAGTTTTTTCTTTTGATCTTCATTCCATGTAGATACATTATCTATAAGAGAATTAAGTTTCTTCAATTGACTCCCAGTAGGATCCGATGTAAGAGGCCTATAAGTTGAATAGTCGCGGAGTAATAGAGACATATTTCTCTCATATTCTTTCCTATCTTGAATAACTACAGCCTTCCCTTTGTCAGCTTTCGTAATAATTAAATTATTGTTATTCTTAAATGATTTCAATGCTTTCAATTCAGAGTAAGAAAGATTAGGACATGTAGGTTTGGCATTAAAAAGAATTTTCACACATTCAAAATGTAACCTATTGGCTGTTTTTTGGGATAAGGATTGAATACCTCTGTCTATGTTATGAAAAAAAAATCCATCAGGGGCACCTTATTCGACGCAATGGTGAAATCATGTCCTTTTGATAAAACAAAACATTCACTGTCTGTTAGTGGACATCCGGAAACATTGATAACTATTTTATCTGTATCACTAATAATATTACTGGATCTAGGTAGGCTGACCAAAGATTCAAACTTGCGCTTTAACTTATCACGAGAATCATTAAAAATCTTTAGGTAAGAAGACGAAGATATGCGCAATAAAGTGTTAAAAATTTCAGCAGTTAAAACAGATTCTAGAGTGTTCTTGATGTCCATGATTTCTCTATTTAAGAGGGCTGGAGATTTCTTAGCGTCATGTAGCTGATAATTCAAAAGAGACTTACTAGCTTTTAAATAGATCTGATGAGGTCTTGGAGACCTAAAACTTCTTTTATTTTACAACTGGTAGGAATAACCTGAGCCATCTTACATCGCTTTAGGAAAATTACCGTATTTTCCAGTGTATAAGATGCTCCTATGTATAAGACACGCCCAAGAAATTTAATACAATAGAAAGATATGTGAGAGTGAAAGTGAGAAGAATGATAGTGAAAGTTGGACGTATGTTGGACCGAAAGTATGGAAACAAAGAAGGATGAATGAGAGGGAAAGTGAGAAGAGGGGGTCGAGAGTTAGAAAGTTAGAAAGATTTAATGATAGAGTGAATGTGTCGCGAGGTTCGGAAGGTGAATTGGATTGGATGAAGCAAGAAATGAAATGGATGCGGAATGAAATTAAGAGAATTTAGGTCAAATCTATTAAAATAAATCATGATGGCATGAAAGAGCTAACAAAAGATGAGCGAGTGGCATTGTATGGCGACTCCATTATTAAAGGTGTGCTAGAGGATAAAATGCACAAGGTATGTTTTCCAGGTGGTAAAATGAGTAGAGTGATTGAGGCATTGAATATGAGGCGGGAACGAGCAAAAGAGTTAATTGTATTAATTGGTACGAATGATTTGAGAGAGAACAAAGAGCATGTCAAAATGAATGTCAGGAGACTGCTTGGAAAGATAAAGGAGAATAGTGTGAGAGGAAGGGTGGTCAGTGTGTTGCCTAGGTATGATTGTGGTGAAATGAGGCGGAGAGCAAGGATTATGAATGATATTCTGGCTGAAATGTGTGAGGAGATGGGAGTACAGTTTGTTAATGTGTGAAATGAGTTTGAGGGACGAAGTGAGCTGTATGGGAGCGATGGACTGCATTTGAGTGGTTATGGTGTGAGTCGCTTGGAGAGACTGCTGCTGGAAAGTGGAGAAGTGAGTAGAGTGAGAGAGAATGAATCAGATCGAGAGGGGAGTGATGTGGAAGAACAGGAGAGTAAGACAGGAGAGATTGAAGGAGTGGAAATGAATGGGGAAGTGAGTGGTATGAGTATAGAAAATGAGAGAATGGGTGTGCAAGAGGAGCAGGGAAACGGCGAGGCTCAGGGTGGACAGGGATACACAGCGTGAGAAAGGTGGATGCTCCAAGAGGAGGTGAGTGCATGTGTAGGCAGGAAAGGAATGGGATGATCAGGGATCAAAAGGAAACAGATGGAATTGCAAAGGGTTCTAAAATGAAGAAGCAGAAAGGGAAATGGCCCCAGTCCAGCATGGAGAGATCACATCGAGTGAGTGGTATCAGTGGAACTAGCTGTAGATCCAGAAATGAGTTGTTGTGTTTGTATACCAATGCTAGAAGTATGAGAAACAAGGCAGCTGAAATGGTTGCACTAATTGCGTCTGTGCACCCAGAGATTGTCAGAATAAGTGAGACATGGTTAAATGAGGATGACATCCTGACAGGAATAGAGATGGAAAGGTATGATGTGTTTCGTGAGGATAGAAGGGGTAAAAAGGGAGGGGGAGTGCTATTGATGATAGAGAAAGAGTTATGTCCATACAAGGTAGAGATGCAAGAGGGAAATGGGGCCAGTGGTTTTGAGGCAGTATGGTGTGAGATAGAGGTGAATAGAATCAAGTACTTGGTGGGATGTTGTTATAGACCTGGTAATGTGGATGGTGGTGATAGTGAAATGTATAGTCAAATAAGCCAAGCAAATAAGAAAAGGGTGATCATTATGGGTGATTTTAATTATGGCAATATAGACTGGAATGAAGAGATAGCAACTGGAATTAAAGAAAATGAGTTTCTTGAGTTTTTGAGGGATAACTACCTCAGACAGTATGTAACAGAGAGCACAAGAGGATTAAGGGTCTTTGATTTGGTCATCTCATCGGAGGATGTAATTATCAATGAGGTATCAAATCATCCACCAATTGGTGAAAGTGACCATTAGGTGATTACTTGGGTGGTTGCCAGCAGTGCAAGGACCCCTGTGAAAAAAGGGTATATGTGGAACTACAAGGGGGGTGATTATGAAGAGCTCAGGAGACAGCTTGCAGGTGTAGCATGGAATGAGGAATTAGCTGGAAAAGAGATCAATGCAGCTTGGGGGATTTTCAAAAAATATTTAGTGGATGCAATGTCTAAATGTATACCACAGGTGAGAAGGTTAAATAAGGTAGGTGTGAGATGGATGAATAAAGAGATTAAGCATGCAATACAGAGAAAAAGGGCATTGTGGAAGCAGCATAAGAGAAGTGGAAGTAACCAATTTCATGAGTTCTACAAAGACCAGGCAAGGAGGGTGACTTGGTTGGTGAGAGTAGCTAAAGAGAGGTATGAACAGCAGTTAGCTAATGAAGCTAAAAAGAATCCTAGGGAGTTCTTTCGATATGTAGCCAGCAAAAGAAAGAATGATTATGGAAGGATGACATTGATTGGAGAAAATGGTATAGAGACAGCTGTTGCAGAATGTGTGGTGGAGATACTTAATGAGCAGTTCATAAAGATCTTTCAATCTTGTGAATGTGACTTCATGGAGAGATTAAGAGCAGTTGATGATGGGGAGGAGAGACTGACTGTAAGTGAGCAAGAGGTGTTTGGGGAGTTGAGTAAACTAGATGTAAATAAGGCTGTGGGACTTGATAATATATCACCACGTATTCTGAAGGAATGTGCCAGAGAGTTGACACCTACCTTGACATATTTTTTTAATACGAGTCTTGCACTTGGTCAAGTCCCTAAAGAGTGGAAGGAGGGCAAGATTGTGCCACTTCATAAAGGAGGTGATCGAACTCAAGCATCAAACTATAGGCCTATCTGTGTGTCAGGTGTTGTGGTTAAGTTGTTGGAGAAACTTGTGAGAACTAGGATCCAGAGTTGGGTAGGCAACAATGGTATAATCTTTGATGGACAGCATGGATTTGCTAAAGGGAGGTCGTGTTTTAGTAATCTACTTACTTATTATAATAAAGTGACTACTTCCTTGGACAGAGGAGAAAGATACACAGTAATATACTTGGATTTCGCAAAAGCTTTTGATAGAGTACCTCATGATAAGTTGACAGTCAAACTAGAGCAGATGGGGTTGGATATTAGATTAGTGCATTGGATTGGAGACTGGCTATCTGATAGGTATCAACAAGTTGTGTATGGGGGTGCAATATCCAGGAAAAGGAAAGTGACTAGTGGAGTGCCTCAGGGATCTGTTTTAGGGCCATTACTATTTAACTTGTATATTAATGATATTGGCGAAGATTTGGATGGAGATATTCAGTTGTTTGCAGATGATGCAAAGTTGGGAAGAACCATAAAGAGTAGTGAAGATGTTGTGGCCTTGCAAGAAGACTTGAATAAATTGAGTGATTGGGCAAGCAAATGGGGATGTGAGTTCAATGTTGCAAAATGTAAGGTTTTAAAATTTGGAAAACAAAGATGGGATGCAGAATTTATGCTTGGTGAGAATATATTGTTGGAAGTAGAGGAAATAAGAGATCTTGGAGTGATAGTGGATAAGGATCTAAAATTTAGGGGACACATCGCCAAAATTGTGAAGACAACACAAAGACTTCTGGGAATGATGAGGAGGACATTGACGTGTAGAAGTAGGGAGATTCTTGTTCCATTGTATAAGGCTTTGATTAGGCCACACATGGACTATTGTGCCCAGATTTGGTCACCTGGTTTTCAGAAGGATGAAGAGATGTTGGAAAGGGTCCAAAGGCGACTGACTAAGGTAGTTTCTGACCTCTGGAATGTCGAGTATGAGGAAAGATTGAAAAGATGTAATTTGCAGAGTCTAGTGGAGAGAAAGAAGAGGGGAGATATGATAGAGACCTACAAGTTGGTAAGGGGTTGTTATAGGATCAATGGTGGAGAAGTTCTACAGAGAATAGTGGGAGATCAGGGGAGAACCAGAGGTCATCCCTGGAAACTGTATAAAGAGGGTGTGAGTAAGGGAGTGAGAGGCAGGTTTTTTTCGTGCAGAGTTGTGAATGATTGGAATGCCTTGCCTGAGAGTGTGGTGTCTGCAGGGAGTTTGAATGTGTTTAAGACCCGGTATGATGAGATGTGTGAGATAAAAGGACCTCCTAGATGAGTCTTTGACTCCATGAGGTCTTGTTTTAATAATAATAATAATAATACAATTTTCTGGAAAAAACCTAAACTTTAAATCATTTCAAAATTGTAATTTTTTCGATGTTGAATCACATATTTATGAAAAGAAATAATTTTATCTTCATATTCTTTTGGCATTTTTTGACTGATTTTTGTTTTTGTACGCATAAGACGCACCCCATTTT
Organism: Typopeltis vanoorti; assembly: GCF_054136105.1. Lineage (NCBI taxonomy): Eukaryota > Metazoa > Arthropoda > Arachnida > Uropygi > Thelyphonidae > Typopeltis > Typopeltis vanoorti. Next base: position 98,265,095 of record NC_143555.1, on the reverse strand, counting down.
TAAGATGAATTTTTAAGGTAAAAAGTGCATCTTATACACCGGAAAATATGGTACTCTGTTAATGCATTTAGCCTTCTTTACTAATACTTTGCCGTATCTAGCAGATTGTTTGGAAATAGACTCTCCATAAAGTCTAGCAATAAGTTTTAATAATGGCAAACCATGAGCAGACATATAAATACAAAATTAATAACGGAAAAACTCACGTAAAAGCGATGTAAGATGGCTCAGGTTATTCCTACCTGTTGTAAAATACAAGAAGTTTTTAGGTCTCCAAGAGCTCATCGGATCTATTTAAAAGCTAGTAAGTCTCTTTTGAATTATCAGCTACACAACGCTAAGAAATCTCTAGCCATCTTAAATAGAGAAATTATGGACATCAAGAATGCTCTATTACAGAAAGAACTGCAATATATTACTTCTTCCTTTCTATCTAATGGATATAAGAATTCCTTCATCAAAAGAGCTTTGAGTAGTTTTAATATGTCTTCCTCTTCAAATACAGAAGAAATAACACGCATTCCTATCCCTTATGTACAAGGCATTAGTGAATATATAACAAAGGTTTTAAAATCACTGAATTGCCTTTCGACCATTCAGAAAAATCTCCATCTTTCTCACTTCTCCTAAGGACAAGCTTACATATCTTAATTATCCAAGTGTTTAACAGATTTCTTGCTCTTGTGGATTATCTGATTTCGGACAAACAGGAAGATCTGCCTCTATTCGGCTAGAAGAACACCAGTCTTAAATTCATTATATTCAATACCTTGAACCTGAACAGTCTGGAATTGCAGAACATGCCATCATCACTAGACATAGAGTTCATTGGAAAAAGACAAGAGTCTTTCACAAAAGTCGGTTCCTCATGGAACAGCTTTATAAAGAAATATGTGAAACTTTACTTCATTCGCCTAACTTAAACAGATCTGATGGTTTATGTCTATTCCCCTTTAAGGGAAATAGTACTTTATAATTCAGCCAATCTTTCCTAACTTTTTATTGTATATATAATTTTTTTTTCTTTTTTTTTTGTTAGGAAATTTATTGACCTTTTTAGTTATCTCAAACTAGCTACTTAGGTGGTGCTTTTTGGAATTGTCAGTTATTGTTTAATTTGAACTTAAAATGTACTGAAGATACCTGTGACACACAGGCGAAAATTATACTATTAAATAATCTTTTTACGTGAGTTTTTCCATTATTAATTTTATATTTTTATGTGATTGAGACATTTAAGTTGATAAAGGATTGTTAGTGGTTTAATGTGGAAGAAATTTTTCACAGAATGGGAGAAAAAGATAGAATTAGGGGACATCCCTGGAAGCTACATGAGGAGAGTGTGAGGCGAGGCATAAGGAGCAGTTGGTAAGTAGAAATGCATTGCCTGGCATTGTGATGAATGCAAATATATTGAATGAGTTTAAAGCACTAATTGATAGGTTTTTTTAACAGTTTGTACCTCCTACAATGCATCTTTGATCTCATGGAGGTCTGGTTTTAATAATAAGAATTATTATTATTAATATATATAATAATATATATATATATATATAACTATTATTATTAGTATTATTATTGCATGGGCACCTCCATGGAGTCCTAAAACTCATCTTGAGAGATCAACATTCTCAACACAATATTTATTATTATTATTATTATTATTATTACAGATATCTCCAATGGAGTCAGTAGACTCATCGTGGGAGACCCAAACTAGCAAAACAATATCTGTCATATCCCTTCTTGAATTCATTTACAGACGAAGAGCTCACAACTAAGTCAGACAATGAATTCCACTCATTCACCACCCTCCAGGCAAAAAACCTTGTTCTGACACCCTTGTTAACCACACTCTTCTTTAATTTCCAGGAATGACCTCTTGTTCTTCCATCACTATCACACAGCTGAACCATTTCCCCTGCATCAATCCTATAAAAACCTTTCAGTAATTTAAATGTTTCTATCATATCCACTCTTTTCTGCCTATCAACCAACTCTGCCTATCAACCAACCTCTGCAATCCACAAGCTCTCAATCTATCAATGTACGGAGCATTTGTTACATCACTCACCAACTTAACTCTTCTCTGAACCCTCTCCACAGCCTCCTCATCTCCAAGGAATCCAGATGACCAGATCTGAGCACAGTAATCCAAATGTGGAAGTATTAATGCTTTATAAAAGGGAATAATAACCTCTTTATCTCTGGATGTTAGTGTGTTTCTCAATAACCAAGTAATCCTATGTGCAATCTTGGACACCTTAGCAATGTGTCCCCTGAACTTCATCTCCCTATCTACCAACACCCCTAAGTCCCTAGCCTTATTAATTTCTTGGAGTACTGATCCATCAATGTAGTACACAGCTGGTAATCTTTTATTCCCAAAATGCATGACTTTACACTTTTCCACACTGAACTAACATCCATTACCTTTTGCCCATTCTACCAGCTTATTTAAATCATCCTGCAAACTTTCAACATCAGCTTGATTTTTTATTGCGTTACCCAACTTTGCATCATCAGTAAACAACTGAATATCTCCCTTTAAGCCATTTCCTATATCATTTATATACAAATTAAACAACAATGGCCCAAGCACAGAGCCCTGAGTCACACCTCTGGTCACCTGCCTCATCCTGGACTCGGCTCATCCATACACCACCTTCTGGTATCTCTCCCTGAGCCATTCTCCTATCCATATCACCAATTTAGTATCCAGTCCCATCTGCTCCAATTGCATAACAGTGTTCCATGGGGTATCTTGTCAAAAGCCTTAGCAAATCCAGAAGTTCCACTGTGTAGCCAGTTCCTTTGTCCAACTCAGATGTCATTCTATCATGAAAAGTTAATAGATTGCTAAGGCAGGATCTACCTTTAACAAAACCATGTTGTCCTCTATAGAGTATCATATCCTGATCCACCCATTCTTGAATTTTGTCTTTAACCAACTTTTCGAATACTTTTACCACTACTCCTGAGATGGTGATTGGTCTGTAATTAACTACCGCAGTTTTAAAGCCACCCTTATGCAAAGAACCACTTTGTCTAACTTCCACTGCCTAGGGACCATACCAGAGTTCAAACTTAAATTAAATATCCAAGTAAGAGGGGTTGACAATTCATTTGCACATTCACGCAACACCCGAGCTGATATTCCATCTAAACCTACAGCAGTGTTTGCATTTAAATTTTGCAATATATTAAATACTTCTGATTTCTTAGCTTCAGTTCTCACATTAGTTATTGCTACAGGTACAGAGATATCCTCACTTAGGTAATAGACTTTTGAAAAGTGATCACTCAGTAACTCGACTATTACATCTGATTTTGTCACCTCAATACCATCAGCACACACTAAAGTTATCCTTCCAAAGTCATTCTTCCTTTTACTAGCCACATAGTGGAAGAACTCTTTGGGATTACCCTTGATCTCTTTGGCTAAGGTCTTCTCATAATCTGATTTAGCTTTTCTTACTATGCTGGTAACCTTCCTAGTTGAGCCTTGTACTACTCATGGGTGTACTGATCGCCTTTCTCCTTCTAAAATCTCCATAACATTTTATTTTTTTGCAGATCATGCTTGATACTACTGTTCATCCATCTAACGCCTGGCTTGTTTGATTTCCTGACCATGGGGACACGATCTAATATTGCTTTCCTCAGATACCTGCTGATTTTATCCCATGCACTGCTAACATCTTTTCCCTGCAGTATGTTCTGCCATGGGATGGCTGCAAGCTCACTCCGAAGCTTGTTATAATTGCCTAACCTGTAGTTCCGTATATACCCCTTCTTAACAGAAACCACAGATTTTGCAACCTCCGAAGTCAATACCACATGATTGCTTTCACCAATTGGTGGTAATGAGGACACTTTACTTATGCATATATCCTCTGAACCAATAACCAGGTCCAACACCCTCACACCACGTGTCCTTCAGTTATGTGCTGTTTCAAGTAATTATCTCGTAGAAGATGTATGAACTCTATTTCCTTTTTGCTACATGATATTTCCTCCTTCCAATTGATATCACCATAATTAAAATTCCCAATAATAATCACTAAACCTGCACTCATTGCACTAATTTGCTGATGCATGAATTCAATATCTCCCCCTGTACTCCCTGGCCTATGGCAGCATCCAACTGTATATTTGGTTGCATTGGTCACTATTTCTTACCAGACCGCCTCAAATGAACTCTCATTCACATGTCTATCATCGTGATATACTACTTTCTTTGGCTGCAACACATCAGCTATCATCAACAGTACTCCTCCTGCTGTTCTATCTTCTCTATCCTCCCTGAAAATACTGTACCCATCACATTCAATTCCAGTGACCACATCTTCTACTGACAGCAAAGTTTCACTAATGCCTACAACTTTTGGTGAGATTGCACTGACTAATGCCAAAAATTCTTCTCTCTGATTTCAAATGCTTCTTGCATTGGTATACAAAAATTACAGATTCCCTCTAGTTCTTGTACCGGCTTTAGAACTGATATATAAGTCACTAATTTCAGTAATCCCATGCCGATTTTTATCCCCTCTCTTCTGCAATTTATTCTGCAAATAAGGATCAATAAATATACAATCAGTGCTAAAGTTTTTCTCTCTCACACTCAACCTTTTCAATATTAGTTTCCCTGCCCAATTACTTCAACTTGTTCAGAAAACAGTAACTTCTTCAATCGCTTATGTCCTTCCATGTTCAGATGCAGCCCATCTCTAGCATACAAGTCTTTTTCCTTCAAACATGCTCCAAATATCAAGAAATTCCAGACCTCTTTTTTTTGCACATTCTTGCAATCATATCATTCATTATCATCATTCATCTACTTAACTCGTAACTGTCAAAACGAGGCAGCACACATACTATCCTCCCATTGACACTTTTCCTTTTCACAATATCTAACAATGTTCTTAAATAAGAAGCCAAATGGCTATTTTTTTTGGTGAAGTTAATTAAATAAAGGGGTTAAAAATTCCTTATTATTTTACAGCCAGTATGCGAAACTCTGAGATCGAAAACTACGATCTAAGAGTTTCTTGCCGAAGAACTATCGGCGAATCCAAGTGTAAGTGAACACCTAGTAGTACAACACCAAGACAACTCGAAGCAAAAGGTGGAGCAAGCTCCCTTACTATCCTTGATATTTTCTCATAATGTAAAACACAGCTCCTAGGAGATGTAATACTGCCTTACATTATGAGGAGAGGTCACTACCCAGACCGGTTTCAACCTTTTTTTGAGGTCTCATCAGTGAGTAGGTAGACCTGGATGATATCAAAGTTTAAGTGAAAAGAACTTGCATACCTTCACTATATGAATGCCAGAAAGGTGTGCCCATATATTATAACTGAGATAAAAAGCCAAACGGCTATTTTTTCTGGCAAAGTTAATTAAATAAAGGGGATAAAAATCCCTTATTATCCCCTTTATTTAATTAACTTTGGGGAGACCTCTATATAGAAAGATTAAGTGAACTAACCCCAGCACAGATAAAAGGAATCCCGGAACTAAACGAATTAATGGAAAGGAGGCTGTATAAAGCTCTTCACCAAATAATAAATGGCCAGGAAAAACCAGTAGCTTCTCAAATCTTACAGAAACATACAACAAAAAAAGAGTTAAGGGCAAACTAAAACCTTGTCCTCCTTTCAGGATCAACTAAATACTTAGTTCTATGTACAACTTATTGGTTCTCTAGTCCACTAAGGAGGGAGTAGACCTGAGAACCCGGGCTGCAAAGGCTTATGTCGAGGCAGTGTAGCTCCTTGTGGGCTGCATCACTTGGGCTGGGTTTTTCCCCCAACTCTCAGTTCTCTGGTTGATAAAGTCCACCTCAATACGGATCCTGTTATTGCAGTCTTTTTCAGTTGTAAGGCATAGTTTAAGAATAATCTAAGTTCCAAATTTTAAGAAACATTTTTCTTTTTTTTTAGGGGTTACGAGATGACGTCTCCAGACACCTGGATTAATCTAATCTAAAGTTATGTTTTTCGGGTAAAGTAAAGTGTAAATTTTAAGTTTTTTTTTTTTTAGAACAGGTGTAAGGAGATTATGTTTTACAGACCTTTTAGCCACAACCTCTGGGTTATACAGCTAAACAGATTGACTGAGGCCTCTTTTTTACCACCTACTATCCTACTCTACCTTTCTTCAACTTCCCCTATTACTACCTGCTGACCCTCAGCAATCTTTATACTCCAAAGGCCGATGATGAAAGACATGAACTCTCATTCTACCTACTCACTGGTGAGACCTCAATAAAGGTTGAAACTGGTCTGGGTAATGACCTCTCCTCATAATGTAAGGCAGTATTACATCTCCTAAGAGCTGTGTTTTACATTATGAGAAAATATCAAGGATAGTAAGGGAGCTTGCTCCACCTTTGCTTCGAGTTGCCTTGGTTACTACCTTGTGTTCACTTACGCTTGGATTCGCCGATAGTTCTTCGGCATGAAACTCTTAGATCGTAGTTTTTGATCTCAGAGTTTCGCATACTGGCTGTAAAATAATAAGGGATTTTTATCCCCTTTATTTAATTAACCTTTGCCAGAAAAAATAGCGGTTTGGCTTTTTATCTTAGTTATAATATATGGGCACAATTTTCTGGCATTCGTATAGTGAAGTAAGTTATTCGTATATGTAAGTTCTTTTCACTTAAACTTTGATATCATCCAGGTCTACCTACTCACTGATGGGACCTCAACAAAGGTTGAAACCAGTCTGGGTAGTGAGCTCTCCTCATAATGTAAGGCAGTATTACATCTCCTAAGAGCTGTGTTTTACATTATGAGAAAATATCAAGAATAGTGAGGGAGCTTGCTCCACCTTTGCTTCAAGTTGCCTTGGTGTTGTACTACCAGGTGTTTACTTACTCTTGGATTCGCTGATAGTCCTTTAGCATGAAACTCTTAGATCATAGTTTTCGATCTCAGAGTTTCTTAGTTTTTTCTACGAGTACAGTTGTGAACAGAGATGTCACATTTAGCTGACCAGAATGTCATGGAGTGTTACTCTGTTTGTAATAGTTGCTGAACAGTCTGTATAATTGTTCAATAACAGTTATATTGCTTGCTTACAATCACTCATAGATGTGCTGTTTATCTACTTTCAAAATTAGAATATCTTTGTTCTTCCCATGTTTCCCATGTTCTAATAAGATTTTTTCTTTGGTCATTTTTGTGCTTAAGAACAGAAGAACTCAACTATTCCATTTGCTTCTGTTGACTTCCTATTACCAACACTTGTGAATGTCATCTTTCCATCTTCCTTTTTCTTGCCACATAGCAAAAGAACTCTTTGGGATTTCTTGTGGCCTCATCAGGTACTTTTTTCTGTTACAAGTCTTTATCACACATACACAAACCTGGACTGTTACACAGGTTACCTGGTTTCTGCACTGATGAGGAAACTCAGGAGAGGATCTAGAAATGAGTAGCTAAGTCTATACATAACTTTGGAATGTTGATTATGAGAAGAGGGTGAGTGTATGTCGCAAAGCATGGTGGTGAGGCAGAGGTAGTGTGATAAAAACATTTTAATTGGTGAGTGGATTTTATGATTAATATGGAAGGGATTTTTCACTGATTGGAGAATGAGAGGGACAGAATGATTAAATTTCCCTGGAATCTGTATATATATGGCTAGCACAGTGAGTAGTTTTTCCTCAATGGTGGATGAGTAGAATGTATTGCTGAAGAATGTTATGAGTGTGAATGAGTTTTAAGGCACAATGTGACAAATATGTTACTGTTTGAGTGAGACCATTCTCAATGAGTCTACTGCTGACTCCATGAAGATTTGTTAATAATAATTATAGTATGAATCTCATATTTAATTTCTACTCAGCATATTTAGAAACTGTCAAGCCAGAATGCTTTGTAGATGCAAAACATTTCACATTTACTGTAAGTTAGTTTCTTATATATATATATATATATATATATATATATATATGTAGAAAGTTTTTTACCTTGGGTATAATATATGTTAAAAATGCTATTTTAAACCTGGTTTTACTCCATTTCTCAAGTAAGCAAACAGATAAATAAGTCAAGTTTGCACCTGCACGTATTGCAAGTCTAGGTGACCCGCAAAGTAGTGCAAGTCTAGGCAACTCATGGTAAAGGTGGGATATATATATATATATCCATTCTATATGTATAAAAAGATAAGCCAAAATTTGAAACGTTTTTATGTCACGTTTTTTGTTTCTTCATTGTTTTGAAACGTGCAACAATTTATTTGCCTTCATGAGACAACAATTTGTTATTTTGTTTAAAAATATATATGATATATCGCTTCAGGATTACAACAGTCAAACTCATTGTCGACCATCAGAACAGTACGTGTCAGTATTCATTACTGAAATTAGCATAACGTGCATGTTGTGACTGATTATATAGTTGTTACTGGCAAAGTGTGAAAAGCAGGCATTGTATAGAATGCCTAGGTATTCTATAGAATGCGTGACTTTTTAGACAAAGTGTGAAATGTCTGTTTTATTTTAATATTTTACATACTATACCTAGGCATTATATAGAATGACAAAAAATATTTTGGCAAAGTATGAAAAACTTTCATTGAAAAGATGCATGTAAAAATGTAAGAAGTACAAAATGTAAGATACCGGATTTTTCTACAAAAAGAGAAAAAGACCAGTGCTGAACTACTTGTTGCTACAAGGTAAACTGGAATGATATTTTGAATTGCACTTAACTGCCTTTTTAATACAAAAGCACTTCAAATTTCGGCACTTGGTCTTGCAAGTACACTTCACAAACCCTTGGCTGCTACCCGTGGACCGAGCAGAAGCAGCTGACCGGAGAGCTATTTCTTGGTCAGGAACGTCTCCAACTCTCAGTAAGTCCTTGGGACATAAAGTGAATTGTGATCTGGCATAGAGTTGGTTTAAAATTCCTTCGACAGTTCCAAGTCGGTAAATACCATCATCTGTCACACTCATAACAACTGCCAGCAGATTGCACGAGTCACCCTGTCCCTTGTCGATGTCGGGGATAGGAACTCGCACAGTGGCCCCCAAAGGTGCAGGAGGAAATTTTTTGAAAAGTCCATTTTGAAGAATCCAATTTAATTTTTTATGGCTTGTATTTCCAGATTCAATTTAGATTGAATTTTACCTTCGACAGCATTCTCAATATTGAAGCAAAGAGTGCACAAAATATTAACATCATATCCTTCTATTTTCTCACTTGCATCGTCTTTACTCTCATGTCCACAGGCAGCATGAACGTTTTGGTGACAGTTTCTGCACATATGGGCACCACTGGTTACCTCCAAACAGATGCAGAGGTAACAGACCCGGAAGCCTCTTTGATAGATAATGTATTCATCACCACTTTTGTTTCTTCCATCGTGGACTACAGTCTTGTCTGTGTTTTGTGCAATAGACTCTTTCTCTTGGATAGGGTGATCTGTTTCTTCTTGTATTGTTTGAACGTTTTCCATCATTTTTTCCAGTTGCTCCTCAGTCCGTATGTCTTGTAAAACATATTGGGACAAGGAAGATGTTGTGAGACCCACTTTAGCTTTGCAGCTAAAGAGAGCTTCATATGGTATTCTCTTAATCCCAGAATGAAATGCCCTGTTCTTCATAAGTTGCATGAAACGTAGTCTCTCACTCCATCGGTCAGTTTTTTCATTTTGCATCAACATACACAGCATATTTTCAATGTCCTGATTTGCTCTTTCGATACTTCCTTGGCTTTGTGAGTGGCAAGGCTTGCCATGGACGATCTTCAAAGTCGGCCATTACTCCTTAAGCATTCTCACCACATTATTAGCAAATTCTCTGCCATTGTCAGATTGTAGAATTGATGGTGCTCCAAGCAATGTAAATATGTCCATGAGGTTATATGCCACTTCTTCCACTGTCTTTGATGTCAGAGCCTTGAGAACCATAAACTTAGTATGATGATCTTGGTATACCATTATAAACTTGTATTCCCTGTCAGGATGTGACTGAAAATCGATGAGATTGACCTGACAAAAGGAATTGAACCTCAAAAAAATCATGAGCTTCACTACAACACCCTTTTAAACACCGTTTTGTTTTTTCTGGCATGGCTCACAAAGGTGATTGTACAGTTCAATGTCATGATGAGTAATGTTCTTGTACTTGTGTGAGATTTCTTTCAATATTCTGTCACGTCCTCCATGGCCAATAACCAAATGAGCTTCATAAAGTACATTAAATAACTCAGAATCTGTGACGTAAAACTGGATTTCACTGACACCTTCTTTAACAGGATAAATCAACTTACTTTTTTTCTACAACCATCACATCATAGCGATTCAGCAGCTAAAATTCATGTGGCATCTTCTTAGAAGCCATCTTAGCATTTTTCACATCGTTCACCAACTTTTGGTAGGTAGTTTCGGTTAAAAAAACGCAGTTTTTAGCAACATTGGCTCGAACTTTAGTTAGTTCACAGAATCGTTGTTGCATGTCAGCATCCCATGATTCCTGCCTGGACAATGTAACTTGCTCAGCCATTTTTTTGTGCAGCAAGGCGAGCATCAAAAGTCAAACAAAGCCAGCAGTGCAAATGGTGGAAGTGCTCTGGCTCTCTGTTTGAGGTGAGTGTCAAAAGTCACATGACTCGCCTTGCGACATTAAAAGTCACTGCCGGGAGAATTTTATACTTTGTCCATTTGCCTTTTGGCATTCTATAGGATGCCTAGGAAATGTGTGAAAATCTAAGCGTTTCATACTTTGATGTCCCACTTTCGGCATTCTATACAATGCCTAATTACACACTTCGTCAGTAACATAGTAAATGTTTTATTTTCATTTCATGATTTTGACTCCTTTATTTAATAATTAATTTTTCTTTTGCTCATTTATAAATTTTACTAATATTCTGGTAATGTAATGATGCCTTTTCAAAAAAGAAAAAGGCGTAATCATAGTTCTGATGACAATAGTCCTTCGTCATACAAACAGCCAGCAAAAACACTTGCTGAATGTTAGAGAGAGAGAGAGAGAGAAAGTAGGGAATGACAACGACAACTGCAAGAAGAACAGGGACCCTCACCATCCAAAGAGCCAGTGAAAACATCCACTGAACGTGAGAAAATTTCGGGAATGACAACGACAGGCATCAGGTCAGACTACAAACCTCGATTCAGTAGCAGCTCATGATGTTGGGGATATGACTGAAAAGTGCCAAAATTGTAATGCAATATTTTGGAAAAATGAATTTTGCAAAAAGAGTTGCTGTCATAATAGTAAAGTGAGGTAAAAATATTAAAAATCTTGTATGGAAATAAGTGTTATAAATAAAGACTTTTCCATAAGACGTGTTTTTTTTATCCTTATCCAATATCAAGATTCCAGAAATGACAAGCGAAGGTGAGTGTAGAGTCTTGAAAATTTGAGTCATCAGAATTCAAGGAGAACTGACCTACCAGCCCGGAACTCGAGGGGTTGGGTGCCATAGGCACCAGGGGGGACAGAGCCCCCTAGTATATATATATATATTGTTGTGTCAGAAATAACTGGCCCATCTGTCAGCCATTTGTTTCAGACCCAACACGAGAAAATAGTGACTTAAGATAAAGACATGCTTATACTTTCCAGAGCAGGGGTAAAGAATTAATAAATAAATTGTAATCTAAAGGTATATCCACTTAATTAATAATATTGTTGTAAAGTAGTCCAAATACTGTTTTAGAATTATCCCCAATATAGGGAAAATTTATGTTAAACAATTCAAAATTATGTTAACCAATCAATGGAAGGTCAGATCACTACGTAGTAGTCGACAGTGACACAGCAGAAAACCCACATAATCATCCGGTAACCCCTGCCGTAACAGTTCCGTCAAGAGAGGCATCGAGAAAAAGGATATGACATCATCGATACCTGACGAATCAGAGATGGCTAAGTGAGTGACGAAGACAGAGAGAGAGGGTGCTCGTGGATGAGATATAAGGAGCAGCACGCACTTTAAACACTGGCTTGTTCCTGCATTTTTTCCTGTGTTCCTGTTCAAAGGTTGTGAGGGCTGAGGAAACTTGTCCCCGTTATCCAGCAACTTTCCACATTGCTGTGGGACCCGACATGTACAAGACGTCCGACAGAACATCGGGAGACCAGCAGACAGAGCCATTGGTGAATCTGCCACCAATGTGAGGATAGCAAAGGGAATTCGAGAAGAAAGGAAAGAGATAGACAGTGGAGCGACAAAAGAATCTTGCCACGTCCGAGGAAAACCTGGAACTGAAGCTAAGGAACCACCTCACTAAGGAAAATAGCCGGTAAGGTGCATATCTTTTACCTTATATATATATCTAGTATTATAGAACCAGAGGAAATGAAAAGGAGAACTTTAAGCATAGCCCTGCTCAACCCAACTAGGTGATCCGTTTTTGGACTAATCATCTGTGATAGGACCTTCCTGTTGTAGCTTAACTTCTGTGTACGAGAGACACAATAGTAGGACAATTATGAGATGATTCATTATATGTGATAAATGTGTGAAGGCACTGTTCCTTATATTAAGCCTATAGCTTGTATAAATTCTACAGCAAAGCGCTTTTAACTGAGATAGTAATTGATAAATTGAGTGAACATATCAAGTGTATCTAGCTAACGTTGTATCACCAAAATTTGCATAACCACTGGAGTATCATTTAATCTTAATGCAAAGTACAGAAATAAGATTGATTAACTGATGCTCTTGGAATATAATCATATACGCCTGTATATTGAGAAGTATGTGAGAATGATTTTAATGCTTAGAATAATTGAGTGAGGTTATTGCAGTAGCATGAGTATTTGTGCATGAACTTGTTTTTTTTTATATTGTTATTACATGATTTCTGTATATGATTTTTGGTTCAATTAAATGCATTCTTTTAAATCAGAGTTTGTATGTTCTGTTGTTTGAGACTGAATTACCACTTAGAAAAGTTCAGACCTGTGTGTAAGTGGGGGGGGAGCATTTTATACTAGGTAGAGCGGGGAGCCACGACTGCACACCACGTGATCCCTATGCTAAATAAAATTGTCGAGATAGTTAGTAGAGTAAACCTAAGTATCAGGAACTGGTTACTGGCTGGCACAGTCGATCTAAAAATAATTTGTCAGAAACTGATTTCTAGTACATGTAATATAAGACATAAAATTAAAGACATTACAATGAATAGCAAAGACGTAACAATATATATAATTTAGATTTAATTAATAACCAAAATTTTTTTAATTAGAAACTAACACTGTTTTTATTTAAACTGTTATAGGCACTTATAGTTCCAGCCTTTGAAACTCAGCGATATCGTTTGACCTTTCCAAAGTCAAAAGCCGAACTACTATCCATGCTGGACATGGGTACTCTTTTCACATTTAGGTATGTAGATATGAATTAAAATGATTATGCCATTCGGTTTTTACTGTCTCTGTTAGGCAATATTGAAAAAAAAAAATGCATTAATTATATAAAGACAACACTTAATAAAAATAAATGTTTATTATACTTGCTGATATTTTGCTGCTGGATTTTAAACCACCATCTTCACAACACTGTAATTAATGGTTATACATATATGTCATAATAACCAAACATCTAGCAGAAAATTCAAAATTATAACTAAAACAAGGCAAGAGCTAAAGTTCTAGAAACTTTCCAGCGCTTGAATCATACACAGTCCTAGGCAGTTGGACTGATGATAAATTTTACAGATTTTGGTAACTTGATACATCCTTATCTGTTGATGCTGAGAAATGTTTTACTGTTGAGGATAGGTTAATTAAAAATGTATGTACTCGTATATAGTGATTATGTAGTTAGTACTATACATGGCAGTATTAATGATATGTGCTTATTTTTATTATTATGGCATCTCCAAAGAGTCCAAAGACTCATCAAGGGAGGGAGCCTATTCTTCAACTCTGTCTCCACCACTCAATCCACCAACTACAATGAACCGCAACTACACCAGCATCATCTACTGCCCACAGCCACCACTAGCATTTTTACAATCACACACATCTATGCCAATGTCAGGATTTGAACCTGTAGCCTTTTGGCTGGAGAGCAGATACGTTAACCACTCAGCCAACCAGGTCGGCTTATGTATAATTTATGTGAAATAAATTATGTATATTCATTATGTATAAGATTAAAATAAAAATAAAAGAATAATGCAAATTAAAATTGGAAAAGATAAGCTGCAAGTGAATATACACAAGCCATGTACACGGGGTGGTGAATATTGTTATGCATACTGCTTTGACCATAGTGGTGATTACTCATTTTCCTGCTGCTCATCTGCTGCTCTTTTTTGTTAGCATTGAGTTAGTCATTATCATACTTGGCTCTGAGGTTGGTTGGTTTTACTCCCGGTGCTCTTTATTTTTCCTTCACCAACTTGAAAACAGTCTTGAACACATTCCATTTGGAATATGTTTTTTATAATAAATGGTAGAACTGTTAAATGAAATATTAAGCAAAAGTCTTTCGGTGTTATCAGTGCTTTTATAGACCTCTTGGCAGCCTATGATACAGCATGAAGACAAAAATTTATCAAGAAACTGTTTATAATATTTCTTTGCAAGAAGCTTGCATTTGAGTTATAAATGAAATGGTATCAGATAGTTTCACATGTTTAAGAATGATGTTCACAGTATACAATTAGAAAACCCGAATGATGAACTCCCAAGGTGTTCAGTGCTAGCATTTTTTACTGTTTAATCTGTATATGTATGATCTGCTACAAACCATTTCTAAAAAAATTATAAGTATATATATATATATATATATATTAAAATTTTTTATTTAATGACTAAAAAACCGAGATTTTGAGTAAAAAAACTTTATTAATATACACGACTAGTTTCGTCTGAGGACAGACTTCATCAGGTGTAAGCTAAAAAGGACAAAAAAAATCAGAGAAAACCATACGAATACTGGATTTCTACACAGCAGAAATGTATAAAACAACAGAGGTTAACTTTTAAATGAAAGAAAGAACTCTTGCTTATATATATATATCTTGAAAAACTGATGAGTACATTGGAAAATGGAGACCCTACCCTAATGCCACAAAATAAGTCTTGTTTCTGTTTGAATTCTAGAATGCTGGGTTTTCATCAGTTTATGCAGTGTAGAAATCAAACATAACCTGCTGTCCAAGACTTTGGACATGACATTGGATTGAACCCTTTCATAAGAGGCATACCTAAAGAACAGTACCAGGAAGATAAGAAATTAAACTATATCATGCTCACTGAAACAACTTTTGGAGCATCTCTGGAAACTCCAAACAAAAGCTTTAAGCAATTTATATTTATTTACAGAATATTGTGTGCCAGTTATAGCTGAATATCACAATGTGCAAAAGTTGATAGATAACTACTATGAGACTTGGAACTGTTAAATCAAAACCTGTCCATTGACTACCTACACAAAAATTCACTGCTCAAGTGCATTGCTAAATGCACTTAAGTGAATATTGAGCAAATAGTTCTGCCATAAATTTAGTCTTCAATAATTATATAACCAGTTAAGTATGGTTAATAGAGTGGGCGATCCCACAACACACCATTGATCAATATTAATTCTACAGAAGTGACCACATATTTTTATCCTCCCTACCAACATGACATAAATTAAATAGAGTAAGCATTGAGTGTAGAAGATATGCTGATGATCATCAAATTCCCTTTATGTATGTTCAAGCAGTATATATATATATATATATATATATATATATATATATATATATACTGTATATATATATAAACTTGGTTATTTTACTCCTAATCCCAAGTAAGCAAAACAGTTAAGTTTGCGCCTGAACATAGTTCAAGTCTAAAGGTGGTGCAACACCAAGACAACTCATTGTAAAGGTGGGTAAAGCTCTGATCACTATTCTTAGTATTTTCCATACTGCAATACATTATGGGTGGGGTCACTACCCAGACTGGTTTCAACCTTTTTTTTGAGGTCTCCTCAGTGAGTAGCTAGACCCTAAATACCAAGGTTTTAGTAAGTAATACAGAGCCTTATCAACTTTACATGTACAAGTTGCTACAAGGTATATAAATTTATTTTGAATAAGAATCTCTGAAGGAGATATAGATGTAAATAAGTTTTTTACCTTGGGCAAAAAAACTTATTTACATTTATTCATTTATTTTATTTTGTCCTTTTTTTTTTTTTACCCAAGGTAAAAAAACTTATTTACATATATATATATATATATATATATATATATATTTTTTTTAAATTGAATGACAAAAATCGAGAAAAAAGGAAAAAGATTTAATAGTATCACACAACTAGTTTCGGCTTTTTACAGCCTTCTTCCGATGTTTTTATAAAAGAAAAAAACCTTAAAGATTGAAGATAAAAAAACTGTGAATAGCTCAGGAAAGTCACTATACATATTTAACGTGAAAACGTTTCAGTTAACATATTCAAAGTAGTTCCTTCGTTGGTTACATTGTTGTTTAAGGTTTTTTTCTTTTATAAAAACACCTGAAGAAGGCTGTAAAAAAGCCAAAACTAGTCATGTGATACTATTAAATCTTTTTCCTTTTTTCTCGGTTTTTGTTATTCAATTCTACTAGTAGATTAACCTCCATGCATATATATATATATATATATATATATATATAGAATACTCTGATAGTGCTTCCTGATTCAGTTTACATTATCAGTAATGTATAATCAGCTTCTATCAGTTAGAGATCTTTGGGCCACCATTTCTGTTGAAGTTAAATGGTTGATTATCACTTCACGAGCCTTAAATTTGCAGAGGTTTTTTTTTGGTTCAGTTTAGGGATCAGGTACGTTTTGTTTCCAATGAATTCTGTGAATTGTTTCAAGATCCTAGAAAGTCCTTTTTTGGATGATGTGCATCCATAGGTCTATTGTAACAACCATGTGTGTATATATATTGTTTTGTTTTTATTTGTCATATAGGGTTCCCCCCCCAGTTTTCCCCCATCTGTCCCCTTAGGACCGGTTGAGGCCGTGCCCTCCAATGAGAGACTTTTAAGTATGTATTTTTTTACTGTAGATCTGTGTGTGTGTGTGTTCATGGGGCCAGTTTGTCTGTTCTGAGGGACGAATAAAAAACCTGAGTTTCTGGGAGAAAAAATCTCTACGTCCGTATGAGATCAGCTAACTCACCTTTAGTCAAACAAGACCAGATAAAAGCAGTGATTAAATTCTAAATGAATAAGCTCCAGGGCCCTTAAAGTAAGGATCATAAATGTGAGGGTATTGCTAGATTGTCGCAACATTTTTAAAAATTTTATTTATTTATTTATTCTAGTGGGGTTAAAGCCATCAGACTTTAACTAGTGAAATATAATATAACCAGTGAAATGTACAGGAAAGTACACAAAAATATTGGGGCTTACCAGTAGTTAACAGTTGCAGGAGATCTACAATAATTTCCCAAGGCTTCCTTCGATTTGTCTCTCTCTGCATCAAGTCTCTTTTTACAGTAAGCAAGGGCACTGTTTCTTCCTTTGGACATCCAGCATTTATTATATGGAAGAGGACCTCACTGGGAAATTGGTGGACCACAACTATTTACTGTCAGCAAAGATGAGACATTTTCAACCATGAGCGCAATTCTTGTTGGTGTCACAATATTGTTCATATTGTTGAACAACTGCTCGCACTTTGCATTGCTCACTGGTATTGTTTCAACACACTTCAGAAGTTTCTTTATGTTGTCTGACACATGCTTACCTCCACTGTGCTTAAAATCCCTATAAGATTGAATGACCTCATGATAGCACAGAGTAAACAAAACACACAGATCTTTCAATTCTTGTTCACTATAGTCCACGGCAATATCATCCAGCCAATACTCAGGTAAAACTACTTTAATTATTTCTGAGTACTTTGTGTCCTTATCTGTCATGCACCGACTTGTCAAATTTGTGATTATACTCTTTAAAGGCGCTTTAAGTCTTTCATGTCAAACTATAAGAGTTTCTCTATTCAAAGCCGAATAGAGAAACTCTTGTAGTTTCTCTATTCGGCTTTGAAATAATGTTGGATTCAATATCCACTTAATTTGAATAATTTTGCATCTCTGAAGTGAAGCCTTTTGGCTTTTTATTTCAGTAATTCTTGGTGCATTTTGTGATGTGACACCTTTTGGCAATTCGTATGGTAAAGTATAACTTCTGCATCACTTCAACCCTGGGTATTTACATCTGGGTCTACCTATCCACTGATGACTATTTGAAATAACTATGCATCATTGTACAGTTTATTTACACATGAAGCTCATGATGAAAATCCAGATAGTAAAGAAAGAGCAACATTTCGAGGGCTAGCCAGTAAACTTGAAGAAAGGTACTTCAAAAACAATTTTAGGAATAATGATAGATGCATTATCTGAGCTTTCTAGTCTCTCAGAATGTTTGAAAAAGCAAACTGTGATGTTACCTAGAGCAAACCTACTCCTGCACAGAACAAGAGAAATATTTAAAGGTCACTTTTCGACTTGTAGCTCAATAACAACCTGAACTGTGCAACTCCAAAAGAAAATCTTAGTATAGCAACCTGAACTGTACAAGGCCAGTAAAAAATCTTAGTACGGATGATGACCTCAATACAGGGGTCGAAATCATTTGTTATTTTATTAATAATAAGTAAAATAATCATTTTAGCATGTGTTGTCCCTAAATTCATAAATATGAATTAAAGAAAGTAAAGTCACATATAGGATGATTTCCTGTGGTATGACTAATTATTACTGCTTTATTGGCATTACTAATAATAATGCTAGAGAATCAAAAATTAGCAGCAAAAATATAGAAAAAAATTAACGTGAATCATATATTGAAAAAATGTGAAGACTTTTTTGTGCATTCATTACTTATAATATGATGTGGCCTTACAGAAGAATTTGAATAGACTGTATGAGTGGTCAAGTGAGGTAAAGCTACCATTTCAGTGTGGTAAAAGAGTAAGGTTCTGAAATGTTGTAGACAAGGATGGAATGCAAAGCATACACCTGATGGGGAATTTTGAAGAAGATGAGAGATTTGGGAGTAGTGGTGGACAGGAATCTGAAGTTTAGAGATCACGTTGCATAAGTTGAAGGCCTCATATCAGATTATGGCAATGATGATGATGAGGAAGATGATCTTGACATGCAAAAGTAAGGTGGTTATGTTTCCATTGTATGAAGCCTTAATCAGGTCTCATATGGACTGTGTGCAGATCTGGTTGCCTGGTTTCTTGGGGATGAGAATAAATTAAAAAGGGTCCAGAGAAAATTGAGTAAGGCAGTATCTAATATTTGAATGCAGTATACAGCCTTATGAATAGGAGTAGGAGCCCATTTACAATATTAATGTGTTGTATGTTTAAAAAATTTCTCTTAAATTAAAAAACAAAAACACTTAAACAATTCATTTTGTGATACTACAGTTATTGTAAGCAAGTAAAAAACAATCACATCTATTTCTTTTAATTTAATAACCTAATTCTTTATTTTATTTTAAATGAGAATTGAATTGAATAAACAGTTTCTTTGTCTTAGGTATCATGTGTGGACTAGAGGCCATGCACCAACAAACTTCGCCAAATGGAGAACAGCTACCACTCCATATCGTGTATTATGGGAAGCAGATTTTGAGCCTTATATTGTTGTGCGCCGTGATGTACCAGAATATGACAGGAGATTCGTTGGATTTGGATGGAATAAGGTTTCTCACATAATGGAACTTTATGCACAAGGGTATTAATTTTATCTTGATTTTTGAGAAAATTCACATATCTTAGTGTTTTTTTTTAATAGAAAGAACAAAAGGCTAAAAATATTTGTGCTTTATATTGACTGTTTTTAAAAGTATTCATTTAAATGTTATTACAATCAGTCTGAATATTTATTGTCTTGGGTATTGTAATGTGTGCTAAATGTTGTATACCAAATACAGAAATATCATAAAGGACTTTTTTTTTTCATGCCATCCATGAAAGTTTGTGAACTACTCTGCTGCACTGCTAACATTTTATAAATTCCATATCTACCCCACCTTAGAATAATGCTCTCACATTTGGGATGGAACATCAAAAACCTTCCTAAGAATGCCCATAGAAGAGGGCAATTCACTAACTGATGAATCCCTCACTTTTGATGGACACTTTTTTTTTTTACATTGCCTTTTTATGAGTATTTTTGGGGGTGCTGCTCCACTGCAGTGGTCACCCTCTTATAATCATATAAGAACATTAGGAGCTGGTTGCCAATATCCGTACCTAATTCATCTCCAAACTTCTCGTCTACTAGTTTTGGACACAACCTTCTCCTGTACTGATTTTCCCCAAAGAATGCAACCTCCAACCTTTCAAGATACTTATCAACAGATTTCTTCTTTCAGTTTGTTGACTTATCCACATATGGCACTAATAAATTATAAGTTTTGTGACTTTTCATGTGTGGGGTTGGCATGTATTTAAATATATATATATATATATATATATATGATGTCCCACTCTGTTTAAAAAGGAAGACATTTAACCGGTGTATACTTCCAGTCATCACTTATGGTTGTGAAACTTGGTTGCTAACAAAAGCACTGGCAAATAAACTAACAACTCAAAGAAAAATGGAAAAGTTGATGCTAGGCATCACATTAAAAGATAAGAAGCGAAACACCTGGATAAGAAGCCAGACTCACATCGCTGACATCATTCTTCACCATAAGCGAATAAAATGGAAATGGGCTGGACATTTATCCGGAAGAGAAGATGAGCGATGGACCACCATACTAACAAACTGGATTCCAAAAGAAAGGAAACGTTGGGAAAAATTGGTCAACCATTGCCAAGAACAGAGAAAGGCAGAAAGAACTGGAGGAGGCCTTCGTCCAGCAGTGGACAGAAAAATGGTTGAAAAGAAGAAGAAGATATATATATATATATATATATATATTTTGTATGCAGGATACAAATATAGTACGGTAATTACATAGAATTTAGTTTTTAATTTATCCTATTTTATGTATATGGCTTCCTCTCATTCTGGAGAACTTGTAGGGAACATATGTATGGTTAGTTATAATGCTACCTATATTTCTCAAATTTTACATATCTTGGGCCAATTTTTTTTTCCAGCATCATTTTTTATGTGGCATATATCTGATATTTTATTGGTATTTGATATTGGTTAAACTACATACCTGGACTAAGTGTATATTTTCTACATGCATATGCCCATGTTATTGAATTCAAATAAGCAGTAGTTACACATTTTTTTTTGTTATTATTGTTATTATTTTATTTTTTATCATGTATAGCTTGATTTGTTTTTCTATCAACAAGTTCACATGTAATATTTGAATTATATTTTCTGAGGATCAGCCTGAACCATAAATCACACTTTGGGAAACATTGTTATAGTGAATAGTTTTCTATGGTGATCTTTTTTAGGATAGCATTTGTCTACAGGAGGATTCAATCCTGTCTCTTTAGTAGTTATGGTGAGTTGTAGTACCACATAGTGGTAGTTGGTTATAACAATGTTTGCTATAGTGCAAGTTGACTGTATAAATAGGTGTATATATGAGGGGGAGGGAAGTCTGGAAAGTTCTAATAAACATTTAGAACAATAGAATCTAGAATAATGTTTTTTCATATAAAAAAAAGTTTTCATAAAAATTTTTTTCTTTCATATAAAAATGTTTTTTCAAAATTTTTTTTCAGGAAATATCTTTTCTTTTAGGATATATAAAGAAGACATAAAAATTAATTCATTTTAGTTCTAGGTGCTTATCAGAACTTTCCAGACTCTCCCTCATATAAGTATTTGTCATTCCATTATTTTTTACAGTTACTAGTAATATTCTACTTGAAGTTATTTTGTGGGACCAACAAAAAGCACATGACTCTGGGTATAATTTTGCATGTAATTTATATATACAAACATGCAAAATATTAGTTAATTGGGAATAAAAGGTTTACAAAAACACCTATTTTTTTAAGAAATATAATCATAATTGTAGTTTTTCATACATAAAAAAAAGAAAGTTATTTCGATGTCGATGGTTTCATAAAATGTAATAGATTCGTCTGATGGCATAATGTCTTTTTCTTGTCAGGCAAAATTTCTTCATAGCAAGCTAATGATTTTTTTATTCCTTGCCTTGTGGCTACAATTCGTTCCTTTTAGAATCTATGGCCTCCAAAATCTGTAAACCTTTCTTAATTAAGCCGAGACCTTCTGTTAATTTTGCAATTGTAATGTGCTTTTCTGGTAGAACTGGATCTGAGGTTTCGTCTCTTCAGTATCACTTTGCTCGTCGATTGTAAGCTCCTTGTTATGTGAGTCTAACAGCTCGCTGACATCTTCACTGTCAAAAGACATATTTCAGTGAGTACACCACATTTTTTTATTATTCAGTTCTATAAAACACTGAAATAATAGTTCCCGACAAGTTTCGTAAATCATAGGATTTACATCTTCAGGGGGTAAATAGTATAACTTAAAGTTTAAACAAGAGAATTAATAAATATAAATCATAACCATCTGGCTATTCATAAAACTCAAATAACAGAATGCAGATATATAACATTATTCACGTTGAACAATACTGGACGATGTCACGTGTGCTTTCTCGTTCATACAGTCCGAGCTCAGATTGAAGTAGATTTTTTATTAGAGCTGACCACACTTGATGGAGAATTAAACCTTGATTTTTATTGCATTGGGTTGGGTTTTTTAGCATATTAGCAGCTTCTTTAAATTTTCTTATATAACTGTTATTTTCTATGTATGACATCGTCGTTTTTTGCCAGAGTACATCGTGTCCAGTGGAAGTGGTATGGAAAGCAAGACCCGTTTTTTGTTCTCTTTTGTATTGTACGTCTTTTTGGTGTTCAGCCATGTGTATTTCTCCAGATCTTCCTGTCTGTCCTACGTAGCAAATCCCGCAAGAGCAATGGATTTTGTAGACTCCTGGTTTTTTAAGAGGATGATGAGGTGGTTTTGGTGGATGTAGGAATCTTGAGATTTTCTCCATAGGAAGGAAGGCTACTTTTATGTTGTGTTTGTTCATTAATTTGGCTAGCTTGTCTGTAACATTTTTGATATAAGGAAGCGCGATTGCGTTTTTGTAATCCTGTTTTATTGTGTTGTTAGCTGGAGGCATTTTAAGGATTCTCTTGATGGTTTTTGTTTCATATCCATTCTGTTGGAGGATCTGTGTTAAGTATTTTAGTTCTTCATTACATCTTTCTTGTGTGCTGGAGATATTGTATGCTCTGTCTCGAAGAGTTTTAATTAAGCTTATTTTCCTTAATCCTTCAAAATCCTTAATAATGTTGAGTTTTGTTTCCAAAGTCAGTGTTTTTCTTTTCTTGCTAGCTGTGGAAGAATCGTACTTGCTTCTTTTGGATGACATTATTATTTTTTATGTGATAAAATTTTTATCAAAAACATAACATTAAACAATCACAAGGTTTGTAGACTATAAAAATCATGTATGAATAAAGACCATGCGAAACACGTCAGTGCTTGTTCACAGTATGTGTGACACTGGCAAATGTGGCCGGCGCCGGAAAGATATGACTAGTGGTGAAGCGGGATGGGAATATGTACATATAAGAAACCGCATAACTCGATTCACGTAAGTCGGGGTATTACTGTACTGTAAACACCATCAGATAATGCACATTTTGCATGGGAGCTTGACTTGGTTTATATTGTGATAGACATCTATATATGGATATATAGATTTTCTAACCCCTGTAATATAACTGGGAATCATCGAGGGAGGGAGGGGGACTGGTAAATTTTAATGGATCACTTAAAAAAAAATCAGTAAACATCTGCTTAATTTTACTTGAGCTGCTGCTTCTTAGGATTAGAAACGTGAAATCTTTGACAGATATGTCAAGAATGGGAATGTTATTACTTTTAGGAGAAGTGGATCAGGAAAAAGTAAACGTCTGTTAAGAAATCATATTCCTGTAAAATTCCTAGAGGAGATAATCCCTACATAGCCTTCTGCAGGGGAAAATGCACAAAGGGTGTCAAAATAAGCACATCACCTGTTGCATTTTCCGTGTCACCATGTACGAGGGGTGGTCTGAAAAGTTCTTGGCCTCGACCATAGATGGCAACACTATCAGCAAGATTTTTTTTTTAAATTGGTACATTTCTCATAAGCATCCACGTGAAATTGCAAGTCATTCTATCAATGACTGTTTGAAGCAAAAGTGTTGTCTGTATCCCATGAAATGGATAAAATTGAGTATCATGCGGTTACAAAATTCTTTATAAAATAAGGTTTAACACCAAAAGAAATTCATTTGAAGTTCATAACAGTTTATGAGCACTCTTCTCCTTTGTTTTCAACAATTAAAAAATGGGCTGCCGACTTTAAACGTGGCCATACCAGCCTTGAAATTGATCCACATAAAGGACGTCCAAAAAGTATAACACCACCAGAAATCATTGATCAGTGCACAATATGGTATTGGATGACTGGCGAGTCAAAGTGCATGAAATTGCTGAGACTACAGGCATTTCAAAAGAATGTGTAGGATATATTTTGTATGATGATTGCAAATGAAAAAGCTTTGTGCAAGATGGGTGCCTCACTTGCTCACCGCAGATCAAAAATGTACTCGCATGGAAATCTCTGAACAGTGTTTGGAGCATTTTAACAAGAATAAAATTGATTTTGTGCACCGATTTATTACTGTGGATGACAGGATTCACCATTACCCACCAGAATCCAAACAACAGTCAAAACAGTGGACAGAAGCTGATTGTTCAGCACCAAAGTCAGTTCCATTAGCAGGAAAGGTCATGGCATCGGTGTTTTGGAATGCTAAAGGCATTTTGTTTATTAATTATCTTGAAAAGGATAAAACAGTAACTGGGGAATATTATTCCGATCTTTTAACTAGACTAGACAAAAAAATTTGTGAGAAAAGACCTGGTTTGCAGAAGAAAAAAATCTTCTTTCATCAGGACAATGCACCTGCCCACAATGTAGGTGTTTTGGCAATGGGAAAATTAAGGGATCTGCACTATGAATTGTTGGAACATCCATCTTATTCCCCAGATTTGGCTCCCTCTGAGTTTAAATTTTAAAAAATACATGAAATATAATTATGTAATAATATAAAATGTATATTGTAATGGTTTTGTTAGATAATTTCAACTGACTGATAAACCTTGAATACTATTCCTTTTTTCTACTTGTTGAATAAATTTCCATAAACTTGCAAAATTTATTAGTGAAATATAGATTTTTGTTTATTTTGTAATTTACAAATTATACATTAGAAATTAATTTCAGCAGAAATCTTAAACATGTGCAATATTAAAAAATATATTTTATGTTAGGTTTGAATTTATTGTTCTTCCAAATGCCTTTATTGTCCATATGCCTCATGCTCCAAGCTTTGACATTGCCAAATTTAGATCAAGCTCACAGTATAGGAAGTAAGTAAAATATATATTACTTATTTTTAATTTGACTGATTATTTACTTACTGTTTTTTTCCTTTAAATATGCTTACTTGTAAGATGCCATGATGTTCTCTTTTTTGGGGGGCAGGGGATTATTTATTTTAAAGTTGAATATTTATTTTTTAAACTGAGAATGCTGTTCCACATAGAATATGAAATTTACTCTTTTTCATTTGTTTTTAAACTTTACCTGAAAAGTCTGAATAGAAGTTTTAAATGATATTAAACTTAATGTGATTTTATTTGAAGTATGATTGATGTTAACTAAATTCTGTTTATATTTAAATACTGGCAATTAGAAAACACCTCACACAACACATCTTGAAATTGTATAGTTATTGGTATGAACTGTAATTGACTGCAATGCAATGCTGAGTTCATTAAAATGCTTCTGACATATTGTGGACTCATGTGTAGTAGGTTGTGTAGTGAATTTCCTTCAGCATAGCATTGATGCTGTGGGACTTTAGCCATAACTATACTACACAGATGGATTTCTAAGCAGGGTTTTTCATTTTTATTATCTGCTTAGAAATCCAATAATAATATAGCTCCAGGGAGTCCTTGAACCCTCTGGAGTGAAAGAAAAGATCCAATTGAGGATATATGAAGTCACTGCTAATTTTCTAGCAAATCCCCCCCTCCTCCTCCTCCTCCTGACCTTTTTTTCACTCCAGAGGGTCCAAGGACTCCTTGGAGCTATATTATTATTCTTATTACCTATATAGGTATCTCCATGGAGTGGGAGGTCCACATTAACCATTATTCATGCAATACCTATTATATTTCTTCTTGAAGTTATTCACCACTCCCTGTGTTAAAAAAAAAAAAAAAGCTGGTACTCCTTCCCTTGCTAACTATACTCTTAATGCAATTTCCTTGGTGGCCTGTTGTTCTATCCACTTCTTGTCATGTATTGAAAAATTTCTTCTGCATCTGTCCTATAAAATCTTCAATCTGTTCTCATATCTCATAGGGAACATTCCACAGACCTGTCATCTTGGTCACTTGCCTCTGGATCCTCTCTACTACTAATTCCCAAGAAATCCAGGCAACCAAATTGTGCATGATAGTTCATATATGAAAAGAGGCCGATCTAAAATAGATGGAATAAGGAACAAGAGTAAGAAGAAGAAGATAGTGGAGCTGTTACCTCATTATCCTATTCATCAGTCCTCATTATAGCAGCAGTTTTCTTGATAACCTGTATAACTTTTGCATTGTATCCTCTTCTCATCCAACAGCATCTCCAGATCCCTCACCATCAAAACAAAGTCCCTCTTCTATCTAAAGAAGAGGGACTTTAGATAGAACAAAGTCCCTCTTCTATCTAAAGTTTATAATTTTACACTTAGCATTCTTGAACTGTAATTCTCATTCGTCTTCCCAAAGTACTAATCTGTTCAAATCTTCTCATAATAAAAACATTACATTTAAAGCTTCCTGAAATTTCTCTTTCCAATTTAGCATCAGCAGTAAACAACTGAATCTCCTCTCAAATCTTGAACTATATCATCATTATATTAAAGAACATGATTTTGGAACAGAACTCCATGGTATCCCACTTGTTGCCTTTCCTTTTTTGAGACATTGTGCCACCATACACAACTTGACTATTCATATTACTCACCTGTCCCTGTAACCAAGCAACAAACTGATTATCCATCCCAATCCTGCCTTGTAGTTTTTCATGTGGGATTCTAGTGAACAGTTTCAAAAATCTAGAAACGTTACCATATAAGCATCTTGTTTGTCCAATAAACTTGTCATCTTATTATAAAATATAATCTGGTTTAGTAACCTGATTACTAAAGCAAGACTTTTCCTTAAAAACCCATGCTGCACTAGAAAGAATTATATTCTTATATCCAAGTTTGTACTCTATCTCTAACACCTCCATCACCTAATAACACAAAATGTAGTTTGTGTTTATATTGCCTGTGATTTGATGCTCCTTACTTGGGCTCTCCCTTGGCAGCACTGTTTTTCTCTCCTTCCACAAGATGTGAACTCGGGTCGAGTTCACATCCCATCTGAGATGTGAAAAACTTTTATAAGGGCCTTTTGATTGAAGGTGATTTAGCAAGTCTCATATAAAGTGGAAGGTTTTCTCTTCCCACAAAACAAGCAAGACCTGATGCACCAGCTAGAAGAACACATTCAATATAGACATACTATATTGGTCTCATAGTCTTAGTTGCTTTGGACATAATTCTAAATAATAACTGCCTCGTTCCACTCTTCTGGGACTGTTCCAATTGCCAGTGTTGAACAACCAAGTCAAGGAACTGTGAGTTCCTTTGCATATTCCCTTAATATACTAGATCCCATCTAGTTCCACAGCCCTCATCAGGCTTACTTAAAATTTCACACACTTCACATTTCTGAGTGGCTAGTATCTCCTCTTCTCTCCCACTGTTATCCAACACTACTTCCAAACCTCAGCTCAAAATGGTTCACAGACAATTCATCGCGGAAAATTCTTCGTGTGGACAATTTATCACGGGGACAATTCATCACAGGAAAAATTCATTGTGAGGAAAATTCATCGCACGAACTATTGATTAGTGAAAAAATTCGCTGAAAATGTTATTCGTTAGAAAACTGAAATGAATTGCATTGATATACCGATATATAAAAAGTAAATGCAGTGCAAGATAATTTCACAAAATATAATTTTATTATGTATCTATGTATTAGTCTGTGCAGTTAGCCAAGTGGCTGGTTGCTTCACAACCATATGCCTGGGAAAGGAGTGTCCTGGGTTCGATTCCTGTCACTGACGTGAGGAGTGTAGGATCTTTCTCAAACATAGTCAAATTAGCCGGTCTTGGGCAAGAACTGCAGGGTTTTTCTCCCCAGTTTATGTGGGGGTTTTTCCTCCCTCAAGCAAACAGCAAAGTGGTTGGCCTATGCCTCCCAGTGTATCCTATGTTTGTAGAAGTGTTACATTCTCAAGGCTGGTTTACCTGCTTGCAGAAGGAAAAATCCCATATAAACTGTGGAGAAAAACCCTGCAGTCCTCACCCAAGACTGGCTAACTTGACTATGTCTGAGAAAGAAAGAAAAGAAAGAAAAAGAAAAGAAAAGAAAAAAAAAAAAAAAAAAAGAAAGAAAGAAAGAAAGCTTGCAGAAGGAAAAATCCCATATAAACTGTGGAGAAAAACCCTACAGTCCTCACCCAAGACTGGCTAACTTGACTATGTCTGAGAAAGATCCTACACTCTTCACATCATTGATGGGAATCGAACCCAGGACATTCCTTTCCCAGGCATATGGTTGTGAAGCAACCAGCCACTCGGCTAACCGCATGGACTAATACATAGATACATAATAAAATTATATTTTGCGAAATTTATCTTGTGCTGCATTTACTTTTCATATATCGGTATCAATGCAATATCATTTCAATTTTCTAGCGAATAACATTTTCAGCGAGCAATAGTTCACACAATGAATTTTTCTATGATGAATTGTCTTGCCGATGAATTGTCCCCCACGATGAATTGTCCGGACACGGCTCAAAATATACAAGAGACACATGGATATCTGATTCACTGTGGGATCTAATAAAAAAAAGGCCGTTTGAAAAACAAAAAGTCACAGGGACTGAAGAATATAAGAAATTACATAGAGAAGTCAGAAGATCCATCAGGCAAGAAAAGGAAAAGTTTTATACTAATAAATGTGAAGAGATGAGGAGACAAATTATGAAAGGATGTTTTGTTTAGTTCATGTCTTAAAGCACAAGCCCAAATTGAATGTCATCAAAGAACAGGAATGGAGCAGTACTAGCAACTGCTCCATTCCAATTTCCAGTAAAAGAAAAATCAAAAACAGATGGAAAGAATCCTGTGAGGAATTAACTGTACAACAGAGAGAACAAAGAAAATTTGGAAGAGCCCTCTCATCAGGAAAATTTAGATTTGGAAACTCCTCCACTTAGGCATGAGGTTGAAAGAGCAGTTAAACAGCTTAACAACAATAAATCCCCAGGTACAGATGGAATCCCAGCAGAGTTAATTAAGGCCACAGGGGATGGAGGGCTAACAGTGCTTCAGTTGATTACGAGCATATGGCAGATAGTATCATAGCCTAGAGACTCAAAGGTTTTCATACTATTACATAAGAAGGGAAGATACGAAGGATTACAAGAACTATAGCACTATTAGTTTAATATCTCCTTAAATTTTGTTAAAAGTCATTCTAAATAGGAATGAGGTCAAAGTTGAGGCAGAGATGCCTGAGGAACAAGCAGGTTTTAGGAAAGGTAAGGGTACTAGAGATCAATTCCTTGCCTTAGACAGATCATATAAAAGTTTAAAGAATTTAGATTCCCTATGGTAATGTGTTTCATAGACTACTCTAATGCTTTTGATTGTGTTCAGCATGTGGGAAGTAATGAAAAGAATGGGTTTTCCTCAACATACTATCAGATTAATAGCTAACGTGTTCTGAGAGAGAAGCCACAGAACAGGTGTTAGATTAACTGATTTGCTTCAGGAAGTTAGGCAGGGATTATTGACAAAGTTAACAAGATCAATAAGAACAGTGGACTTCAGCTCATTCCTATCAAGACAAAGATTATGGTTCTCAAAGGAAATACAGAAAGAGAAGCTCCTGAGAAACAAGTGTACCTTAATGGAGAAAGAATTGAAGTCAAAAAGTTCGAGTACTTGGGATCCATTATTAATATGAAGAATCACTTTTCAGAAGACATTTGAAGAAGATTAGGAATGGCTAAAAGAAAAGTCAGAGACTTGTCTAAAATCTGGAAGGATGGATCTATCTCCACAGGAACAAAGTTGAGGATTTTGGATGTAGATGTTTTTCCAACAGCGGCGTATGGATGTGAGAGTTGGAACCAAAAGAAGTCTGATAGGAAAAGGATAGCTGCTTTTGTGATGTGGCGTTACAGAAGTCTGTTGAGGATATCATATACTGAAAGGCAGATGAATAGATGAGTGCTAGAAAGGATGAAAGGATCAGTAGAACTTTAAGACTACTTAAGGATATTGACAAAAGAAAGTTGAAATACTTTGGACACATTGAAAAGATGGAAGAGTACTTCTCAGAACAGTAATAGAAGGTAAAGTTCTTGGGAAAATGAGGAAGGGAGAGACTGTCAATTAAATGGATGAATCATATGTCTGGAGTGACTGATCTTCAGAGAGTTGAAGCCTCCAGAAAAGCATACAACAGGACCACATGGCAAGGATTGGTGTGGCATATCACCGAGCAGCTGAGTCACCATACGGCATCTTCTGATGCCATATGGTCACTTTCTTATACTTTCCACATATTAGAATTCTCTAGAATTTTTCATTTTGCTGCCTCAGCCAATCTCCTTTTATATGCAGAGTTTTCTTTCTTGTGACACTTCATCTTCTTAGCCTATGCTATCATTCATCCCACTTCCATTATATTTATCCTCCCAGTGGATCTCAAACAAAGGTCCAGGTACTAGCAATTTCTTTCTCTTCTTCAATTGATCATACCATGCCAGATCACCACTGTGATTCCATAGTTTTTCAGTTGATAATAGTGTTACACACTGTTATCAATTGAAAAATTGCTAATAACATCATCTCACACCTGTCATGGTAGCTTACATTCACATCCTCACCATCTAATTGTTATTTGACTCCTTGATCACACTCTTCTCAAATGCTCTTCTCCCTCCACTCAAAACCTGCTGATACCTATCGGAAAGCTGATCACCTATCCAACTAACTAGTCTCTTATCCAATCCCATCTATTCTGGTGAGTGATGATGGTGGTGGTGGTGATGATGATGATGATAATTATTATTATCATCATCATTATCACCTGCCTTCACTCACCAGAATGAAATTAAGAAAATTCGGGTAAAAAATATTAAAACAAATCGTGGTGGCACGAAAGAGTTAACGAAAGATGAGCGAGTGGCGTTGTATGGTGACTCCATTATCAAAGGTGTGCTAAATGATAGGATGCATAAGGTATGTTTTCTAGGCGGTAAAATGAGTACAGTGATTTAGGCATTGGATATGAGGAGGGAGCGAGCAAAGGAGTTAATGGGTTTGATCAGTACGAATGGATGGTCAGAATGGATATCAGGAGGCTGCTTAAAAGGATAAAAGAGAATAGTGTGACAGGAAGGGTGGTCAGCGTGTTGCCTAGGTATGACTATGGTGAGATGAGGTGGAGAGCAAGGATTATGAATGATATGCTGGCTAAAATGTGTGAGGAGACAGGAGTGCAGTTTGTTAATGTGTGGAGTGAGTTTGAGGAACGAAGTGAGCTGTATGGGAGCGATGGGCTGCATTTGAGTGGTTATGGTGTGAGTTGCTTGGAGAGACAGCTGCTGGAAGGTAGAAAAGTGAGTAGAGTGAGAGAGAATGAATCAGATCAAGCAGGAAGTGATGTGGAAGAGCAGGAAAGTAAGACGGGAGAGATTGAAGAGGTGGTTATAAATGAGAAAGTTAGTGGTATGAGTATAGAAAATGAGAGAATGGGTGTGCAAAAGGAGCAGGGAAACGGGGAGGCTCAGGTTGGACAGGGGTATACAGCGTGAGAAAGGTGGATGCTCCGAGAGGAGGTGAGAGCATGTGTAGAGGGGAAAGGAATGGGATGACCTGGGATCAAGAGGAAACAGTTGGAATTGAAAAGGGTTTTAAAATGAATAAGCAGAAAGAGAAATGGCCCCAGTCGAGCATGGAGAGATCACATCGAGTGGGTGGTATCAGTAGAACTAGCTGTAGATCCAGAAATGAGCTGTCGTGTTTGTATTCAAATGCTAGAAGTATAAGAAACAAGGCAGACGAAATGGTTGCATTAATTGTGTCTGTTCACCCAAAGATTGTCGGAATAAGCGAGACGTGGTTCGAAGAGGATGACATCCTGACAGGAATAGAGATGGAAAGGTATGATGTGTTTCTTGAGGATAGAAGGGGTAAAAAGGGAGGGGGGTGCTATTGATGATAGAGAAAGAGCTATGTCCATACAAAGTAGTGATGCGAGTGGGAAATAGTGCCAGTGGTTTTCAAGCAGTATGGTGTGAGATAGAGTTCAATGGAATCAAATACTTGGTTGGATGTTGTTATAGACCAGGTAATGTGGATGGTGGTGATAATGAAATGTATAATCAAATTAGCCAAGCAAATAAGAAAAGGGTGATCATTATGGGCAATTTTAATTATGGCAATATAGACTGGAATGATGAGATAGCAACTGGAAGTAAAGAAAATGAGTTTTTGAGGGACAACTACCTCAGGCAGTATGTAACAGAGGGCAAGCGAGGATTGAGGATCTTGGATTTGGTCATCTCATCAGAGGATGTAATTATAAACGAGGTGTCAAATCATCCATCAATTGGTGAGAGTGACCATGAGGTGATTATCTGGGTTGTTGCCGGCAGTGTGAGGACCTCTGTGAGAAAAGGGTATATGTGGAACTACAAGGGTGGTGATTATGAAGAGCTCAGGAGACAGTTTGCAGGTGTAACACGAGTGAAGAGTTAGCTGGAAAAGAGATCAATGCAGCTTTGGGGATTTTCAAAAACTATCTAGTAGATGCAATGTCTAAATGTATTCCAAGGGTGAGAAGTTTAAATAAGGTGTGAGATGGATGAATATGGATGAGCATGTGATACAGAGAAAGAGGGCATTGAGGCAGCATAAGAGAAGTGGAAATAACCAATTCCATGAGGTCTACAAAGACCAGGCAAGGAGGGTGGCTTGGTTGGTGAGGGTAGCTAAAGAGAGGTATGAACAGTAGTTAGCTAATGAAGCCAAAAAGAATCCTAAGGAGTTCTTTCGATATGTAGCCAGCAAAAGAAAGTATGATTATGGAAGGATGATATTGATAGGAGAAAATGGTATAAAGACAGGTGTTGTAGAATGTGTGGTGGAGATACTTAATGAGCTTTTATTACATAAAGGTCTTTCAATCTCGTGAATGTGACTACATGGAGAGATTGAGAACAGTAGATGATGGGGAGGAGAGACTGACTGTAAGTGAACAAGAGGTGTATGGGGAGTTGAGTAAACTAGATGTTAATAAGACTGTGGGACTTGACACCTACCTTGACATATTTTTTTAATATGACTCTTGCACTCGGTCAAGTTCCTAAAGATTGGAAGGAGGGCAAGATTGTGCCACTTCATAAAGGAGGTGATCGAACTTAAGCATTAAATTATAGGCCTATCTGTGTGTCAGGTGTTGTGGTTAAGTTGTTGGAGAAGCTTGTGAGAACTAGGATCCAGAGTTGGGTTGACAACAATGGTATTATCTTTCATGGACTGCATGGATATGGTAAAGGGAGGTCATGTTTTATTAATCTACTTACTTATTACAATAAAGTGACTGCTTCCTTGGACAGAGGAGAGGTATACACAATGATAAGATTTTGCAAAGGCTTTTGATAGAGTACCTCATGATAAATTGATAGTCAAACTAGAGCTGATGGGTTGGATATTAGATTAGTGCATTGGATTGGAGACTGGATATCTGATAGGTATCAACAAGTTCTGTATGGGGGTGCGATATCATCCATGTATCACTTATGCTAATGATTTGTGAACTCACTAATTTTAGCAAAGTCTGTCCATTTCTTCTAATACTCCTTGCTAAGCATTAGAAATAACAAGGCATTTGGTGTTGCTATTTGCCATTGAGACCATCCCCTGAAGCCTTATTTCTTATACTATTGTTCATCCTATCTTGCTAGATTGCATTTATTATCACCATTGAATTGTTATTTCCCTGCTTGAACACACTCGTCTTTTATACACTCTCCCTGCACACAACCTGCTGATACCTATCTGACAGCTAATTGCTTATCCAGTCCCATCCATTTCAATTTGTTTTTACCAGTTTTGTGTAATAACCAATAAAAGGCCTTTGAAAAATTCAAATATACCACTGTATGTGCATTTCCTTTATACAGTGAATTTGTCACAGTATGTAAGCAGATTGTTAAAACATGACCTCTCCCCTAACAAAGACACGTTGACCATCATAGAAAATACTACCATTATCAACCAATTTCTGAATTCTAGATCTCACCAATCTCTCAGCACCTTAATCACAGCTTCAGACACAAAGACTGGGCTCTAAATTATAATTTTATCTTCTTCTTAGTGAAGTGGAACAATTTTGCTCTCTCTTTATTCCTTTGGAACTTGCCGTCTTGCAAGACTCATATTAAACAGGTATGATTAAGGATGCTCTTCACTCCCCTGCAGTGTTCCTTCCAGATGTGGTGATATGTTGTCAAGTTCTACTGCCTTATTGAGTTGGACAAAGGTAATGGCTACACAGTAGTACTTCTGGACTTTGCTAAGGCTTTTGACAGGATACCCCATGGAATACTGTTGTGCAAATTGGAACAGATGGGGATGGATACTAAACTGGTGATATGGATAGGAGAATGGCTCAGGGAGAAATATCAGAAGTTGGTTTATGGAGGAGCAGAGTACAGGATGAGGCAGGTGACCAGTGGTGTGGCTCAGGGCTCTGTGCTTGGGCTATTGTTGTTTAATTTGTACATATATGATATAGGAAATGGCTTAAAGGGAGATATTTAGTTGTTTGCTGATGATGCAAAGTTGGGTAGCACAATAAAAAATCAAGCTGATGTTGAAATTTTGCAGGATGATTTAAATAAGCTAGTAAAATGGGCAAAAGGAAAGGGATGTCACAAGCTGATGTTGAAATTTTGCAGGATGATTTAAATAAGCTAGTAAAATGGGCAAAAGGAAAGGGATGTCAGTTCAATATGGAAAAGTGTAAAGTTATGCATTTTGGAATTAAAAGATTACTCAATAAGGCAGTAGAACTTGACAACTACATTGATGGAACGGTACTCCAAGAGACTGATGAGGCTAGGGACTTAGGGCTGTTGGTAGATAGGGAAATGAAGTTCAGGGGACACATTGCTAATGTGTCCAAGATTACACATAGGATTACTTGGTTATTGAGGAACACACTAACATCCAGAGATAAAGAGGTTATTATTCCCCTTTATAAAGCATTGATACTTCCACATTTGGATTACTGTGCTCAAGTCTGGTCACCTGGATTCCTTGGAGATGAGGAAGCTGTGGAAAGAGTTCAGAGGAGAGTGACTAAGTTGGTGAGTGACATAAAAAATACTCCCTACTTTGATAGATTGAGAGCTTGTAGATTGAAGAGATTGGTTGATAGGTGGAGAAGAGGGGATATGATAGAAACATTTAAATTACTAAACGGTTTTTATAAGATTGATGCATGGGAAATGTTTCAGCTGTATGATAGTGATGGAAGAACAAGAAGTCATCCCTGGAAATTAAGGAAAAGTGTGGTTAACAAGGGTATGAGAACAAGGTTTTTTGCCTGGAGGGTGGTGAATGAGTGGAATGCATTGCCTGACTGAGTTGTGAGTTCTTCGTCTGTAAATGAATTCAAGAACAGATTATGATAGATATTGTTTATGATAGTTTGATCTCCCGCAGTGAGTCTACTGACTCCATGGAGATACCTGCAATAATAATAACAATAATAATCAAATTCCTGCCATGTATCCCCAAGGGATGTACAAGGTATGATAGTACTACATGAAAAATTTACATTATTACTAACTTCCTATCTACAATTTTCCTCCAAATCAGTCTGTTACTTCTCAAGACTCCAAGATTATCAGATCTTATATTTCTATCGTCTAAGGCACTTTGTACTGTATCAATCCACCTATATCTTGGTCTTCCTCTGAGTCGTTTTCCTGCCAACCTGGGTGAGAACACTTGTTTTGCTAATCTTTCCTCGCCCATTCTGTTTAAGTGACCATACCACCTGAGATTAACTCTGCTAACACATTCCTGGATGCTGACAATGTCAAGTTCTTTCCTAATATCCTCATTTTTAATATGATATTGCCATTGATGCCATCTGTTCACGCCTATAATCTTTCTCAGGACTCTCATATCTGCAGTCACTAGTCTTTGATCAAATATTTTACTTCTGACCCAGCTCTCAGAACCATAAGTTAAAACTGGTTTGAACACTGTCTTGCATACAGCTAATTTAGTGTTCCGACTAATTTCTCTCTTATTCCATATGAATTTATTCATATGGAATAAGATTTTTGCTGATTTTGTTGTCTATTTCTATATTTAATTTACCATCTTCAGTAAAAATCGTGCCTAAGTAGCTGAAATGTTTTACTTGTTACACACATTCTCCATTCACAACACAGTTGACATTTTCAATGATTCTGCCTATTTTCATTGTCTTTGTCTTTTTATTGCTGACCTTCATACCATATCTATTACAACAGCTATTCAATCTAGTCAGAGAATCTTGCAGACTTGTAGTGGATTTATTTAGAAGTATAACATCATCTGCATAAAGCAAAGAGCTGACATTAACATCTCCCATTTTGATATCATGTTTAATACCACTTTCCTTCATAATGTGATTCATATAGATAATGAATAACAGAGGGGATAATGTACATCCTTGTCTCGCACCAGATTAACATTAAACTATCTTCCTGTACTTCGTTTAATTCTAACTGCTGACTTACAACTCAAATAAAGACTAAGTATTGCTTGATATAATGTCCAATTGACACCATACAACTGTAGCGTTTTGAAAAGTTTCTCTCTTGGCACCTTGTCATATGCCTTTTCCAGATCGACAAAACTTAAATACAGATCTATGTTATATTCCCATGATTTCTCAACTATTTCTCGTAAAGTGAAGATCTGACCCTGACAGCCTCTATTTGGCCTGAATCCATCTGGTTCTTCACCAAGCTTTTTTTACACAATTCTTCTCAACCGTTTCTCAAGTATACTTGAATAAATCTTACCAGGAACACTCAGTAGGGAAATACCTCTGTAATTCTCACATTCCGTTTTATTTTCCTTTTTTTATATATGGGTACTATGAGAGCTCTACTTCAATCATTGGGAATTCATCCTTCTGTCCAGTCCTTCAGAACTATGTAGTGCTGCCACTGTAAGACTTTTATACCACCATACCTCAGCATTTCTGGTCGAATATCATCTACTCCTGCTGCCTTTCCACATTTCAAGCCTTTGATGGCTTTTTCTACTTCAAGTATGGACATGTATTCCTGACTGTATGCCTGTTGAGTGTTTTTTTACCACTGTGCTCTCACTGCTTATTTCATTTAGCAATTTTTTGAAGTAATTACTCCATACTTCAAGGGTATCTTTTTCTCCTGTTTTCATGTCACCTTTATCATCTCTATCTCTAACTCCTTTTACAGCACTCTTTCCTCCATTTCTAAGCTTCTTCAACAACCTCCAGAATATTTTGCCACCTTCTTGATGTTTATTTTCTATATTCTTGCCAAAGTCCTTCCATGACTTTTGTTTAGCTAGTTTTACACAGTGTTTAGCATTCTTACAATTGTCTCTGTATTCTCTAAGATCACAAGCTGACTTATTTGCCAGGAACTTTTGATATGCTTTCTTCTTTTCCTTCACTGCCTCTTTAACTTCCTGTGTCCACCATGGGGTTCTGATTTTTATATCCTTGCAGACACCCTCACCACATGCCTCTCTGGCTGAATCAATTAAGGGTTTCTTCAAGGCTTGCCACTGAATCTCCAAGATTTGGTTCCTGTTCTCAAACTCTTTCATTTTTTCTTCAATAATCTTTGTGTATTTTAGTCTACAGTTCACATCTGAGAGCTGCTCAACTTTTATTCGCTTTAAAACTTTCTTACAGGTTATTCTTTTCAATATTAAATTCAATTTTATCCTACTCAAGACTAAATGATGATCACTTCCAATTTCAAATCCACTGTACACCCTGGTGTCCTGCACCAGAAAGAAAACATTAATATCAACAATAACATAGTCAACGAGGCTTTTCTTATTCCTTGCCTCTTCTCTCCATGTGAATTTGTGCACATTTTTATGTTGGAACATGGTGTTAGTAATAACCAGCCCATGTCCTGAGCAGAAATCCAACAAGTATTTGCCATTATTATTAGCTTTGCTCTTTTCTCCAAATTTTACCAAAATATTTTTGTATGTCTGACAATCATTTCCTACTCTGCTATTTAGATCCCCGACAAGAACCAACTTTTCCTTTTTTCATTGTGTGAGTTGCTTTTTCTAAAGCCTCAAAAAATTCCTCCACTGATACCTTAGTATTACTAATACCTCAACACCCGATTAAAATTAACTTAAGTAGAGGAGTACGTCAGGGTGATATCTTATCACCTAATCTCTTCCCATCTACTCTGGACAGCATCATTCGAAAAATTGACATGAAAGATGGAATAAACATTGATGGTGAAATATTAAATATCCTATTATTCGCCAATGATGTGGTATTAATATCTTACTCACCTAAACGCTTAGAATCAATGCTGAATAACATAAGCCAAAACTGCCAAATATTGGATTGGAAATACACCCTGACAAAACAAGATGAATGGATGAAAAACAAATACTGTAAAGATCATACAATCACTCTAGAATCGCACACCATTGAAAAAGTTGAAGAATACATCTACCTCGGCCAGTCCATAAAAATGAATAATGATATATCAAATGAAATAGCAAGGAGAAAAAGAACTGCTTGGATAGCCTTCAACAAAATAAAATCAAAAATTATCAACCAAAACATAGATACAGACATAAGAGCCAATCTTTTCAATAGTAACATCTTACCAGCATTAACTTATGGCAGTGAAACATGGAACACAACTTTAAAAGAAGAACAAAGCTTAATAACAACTCAACGTGCTATAGAAAGAAGAATGTGCAATATAAACAAAATAGACCACGTAAGACACACAGAAATCAGGAAGAAGTCTGGACTCACAGATATAATAAAAACAATCTGCAACAGCAAAAGAAGATAGGCAGGACATCTCGCCAGAATGAGAGACAACAGATGGACAGTCAGAGTTACAAACTAGTATCTGAGCGGTACCAAAAGGAAACCTGGAAGACCAGCCTTAAGCTGGGAAGACCCAATGATTAAGAAAGTTGGAAGAAAATGGAGAAGAAAGGCCCAAGACAGGAATAGCTGGACTCTTTACGATCTGCAGTCATGGAGAAATCCTGACTGATAACTAACATTGTACAGTCTCGACATCATCTTTGTTATCTGCCTTTGTACCCTTTCCACAGTTAATTTATCCCCTTCAAATCCTGGGGACCAGATATGAAAACAACAGTCTAAGTGTGGTCTGATCAGAGTCTTATACATTGGAATGATAACCATTTTATCTCTGCAGGTCAGTGTCCTTCTCATTATTGCAGCAATCCTCTGTGTTACCTTCACTACCTTTGCAGTATGTCCCCTAAATTTCAGGTTTCTATCAATCATCAAACCCAGATCTCTTGTCTCTGCTACTTCCTCCAGTTTAACTCCTCCCATAGAGTATGCAGCATCCCATCAATGTGTCCCAAACCTCAAGACCTTATATTTTGCTGCATTAAACCCGACACCCCATTCATTTACCCTCTATTTAGTTCATTCAAATCCTCTTGTGGGGCTACCACATCTGTACTATTACTAATAATCCTTCCCAGCTTTGCATCATCTGCAAACAACTGAATATACTCTTGCAATCCACTGGCAATGTCATTGATATAAAGGTTAAACAATATAGGTCCTAGTACTGAGCCCTGTGGGACCCCACTTGTAACCCTCTGCCTCCTTGAAACTGCTCCACCATACACAACTCTCTGATGCCTATCATACAGCCAATCTAGAATCCAGTTGACAATCTGACATCCAGACCCATATGCTGCAACTTAAATATCAGCTTATGTGGCACCATCTCAAATGCCTTCGCTAAGTCTAAGAAAATTGCAGTATATGCCTTTCCCTCATCTAATGTTCTTGTAACTTTATTATAAAAGGCTAGCATATTGCTAAAACAAGAGCGCCCTTTCACAAATCCATGTTGACTCTCACAGATAACATTACCCTCATCTGCCCAATGCTATATACAGTCTCTCATTACTTTCTCCAAGATTTTAATGACTACTGATGACACACAAACTGGTCTATAAGACACTTCCAGTCTGCTACCACCCTTATGCAATGGCACTATCTTACCTTTCCTTCAGCCAGACTTTCATTGAATATGAATATGTAAACTTCATTAATATGAAGTTTACATAATTGATCATATTCTATATCTCCTGTTCATTCACTATCAGTTCCTCCTCTGCCATATCCTTTACACTCAAGCTATTCATGATGTTGCATTCCTGAAGATGAAATACCTCATCGAATACTTCAACTGTATCCTCTGTAGTAGCAGTTACCAATATGCAATTTTCATCCTTGTATAATCAATTTTCAACTTGTTGCATATCGAAAGAACTCCATGATTTATTTGTTGGCTTGAAAGGACAATTTCTGCTCACACTGCACTTTTTTTTGTTGTTGTACCTTATTGAGTCACCTGTCTGGCCTTTTTATTTACTTCTTATGTAAATTATTATCCTTAATCTTATGCTGCCTCATAAAGCCTTCTTTTCTAGATTGCATGCTTAATCGCATCAATCTATTTTATTTCTACTTTATTTATCCATTTCACCTTTGGAATATGCTCAGCAATTGCTGCCATTAAATATCTTTTGATCAGTGTCTGAGGAGCATGTCTTCTTTTCACCCAACTTCTCTTTCCACGTGCTATAGCACCTTCCATTTGTCTCTTAAGGTTTTCATAATTACCAGCACCTTGTAGTTCCACATATATATCCTTTCCTCAGACATTCTGATATGACAAGGAAGAACCCAGGTAATCAGTAATCACCTCATGGTTACTCTTATCAACTGATGCATATTATCACCTATCATATGCATCGCTTGGCAAGGTAGCGTAAAGTGACAATGAAAAGTTGTCCAAAACGGTACAGTTATATGCTGTTCCACATAGCAACATATATAGCCTATAATTAATTAAGTCAGCTATTAAAATTGAAGGAGATACTAGTCTGACTTAGCCATTGGTTGGCTCACTTTGGTGTAATCTGATCTTCTATTAGAATTATTAAATGAAAGACTCACTTAATGTTATTTGTTGCTTAAATTATATGTTTATTGGAATTAATAAAATGCTGATCTTTTCTCATTTATTATGGCTTCTTTCAGGTGTTTAAAAGTATTGAAAGCAGAATTTGTGAAGGATTTGTCACGCAGGTATGGGAAGCAGTTTACCACAGAAAATAAAAAACTGAAGAGGTAGCAGGAAATATGTGAACCATCAGGGGCATCAGGGTGTAAAATTACCCTTATAATTTTATTATTGGACTGCATCAGGTGCTACTTAAGTTGAGAAGCATTTTGGAAGAACTTGTGTACATTTGTTGTATATTATAAAATGACTCACTGCCATGGTCTTCTCCATAGACAGATTATCCATCTCACCCCTAGGCAGCAAGAAAGAAATTTAGAGGGATTTCTGGCATTAATTTTCCTTTATGTAATGATATTGCTGGACCTGTAATTGTTTGTCGAAGAGATTGACTTTTGATATGAACCTCGTAAAGGAAATCAAAGTAAGGATTTTTTTTTCTTGAATTAATAAAGGAAATAACTAAGCACCTCATGAGACTTCATTGCCAATATTTTTATTTTAGATAATTATTGATAGCATGATTATCTTTCACTCCATTCAGTGGTTTATGGAGGGTGTTATCCCAAAAGAAAACTGTCAGTGAATTAAAAAAAAAAAAAAAAAATTGAGGTTTCTACTTTATTTTCATATATACATTATTTCTCAGCATTCTCTCCTTCCCTTTCAATATATTTCTCCACTGCATAACAAGTTTTCCAAAGTTGACAGGTTGTTTTTGGAACTATTTTTCTCACCTTTACTTTGACCTGTTTGTCATTTTCAAAATGGATACCCTTGAAGCATGTCTTCAATCCATTTTGAAAATGATGAGCAGATCAAAGCAGAGGTCAGAAACAGTTCCAAAAACAAACTAAAAAGTTCACTATGTCAGAATTGAAAGTGTGGGAGATTATGATGAGAGTATATGAAAATAGTCTTCAAACTATTTTTGCTTGTTTGTTTGTTTCACTGGCATATCTCTTTTGGATGGGGAGTTATCACATGGGGAGACATTACTTTCAGCACGTCCCTTGTGAATTAAAAAGTTTCGTAACCATAGAAAGAGAAAACAAAAGCATTTTCATGATAGATAATATTATATTTGCATCATTAGAATCAACTTTCACTATAGTTGATTGTATTACTTCACTATAGTTGATTTATTCACTGAAAATTCCTGATGAAAACTCAGTAGCAACAATATTCTAAACAAAATTCATTATAGCAAACCTCTGTACTCTAATAAACTACAGTATTTCTTTGGTCCCTACAGTTTAACCATAGTGAAAGTTGATTATACATTAAAATTAATAAAGAAACAGGAATTCATAATTTTAGAACTAAACATTTAGTATGACTTTTCTCTTCTCTCCTTTAACATTTTAATATGTGCTGATATTCTAAGATGGTATCCAAACAGTCAGCTATGCCATATCTAGGTAATCAAAGGACATTATCATATATGACCCAGATGCTGTACTTATAATTTTCTAGGTTATTGGGTTAAATATTTATGAACATATTTCATTTGTTCTCTCTCTGTGTTTACAGGTGGTCCTTGACTTTCTTGAATTGTACCTAACTCAAATTTTATGTAGGTCTGATTTAATCAATCACACTATTGCTTACACATTTACAGTAAGTGTATGCTGTAATGCATTAACATGTTTTAAAGGTTATTAGTTTCATTCACAGAATTCACACACAGATTTGATTTCAATATGTAATTATTCATACAAAGTAATACAATACAGTATAAATAGTATGAGAATATATATATAAAAATGTTTTAAATGTTTTATCTGGCAGTTCAACCTTGCTTATGAAATTTTCAAGAGCTGACTGTACAGTGGCTTGTTTCTTTTCTTCATAAATCTCTGGTTAACAGACCAATACCTTGTCTGTTTCTCTTTGCAGTGAGGCATTAGAACCATGCAAGCACAAAAAATATATAACATCAAACACTATAAATATGCAGCTAAAACATTAGAAATATAGCAAGTCCATGCTGAAAGCAAGACTGAGGAAAGAATAGGCATGTGCCATTTGAGCTTTCTGCCTTACAGAGGATTGTCATTACATTAGATGGCATGCAAAAAAAAAAAAAACCTAGGCAGGTTAAATAAAATTTTTATAATTTACCATTTTTCTAGCCCTTTCAGGATAATTTGCATAAGTCTGAATTTATGTAATTCGAGGACTGCTTTTGTGTGTGTGTGTGTGTGTGTGTGTGTGTGTAATGTTTTAGCACCTGTATTTATTTAAAATTTGGCATTATTTCTATCACGTTAAGTCTTAGTTTGACAGAATTTCTGTCAAATAAACAGCTTTAAAGTCTGTTCATGTGCTAAATAAGCTGAAACGTGCTGAATTTTTCTGGAAGTGTCTTATTAAATGGAACATTTACATGTAACTTTCAAAAATAAGTTGTAAGTTAGATCACAAAATGTTGGTCTACACTTGTGGTGGATATTGTCTTTTACATCAAGTTCTAAAAAAGTTCACTGAACATAAGCTTTTCTTTCCCTATCCACTTTGTTTTTTTAATGTAAGAAATTATTCATTTCAGCTACTTAGCATAAAGTAATAAGATGAATTAGAATTATTAAAATGGAATGGAAATATCAACAATAAAATTCTTTGTTTTAAATGTTTTATTTTAGTGTCGCTTAAGGATCAAAGCAAGATAACTGAGAGATCCTTACATAGCCTTTTAAGGAATGTGAAACAGCCAAGACCTATCATCTAATGTCCAATCCTCAAGTAGTGCCTGTTAGTAGGCATCCCTGAATAGTG
Organism: Typopeltis vanoorti; assembly: GCF_054136105.1. Taxonomy (NCBI): domain Eukaryota; kingdom Metazoa; phylum Arthropoda; class Arachnida; order Uropygi; family Thelyphonidae; genus Typopeltis; species Typopeltis vanoorti. The sequence continues at coordinate 98,220,718 of NC_143555.1, read as the reverse complement.
AACAAACAAGGATGAGCTGATAATTCAACTGACCAAATTGTGTTTTGTATTGCTTACCCTGGTTAAAGAAGGCCAGTTGTTTTCAAGGAAACAGTGCAAACCAGTTACTGGAACCCACTCAAATTCACCATTACCAGAACTGAAGATAGGTGCAATCAGTGATAGAAGTATCAGTTGGGTAAGGGATAACTGGCAAACAAAGAAGACAATCAATATTTAAAAGAAAGATGGCTTTCTTTTAAATGACAAACATAACATGCTATATTCAGGCAGTAACAATTGGGGAAAGGAAAGAGGAGCTATAGTATTCAGCATTAAACATGAAGATAATATTCTTGAATTGTAGGAAGTTTCAAGTAGAGTGATAATAGCAAAGATCAAATTAAAGAACATGAGACTTATTCATGCATATAACACAGATGATTCTACTAATCAAAAAAGTGAAGGAATTTTTTGAGTCATTAGAGAAAGAAGCTGACAAGAAAAGTGAGTCATTGTTGGAGATCTAAACAGCAGAATAGGAAATATGAGGCATATAGAAATGTTTTGAACAAAACACTAAATCTAATAATAATGATTAACTATCTGCTGGATTTTTGTTCAAGACATGAGCTAGTCATTACTAATAACATCTTCCAATATACAGATGTACAAAATAATGCATGGAGAGAAGACACAAGAAATAAGTATTTGATTATTATTGCTAGTGATTTCTTTACTAAATCAGCATGAAGATGAGTATATAGGGAAATTGAAATAACAAGTGATTACTCTATACTTTTGAGCAGGACAAAAATGATTTCCTACTGGAAAGAAACATGTACAAATGTTTTAAAAAAGAATCAGTCAAGCAGCTTTCAGGGATGAACTTTAGACTCAAATATACAAATATTAGTCAAGATAAATTTGAAATTGTTTGCAAGGATATAAAAGTCTGAAGATAATGGTAAAATCAAGACATCGCCAGCCTGGTTGGCTGAGTGGTTAGTACCTGCTCTCTAACCAATAGGTTGCTGGTTTGAATACTGTCATGGACATGGATGTTTTTGATTGTCTTTAGGTGGGAGATGAATTTCATCACGTGGTGTGAGACCACTGCCCTGCTCATTGGAGGCCTAAAGTGGCTTGAAAAAAGTTCTAGCTTTGTTCTCTATGGCAGGGTTTTCAAACTATGTAAAAATAAATGTTTAAAAATTACAAAAAAATATATAAAATGGATAAAAATGTGGGAAAAAAAATCCTTGGCTCATGAAAGGTTTACTTACTAATAACCTTTCATGGGTGGAAACCACATAAAAAAATAAATTTAAAAAATAGGCAGTCCTCTGCTAATAAAAAAGGGAAAGCATATTGATAGCTCTTAGCATGTAAATTTGCTTTCTTACATTTTTCTCTGAGAGAGTACAGAGAAAAATGTAAGAAAACAAAGCAGTGTGCACATTTAGCTAAACAAAAGTCAAGAAAAGAATTTTGTAAGAAAATACAAAACAAATATCCAGAATGTGGCAGAATGTTCTGGATCCTCTCCACCACCACTACCTCATCCCCAAAAACCCAGGTGACCATACCTGAGCATAGTAATCCAAATGTGGCCATATCAAGGTTTTATAACGAAGAATGATAATTTCCTTATATCTGTTTGTTAGTGTGTTCTCCAATAACAAGTAATCTTATGAGCTGCCTTGGCCACCTTTTGCAACATGCCATGTGAATTTCATTCCTAGCTTCATCAATTTCCTGGAGGATTCCATTAATGCGGTATGCAGCTTGTAATCTTTTTCATCACAAAATATAACTCGACACTTTTCAACATTAAACTGACATCCATTATCTTTTGCCAATATTGCACCTATTAAAATTATCCTGCAAGCTCTCTACACTACCTTCATTAACTATTATGTACCAAGTTTTGCATCCTCAGCAGCAGCAGCAAACAATGAATATCTCATTTCAGATAATTTCCTGTATCATTGCTGTACAAATTAAACAGCAGTGATCAAAACCAAGAACATTGCTGCACATCACTGGTCACCTGCTTTCTACTAGATTCATCCATGTGGTAGTCCATTAGTCCCTCCTATCCATATCACCAAAGCTTCAAGCATGCAAAAATAGCATTAAACCTGCTGGAGATGTTAATCTCAGCATTTTTATACAGATAACATTATAATCTTAAATATGGAAGCCTATAACACAAGTAAATCATTTCAATACAACATTTAGTGAAGATGGCAAATTAAATAAGGAAATAGACCATACAGTAAAGAAAACTGATGTTCAGTTTAATACATTTTTGTCAAGTAAGAGAGAAATTAGTCAAACACTAAACTAGCTAAATACAAGACAGTGTTCAAACCAATTTCAACTTAATATATCTGAGATTTGGGTGGAAATGACAGTTGATGAAAGACTAGAAACCACAAATATGAGAATCCTGAGAAAAATTGGGAGAGAACAGATGACGTTAATGGCAGAATTGTTAAAAATGAAGATATGAAGGAACTACACTGTTATCATTCAGGAATGTGTAAGCAGATATTGTACTGTCACTTTATCAGAATGGAAGAGGAAAGGTTAGCAAAATAGATGTTTGATGCCAGGATAGCAAGAAAAAGATCCACAAAGACACCAAGAACTAGATGGATTGATGCATTATGATGTGCTGTTGAAGGCCAAAATTTAAGATTTGTTAATATTGGAATTCTGACTGATGAAAGCTGACATTATTACTAACTATTGACAGTTTTCTTCTAAGAAAACTGTCAATAGTTAGTAATAATGTCAGCTTTTTATGTAGCACTATCATAGATTACCATTTCATAATTTTTGGGGAATGTAAGGGAGTTCCTGGAGCACATGGGGTGATTCGGAAGCCCAAATTCTACAATTTTGGGTATATCCTGTACATCGCTTGAGATTACATATCAGAAATTTGATGATGATAATGTTTTATATTAAATTCAAATCATTCAGTAAAACTGTGGTTATTTCATAGTATTATAATATATATCTGCCACATATACATGTAAGTATATATGTTGTATATACATTATGTATGTACAACATGTGGGGAGAAGAACACTCACCTTGACCAAACACAGGGTGGAATGCTGTTAAACAGAAAGTTATTAAACAAGTATGCAAATAATGTGAACATTGGTTCAGTTTATTGATTCTTAGTATGTGACCATTCTAGCTTTGTATATTATTAAGAAATATACTGATTCATCCAATTTGGCTCTCACTGAAGACCAAACTATTATGATGCAGATAGCATAGCTTTTCAATAACTGTGCATATTTGGTGGTTGGTCATGTGGAGGGATGCATAATTGGTATTTTGTCCTGAATGCAAAAGCACCCAGTTATGTTGCAGTAAATTTGCCTAAGTGATAACAGTACATCCTGTGGGATGGGATCAATGACATTGTTATTACTAGGCATAGAAAATAAATCTTTTGGTTTACAAAAATAGACCTAAGGATGAAGAAAGTTTTTATATTAGTATTTGAATTAGTAAAGAAAAGAAAAACCCTGCTTTTCAAATAGTAAAACAACATAAGCAAAATACATAGATCATCATAGTACTGTTACGATTTTTCTTTATTTTTCTTTCTTTAGAGCAGTGGTTCTCAAACTTTTTGAAGTTGGGGCGCATTTAAAATCCAACAAATAATTGTAAGCGCACTATATACAAATTTCTGAGAAATATGTTATTATAAGGCTGCGGGAAAGGTGCCCAGGGAATGGAAGGAAGGTAAGATAGTGCCATTGCATAAGGTTGGCACTAATTATAGGCCAGTTTGTGTGTCATCAGTAGTTGTTAAGATTATGGAGAAAGTAGTGAGGGACCGTATACAGCATTGGGCAGATGAGGGTAATGTTATCTGTGAGAGTCAACATGGATTTGTGAAAGGGCGCTCTTGTTTTAGCAATATGCTAGCCTTTTATAATAACGTTACAAGAACATAAGATGAGGGAAAGGCATATACTGCAATTTTCTTAGACTTAGCGAGGGCATTTGACAGGGTGCCACATGATAAGCTGATATTTAAGTTGCAGCACATGGGTCTGGATGTCAGATTGGTCAACTGGATTCAGGATTGGCTGTCTGATAGGTATCAGAGAGTTGTGTATGGTGGAGCAGTTTCAAGGATGCAGAGGGTTACAAGTGGGGTCTCACAGGGCTCAGTACTAGGACCTATATTGTTTAACCTTTATATCAATGACATTGCCAGTGATTGCAAGGGGATATTCAATTGTTTGCAGATGATGCGAAGCTGGGAAAGATTATTAGTAATAGTGCAGATGTGGTAGCCCAGCAAGAGGATTTGAATAAGCTTGATAGATGGGCAAATGAATGGGGTTGTCGGGTTTAATGCAGCAAAATATAAGGTCTTGGGTTTGGGAAACATCGATGAGATGCTGCATACTCTATGGGAGGAGTTATACTGAAGGAAGTAGAGGAGACAAGCGATCTGGGGTTGATGATTGATAGAAACCTGAAATTTTGGGGACATATTGCAAAGGTGGTGAAGGTAACACACAGGATTGCTGCAATTATGAGAAGGACACTGACCTGCAGAGATAAAAGGGTTATCATTCCGTTGTATGTATAAGTCTCTGATCAGATCTTAGACTATTGTTCTCAGATTTGGTCCCCAGGATTTGAAGGGGATAAATTAGCTGTGGAAAGGTTACAAAGATGGTTTCAGGACTGTATAATTTTGGTTACGAGGATTGGCTGAGGGAATGTAGACTGCAAAGTTTGGTGGAAAGAAGAAGGAGAGGTGATATGATTGAGACTTTTAAACTGTTGAGAGGTGTTTACAGGGTTGACACTGGGGAGTTCTTTCGCTTGATTGAACAGCGGGAAGGAGTGATGACAAGAGGTCATCCCTGGAAGTTATGAAAGAAAACTGCGAGCAAGAGGGTGAGGAGTGGTTTCTTTGCATGGAGGGTTGTTGAACCGTGGAATGCATTGCCTGATGGAGTGGTGAGAGTGAGAACGGTCAATGAGTTTAAGGAGTGGTACGATAGACTTTGTGTTTCTTAGGGGGGGACCTCCCCTCAATGAGTCTTGGCAGACTTTATGTTCTTAGGAAGGACCTCCCACGATGAGTCTTTTGACTCCATGGAGACCTGAATAATAATACTAATAATAATTAAGTCAAATATTACAGAAAAAAATAATGCGATAAAAAAAAATAAAATGAAACATACCTTAAGTTTATTCATTCTTGTGTTTATGAGAAACATGAGCATGATGTGTCCTAGTGATTGCTTCAATGTTTGGGCATATATTTGAAAGGCAAACTCTCATTTCCTCGTCAATACATTGAAGAGTTCCTCTCTTTTTAAACTTAATTGTGGTGAGGGTAGAAAATCCTAATTTACATAAATATGATGTTGAAAATTGTAGTAAAATGTTCAAAGCTTTTTTAATCATCAATCCACGATCAGTGAATATAGCTCTGCCAGTTCTTCTTCTTCTGTTAATGTTAAACCAAAATCACTTGAAGTTTCCATAAATGGGTTTCTAATCCAATTGTATTGTTCAGTGTTAAGTGATGGAAAATAAGAACTCAATTTTTCTTCTAAACTTGTTAAATGTTCGACTATTATTGGAAGTGTTTCATTTATGCAAGTGTTACTTACCAATGAAACATTTCCAAATTACTTACAACAGCTTTTCTTTTCCAAATCTGTAGTGTTTTCTCTGAAATGCTTTCATTTTGTCAGTGGATGTGAGAATATTTTCTTCTTTCCCTTCAAAAAAACTGATTTACTATTTGAAACTTCTCTTGCATGCTAGTATTCAAAATATTGAGCTGCTGAAATATATCGGCCAAATACTGTAACCTGGCAATCCAAAATTCGCACCGAAGGAGGTTACAAAAATGTAATTGTTTCATCTCTTCAAAAAACGCAAGACGTTCTTGTCGTAGCTCATGTACACGGGTAAATACTTTTCCCCCTTGACAGCCGCCTCACCTCAGTGTGTAAAAGCAGCCGTCGTGAATCCATATCGATACAAAGCTTTTCGAATAAACGCAATTTGACAGGTCTTGTTTTAATAAAGTTTACCATCTGAACAACTTGATCTAAAACTTCTCTTAATTTTTCTCCCAATGTTTTTGCCATCAAGGCCTCCCTATGAAGAAAGCAGTGAGTTACGATAACATTCTCATTTTGTTTTTTTGTTTTTTTACAAAAGATGTAAGGCCTTAACACAGCCTACCATGGAAGGGGCTCCATCTGTACAAATGCCTACACATGACTTCCATGTTAACTGCCATTTATCAAGATAGCTATTCAAAATGTTAAAAACGTCCTCACCTTTTGTAGACACACTTAATTCTTTGCAAAAAAGAAACTGATTTACTATTTGATCTTCATTAATAAAATGGACGAAATGCTAAGAGTTGTGCCTTGTTGGTAATGTCTGTTGACTCATCAACTTGCAATGTAAAATTTGAATACTGAAGTTTATTACTGCAAACATTTTTCTCGATATCAGAAGACATTTCTATAATATGCCTGTGAACTGTATCGTTGGACAGAGGAATCTTGCTTATTTTCATTGCTGCTTCATTTCCTAGCATTGTCATGACCATTTTTTTGCATGCAGGCAAAATAAGTGACTCACTTAAAGTATGATCTTTCATATTTTTTGCTATCAGTTCTGAGACTTGATAAGAAGCGATTTGAGCTTTATCAGAAACAGTCATTATACTTTTAAAAGAATTTGCTGTTCAGACAATCTCTTGAAAAAAACTTAGATTTATCTTGTAAATTAGAGTGTATAGTTTTAAAATGTTTACTCAATTTACTAGGAAGCAATGATTCATTTGCCATTTTACATCCACATACTAAACATAGCGGCAAAGGATGATCTTCACTTCCGGTCCAAGTGAAACCAAAGCTTAAATAACTTTCATTATATTTGCGAGTAGGGCACAATTTTGCTTTTTTACTTGCACTTAACTTTTGCTCACTTCCAGAATCTGATTCTTCAATAGCACGCTTCTTTTTGAGAAATCTATCCATTTTGTTTGGGTGTATTTATATGAAAATAAGTAATATGCACATAACATCCACTTCCAACACTTTTAAAATAAGTAATATACACAACAAGAATAAACTATATTCTTGTTCTCTTTGCAAGAAAAACCGCTGTTAATTAACATAATAATGATGTGTTGACAAAAAAGAGCGGTATATCCATAATGAAAAGGTATAATAGAGTAACAATATTTATTTTTATATCTGGACACATATTTCTCTGGAATACCACAGGGCGCACCCGGAAATCTTCTAGGGCGCACCCTTTGAGAACCACTTCTTTAGAGAATAGTTTCAGCTAAATATTAATGTTCTGACCAAAACAGACCAAACAACTTTTATTTTAATTTGTATAAGTTAAATCTGCACATTCTCAATCCTTGTTAGAATGAAGAGTTGTAATTGATATTCTTTCTTTTACACAGATCCATATCTATAATGGTGGAAGGTGTTCATTTAATTTGCATTGCAGGATGGCATTACAGGAAATTGATGAGGCTAGAGATTTAACGGTAATGGTGGATAGAGTTAAGTTTAAGGGCAAATTGTAGTAGTAGTGGGCTAAATAGCTCAAAGGATCACTTATGTGTTAGAAACACACTGACAAGCAGGGATAAAGAAGTTATTATCCCATTTGAGACTGCTATATCTGGACTATTTTTCATATATTTGGTCACTTGAGTTTCTTGAGAATGTTGAAATGCTGGAGAGGATTCAGAGGTGAGTGACCAAGTGGGTGACTGATTTGTGAGAATATATTGAAGGTGGGTGGGTTAAAAGTTTAGTTAATAGATGGAAAAGAGGGGATATGAAAGACTCATAAATTACTGAGTGCATTTTATAGAGTAAACGCTAAAGAAATTTTTCAACACCTGACTGGATGGAAAAGCACAAAGAATAACTCCCCTTTGCCCTGCCAGAAGTTGTGTAATAGTTGTGTAATGACCAGAAGTAGGCATGAGTGCTTTGCTGGTGAGAGTTTAAAGAAAAATATGGACATTGTGGTTAGTGTGGACCACTCGTGATGTGTCTTCTGACTCCATGGAGATGTTCATGTAACAATAATATTTGGGAAATAAATATTTTGTCATAATTAAGAAATAACCCAATTTTTAGTGTTTATTTGTGAAGATTTTCAGAAATATAACATCTTCTAGTGGCAAGTTTCTGCTATATTAAATATACAGTTGACCCTCACATTGGAAACTTGTAGAGACTACAGGAAAAGTTCTTTATAGTGAATTTCCTTTAAAATAGCATAACATCTTTGGGGATTTGATTGGGACTTTTTGTAGCTTGTTGTAATAATGTTTGTTATAGTGAGAGTCAACTTACTTCTAAGCCAGCAAGTTTGTAGCTTAAAAATCCTATATATTTAATGATTATAGAGCAGTGGTTCTCTTTTGTGTTGAATATATGTCTATTCACAATTGATTTGTAATTATATATATAAAAAAACTATGCAAATGACTTATATTTTTTGGATAAATTCTGCATTTTTTATATGAATCCCACCAATGAAAGGTTGTAAATATGTCATGACACATTTGCTCTACAGATGAAACATGGAACTTTTAAAAGTTACTTCAGGCTTCCAATAAGTAGGGTGGTCATATAAACTGAATACTGCATTTTAAATACATTTGCAAGCATCCAAGCCTCTAGTAGGATTCATACATGATCTATTAGATGGAGAGTATTTATCAGCTATTTATCAGCCAACCAGACTTAAATTTTATTAATTCAACAAAAATTTACAAATATCTTACCTCAGACCTTTCATTTTGTATATCAAGCAGTGTAGTATGGGATTATAAGGTCAGATTCTTTTAAAGAAGATGGGCTATAACTTTCATTAAATTAATTTCTTTTGCTATTATCTAACAATATGTTATTAATTAATAACATTTGATGTAAAAATATCATAAGAAGAAATAAGTTTCAGAATTATAAGGACTTTTCAAATGAAGATAAGTTAGCTAGTCTTATATAGAGGAAACAGGAGGTTTCCTCTTCTGGAAACTCAGAAGAGGAAACATGTCAGGTTAACCCTTCCACAAACTAGCCAAAGGCCATAAAGTTATTAAACATTTTGGAAGTTTATTTTGCACCTGGTTAGACTATAATAAATTTAGTTTAATTCTTTATCCAAGTGTGATAAGGTGATACAACACTTTGGAAAATCGCAGCAAAGGTGGACCAAGCTCTCATCACCCCTTGTCTCAGTATCTCCCATAATGCAAAGTACATCTCCTTGCAGACATGTATAATGCTATGCATTAAGGTAAGGGCCACTACCTAGACTTGCTTCGACCTTTATTGAGGTCTCGTCAGCGGGAGGCAGACCCAGAAGTGGTGATTCCAAGGCAGAAGCAATAGCAGACTGGTTTCGGCCTTTATTGGTCAAAACCAGTCTGCGTAGTGGCCCTTACCTTAATGCATAGCATTATACATGTCCGCAAGGAGATGTGCTTTGCATTATGAGAGATACTGAGACAAGGAGTGATGAGAGCTTGGTCCACCTTTGCTGCAAGTTTCCAAAGTGTTGTACCACCTTACCTCAGTTCTGAAGATATTTTCAGGTGCAAACTTTGTTTGCTTACACTTGGATAAAGGATTAAACTAAATTTATTATTAAACATTTGGTTGGGAAATTGGGAGTAGCTTCCTCCATTGATCCCATTGGTACTCCACAAGAGGTAACATATAATAGTAATAATTTGGCACTGACTTTTTTTTTTTTTCAACAAAATTTATTCCATATCTTTCCAGATGAAAGCATTCTTTGCTAGAACATGGAAATATCTCATATAACTAAATGATATTTGTGCACCTAATAGTTAAAGCCAGTTTTAAGCATGTGTAAAGATGGCTCCAGGTTCAATTTTTTTACTAAGTGGAATTATAATGCTGGTATTGGGTAGATAGCATTTTCTCTTTCTCTAACCAATAAGTCTGAGTCCCCACTTTCATAAGTATGCACTGTAATATGTATGCATGTGAAAGGGTTTTTTTTTGGGGGGGGGACGATTGATTGTCATTACTTGGTGAGTCATACTTATTAGTGCTCTGAAGCTATTTGAAAAAATTACTGTTTAGTATCTAGAGTAAGTTTCCTGTATTATCTGCTGCACTACACACACTATGGAAAAGTTCAAGAGTATTTATTTGTATCATTTATCAGTTTAAAATTTACAGTTTTTGCAATAAAAGGGGATGTTATTGTAATTTGTTCACTTTCTATTATAAATAACAGAAGTGGTTGGCAGGGCAAATTCATATACTCTGAGTTTTTGTGAATTTTTTGAGAGGACTTTATGATCACCATGTTAAAATTGATATTTAACCTCAACATGCAGTTTAAATATTCAGTTAGAGGACTGGATTAGATTACCTATTAACTGCACTAATAAATATGAGTTATATATAGGACTGAAGTTTCAGGGAGGTTACAAGTGAGGGTTTCACAGAGCTCATTCATGTTTATCCTTGTGTCAATGATCTGCAAAAGAGTCATCTGCAAACAACTGATGAAAAGGTTATTAACAGATGGAAGGCTGCATACTCTAATGATGGAACTGTATTGGAAGAAGTGGAAGCTGCAAGGTATCATGGGAGAGCTGGTGGATAGAAATTTGAAGTTCAGGGAATATATATTGCAAAGGTGATAAGATGACCTAATGATTTGCTGCACTTCTAAGAAGGATAATGACTTTCTTGAGAATGTTGGTTCCATTGTACAGGGGCTTGATTAGACTACACTTGGACTACTGTACCCAGATGAAGGGAATGAAGAAACTATTCAGAGATTACAACAGCAACAAAAATAATGTCTGTAGAAAATTACTATAAGGATACGAGATTGATTGTAGATGATGGAATGAAATCTATGTAGTTTAGATGGTAGACAAATTTTGTTTCACTGTGTGAGACCACATCCTACTTATTAGAGAGTACTTAAATGGCTTCAAAATGTGCTGTGTTTGGTTTCCAGAGCAGAACTCCTGGATTATCTATTTGCCCACCCATGGTAATATCTATTGAAAATTAAAGTATTTTGTGGTGAATTTACATAAAAAGATAGAAAGGTCATGCTATTGAGACATTTAAGCTGCATACTGAAGAGGTAGTTCAAATAACAGAATGAGAAGGGACAAAGACAAAGTCCCCCCCCTCCTTGTTTTTGTTCCTTTCTCTTGTGTGGAGTAGTTTTTTTGCATGGATGGTAGATGCATGGAATTCATTGCCTAAGAGAGTGGAAAGAATGCAGACAGTAAAGGAGTTTGAGTGTTACAGTAGACTTGACATGTCTACCGTGACATGTCTCATGACTCCATGGAGGTGCCAAATAATAAATGGGTGCTGTGACAGTGAATGAGTTCAAGGCAAAGTACAATAGATACTGTGTGAATGTCAAATAGTTGTGTGGACATGATGTTTAGGGCCTCCCTCGATGAGTCCAAGGACTCCTTGGAGTCGCCTGTAATAATAATAATAATAAAAATAATAATAATAAATCTCTTGTTACAGGATTAGTCATCTTTCAGTTTGGTATGTTAGTTGAAATGGCCTAGTCACAGCACAGCACTTCAGGACCATTGATGCAAACTGCATAATATTTTGAAATAATGACTAATTTCTGTTTCAAGGAGCCACTAAGAAGAGATTGGACAATCTTCTTCTAGCCCAGTTTTGATAGTGTATTTATTTATATCTACATATAAATTATGTATTATTGTATCATTTATATACATTTTTATACATATAAATATATGTATATACTGTTGACCACAGATGCAAGACCCTCAGCTAGTAATGTGCCAAGAAGAGTCAATTCATGTTGAAGGGGAGGAAGGAATAAAGCAATGTACAAATTTCTTACCAACATGCAAAATCACATGCTTTATACATAAAATTTTCTAACTGTTGTATAAGCAAAATAGTTACCACTTTAAAAACTAGAATTTTCATGAAGGATAAGCTAATTTTCTGACGTATAATAATAAACACTCATCCACAAAATGCATTGATTACCCTATTATCAGAATGGATTCGCCTTCTATCATGCACAGAAGTGTTGAGGGGGGGGGGTCTCACATATGTACATGGTCACACAGTGCATGAAATATCATCATATTTCCTACCTGTCTAACTAGAGAAGCATTCTTACATATGTAGAAAGGGACATTTATGTAAGCTAGTTGGTTGGATCTACTTCACTGATTTAAATCAGGTTCATTTGTTCATTAAGGTCATAGATCTTAATGGTATCTTCCTGACTTATGCTGTTGATTTTTATTTTTTTATTCATTGATATTTATTAATGTGTTGTTTTTAAGACAACAGTCTATATATATAATAATTAAAAGGGATATGAAGAGGTATTCTTCAGTCGGAGGCTGCTTATAGCATTTCTTCCAGCCATGAAAATTTTAAGGAGATACATTGTTAGCCTTCTGCCATGCTAAAGTAAATATCTAGTTAATGCACCAAACACATAAAAATGACACGATACCAATACTTTGAAGTAGTAGCAGTAGTAAAATTCTTGTCCCACACATCTACTATATCAATTCAGAGTTACCTAGTAAATTTTGTTTTCATTTTTTTGAATCCTAACGATGAAAGATTGTAAAACTATGGTAATTAGTATTATAGGTGATTTAATGATGAGATAATCTAGAAGGATTTGTATAAACTATTTCAAGCCTCTTTGCAATATTGGGTAATGAAATTCATCTGCTACCTGACATTCACAAACATCCATATCCACAGTGGGATTTGAATCCTTTCCCCAACAAATGCTGGTCCCCAGGCTTAGCACAGAAGGCTTGATGTAACTGCTCAGTTATCTGTTATACTAATAAATCAGGGATAGTTGTGGAAAGTTTTTTTTTTTCACTTGGTTATGAAGTAAATTTTAATAGAAAAGAAATTATATTCTTGTTTTAATCTTAAACCAAATTGTAAGCAAACAATGAAATATCTTCATAACTAGGCTACTTGTATAGAGGATGTGAAGTTAACAGCCTTTGGTTACTTATGCTTGGGTTATAGAATTAAAATAAGAATATAATTTGTCTATTATAATTTACCTGTTATACTACTTCTCACTTCATTCCTTATCACTATTCATACAGAGCTGTTGCGAATTCATTGGTAAATGAGTTTGAGGACCAATATTATAATGTGTGAATAATGGTAGTAAACATCTCATACAATGAGTTTTTGACTTGTGAAGATTCCTAAGAAAACAATAATACAACACTTTCATATTCCACTATTTTATTTGTTCTCTCTACCAAAACCAGGCCTTTGGAATTTGTGTTGTAGCTTCATTTTTTGTCCCCCTCACTGAAATAAATGTCTTTGTCACCTTTGGTTACCTTACAGTCAGTAGAAAGGTTCCTTCAGGTTGACCTTTCAAATAAAAAAAAAAACTTTACCATAGGGATTGTATTTACAGATTACATTCATAGCAAACATAACTAATTCAAACAAATTTTAAACAGTTGTGATCATTTTATGTATTTAATGTTTTATTCATACACATCGTATAATACAACTTCAAGTGAAATGCATATTTCATATGAAATATGTATTTATCTTTAGAGGAAATACACATTTCCTATAAAGATGGAATACTAGAAAATCATATGAAAATGAAAATTTTGCAGTGAAAATAGAATGAGGCCAAGTAAATTTACTATTCGATGGAGGTCTGGCTTTATTATTAATGCCAAACTTCCATAGAATCAAAAGGCTCATTGCAGGAGGTGAACACTGTCATACAAAAACCTCGTCAACCTGTGCTTTAAACTCATTCAATGTGTCTGCACTCACCATTCTCTCAGAAAATGCATTCACCACTCTCCATGCAAAGAACCTGCTCCTCACTCCTTTGCTCACACCCTCCTTATACAGTTTCCAGGGATGGGTTCTTCTTCTTCTTCCCTTCTGTGAAAAATTTATTTCACATTAACCTGGTAACAATCCCTGATCATTTTATATGCCTCAATCATATCTCCTCTCCTCTCTTCTCTTCATATGAGGCTTCACAAATTGCATTCCCTGAACCTGTTTTCATATTACATATTCCAAAGACCAGTTACCACCCTAATGAATCTTATCTGAATATTTTCTGATATATTCTCATCACTATGAAAACTAGGTGACTAATTCTGCACATCAATGCATTGCCAGAATTTCATATGATGACTTCACAACTTGTGTAACATGGCTTCTGAACTTCAGGTACTTATCTGCCACCACTCCCAGATCTCTCTCATCTCCTCTACCTCCTTCAAAATTTCCCCACCAAGTGTATATTTGGCAATCTATGGTTGCTTATCAAATTTCAGAACTGTACACTTTGCAATATTGAACTTATAGTTCAGTTCACTTGCCCAGTCGTATAATCTATTCATGTTCTTCTGTATGGCAACAACATCTACTTGACTCTGTATTGTTCTCTCCAATTTTGCATCATCTGCAAACAATTGCATATCTCCAGTTAAGCCCATTCCAATATTATTAATATACAATTTAAACAACAATGGCCCCAAAACAGAATCCTACAACACACCACTTATTTGAAAAATGTGCTGACTCCATAGAGCAGTGTTTCTCAACGTTTTTTGGATCATGCTCCACCTCAACGTCTCAAAGATTTTGATGCCCCCCCTCTAGCATAATAGTCAGCCAAGTTCTGAAAAGTATAATATAAATATGTACATGTACATTTTCTAATTGCCCCCCAAATATTCAAATTGTTCCCCTGTGGGGTGTACGCTCACATTGAGAAACACTGCCATAGAGGATGTGATGATAATAATAATATATATTATTATTATTATTATTATTAGTCAGCTTGGCTGGCCAAGTGGATAGCTCTCCAACCAAAAGGCTGCAGGTTCAAATCCCACCATGGGCATGGATGTTTGTGATTGTCTGTGGAAATACCAGTGGTGGTCAGCGGTAGATGGCATTGGTGTAGTTGTGGTCAGTTGGTGATTGAATGGTGGAGAAAGAGTTGTAGAGCAGGTGCCCTCCTTGGTGAGTCCTTGAACTCCCTGGAGGTGTCAAATAATAATAATAATAATAATAATTAATGAATTAAAGAGCCAAAAGGCTTCACTTTGGCGATGTCAAAATTCTTTAAATTAAGGGGATATTTAATCCCACATATTACCGTGACCTAGCTTCCTTAATGTAAAACAACATACATCTCCTAGGGGATGAGTTTTACATGAGGGCAAATACTAAGAGTAGCGATCCTAGCTTTATCCACCTTTACAATGAGTTGCCCGGTATTGTACCACCCAGGCGTTTGCTCACGCTTGGACTCGCCGAACTTTTATAGTTTGCTATATTCGGCATGAAACTCTTTGATTTCTACATTTTCTCTTTGATTAATCCCACATTATTTCAGCTTTGAAATAATGTGGGATTAAATATCCCCTTAATTTAAATAATAATAATAATAATAATATATTTTTATTATTATTATAGAGTATTAATTTAACATATTAATTTGAAAAAAAAAATCCCTTCTTGTACTAACAGTCTACCCACTATTTCAAGATAAATAAAGGTACATAAACCAGGCTATCCCATATGTCTCATAATTTATTAGTAGTGTATTGCAGGGGTCAGTTTTGGAACTATTGTTGTTCAGTTTGTATGTAATGATATTGGGATGGGTTTAACTAGTAATATGCAGCTGTTTGCAGATGATGCAAAACTGGGGAGAGCAATGCAGAGTCAAGCAGATGTTATTGTATTACAAGAGGACTTGAACAGATTGCATAAATTGGCAGGTAAATGGAAATATCAGTTCAGTGTTGCAAAATGTAAGGTTTTGAGATTTGGTAAGCAACAATGGAATGCAAAGTATATACTTGGTGGGGAAACTTTAAAGGAAGTAGAGGAGATGAGAGATCTAGGAGTGATGGTGGACAAGGATCTGAAATTCAGGGGCCACATTGCACGAGTTGTGAAGACATCACATCGAATAATGGCAATGATGTGGAGAAACCCTGATAAGCAGAAACAGAGAGGTTATGGTTCCATTGTATATGGCCTTGATCAGGCCTCATATGGATTATTGTGCACAGATTTGGTTGCTTGAATTTGTTACTTAGTTGACTTTTCACTGTTTGTCCAGTTTCTCTGACAAATACATCTGATCCAAGTGCTTTTGTATTGCAGCAGTATTTGTATGTTATAATTTGGCTGCAGTAATAGGTTGATCTAGTTCTGCTTAGAATATTGTTCACAGGGAATGTAGTGCTGTTTCAAGATGAGTAGTCTTGGGAGGTATCATTGTCCTGGTAAAGATGCTTGCAACCTGTGGGAGGCATCTAGAATTTTACATGGTCATGTTCTAACTACCTTTACTGATAATAAATTTAGTTTAATCCTTTATCCAAGTGTGAGCAAACAAAGTTTGCACCTGAAAGTATCTTCAGGACTGGGGTAAGGTGGTACAACACTGGGCAACTCGTTGCAAAGGTGGAGCAAGCTAACATTACTCCTATCTCAGTATCTCCCATTATGCAAAACACATCACCTTGTGGATATGTCTAATGTTATGCATTAAGGGATGGGCCACTACCCAGACAAGTTTTGACCTTTATTGAGTCTCTTCAGTGGGAGCCAGGCCCAAGTGGAGATACCAGGAAGAAGCATTAGCAAGGTCATCTCTACCTATAGGAGTTGCCAAACGGTGTGCCACCTTTTTAATAAATTACTCTGGATTTAGAGAAAGATGTTGAAAGTTTATTTTTCACTTGGTTAGACTATAATAAATTTAGTTTAATTCTTTATCCAAGTGTGAGCAAACAAAGTTTGTGCCTGAAAGTATCTTCAGGACTGGGGTAAGGTGGTACAACACCGGGCAACTCCTTGCAAAGGTGGAGCAAGCTACCAACACTCCTATCTCAGTATCTCCCATAATGCAAAAAACATCTCCTTGTGGATATGTCTAATGTTATGCATTAAGGGAAGGGCCACTGCCTTCACTGATGTTAGTAGTAGTTCTTTCTTCTCAGAATTTTGTAACGCACCTATTTTAAAACACTGCTGAAAGTTTATCTTCTGAACAAAGGTGGAGAGTCTGATCCTAAATTTTTCTTTCCTCTGTTTGCTTTTGTTTTATGTCTAATCCAAAATTAATTTAGCATTAAGCATTTAGCTATGATGCACCAGTAGAATAGTTCCCCTTTTTGGAAAATTTCCCCAGTATCTATTTGTTAACTACCTTTCTATAATTATATATGTTAATCATATCTCCCTCAACTATCTATCAACTATGCAGATTCTTCACTTTCATTCATACATAGCTGATTTGTTATGCCCTCTCCCCCCCCCCCCAAAAAAATAAAATAAATAACCATGCTTTATAAAGTTTCTTTGTCTTGAAATTCAAGTGACAAGATCAGGTTGTTCTCATGAAAAAAAAAAAAAAAAAAAAAAAAACGATGTGCTCATCCGCCTACATCAGCGCTATTTGCAATTTACCTCTCCAGTTTTGCATTATCTGCAACAGAAATCTTCTTGCATTCATTTACAAAATCATTGACATAAAGGTCATTTAGTAAATGGTTTGAGTTCCGAGACCACTTGTTATCTTCCTTATCCTCTCTTTACTGCTTTCCCATAAAATTTCAAATCTATCAGAAGCCAGCTGTCAATCCACTTTCTCATTACCCTAATGCTGAACCCCATTTGTTGCAATTTAAATATCAACTTATCATGCAACAGCCTGTTGAATGCATTTGCAAAAGCCATAAAAATCAGTGTATACATGTCCCTCATTGGTTACTCTTGTTACTTCAGTAATCTGGTTACATATTATAATAAACAGGACTATCCTTGAACAAATACCTGCTCACCTTCATTAACAATCTCATCTTGATCTATTTAATTCTGTATAGCAGCACTTTACTAATATGTCATTAAAACAACCACAGAAGAAATACAAATTGATGAATAGTTTGATGCATCTGTTTTTGCACTATCCACATGCATTTCCTTAAGGACATGTTCATTTGCAGTACTTCTGTTGAACAACTAGGTCAGTGGCATATTACTGAGTTATATTTTGACTAGAAATTTGACCACCTTCCAGAAGTATTTCATGATGGCTGCAGATTAAAAATTGAACTCCATGTTTAAAAAAAAAATAATAATAAATTTTATACATGTTGCAATATTTGATATTAATGAAGGAGCAAATTATTTGTAAAAACAAAGTATCTGACCTTTATTTTGCTGCTTTCTACCTCTCTTCTGACCATTTATTGCACAACATTTTGAAAGTACTATTTATTTTTTGATAAATTTTCATACAGTTAATTAAAATGTCCTTCTCAACTTTTTTTTTCCCCTTCTGGTAATTGGGGTTAACCCTAGGTTGGAAGATACTATTATTTAAGTAAATGTGGTAATCTCAGCATATAAAATTGTATACACAAAATGTTATGTCAGAGGAAGAAGCTATTTTAATATTTACTTTTTTAAGCAGATAGTATCATGTATGTAAAGTTTTATTGTAATGTTATTAACACAATAAAAAAAAATCTGTAAAAATTGCTTATCTGCAAGTGATAGCAAATTTGTGTATGTGTGACTGTACTAGTGTGTTTTGTAAATAAGCAATATCTCAGGGAAAAATAAAAGATAATGGATAATAATCTGAACTCTTGTTAATAAATGTGTATTATGTGTACTACTTCTTGCCTGCAAATATGCAATGCAAATTAAAATATTGTAATGTGTGATTTGTGAATTATTGTTATCACATGATGTAGTGTTAGACTACTGCTGCTGTATAAAGCCAATAATTCTCTCATGATTTTAGTTTGTAACTGTACAGAAGAAAGTTGCAATTAAAAACCTTTACATTTTTAGTATGTGTTTTTCATCGCAATAACCCGTAATTCATATTTATGAAAAAACAAATTATTCACACCTCTGAATTAAAATTGATGAAACTATTCATTTTCAGTTGAATTATTTAATTCTAATTTTTTTTTAAAAAATCCTATAACACATTTTATTTCCTTAAAGGATTAAGTAGCAGAGCTCCTTTAGTTTACCTCTTGGAAACAGGTAAATAGCCAGTCTTAAATTAATATTATTAAAAAAATAATAATAATAAAGTATGGAGAGAAAGAACAAGTGCATGGAATCCAGAACAGAAGCACATAGCAATAAAGTTCATGAATGAATCTCATTAGATCTAGGTCCTAATCCCATATTGGCTGAGAAGAATAATGACTTTTCAGCTAAAGATGAATTAACTGGTCTCATATGGTGCTTCAGTTCATCCCCCACAGATGCTCAATATGGTTGAGATCAGGACTCTATGGAGTCCAGTCAAGTGTGGTTGGTGATGTTCCTACCTACAAACCATGGTTACAGCAGCCTTATGATACAGTGAAAAAAAAAATGATCAAATCCAGAGAAATGGCACAAAATAGGAAGCATTGCATTATCTAGAATGTTCAGATATCTCTCGGAGTTTAATGTTCGTTGCACCACAGAGGTCTGAGGCCAAACCAGGAAAAAGGGTACCATATCATCATCCCCACCAGCGAATTTCATAGTTGGGGTTATGCACTCTGGTAAGAGATGTTCGCCAGGCTTCCATGACATCCACGCCTACATCTGTTCAGTAGAGGATGTAGCGTGATTTGTCGCTCTATAATGTAGCTTTCCTAGCTTCCATATCCCACTGTTCATGCGCTTTTCACCATTGAAGACGAGGGTACATGTTGGTTCTGGTAATGTTGGGCTTGCATATTGTGGTCCTACCATGGGATCCATGTTGCGAGCCAGTTCTGATTGTTTTTGTGCAGATTCATATTCCAGTCAATGCCCGGAACTCCACATTCAAAATGTCAGCTGAAGAATGGCAGTTTTTACATATTATCCTTCGTAGCACCCTACAGTCATCTTCAGTGAGTATGATGGGTCATCCACTGCAGGTAGCACTTGCAATTGACTCCCTGTGCTTCCATGTCAGTATGGTATCACTGATTGTTGACTGGTGATGGTCTAATTTGTCAACACTTTGCCAAACAGATATGCCTGCAACATGGCATCCTGTCACAACACTCTTTCAAACTTCCTCAGTTCCCTTCTTGCAGCCATTTCATCCAGACACAGTTGCACTGACTTGTGAGCATCATATTCCTCAATTTATACTGTCTACAAACATATGACTCGTTACATGGTGCGATGCACCTTGTCCACAGTCTACCTTCTCTATATGTACTGAATAATTGAATGTCCCCTCCTGGATTGGATTTCAATCAAGGTCTTTCTAGATAATAGTATCATTATTACCAACTGTACTAATTAATGTAAATATAATGCACATATACATAACAGGTTGTTGTTATGTAATGTATCACATAGATTACAGTGTGGGTCGATCTGAAGATGACTTTCTCCCAAATCTTTTGGCAGATTAATGCATTTATACATGCTGAGGTTAGAAGAATGCTTCATAGTCATTAGTGTCTATAAAAATAGTTTTTCTGGCTTGTAATGACTTCTATATAGCACACTGCTTTTCTTCCATCTAATCCTGTGTGAGGGAATAGTTTTAATGGAATATGTGCACTAGATATATTAAAACAACTGTCATGGCTTACACATGTAACAAAAATTAGAATTTTATTCAAAAATTCCAATATATTTCATCTAGCTTCTTTCTCCAGTTGTACAGATCTTGCAGGAAAAGATGCTGAAACATTTGCCATCACTAACGACCTTACACAATTCTGGTATTCTGGTTGGCATCTGGACAATTTGTCCAGATAATCCAAACCACTCCCCAAACACCCTAGATCTCTTCCTCACCAATGACCTCTCCAAATACACAGTGAAAGAAGTGAGCCCCTCCCCCGGG
Organism: Typopeltis vanoorti; assembly: GCF_054136105.1. Lineage (NCBI taxonomy): Eukaryota > Metazoa > Arthropoda > Arachnida > Uropygi > Thelyphonidae > Typopeltis > Typopeltis vanoorti. The sequence continues at coordinate 98,199,733 of NC_143555.1, read as the reverse complement.
CAATTTTGACACCACAACCTAGTGCTCATCTCCTCCCCCCATGCAACAATGTTTACACAGACACTCCCATACAAGAGTAGTTTGGCACTATAACAGTGCCAAGTGGGACAGCACCCACAACTTCTATGCCACAATTCCCATGGTTGGCATAGAAGTTGTGGTTTCCGGCCTTCTAATCCAAACATATGCACCAAGCTTATTACCAAAGTAATCCTCACTGGCATGAATACATACATTCCACACAGCACAAAAGATGTGCCAAGGCTGTAGAGATGAAATACTAGACATACCACAACTGGCTGAAATCAAGAACCTCATCCTCCTTCAAAGCTTACACCGAAGCCCGTAATAGATGCAAAAAAACAATCAATGCTTTCAAAACAGAGTTCGAAAGAGCAAAAAGCAGGAAGCTAGCAGCCTCTCCAAAAGGCAGCCGAGCCTTTTGGTCTCTCAACAAAGCAATTGGCTGTAACTTCTGTCCAACACTTCCCACCCCTATCATACCCAGATGGCTCTACTGCATCATCACCCACAGATAAAGCAAATCTTCTGACTTCATACTTTGCTTCAAATGCATGCATAAATGACGATGGTAAATGTCCCCCCAACCATTCCAAACACCCAACATACAATGCCCCCCCCATATCCTTTTGTCAGGATGAGATCAGAAAAATACTGTCCAAATAAGACACAAAAAAGTCTCCCTGGCCCTGATGGCATTCCCCCAATTGTTCTGAAAGTTCGTGCTCCAGAACTGACCCCTATCCTATGTCACCTATATATACTCTCTTACTGCACTGGAATCTATCCCACAAACTGGAAATTGGCCTATATTCAGCCCATTCCCAAGAAGGGCGACAAGTCACTGCCATCCATTTTCTGCCCTATCTCGCTTACCTCAGTCCTGTCAAAAGTAATGGGAAAAATAATCAATTTCCAACTCTATACTATCTAGAAGATACTCACCAAATAAATGACCACCGGTATGGATTCCACCACTGCTGATCAACAGGAGATCTATTCACGTATGTCACCCATCTTTGGACAAATGCTATGGAGAGGTTTGGCAAATCTCAAGTGGTTGCACTAGATATCTCCAAATTCTTTGATCGGGTCTGGCACAAAAGCCTACTAGGCAAACTACCATCATGTCTGATCCAGAACTTCTGTAGTAGGATTATCAGCTTTCTGTCTGGACACACACTGTGTGTGTGTGATGGTGGACGGCTCCCTATCCTCTCACCACTTAATTAATGCTGGAGTCCCACAAGGTTCTGCCCTCTCACCAACCCTCTTCCTGCTATATATCAATGACCTACTGCAATTGACCTCCAACCCAATACACAGTTTTGCAGACGACAACACACTACACTCCTCGCTTGCATTTGATAAACCTTACCCTACACAACTCACCTCAACCTACAGAACATCAACCACCACTACCCTCAACTCTGATCTCCAAGCCATTCTACAATGGTGTTCAGATAACCTCATAAATTTCAACACTAATAAAACCTAGTTCTGTACTATTTCCCATAAAAAAGAACCATATTTTCCCAGTATCCTTTTTGATGATTCCCAAATTTCCAGACAGTTTGAGATCTTGCTTCTTGGAATCGCCTTCGCATCAAACCTCTCCTGGCATAAACAGAGTGCTAGAAGAGGAGAGAATGGAAACTGTAGGAGAGAGAGGTATGGGAATGCTAGAAGAGAGAATAGCAGTAGAGAAGAGGGAATGAGAGAGACCTATGGGAATGAAAGAAGAGGAGAATGGAAACAATAGGAGAGAGGGAATGGTAAGAGGTATAATGTATGGGGACTCAATGATCTGTGGTGTTCAAGAGAGGATGTGTGAGGAGTGTTTGACAGGAGGAACAATAGAAAGGGTGGCTATGGCAATTAAGAGAGGTGAAACAATGGATGAGATGATTGTGATGGTAAGAATAAATGACTTGAGTGGTAATGTAAGTTGGGCAGTGAGAGATATGTGATTTTTGCTTGCGGCTGTACGGAAGAAGACAGAGAGAGGAAAAATAGTGTGCGTGTTGCCTAGATATGATAATGACAAGCTGAGCAGAAGAGTAGTAATATTGAATGACATAATAGCTAGAATGTGTCACGAGAGAGGACTGGTACAAGTGGATGCTCGGAGTGCGTTTGAGGAAAGAGAGGAATTGTATGCGAGAGACCGCTTACATTTGAATGAGGAAGAACGCTGGCATCTGGAGGGATTGCTGTTCTGAACGAGTCAGTGTGTCCCAGGGACGATGATAGCAGGGGTGGCCTCTTGTGGGAATGGATACTTGGGAGAAGGGAGACGACATCAGGTAACACTTAGCCCGGTGGAGTCTAGAGGGGATAATGCTGGGTATAGAAACAATGGCATTTATATGCTTTATACTAATGCCAGGAGTATTCAGAATAAGGGAGAGGAATTGGTGACATAGATAGCATCAGCCTGACCAAAAATTATTGGGATCACTGAGACATGGTTGACAGAAGAGGATATAATCACAGGAATAGAAATCACTGGGTACAGCATTTTTCGGCAGGATAGGAGGGGAAAGATTGGTGGTGGGGTACTGCTTTTATGTGACGACCTATGTCCTCTAAGAGTGGAGGCTTTGGAAGGAAGCGAGACAAATGATTTTGAGAGCATGTGGTGTGAGGTAGAAGTAGGCAAGACAGGATATTTAGTGGGGTGTCGCTACAGACCCAGGAGCACAGAGGATGGGGACCAGGAGATGTTTAGACAGTTAAGTTTGTCAAGTGCAAGAAGAATGATTGTTATAGGAGATTTTAACTACAGCAGTATAAATTGGAGAGAGGAAGATGCATGTAGCAATAGGGGAATGGAATTTCTAGAATTCTTGAGGGACAAATGTCTTAGGCAACATGTGACAGAGGGAACAAGAGGTTCAAGAGTTTTGGATTTGGTTATAGCATCAGAAGAGTTGATAATAAGTGAGATGACATCTCTCCCACCAGTTGGAGAGAGTGACCATATGGTTTTGACTTGGAAAATGAATAGACATGCAGGAGTATCAAAGAGACGGGAACTTATGTGGAATTATAAAGCAGGTGATTATAATAGTCTTACACGTCAACTTCGGGAAGTTTCATGGAGGGAGGAATTGGAAGGCCGGGATATCATTAGTGCGTGAGAAATTGTGAAAGAATATTTCTTAGCAGCAATGGTAAGTTGTATACCACGAGTGAAGAAGAGGACACAATTTTGAGTAAAGTGGATGACAAACAATATTAAACAGGCATTGCATGCGAAAAAGAGGCTATGGAAGAGATATAAGGAGATAGGTGAAGAGAAGATGCACAAAGAATATAAGACACAGGCCAGGAGAGTGACTGGTATTGTAAGGAAGGCAAAACTGAATATGAGAAAAGGTTGGCCTAAGATTAAAAAGAAAATCTTAGGGAATTTTTTAGCTTTGTAGCCAGTAGGAGGAGAAATGACTGTGGAAGAATGATATTGTGGGATAAAAATGGGAATAGACTGACTGATGCAGAGGACATAGTGGAATTATTCAATGAACACTTTCTTGGAGTATTTCATCCTGAAGGAGTCAATTTTAATGCTAGAGGGATAGGGCAGGTTTGAGGTTTAGAAGTACAGGAGGAGAGTGTGTTTCAGAAGGTTTGAGGTTTAGAAGTACAGGAGGAGAGTGTGTTTCAGATACTGAGTACTCTGGATGTCAGTAAAGCTTTGGGACTGAATGGTATTTCACCACGAGTTTTGAGAGAATGTGCTAGGGAACTGACAGTGCCTTTAACCTGGCTTTTCAATGAAAGTCTGGCTGCAGGAAAGGTGCCCAGGAAATGGAAGGAAGGTCAGATAGTGCCACTGCATAAGGGTGGTAACAGACTGGAAGTGTCTAATTATAGGCCAGTTTGTATGTCATCAGTAGTTGATAAGATCTTGGAGAAAGTAGTGAGGGACCGTATACAGCATTGGGCAGGTGAGTTTAATGTTATCTGTGAGAGTCAACATGGATTTGTGAAAGGGCACGCTAGTTTTAACAATATGCCAGCCTTTTATAATAAAGTTACAAGAACATAAGATGAGGGAAAGGCATATACTGCAATTTTCTTAGACTTAGCAAAGGCATTTGACAGGGTGCCACATGATAAGCTGATATTTAAGTTGCAGCACATGGGTCTGGATGTCAGATTGGTCAACTGGATTCAGGATTGACTGTCTGATAGGTATCAGAGAGTTGTGTATGGTGGAGCAGTTTCAAGGATGCAGAGGGTTACAAGCGGGGTCCCACAGGGCTCAGTACTAGGACCTATATTGTTTAATCTTTATATCAATGACATTGCCAGTGGATTGCAACTGGATATTCAGTTGTTTGCAGATGATGCAAAGCTGGGAAGGATTATTAGTAATAGTGCAGATGTGGTAGCCCTGCAAGAGGATTTGAATAAGCTAGATAGATGGGCAAATGAATGGGGGTGTCGGGTTTAATGCAGCAAAATATAAGGTCTTGAGGTTTGGGACACATCGATGAGATGCTGCATACTCTATGGGAGGAGTTATACTGAAGGAAGTAGAGGAGACAAGCGATCTGGGGTTGATGATTGATAGAAACCTGAAATTTTGGGGACATATCGCAAAGATGGTGAAGATAACACAGAGAATTGCTGCAATTACGAGAAGGACACTGACCTGCAGAGATAAAAGGGTTATCATTCCGTTGTATGTCTCTGATCAGACCACACTTAGACTATTGTTCTCAGATTTGGTCCCCAGGATTTGAAGGGGATAAATTAACTGTGGAAAGGATACAAAGATGGATGACAAAGATGGTTTCAGGACTGTACAACGATAGTTATGAGGATCGGCTGAGAGAATGTGGACTGCAGAGTTTGGTGGATAGAAGAAGGAGAGGTGATATGATTGAGACTTTTAAACTGTTGAGAGGTGGTTACAGGGTTGACACTGGGGAGTTCTTTCGCTTGGTTGAACAGCGGGAAGGAGTGATGACAAAAGGCCATCCCTGGAAGTTATGAAAGGAAACTGAGAGTAAGAGGGTGAGGAGTGGTTTCTTTGCATGGATGGTGGTTGAACCGTGGAATGCATTGCCTGATGGAGTGGTGAGAGAGCGAGAACAGTCAATGAGTTTAATTAGTGGTATGATAGACTTTGTGTTTCTTAGGGGGGGGACCTCCCCTCGATGAGTCTTGGCAGACTTTATGTTCTTAGGAATGACCTCCCATGATGAATCTTTTGACTCCATGAAAGCCTGAATAATAATAATAATAATAATAATATGTTTATTAGCTAATTTTTCAATGCAGCTGAAATATATAATATTATACTATTATAATTCAAAGGAACAATGGTAGAAAGTTGTGTAGATAAAGAATAATTTACAATAATTCTTAATTAAAAATAAAAAACCTTATGAACAATAATAGTAATCAATTCCCAAAACATGGATATTGGCATGCAGTTTGATTGGTTCATGTTTGGATGGTTTTGTAATGTTTCACAAGTTAAAAACTATCAAATTTGAACTTGCTGGAATGAAGAAGCTTTGCTTGGCTCCAAAGGACTCTGTGCCTAGTATGAATAATGTGAGAAGCAAGGCAAGACTTGTTGGATTCCAAAAATGCAATATAGTCTTCATGTTCTTCAATTCTAATCAATAGCCAATCTGTCCCTGAGTGGGGTACGTAATATAGACTGGAATGATAAGATAGTATCAAGATCATAGAGAATGAATTTCTTGAGTTTTTAAGGGATAACTACCTTAAGAAGTATATAACAGGGGCCACACATGGATCGAGGGTCTTGGATTTGATTATCTCATCAGCAGATATTGTTGCAAATGAAGTTTCACATCTTCTTCCGGTTGGTGAAAGTTACCATGAAGTGATCACTTAGGTGGTGGCCAGCCATATCAGGACCTTTGTGCAAAAGAGTTATATGTGGAACTATAAGGCAGGTGATTATGGTAAACTAAGGGAGCAACTTGCAGCAATATCATGGAATGAGGAATTGCATTGGAAAGAAATCAGTGCTGTTTGGTCTCTACTCAGGAATTATCTGGCAGCAGCAATGACTGAGTGTAGTCCAAATGTCAGGAAATTAAATAAGGTAGGTGTAAAATGGATAACAGAAGCGGGAGCATGCAATCTGGAAGAAAAAGGAATTGTTGAGGTGGCACAAGATGAGATAATCAGCTACACGAGGTGTACAAAAAGCAAACAAGGAAAGGCGAGTCAGTAAGGGTAGCAAAAGTGTGGTATGAGCAGCGGTTAGCAAATAACGCTAGAAGAAATCCTAGGAAGTTTTTTTTATATGTGGCCAGTAGAAGGAAGAGTGATGTTTGTCAGTGATAATGGGAAAATAATAAACACTTAGGAGGATATACCAGAGGTGGTAAATGAGCAGTTCGTTAAAGTATTCCATCTTTGCAATTGTAACATAATGCAGAACTTGAGAGCAGTGGGAATGGGGAACGAACCACTGATGGTGAATGAGTAGGAGATATATGAGGAATTGAGTAAATTTGATGTCAACATGGCTATAGGACTTGAGGGAGTTAAGAACAGCTTTAATGTACATTTTTAACATGAGTATTAGATTAGCCCATGTCCCAAAGGAGTGGAAAGATGGCAAAATTGTTCTGCCTCATAAAGGAGGTGATAAGACTAAGGCTTCAAATTATAGGCAAATCAGCCTTCAGAACACGTAATTTACATACAAAATACTAGTCGTGGCGGATTACGTGGTGGTGAGGAAGAGCTGTTAAGTAGGTGCCATCCCTCAATGAGTTTTTGGACTCCTTAAGGGATGGCACATTGAGATGTCACGAAATAATAAAAAAATAATAATAATCTTTCCACTTAATAGAATATGAAGTATTACTTTTCCTTTGCCCAAGGTTTCTAAGACCAAGCCATTTGGTCTTAGAAACCTTCTGAAATCAAAAGAGTGCTTGATAATCTTTCAGATACACTTTCTGCATTTAATGCTTCATAAGCAGATTTATATTCTCTACATAAATGGCTATTTGAGAACCAAAGTGGAATCTCAGTTATGAGGAATCCAAGACTCGATGGAAGTTTTCCAAGAGTATGTTGAATGCATAGTTCCAAAGAATGACAGAAATACTTCATTTACAAACAACTGGATGCTACGTCTGTTATTCACAGCAACACAGAATTGTTATTTCAACCATAAAAGCAAACTAATCACTTGCAAAACCAATGCAATTTTCTAACTTCATATCATATTTACTCAGTTCAGGCTTCGATGCATCATAAAGTGATTGCACTGCTACCGATGATAAGGGAAGTAGGCCTAAAAAACTCAGTTTAGTGGTTATTGATTAGTTCTATCATATTAGTATTAGCTGATTCATCAATGAGCAACACAAACTTCTTACCTTGAAACATTAAGGCCTATGTAGCCCTAGAGATGGTATTTGCGCCCATAGCTCTATTTCCTCAAAAAACAATTTTCAGTTCAAATATAATCGCCAGTTGGAAGAATTAATCTTTTTTTCGACAGGTTCCAGAGTTAGTCGATCGCTTGTACTAGTAAGCAGATTTCTTTTCTCGCCAACTCAAGAAAATAAACCGTAGAATTAACACTATTTCACACATACACATACTCGTATATATACAGGTGATCAAAATTAAAACATACCTGTTTAAGGCCTTGTTGAGTGCCACCCTGTGATCCAAATCTGCAAAACATTGCCAGCCTGTTTGCCAAGTGGTTAGCGTATTTGCTCTCCAGGCAAAAGGCTGCGGGTTCTAATCCCTCCATGGGCATGGATGTTTCTGATTGTCTGTGAAAATACTAGTGATGGTGGTGGACAATAGATGTCTTGTCATGCTGGCATTGGTGCAGATGATGAGATGGAGATTTGCAGAGTAGGTACACTCCCTCAATGAGTCTTTGAACTCCTTGGAGGTGTCACATAATAATAATAATAAAATAATAATAATAATAATAATAATAATAATAATATATTATGCGTTATGCTGAAGCGATATCTGAGGGAAATAAAAAATATCCGAAATTCGTCACCAGGTGGGCGCTGTATGAACCAAATGTAGATGCAGTAATTTTCTGTGAGTATGAGAAGAAAAAAACGATACAAACATAAATAACATTTTTATTCACGAGTTGTACCGTTCAATGTGCTGTCCATCCCCGTATGCCACGAACTGCATCTTTTACACAGTGTTCAATGGCAGAACAGGTGGTCGGGATTGATGTTGCGCATATGCTGTCTTTTAGTGCTGGTAAGTTATCAGGATTATCCCGATAACTTACCAGCACTAAGAAATTTAACTCTCTATTGAATTTCTCAGAAAATCTTAAATTTTCTGAGAAATCCCCAGAACCAAAAGTCACAAGGGGTCATATCAGGCGGCTATGCACTATCAAATACCACCGCTGATCACTCTGGCTTCTGTGAAATGTTCTCGAAGAACCTCTTGTACGGATCGACCAATGTATATGTGGGGGGGGGGGGGGGGAAGGATCCACATCTTTCATGAAAATGAATGCATCCATGTGCTGCTGTAACTGTGGCACAACAAAAGTGTTTATCATATCCTGATACCTCTGTAACTGAGTGTTGGGTCATGTGACCTGCTCAGTTACTGAGCAGGTCACATGACCCAACTGGCGAATGTCCTCAAAGAAGAATGGTCCAATGATAAACGAAGCTATAAACCCGCACCAGACAGTAACTTTTAATGAATGCAAAGGAATTTGTTGGATTAAATGTGAATTTTGCTGTAGCTCATACCTAGCAGTTATAGGTATCACAGCTCAGTTCAGGCAAATGTGAGCCTCATCTCTCCACGAAATCGTCTAAAGCCACTGCATCCAACTTCACTCGAGTAAGGAATATTAAAGCGAATGTCAGTCGACTTTCAAAGTCTTGCGGGCTCATCTCAGGTGTCAGGGTTATTTTAAATGAGTAGAATTGCAGCATTTTCCAGACATTGTCATTCATCACCTAAGCTTCCAACCGGTTTCGACCTTTATCGAGGTCTCGTCAGTGGGAGCCAGACCCAAAAATGCCGAGGTTGAAGTGATGCAGAGCTTATAAATTTTACCTAAACAAGTTGCCACAAGGTGCTTTGATCTTATTAAATAAAAATCTCAGGACGAGAGTAAGATGTAGAAAGTTTTTTAACTTGGGTATACTATGTTAAAGATACCAAGATTTTATAAGCAAGTTTGCGCCTGAACATAGTTCAAGTCTGAGGCAACTCTTGCAAAGGTGGAGTAAGATCCGATCACTTTCCTTAGTATTTCCCTCAAATACAAAGCAAAAGGGATAATACTAAGGAAAAACTCGGACTTGAACTATGTTCAGGCGCAAACTTAACTTACTTGTCTGTTTGCTTACTCGGGAAAATTGATTAAAACCTAGCTTATAAAATTGCTTGGTATCATTAACATAGTATACCCAAGTTAAAAAACTTTCTACACACACACACACACACACACACACACACACACACACACACACACACACACACACACACACACACACACACACATATATATATATATACATACAGTGATACCTCAGTTAACGAAGATAATTCTCGTTACGGAATCACATTAGTTAGCCGAAATCTTTGTTAGCTGAAATGTGATTTCCAGTAGGTTTCTATAGAAAATCGTTTAATTCGTTCTGGATGCTGCTTACTATTTAAAGATAAGTTTTATAAAATAGTAAAAAGCACACTATAAAAGGGCAAAAACTTACCAAAGGCTGAGATGAACAGCTACCCAATTAGATGAAGGAGAATGGAAAGTAGAATGGAAAGTAGAATGAAAAACTGACGATCTTTACACTATTATATACACTTTATTAAACTGAAAATATGTACACAACGTTTTTACTATTCTTCCTCCAAATTTTCAAAGTTTATTCAAGGTAAGTCTCCTCTTCTTCAGTAGCTGGTCTCTCTCTTTACTAAAGGAGAAGTCAAAAATCTGTCCAAAGTTGATTGAACTTCTCTTTTTTTTTTTTTTTCAGAATGTTTTTAAAGTGACTTGTCTTCAACCAAGGCACAAAGTCTGTTCATTTCAGCTTTGTTGGGATGCCACTTTGTAGCCAAAGACTGAAACTGAAACATGAACGGCCCGACCGTTCATGTTTGCTGCTTTAAGTTTTCTGCTTTAGCCGAGCCCGAAAAACAGCGAAAAAAAATCTTCGTTAGCCGAAAAATTCGTTAGCAGGGTCACTCATTAGCCGAGGTATTATATATAAATATGTTAAAGATACCAAACAATTTTATAAGCTAGGTTTTTTAATCCTTTTTTCTCAAGTAAGCAAACAGACAAGTAAGTCAAGTTTGCGCCTGCACGTAGTGCAAGTCTGAGGCAACTAATTTCAAAGGTGGAGTAAGTTCCGATCACTTTTCTTGGTATTTTCCCCTAAAGCACATTCCCTTGCGGAGATGCATGATGCTATGCATTAAAGGTAATGGTCACTACCCAGACCGGTTTCGACCTTTACTGACCTTTATTTTCGACCTAAAAAATGCCAAGGTTAAAGTAATACAGAGCTTATACATTTTATTATTATTATTATTATTATTATTATTCCTGATACCTCCAAGGAGTCCGAAGACTCATCGCGGGAGGACACCTACAACTGTCTCTACACCTAACCTTACTACGAATCATTTCCATCAACGCCATCTACCGCCCACCTCCAACACCACCACAACTAGTAATTTTTGTCTGTAAATTGCGTGTGTTCTGAAGGGCCGATTTGTATGTATGCGGGATGAAAAACCCGAGTTTCCCGATTTTGCCTAACCAAGTTGTCACAAGGTGCTTTAACATCATTAAATATAAATCTCAGGATGAGAATAAGATGTAGAAAGTTTTTTTACCTTGGGTATATACTATGTTAAAGATACCAAGCAATATATACACACACCCTCTGTCTAAAAAGAAACCAAATTTTTCGAAAATAGAAGAAACTAGTGGCGCCACCTGTTTTGTCTTTTTATTGTAGAAAGCGGCAACCTTCATTAGTGTTGTCAACTGTTTATGACATTTTTTTTTTTTTTTCCCATTAGAAGCCGAGTTATAGTGCCAAGAGTGGCAGTGTGTTTTGACAAACGGTCGGAAAATGAGTTTCAAACAGAGCTGCGATTGACTTTTGTGTTAAATTTGGTAAAAGTTTTACCGAAACGCATCAAATTCTTTAAAAAGCATACGATGATTGCTTTTTTTTTTATGATGAATCCTTATCCTATACTCAAGTTTACGAGTGGTTTAAGCGATTTCAAAGTGGTCGCGATACGCTTGAGGACGACGAAAAGCCGGGCCGTCCAAAAACTGGACTAAGCGAAGTTAACATTCAAAAATATATTCTTCTTTACAATATTTTATCAAATGGAGATGTAACAAAAGCAATAATTATCGGAGCGTAAAAATATGATCCATGGAACATCAAAATATTGTCATTGATCATATTTTGGTGATAATATGAAAATATTGTTGACTTTCCTTTGGAGTATCCGCTCATAGTCTCCGATGACATCTGAATCGCATACATTAATTCTTTTTTCAAATCATCACAGATACACACGCAATTTACAGACAAAAAATACTAGTTGTGGTGGTGGAGGTGGGCGGTAGATGGCGTTAATTGAGATAATTCGTAGTAGAGGTTCGGTGTAGTGGTTGAGACAGTTGTATCAGTTGAAACAGTTGTAGGTGTCCTCCCGCGATGTGTCTTCGGACTCCTTGGAGCTGTCAGGAATAATAATAATAATAATAACAATATCTTGTACTAAGTGTCCAAGAGGAAAAAATCTCTGTAGTCATTGGTAATCATGGGAGTCTTTCTTTAAAGAGGGGAGTCTTCTTTCAAAGAAAAAAAAAAATAGATAATATGGCTACTTCTTTTTTTATATTTTCTTTTTTGATTTGCTATTAGCTTAGCAAGTTCTTAAATTTTAGTTGTTAAGTTGACCCCCCCCCCCACACACACACTTTTTAGTTCTGCTGCAATTTTATTTTCACCGGCTGACTCGTTATTTTTTGCTCTTTAATATCATTCTTGACTTTATTCACAGATGGTATCCTGCAGTTATAGGTTCTTCAACATCTCCTTTTAAACATTGTACCTCAAGTGCCAAGTTTTCATCTAATTGGGATGGTGAGTCGTACAGTAAATTTTCAAAATACTTTACAATTATATTATTATAAATTCCTGAAGATTTTTTTTGTCTTGGATAATTAAATATCCTTAGTGGTTAGTCAGTATTCGACTTCCTGCTTTCTATTCTCCTTTATGAATGCCAATGCATATAATGAATCTCTTGGAGTATTTATATCTTCCAATTTATAAAATTAATTTTTGGTGGACCTGTGTCACTCAGAAGTGGCGTTTGCATTCTACGTCGCTTGACCGCACGACAAAAGACTTGGGTTCGATTCTAGTTGCCGACTAGAGGAACATTTTCTAAAACCTTTCCGGAGTTAGTCGATCTCTGGCACTAGCGAGCGATTTTTTTCTCCCGGAAAAAAAAAGTGAAACATGGTTGAATGAAGATGATATCATAACGGGAATAGAAATGAAAGGGTATGTACAGTATTTTTCGTGAGGATAGAAAGGGCAGGAAGGACTTAATTCCCCTGCTGATGATAGCAGGGGAATTAAGTCCACATAAGATAGACATGAAAGAGGGAAATAGTGGCAATGGTTATGAGGCAGTGTGGTGTAATGGAGGTTGAGAGGAAGAGATATTTAGTTGAATGTTGCTATAAGCCTGGGAATGTGGAAGATAGTGATGAAGAAATGTATAAACAACTTGGATTAGTGAACAAAGGAAGGGTAATTATTATGGGTGATTTTAATTATGGCAGTATAGATTGGAATGAAGAGGTAGCATTTAGGAATAAGGAAAGTGAATTTTTCGAGTTCTTGAGAGATAAATATCTCAGGAAGCATGTAAAGAAAGGCATGCGAGGATCATCAGAAGTTCTAGATCTCATCATTTCATCACAAGATGTAATGGTTAGAGGGGTTTCACATTTTCCTCCAGTTGGTGAAAGTGATCATGAAGTAATCACCTGTGTCATGGCTCGTCATATGCAGGCTTTTGTGAGGAAAGGATATATGTGGAATTATAAGGCTGGTGATTATGACAGGCTTAGGAGACAAACTAGAGCTATAACATGGAACGAGGAGTTGAGCGGTAAGGAATTAAATGATGCATGGGAATTTACAAAGAAATACATAACAGCATCATGTACAAATGTATCCCAAAGGTCATAAGATTGATGTAAAATGTATGAATGTGGAGCTTAAGCATTAAATCTGGAAAAAGAAAGTCCTTTGGAGGAAGTACAAGATGAATAATGGTAATTAGTCACATGAAGAATATAAAGAACAAGCCAGGAGAGTTACTCAGTTAGTAAGGAAAACAAATGTAGAGTATGAGCAGAAATTGGCAAATCAGGCTAAGAAAAACCCTAGAGAGTTTTTAGATAGTGGCAAGTAAAAAGAAGAATGATCATGGAAAGATGAAGTTAAGGAATGAAAGTGGTAGAATGGTAACTGCAGCAGAAGACATTGTTGAGGTATTCAGTGATCAATTTATGTTTCATCCTGATCAGGGTGGAATCATGAGGAACTTAAGTGTAGGGGACATAGGAGAGGATAGCTTAATTGTGAGTAAGCAGGAGGTATTTGAGGAAATAAATAACCTTGATGTTAATAAGCATAGGATTTGATAAATTATCACCATGCATCTTAGGAGAATACTCCAGAGAACTGGCAGTAGCATTGGCATGCCTGTTTAACAAGAGTTTTGCAACAGCACAGGTTCCAAGGGAGTGGAAGGAGGGTAAAATTGTTTCACTGCGTAAAGATGGTGATAAAGCGCTGGCTTCAAATTATAGGCTGGTCTGTGTATCTAGAGTTGTGGTGAAGGTCCTGGAGAGATTGGTGAGAAGTAGGATACAGAAATGGTTTGATAACAGCAATATTCTCTGTGGTTATCAGCATGGGTTTGTTAAGGTGAGATCATGTTTCACTAACTTACTTATGTACTATAACAAGGTGACAAATACCTTGGACAGAGGAGATGCATATACAGTGGTGTACTTGGATTTTGCAAAGGCTTTTGATAGACTGCCACATGACAAGCTTTTAATTAAATTGAAGGAGATGGGATTGGATAACAGACTTCTGTGTTGGATCAGTGACTGGCTGTCTGATAGGTATTAGAAAGTTGTATATGGGGGTGCGGTATCTCGAAAGAGAAAGGTCACTAGTGGTATGCCACAGGGGTTAGTGTTGGGCCATTGTTATTCAATTTGTATGTTAATGATATTGGGTTGGGTTTAACTAGTGAAATCCAGCTGTTTGCAGATGATACAAAACTGGGGAGAGCAATACACAATCAGTCTGATGTTAATGCCTTACAAGAGGACTTTAATAGATTGCATGAATGCGCTGGTAAGTGGAACTATCAGTTCAATGTTGTCAAGTGTAAGGTTTTGAGATTTGGTAAGCAACGATGGGATGCCAAGTATACACTCGGTGGGGAAACATTAACAGACGTAGAGGAGATGAGAGATCTAGGAGTGATGGTGGACAAGTATCTGAAATTCAGGGGCCACATTGCACAAGTTGTGAAGACATCACATCGAATAATGGCAATGATGTGGAGAAACCCTGATAAGCAGAAACAGAGAGGTTATGGTTCCATTGTATATGGCCTTGATCAGGCCTCATATGGATGATTGTGCACAGATTTGGTTGCTGGGTTTTCATGGTGACGAGGATATGTTAGAAAGGGTACAGAGAAGATTCACAAAGGTAGTCTTTGGAATGTGAAGTACGAGGACAGATTGAGGGAATGTAACTTGCAGAGCCTCGTGAATAGAAGGAAGAGGGGTGGGTATGATTGAGACATATAAACTAGTCACGGGTTGTTATCAAGTAAACATGGAAGAGATTTTTCATAGAATTGGAGAGGGAAGTAGAACAAGAGGCCATTGCTGGAAACTGTATAAGGGTGTGAGCAAAGGAGTGAGAACAGGTTCTTTTCTTGGAGGGTGGTTATTGAGTGGAATGCATTGCCTGAGTGTGTTGTGGATGTGGACACATTGAATCAGTTTAAGATGCGGTTGGATGAGCATTATATGCAATAGTCAGTGCCTCCCACGATGAGTCTCTGACTCCATGGAGGACAGGTGTTGATAATAATAATAATAAACTAAAGTTTTTCGTCCGGTAAACTCAAGAAAATCGGCCGTCGAACCCACACTAGTTTCAGACATTAAAAATATTGTGTTAGGGTTAGGGACCACGAAATGGCTGCACTTGTTAGCCGTTTTCTTCACTGCATACTGATTAATTAGTGATAACCTTGGGCTAAGTATCTCTGCTTGGCTACTAAAGGAGAATGAACTGCCCATTTAGTCTTCAAAAGTTAGATATGATTAAACAACCTGGCCTACTCCCTACACCGGAACAAAAAGGTGTTGGCTGATTTTGATTGAAAATTGTTATTATTTTTTTTTAATCTCTACACTTCTTTTTCTTTTCTGCAATCAGAGCAGTTGAGATTCGGACGATGAAGTAAAATATCCCAAATTTCAAGATCAGACGATAAAATTTAAATCTACTGGAGAGAAGAATCTTGATTTGATTACAAACATTCTTTTCATACATTACAATTTTCTTGATTCTATTCTCAGCAAAATTAATAGGTCTGTGCTTTTTCTACTATGAAATAATTATTTCTTTGGATGTAATTGTCAGTCAGTCATCTACTTCGGCAAACTCTTCATTCCTTGATGCTTTCTTGAGAAAATGGCTATCTAGTATAAATTTACCTTAAACATCCACCATCAAGTGATTTTACGTGATAGAATAAGTTGTTCGAGTAGATTGAAGGAAACACTATGGGCAGTCACTTTCACCAGCTTTGGGTGATAATTTTATGGAACATCTGGAGAGTCACTCTTCAGTTCCTTCCTGATCCTCGTGTCTAGCTTTGCTTTGCAATGCACAATATCTTCGTAGTTTGGTTCTACTGAGGGACAGAATTAGTATATTTTTTGGATGGCATTAACTCAGCTTACTCCTATATTAAGTTTACTATGAAAGCTGAAGACAGTAAGATTATTCGCTTTTTACATACTTTAATAACCTACTTCTGTATACATATTCAATTGTCTGTTTAGGGAAAAGTTTCGTTCACTGAAATATGTATCTGTCCGGCTTCATATCATCATTCATTGCGGAAGAGAGTTATTATAAATGAATAAATGCACTCACGTTTTAATTTCTCAAAGGGAGTAGGCAAGGCCATTTAGTCCTAATTTTGGAAACTAGAGGGCAGCCAATCTCCATCCTTAGCCAATCAGATAGGTGGCTAAAGACTATCAACGCTTTTAAACGGCAGTATTATCAAAACCTTAACCGCACACAATCTGTTCTTCTGATTTCTCTATTTATAGAAGTAAATAAAATAAAAATCACGTTGATTGCGAATGATATAATCAAGCGGCAATCCAGAAAATTATCGACAAATATCATGGCACAATCAGATTATACTCTTAATATTAAAAGTTTCCATACTCTACCTAAAAGGAAACATCAAAACAAACAGCATGAATTCTGTGCAAATGTAATCTATACGCCATCTACATCTACCAAGGGAAAATACCCTTCTCTTTCCTTGCCTAGTGTCTATCAAGCATCCTTTTCATGTCGACTTCGATATTTTGGACAAAGCATCCGGTCCCTTCTGCTGATATTAAAAATCCTAGAACATTAAATTCCTGGAATCGAACAGTCTGGCCTTTCTTCTATTCCACTGACACTAGAACCAGGCTTCCTTGGAATCAAACCAATTTGCTATACACACCAGTGGATTTTAATTTGATCGTCTGTTTTTTTTCAGTTATGAAAAATTGCGACATCGTATGTTTCTTCATCATCATTATATTGTAATAATGAATAAGTTCTGTAATGTTTTTTTTTCAACAAAGAGCCTGTGTAGCTCAGCGGATGTGGCATTTGCACACCGCCGCGCTTGGCCGCACGAAGGAAGACTTGGTTTCGAGTCTAGTCGGCGACTAGAGGAAATTTTTCTAAGCCTTTTTTCGACCGGTTCCCGAGTTAGTCGATCTCTGGCACGGGCAAGCAGGTTTTTCCTCCCGGAAACTCGGGTTTTTCGTCCTGTAAACTCAAGAAAATCGACCGTAGAACCCACATTATTTCAGACATTAAATATGTTGTGTTAGGTTTAGGGACCACGAGATGGCGGCACATTTGAGCCGTCTCTCTTCACTGCGTACCGCTTAATTAGTGATAGCCTTGGGCCATCTGTCTCTGATTGGGTACCAGTGGAGATTGAACTGCCCACTCAGTCTCCAAAAGTTAGATAGGGCTAAATGGCCTCGCCTACTCCCGTATACGGGAATAAAAAGGCGTTAGCTGATTTTTTTTTTTTTTTATGTTTTTTTTTTTAATTGCAAAATCTAACAGTTTTTCTCCTTTGAGCGCTATTGGCATTCTTCTGTTAAATCTCCTGTGATTGAGACGCTAGCAAGTAAGTACATGTTCCTGCAACTCATGTCCTGAATGACATGGTCTTTTTAACCGCTAAACAAGTGATACAATGCCGATGTGCAGCAAGTTTGAAGGGCAACAAAACCTGGCAAAACAGCATCTGAAACCAACAGAGCTTTTTAAAATTTTACATAAGGCCTATGGAAGTGGCGCTTGCATCATCTGCGCTAGGCTGCAGAAGGTAGACCTATGTTCAAGTCTAGGCCTACTGGAGGAACTTTTTCTAAGCCTATCTTCAACCAGTTCCCGAGGTTAGTCGATCTATGACACATCAGACAGTAACATATCCTGTTAAGGTTAGGTACAAAGATATGGTAGCACTTGTTTACCGTCTCTTCATCGGTTGTTTCTTCTATTTAGTGATAGACATGGGCCAGCTATCTCTGATTGGCTACCGGTGGGGAATAAACTGATTACTCATTCTCAAAAAGGTAGATTGGGTTTAAAGACCTCACCTATTCCCTATAAGAGAATAAAAGGCTTTGAATGTTGTTGTTGTTTTTTTAATTTAGTGGTAGCAAAGTGCATGCTTGTGGGAGGCAAACACCCAAAAATGGTCCTGTCCAATGTTGTCTACCGATTTTTTCTTCTCTTCCTGATGATGTCCTTGTAACATTGAACGAAATATACTGAGTGAATACATTCTGTTTTTCCATACGTGTCATTCTATTTTTCCATACGTGTCATTAAAAAGAGAGTTTAATTGGCAAGTTTAATACACAAAATGTGTATTAAACTTGCCAAGAAATTATATTCTTCTTGTAATCATGTACTAAGCTTAAGCAGAAGCTTCTGCTTGAGTACAGGATGAAAATGGCTAGTCTAGTCGTATATAAACGTTAATATAATAAATTTAGTTTAATCCTTTATCCAAGTGTGAGCAAACAAAGTTTGCACCTGAAAATATCTTCAGGACTGAATATGGTGTTTACTACCTTACCGGGGTAAGGTGGTGCAACACCGGGAAACTCGTAGCAAAGGTGGACCAAGCTAACAACACTCCTATCCCAGTATTTCCCATAATGCAAAACACATCTCCTTGCGGATATGTATCATGTTATGCATTAAGGGATTGGCCACTACCCAGACTAGTTTCGACCTTTATTGAGGTCTCTTCAGTGGGACCCAGGCCCAGAGGTGGAGATATCAGGCAGAAGCAATAGCGAGGTCATCTTTACCTATAGGAGTTGCCAAAAGGTATGGCAACTTTTTTTTTTTATTAAATTACTCTGGATTTAGAGAAAGATGTTGAAAGTTTATTTTACACTTGGTTAGACTATAATAAATTTAGTTTAATCCTTTATCCAAGTATGAGCAAACAAAGTTTGCACCTGAAAATATCTTCAGGACTGAATATGGTGTTTACTACCTTACCGGGGTAAGGTAGGTGTTGTACTACCTCGGTAATGTAGTACAACACCATATTCAGTCCTGAAGATATTTTCAGGCACAAACTTTGTTTGCTCACAATTGGATAAAGGATTTAACTAAATGTATTATAGTCTAACCAAGTGAAAAATAAACTTTCAAGTATATAAACGCTTCACGACTAGCCTACTTGTACGGGTTGGCTGAAAATTTCTTGGCTAACAATGAAAAAACGATTTCGTAATTTCAAAATTATTTTTATTTTTCAACATAATTTCCCTTATGACTAATACATTTATTCCAGAGATGCTACAGTGCCATTATCCCGTTCCTGAGTGGTTCTCAGTAAGATCTGCAAAATACTCCTCTACAACTGCAATCACCTCTTGATTCGAAGAAAAACGCTCACCAGCGAGGAAGATTTTTAGTTTTGGGAAGAGAGAGAAGTAAGAGGGAGCCAAATCTAGGGAATATAGTGGATGTTCCAAAAATTCAAAGTGCAGATCCCTTAATTTTCCTATTGCCAAAAGACCTTTGTGAGCAGATGCATTGTTCTGATGAAATTTTTTTTTTTTGCAAACCGGGTCTTTTTCTCACGAATTTCTTCATCTAGTCTGGTTTAAAGATCGGAATAATATTCCCCTGTTATTGTTTTACCATTTTCAAGATAATTAATAAACATGCATTTAGCATCCCAAAACACTGATGTCATGACCTTGTCTTCTTTGGCTCTGAACAACAGGCTTCTGTTCACTCTTTAGACTGCTGTTTGGATTCTAGTGTGTAATGGTGAATCCAAGTCTCATCCATAGTAATAAATCGAGGCACAAAATCAGTTTTATTGTTGTTAAAACTCTCCAAGCACTGTTCAGAGATTTTCATTCGAGTGCGTTTTTCATCTGCTATGAGAAAGCGCGGCACTATCTTGCGCCAAGCTTTTTCATTTGCAATTCTTCATGCAAAATATATCCTACACGTTCTTTTGAATGCCTATAGTCTCAGCAATTTCACGCACTTTGACTCGCCGGTCATCCAATACCATATCGTGCACTTGACCAATGATTTCGGGTGTGTTACACTTTTTGGAAGTCCTTCACGTGGATCGTCTTCAAGGCTGGTACAGCCACGTTTAAACTAGGAACCCCATTTCTTAATTATCAGAAACGAAGGAGAAGAGTGCCCATACTTTTATGAACTTCGAATGAATTTCTTTTGGTGTTAAACTTTCTTTTACAAAAAATTTTGATCGCACGATACTCAATTTTATCCATTTCAAGGGATACAAATAACACTTTGGTTTCCAACTGCTGTATATAAAAAAATACTCGATAGAATTATTTGCAATTTCACATGCAACAACAACACTATCGGCAAGATTTTTTGTTCTCATATGCATATGACAGATGCTGCAAATTAGAAAAAAAATCGTGCCGATAGTGTTGCCATTTATGGTCGAGGCCGAGAACGTTTCAGACCACCCACACGTACATAATCGTGTTAGTATTTCATAATGCAAAAAAGATTATAGGAGAGTCAGTATCCATTTTCGCCTTTATTTGTGGTACAGTTAAAGTGCGAGGATGCCTCTCGAAAAGCTCTGAGTGAACTACAAGGTCATTCTAAATCTTACTTAGTGATGCGAAAAGATCACTACTAAACTCATCACACCTGACTCCATGACAAGACAATCATCAGTGGCTCCACTCAGTGAAAAGCCAAAGCCTAATAGGAAGTAGAACCGCACTGCTCCATTTGAGCAAGCCCAAGATGAACATATGAAAACTTAATCACTGGAAGCCACATCCAGTTATAAGGTGTCGGGGTTAAATCGATATATTTTTCATATGCGAGGTCTGTTCAAAAAGTTCCTGGACATAATTTATTTAAATATACGAAAGCTTATCCCCTTCGAAATATTTTCTTGCTACTTCAATTCAATGTTCTCAGCGTTTTTTTTCCAATTTAGGAAGAATCTCTGGAACGGTTTCGACCTTTGTGTAGAGTATTTCATTTAATAAGCCATATCAATACAAACAGGGAATCTCTTGAGAAACAAGTGTACCTTAATGGAGAAAGAAATGAGGAAGTCAGCAAGTCCGAGTACCTGGGATCCATTATTACTGTGAAGAATTGCTGTTCAGACGTCAGAAGAAGGTTAGGAATGGCTACAGTCAGAGACTTGTCTAAAATCTGGAAGGATGGATCTTTCTCCATGGGAACAAAGCTAAGGATTTTGGATGCAGTTGTTTTTTTCAACAGCGACTTATGGATGTGAAACTTGGAACTCAGAGAAGTCAGATAAGGAACGAATATTTTCTTTTGAGATGTGGGGTTATAGAAGGCTGTTGAGGATATCATATACTGAAAGGCGTACAAATGAATGGGTGTTAGAAAAGATCAGTAGAATTTTAAGGATCCTTAAGGATATTGACAGAAAAAAGTTGAAATATTTTGGGCACATTGAAAGGATGGAAGAAGGACTTCTCAGAACAATAATAGAAGGTAAAGTTCCTGGGAAAAGAGGAAGGAGTAGACTATCAATGAGATGAGATGGATGGTGTGTGTGCGTGTGTGTGGCTCATCACTGAGGCCTAGTGTGGCACATCACCGAGCATCGGAGTTACCATATGGCTTCTGTGGATGCCAGTGAACATATAGATAGATAGACCATTACATGTACTTAGGACAACAGATATCAATGGAACAAAATATCATTGACAAAATTAAAAGACGCACGATGCTTGGTTGGCAAGCATTTGGAAAATTAGACGCACGATGCTTGGTTGGCAAGCATTTGGAAAATTACAAAAAATAAAAATAAAATAAATCAGCTAATGCCTTTTATTCTCTAATAAGGAGTAGGCAAGGCCTTTATACCCTATCTAGCTTTTGGAGACTGAGTGGGCAGTTCAATCTCCACTGGTAGCCAATCAGAGATAGCTGGACCATGTCTGTCACTAATTATAGGTGGCTACTGATGAAGAGGCCAGCAAACAAGCGCTGCCATCTCTTGTGGTGCCTAACCTTAATAGGATATGTTATGGTCTGAAACAATGTGGGTACTACGGTCGAAAAACCCGAGTTCCCGGGAGTAAAAACTCACTTGCCCATGCCAGAGATTGACTAACGCGGGAACCGGTCGAAGATAGGCTTAGAAAATGTTCCACCAGTCGGCGACTAGACTTGAACCTAGGTCTAACTTCGAGCGGCCAAACGCAGAGGATGCAAGTGTCTTTTCCACTTAGCTTCCCAGGCCTTGGAAAAATTACATTCAGTATTCCAAAGCCAACTATTATTATGCCGGAAGAGAAACGTTTTTAACCAATGAATTCTTCCTATATTGACATAGGGCTGTGAAACATGGACACTAAATGCAAAGGAAATTCATAAAGTAAGAACAACACAATTTAGTATGGAAAAAAGTATGCTTGGTATCAGAAGACTGGATCACAAAAGGAATACGTAAATAATTATTATTATTATTATTATTCCTGATACCTCCAAGGAGTCCGAAGACTCATCGTGGGAGGACATCTACAACTGTCTCTGCACCTAACCTCTACTACGAATCATCTCTATCAACGCCATCTGCCGCCCACCTCCAACACCACCACAACTAGTAATTTTTGTCTGTAAATTGCGTGTGTTCTGAAGGGCCGATTTGTATGTATGCGGGATGAAAAACCCGAGTTTCCGGGAGAAAAAACCCTGCTACCTCCGTATGAGATCGGCTAACTCACCTTCGATAATAAACCAAACCAAAGTCTCTGACGTCACAGGAAGAGTGAAACATCTGAAGTGGCAATGGGCTGGACATATTGCTTGAAGACAAGATCAACGATGGATCAAAGAAGTACTGGATTGGATTCCACGAGATGAAAAACGAACACGACACTGACCTAAATAACTGTGGATAGATGATATCATCAGATTTGCAGGAGTGACATGGGAGAGGAGAGCCATGGACAGACAGTTTTGGAGTGATCTTGGAAAGGCCTTCATTTAGCAGTGGATCGACTATGGATGATAATGATGATGATCAATAGCTATGGCTTACTAAATAGATATTACTAATATAACGACAAAATCAGTAAAAAAATAATAACTAGTAAAAATTAAATGACATTAAAAAATTTAGGAATGTAAGTTACTCTGTCGCTTTCTGTTTAATTTCATTTTACGTCTTGAAATCCTCGTTCTTTAGTAAAGATGTTAGTTTAGAGTATAAAACGTCACGTGGGGAGGGGGGGAAAATAAATCTAGTGAACGGGGTAGTCGAAGTACGACTGCGATGTCCTTTTGAGCCAGAAACTCGTTTATTTCCAAAATCTTCCTCATTTCCAAATCTTCTGTCGGAATTTGGTGGCAGGATCAACTGAAATTTCTGTTTTACAGGCTATTTCGCAAACAGTAATTTGCTGAATGTTAATGGTCGTCCAGAGCGAGGGTCATCTTTAATCGAAGTTTGACCATCTTTAAACCTTTTGAACACTCGAATGTCTTTGACTCTCAAAGACATTCGACTAGTTATTACTAGTCGAATATCCAAAAAAAGTTATTTAAAAAATCTGGTAAGTATCTATGTTTTTTTTTCTTTTTTTTTCACAAGTTTCCAAGTTTATCACTAAACGGGAGGCACGCATCATTATTTTCTTACATCGGGACAACATTCAAGAAAAAAAAAATTCTTGTTCATTCATATATATATATATATATATATATATATATATATATATAGAGAGAGAGAGAGAGAGAGAGAGAGAGAGAGAATATATATATATTCTCTCTCTCTAGTAGTGCAAGACCAAGGCAACTCATGGTAAAAGTAGAATAAGCTCTGATCACTAATCTTAATATTTACCCTTAATGTAAAGCACATCTCCTGGAGGAGATGTATGATGCTTTGTATTAAATGCAAGGGGCCACTACCCAGACCGGTTTCGACCTTTATTGAGGTCTCATCAGTGGGAGCCAGGCTAGAAATACCAAGATTTTAGTAATACAGAGCTTATAAGTATTTTACCAGAACAAGTTACCATAAGGTGTTTTAACCTTATTAAATAAAAATCTCAGGAGGAGACTCTCTCTCTCTCTCTCTCTCTCTCTCTCTATATATATATATATATATATATATATATTCTCTCTCTCTCTCTAAAAACTAGTAGTATCTTTTCAAATAAACATATCATCTCCTTATCTCTCGGTATCAGTCATTTAAAATAATTTATATATATATTTATATATACTCTCCCTCTCTCTCTCTCTCTCTCTGTCTGGGGAGACCGGTCTGGGTAGTGACCTTCTCTCACTCATAATGTAGAACAGTAATACAGCTCCTAGGAGCTGGGTTTCACATTATGGGGAAATATCAAGAATAGTAATCAGAGCTTGCTCCACCCTTACCATGAGTTGCCTCAGTGTTGCACTCCCTAAAGGATCAGTTGTAACACTATCCAGGTATTTTCTTACCCTTGGACTCGCTGAACTTTATATATTTACTATATTCGGCATGAAACTCTGAGTTTCTTATTCGGCTATGAAACAATATGGGATGTAATATCCCTTAACTTAAATATATATAAATTATTTTAAATGACTGATACCGAGAGATAAAGAGATGACATGGTTTGTTTAAAAAGACACTACTAGTTTACTAGTTTTTCGTTGAATGGATCAACTTCTTCAGGTATCACAATCAAAGAAATATACAAAAAATAACAGAGACTTAAAAATCGCATTAACAGGGGAAGGAGTTAATAGCTTTTTCTTCAAAATAGTTAAGAAATATATCTGCGAGAATCGGAAAGAAAATTGAAGAAAAAGCTATTAACTCCTTCCCCCTTAAACCAAAATTTTGGTATCGTTATATCGATATATTCCTCATCTGGGAAGGTGGTGTCAACAACCTCAATTTACTTTTGGACCACCTAAACAAGTTTCATGAAAAAACTCTTTTACCTTCGAACTGGATCCGATGTCTGCTTCTCCTTTCAAGTAAGCTTCAGATGTTCTGAAAGTATTAAAATCTCAATTTTTAGAAAACCTACTCATACTGACAGATACCTTCATGCTTCTTCCCATCACTAGTCTTCGCAAAAATTTGGTATTATTTCTACCTTAGCACACCGGGCCAAATCTTTACGAACAGAAGAAACAGAAATTGAAAATGAACTCCTTTTTCTTAAAAAGACTTTATCGATAATGGTTTCTCTCTTAATAAGATTGAAAAATTTCTTTCTTTCTGTCACTCAACTGCTTCTGAAGATACCTCTTCTCCCAGAGCCTTTATTTCTTTGCCTTACATCAGCTCTCTTTCACCAAAAGTAGCTAAAATTCTCAAGAAATTTAACTTCAGAACTTGTTTCACTACGCTCCCAAAATTTCGCTCAATACTTAGTAAACCTAAAGAGAAACATCTTCCAACTCACTTTCCAGGAGTCTACAAGATCTTATGTGATTGTGGAAAACCATACTACGGCCAAACTGCTAAATCTATCCTTCTACGTTTGGAAGAACACCGTAGAGATATTTCCTACAACAGGACTAGAGCCAGCGCTCTCTCTCTCTCTAGCCACGTTCTTTTCTCCGTTAACTCAGACGAAGGCCGCCAACACATTGCGGACTGGACACAAACTTCTAATATCAATGTGTGCTATGATGAACTTGAAAGAAAGATTGTTGATTCCAGAGAAATTGCGTTAGATTCTTCCCACATCAACTCCCTAAGTTTCAATCTTTCTGACGCACACATTGCCACTGTTCAATATTAGCGCACTCTTGACAGCACATAGTCAATTTTTATTTGGAACTCGAGCTCGCATCACTGTTTTCAAAATGTACTACTGTTTTTTTTGTTTTTTTTTTTGGACTAGTACTGCTAATGCAATTTTAAGTCTCTGTTATTTTTTGTATATTTCTTTGATTGTGATACCTGAAGAAGTTGATCCATTCAATGAAACTAGTAAACTAGTAGTATCTTTTTAAACAAACCATGTAATCTCTTTATCTCTCGGTATCAGTCATTTAAAATCATTTATAATATTTTCTGACTATTATAATAATATAAATTAAAAAAAAAAAAAAATATATATATATATATATATATATATATATATATATATATATATGGCTTATTAAATAGATATTACTAATATAACAATAAAATCAGTAAAAAATAATAACTAGTAAAAATTAAAATTTTAAATAAAAAAAAAATGAACGCCATTAAAACATTAGATGAATTTTTTTTAAAAATTAAAGTTAAAATTAAATTAGTAAAGAATAGTAAAAATAATAAATACAAGTTGCTAATATTCGGCTTCGCTTTTTGTGTTTATTATTATTAATACGATTATTGTATTTTAAGCATTAAAAGTTAGATTATCTGTTTTCATTAATTTGGCCCTCTAGCGGTTGTATCCTTTCTTGTCAGTTATTATTTTGTTTACTTTAAATGCCGGTGAATTGTGTTATTTATTATAAAAAATACGTTCAAGTAGGTTTTTGAAAAGTTGATTTCCGGTCAAAATCGTGTGATAGCTAAAACAGCTGTAACAATACTTTAAAGAGTAAATTAAATTTTAAATTCCAATATAAACTAAATTATTTTTGATTTGTTCTGGAAACAGAGGAGAATCAGATATTACATTTAGGAGAGAGCAGCTGATCCGTAAGTATCACAGTTTTTAACTTCACAATGCACTAACTTCTCGGTGCACAAGTGTAATAAGATAATAGATATTATTGACGCCTATAGATTACAAGCGAGAAAATACCCTTCCCCCACACGCTGTTTGTTTATTGTATTTTTCAAAACATCGATGATGAATGCGTATATTTAAATGACGTTAAATCGGATGATTTCCGCTGAAAGGTAGTAGTATATTATAAGGTTAGTATTTGTGAAATGGATTTCCTGGAAAGGTGCGCATTATATCCTGGCTTACATCAGGCATGAATTTTATGCGAAGTCGTTTGTGTTTCAAACATTACAGTACATACTGAAAATTCGCAATTTCACAACATTGCAAATTGTCAGTCTTATGTTTAATATTCCAGATCCATCGTGGGATGTACGCTTTTATCTTTTTGACGTGGAGTATAACATTTAGATATTAACAAAATGCAAATACAAAGAAGGGGATTACAGCAAACATCGTTTATAATATGAACATATTAAAATGGTAACTTGATGAGAAGAATACTAGCACTATGAAACTATCTAGTTATCATCCTTCAATGGAATCACTTTCATCTCCTCCCCAGTGTGCATATATTTACATATAAAACCAATAGGTACACTTATTTTGGCTTCAAGATTTATTGCTGTTTTTATGACAGTCAGTGGTATATTATTGTACTTACCTATACCACTATATGTTGAAATCATAAAAAAAAACTGGATTGTGTTTGTATTCATTTTTAATACTAGAAATCCAGTTATTACTGATTGTGTTTAACCGGATCACAAAGTGAATAATTCTGTACTTTGATATATTTTCAAATATGTTAAATTGCTATTTCTTATCTGAAACATTCAAATTTTTTAAAGAAAAATCATTCTGGAAATCTTAGGCTATTTTCAAGGTTTTCTTATTAGGGAATATTGAGGGTGGATAATGTTTCATGTGTGTCCAATGCAGCAAAGCAAGGGCACAAGTGTGTACAGAAAATACAGCAAAACTTTTAAAAAAAAGTCTTTTTTTTACATATTAATATTTATTAATGCATTTTTGAAAAAAAAAAAAAAACTAAATAATTAGCATTTTCTCAGAGGTTCAGAACTACTTATTGCATCACTGTCCACTTGGAGTAATTTCCCAATTCCCCCCCCCTCCACACAGAGACAATAAAATTAATGCCCATTGAACATATATATAACTTTAACTGCTTTGTTCCATAAGTTTAACCATAAATGAAAGCACTGGCTTCTACTTTGTGAAAAAATAGTATATTAATCGATTTTGCTTAAACTAATAAATATTGCTCATTAGTATATATGAACATTTTTCTTAGGTAAAATCTAAAAGTAAATGTTTATTCAGTGACTGATCTGTTAGAATATCAAATTTTGAAATTTTTTGGTGAACACTTGCAGCTCTATTATTATTATTATTACTACTAGTACTACTACTACTACTTTGCATTTCCTTCCAGTCCCGTCACTTTTCAATCGAATGTAATCCTTAAGTTATGCTACACAACAGTTTTCTCACTCTTCAGTCCACTGAACTCCACTCTATCCATTAAATATATTTTTGTGTATTACTTATATATATTTCTAGATCAGTATGCATGCCATTGCAGGATGTAAAACCCAAAATTTAGGAAGAAAACCTTGCAAACACTATATGTGATCATCTAACATATCTTCAGCTATATAACAGCTATATAAATATTTCTTGATGTCATGATAAGATTCCATCCCAGGTTTTTTTCATTCTTCTTCTTCTTTTTTCTTTTCAGCCATTTTCTGTCCACTGCTCGACAAAGGCCTCCTCCAGTTCTTTCCACCTTTCTCTGTTCTTGGCAATGGTTGACCAACTTTCCCCAATAAACTCTGACAGTTCATCACTCCACCTTCTTTTAGGACGTCCTCGGCTTCGTTTCCCTTCTTTAGGAATCCATTTCGTAAGTATGGTGGTCCATCACTCATGTTCTCTTCTGGATAAATGTCCGGCCCATTTCCATTTTAGTCGCTTGTGGTGAAGAATGATGTCAGTGATGCGAGTCTGGCTTCTTATCCAGGTGTTTCGCTTCTTATCTTTTAATGTGATGTCTAGCATCAACCTCTCCATTTTTCTTTGAGTTGTTAATTTATTTGCCAATGCTCTTGTTAGCGACCAAGTTTTGCAACCATATGAGATGACTGGAAGTATACACTGGTTAAATGTCTTCTTTTTTAAACAGAGCGGGACATCATCATTTTGAAAACTGTTTTTCAATTTTCTGAATGCACTCCAGGCAAGTTGAACTCTCCTATTTATTTCCTTTTGGAGTCCACAGTTTAGGTCAATGAGATGACCTAAGTATGTATATGAAGAGACGCTTTCCAAAAAAATTGTTTTCTATTATTATGTTTTTTGGTGTTACTAAACGATTAAACATGATTTTAGTTTTTTTCTCTGTTTATCTTTAGTCCGACTTTTCTGCTTTCATGATATAGGTCTTCTATCATTATATTAAGGTCTTCTGGAGTGTTTGCAAAAATTATGATATCATCTGCATATTTTAGATGTGTTAAGTTTCTGTTATTAATTTTTATACCAAGGTTTGTCTAGTTTATATTATTAAATATTTCTTGAAAGACTGCTTAAAGATTTTGAGTGATAGAGAGTCTCCTTGTCGGACAATTTTTTCAATTGATATTTTATTGCTACTCACGTGAAGTTGGATTGTTGCTGTTGCAGTGAGGTATATTGCGTGGAGGAGGTCCATATATTCTCCAGGAACTCCCTGATTCTGGAGTGCAATGATTATTGTGTTAGTTTTGATGGAATCAAATGCTTTTTCATAATCAATGAAGGCTAAACAGAGAGGCAATTGGTTTTCTTCTGCTTTTTCTATTATTTGTTTTACTGCATGAATATGATCAGCTGTGTTCAAGCCTTTAAGGAATCCTGCTTGTTCTACTGGTTGATTTGAGTCTAGAAGAGGTGTTAACTTGTTTGTTATTACTTTTGTGAGAATTTTGTACAGATTAGAGAGAATACTAATTGGTCTATAGTTCTTTACTTCTTCTTTATCCCCTTTTTTAAATAACAGTATCAGAGTAGCATTTTTCCAATGTTCTGGTATCTTTCCCTCTTCTAGGCATAAATTTAGTAAGTTTGTGACATGGTGAATTATATTGTTTCCTCTCCATTTAATTAATTCTATGTGAATTAGGTCTTCACCAGGACATTTTCCATTTTTCATTTGTTTTAATGCTTGTTTTATTTCATCTGAAGCGAATGGGTGGATAAATTTCATATGCGATGGAGAGGAGTTATTTACATTTGATTTATCTGTTGAAGGATCACTATAGAGTTCTTTATAAAATTCTTCTAACCTGCGTAGGATTTGTTCTTGGTTCCTTATGGTAGTTCCATTCTTATCTTTTATTGCAGTTATTTGACTTTTGCCAACTGATAAATATTTTCTTAGTATTTTCATATTTTTATTGTTTTCGATTATTTCTTTTATTTTTTTAGTGTTATAAGATCTTATTTCATTTCTCATCTTTTTCCTTATTGTTTCACATACGTCTGCATATTCCATTTTAGAAATTAAGTTTTTGTCTTGTTTCATATTGTCTCTTTTTTAGTAGTTGTAGGGTTTCCTCTGAAAGTTTATGGTCTTTTTGTTGTTTTTGAATTCGTTGGCTGTTGAGATTATTACTGCCGTTAGGTTTTTGCTTATGTCTACTTCTTCAAATATATTTATTAATTCTCGTTTTTGATTGAGTTTTTCTTCATAAACCTTCTTGTTTTCGATAGGGTTTAAGTTAAAACTTCTTGATTTTTTGTTGTTTAGCCATTTTATTCTTTCCAATTTGGGGTTTATTTTAATTTTGGCTCTGACCAGTCTGTGGTCACTTCCTGTTTTTATTTGATTTTGTACTGAAGTATCTTGAACTATTTCTTTATTATTACACAGTGTATAATCTATTTCATTTTTTATTTCTCCGTTTGGACTTCTCCATGTTCATTTTCTTTTGAGGGCTTTCTTAAAAAATGTATTTATAGCATAAGCTTGTTACTGATAGAGAATTCTGTAAGGGCCATTCCCGAGTTGCTGCTTGTACCATATATGTATGGCCCTATTGTATCTATTTGGTGAATGGGATGACCTACTTTGGCATTAAAATCGCCCATTACTATAGTAAAGTTTTGATTGCTATTTCTTTTTTTTATCTAGAGTGTGCTGCAGTGAGTCATAAAATGCATCTATCTCTTCATCAGTGTGAGATGAGGTGGGACCATATATTTGGATGATCCAGATTTTAAGTTTAGAGTTTATTTTAAGTGTAATTTCAATTATTCTTTCATCTGTATAATTAAATTCTTCTATAAGGTGCCTAATTGTTTTCAAAATTAGAAATCCCACTCCGTATTGTCCTTTAGTTTTCCCATAATAGCATAGGTAGTCTCCATTTTTTAGTTTTATTAAATGTTCATCCTGCCTGCAAACTTCACTTAAACCTATGATGTTCCATTTAATATGTTTTAGTTCTTGCTGTAAGATGGTAAGGTCTTCCTCTTCCTTAAGCGTTCGACAATTAAATGTTACTATATAGAGGAAAAGATGATTACTGTTATATTTATGAGTTCTTTGGGATATTCCAGTATTGCTTATTATTTGGAAAAGCTTCCCCACTGCATCATTCATTGGTCTCCATAAATGGTTTCAATCAGAGTAGTCATATAGTTGGGGAAATTTAGTCGTGATTGCCCATTCTGGCCCTGGGCTTTACGGCCTTTCTTTGTTCTTCTTGGCATTGTAGTGGAGGGGTTGTGGCCTAATCTCCCACACTGGCCACATTATTATTATTATTATTATTATTTGACACCTCCAGGGAGTCCAAAGACTCATCGAGGGAGAGTGTGCCAACAGCATCGAACGATTGGCCCCCTTTCAACTACTAACCGTGCTCAAACTTACTTAACTGAGCCATTAGTAGCAGAGGCTCTACCAATCGACCAACCTTTGCACATGTTAGCATATCCGCTCTCCAGCCAAATGGCTGCTTGTTCGAATCCTGCCATGGGCATGGATGTTTGTGATTGTCTGTGGAAATACTAGTGGTGGTGGTGTGCGGTAGATGGCGTTGGTGTAGTTGCGGTCAGTTGGCGAATGATGGTGGATGGTGGAGACAGAGTTGTAGAGCAGGTGCCTTCCCTCGATGAGGCTTTGGACTCCCTGGAGGTGTCAAATAATAATAATAATCAAGTCTTGGGAGATGCATTTTATAGCTTTCTGCCAGCTATAAAATGCATCTCCCAAGCTATAAAATGCATCTATGCTTAGTATCAACTTTGCCATGGCTCATTACGACACCGTTTCCTGGGGGGGGGGATCCACGTGGAGGCATGATACTAAGATTTCCTGGGTATGGCCCTCCAGACTTACCGAAATATTGGCACTGCCATCTATATCAGTTCCATCAGGGTTTTTGACCATGTTGTAGGTTGCCAGCCCACCACAGAAATCCATCCCAGGCTTAACTGTGCTCAACATGCTACAAGCATGACTGATGGCTAGTCAGCCAAGATCCTGGTAGGAGAACACAGCTAATCCCCCTTATTTCTTTTTTTCATTAAAGATGAGATGCCATATTGATCTTACTGTACTATTAAGGTGCTTATATTTTGCAAATAAATAAATCTGCATTTTTTTTTTTGCAAATAATCTGCATTATCTGAATACATAATATTATCTATGCAGATAATGCTATCTTTTTAAATGAAATAATCTGCTACAGACCTTTGAGTGTCTTTAACCAAATGAAACAGTTGTGAGAAATGGTGTGAAAATCAGTATTAACAAGATAAAAAGTTGTAAAAATGGGCAGGGAAATACACAACTTTATTCTCAGTATAGTAGAGAACATATACAACATGTAAAAATTTCAGCTATTTAGCCAAAACTTTCACTGAAAATGTACATGAAATATGCAAACAGCTAATAAAATAAGTAAGGCTGATGATAGTTTAATAAAGTTTTATGTAGACAAGAAAGAACTAACTAAAACACCTTAGTATTCAAGCCCATTCAGCTTGAATGGGCTTGAATACTAAGGTTCTTCAACTTGAATAGTATTCAAGTATTCAGCTTGAATACTCGAATACTAAGCATATGCAGTGGCAGTGCATATGAGCAGCAAAGCTAAGCTCAAACAAATTGATGACCAGCACTGTAAAGCAAATTCACCTTTGCCTGTGAATGAACTGCGCAACCTAATCGCATCAATGGTATATGACTTGATGGAGGCCAAAAACAAAAAATTCAATGCCGTTATTTTGAACTTTCTGACGGAAAAGGGAAAATCATTAAAAGAAGACATCAACGAATTAGCAGAAGAAAATGCAACACAAATTCTAAAAATATCATCAGGTGCCATCATTTCGGGCCCATAAATAAAAGAAAGGATGGAACGAACTTTCCATGCCTCGTAAAAGTGACTCGTGACACTCTGACAAGCACATGGAAACCAGTATGCAGGCACTGCATAGGAAATGTGCAAGACCCTTGCAGTCAGATATATGCCTCACAGAATCTTGCTTATCCACTTCACCAACATCTGTAGCCTAAACTCCAACCTTCCACTACCACCTTCAGTCTACCAAACCCCACTTACTCTTTCTGGCAGAAACTCAAATCTCACCTTCCCCAGCACTATTTATCTCAACCTTCCAAACTACACACCCTTTAACTCTTTTCGACCCAAGGTTGGCGTCTTTGCATACTTTTGCAAAGTATTTGCTCTGACATACCTTGCAAGAGAGCACCTAACCTTGAATTGCCCAACTTTGACCTTCTTTGGTGGAAAATATCCCTTTCCCACTCAGTTAAATTCATTTGCTGTCTCTATCACTCCACCCCAATGCAACCAACCACTCTGAGCTCTTTGATTTCCTCTCCCTAAAAATTGATTTTCTCCAGTCCCACTTTCTCGATAGCAAAATTATCCTCCTAGGAGATTTTAACGTCCCCAACACCAGCTGGCTTTCCTCCTCCAGTTGTACCAATATTGCAAGCAGAGATGCTGAAACATTTGCTATCAGTAACGACCTTACACAACTTGTTCAAATGCCAACCAGAATACCAGATAACCTGAAACACTCCCCAGACACCCTAGATCTCTTCCTCACCAATGAGCTTTCCAAACACAGAGTGAAAGTAGTGCTCATCTCCTCCCCCATGCAACGATGCTTACACATACACCAAGAGTCATTTGGCATTATAACAGTGCCAAGTGGAACAGCCTCCACAACTTCTATGCCCCATTCCCATGGTTAGACTATTACTTCCGGCCTTCCAGCCCAAACTTATCGCAAAAGTAATCCTCACCAGCATGGAAACATACATTCCCCACACTACTCTGAACTGCCATTCCCTAACTAAACTCTGTTATCCAAAAGATGTGCTAAGGCTGTACAAATGAAAAACCAAACGTCCTATAACTGGCTCAAATCATATCCCATCCTCCTTGACAGTTTATACTGAAGCCTGAAATAGATGCCAAAAAAACAATCAATGCTTCCAAAACAGAGTTCAAAAGAGCAAAAAAGTAGTCATCTGTCCAAATGGCAGCTGAGCCTTTTGGTCTCTCATCAAAGCAATTGGCCGAAACTTCTGCCCAACACTATTCCCACCCTTATCATATCCAGATGGCTCTATTGCATCATCACCCACAGAAAAAGCCAATCTTCTGGCTTCATACTTTGCTTCATGCATAACTGACAATGGTAAATGTCCCCCCCCCCCCCCAACCATTCCAGATGCCTAACATACAATGTCCCTTATATCCTTTTGCCAGGAAGAGATCAGAAAAATACTGTCCAAATTAGACATCTGCAAAAAAGTCGCCTGGACCTGGTGGCATTTCTCCAATTGTTCTGAAAGTTTGTGCATCAGACATTTGTATATCCTATCCTATGCTGCCTATATATACTCTCTTACTGCACTGGTATCTATCACACAACCTGGAAACTGGCCTAAATTCAACCCATTCCCAAGAAGGGCAACAAGTCACTGCTGTCTGACTACTGCCCTATGTCACTTACCTCAGTCCTGTCTAAAGTAAAGGAAAAATCATCATTTCTCAACTCCTATAGTACCTTGAAGGCACCCACCTAATAAACAACTGCCAGTATGGATTCCTTCGCTGCCGATCAACAGGAGATCTGCTCACCTGTCACCCATCTCTGGACAAATACTATGGAGAAGTTTGGCGAATCTAAAGTGGTTGCACTTGATGTCTCCAAAGAATTTGACCAAGTCTGGTACAAAGACTTACCAACAAACGACCATCATTTGGGCTGTCTCAGGACTTCTGTAGTTGGATTGCCAACTACAGAAGTCACACACAGTGTGCATCTGGATGCACACTGTGTGTGATGGTGGATGGTTCCTTATCCTCTCATCATTCAACTAATGCCAGGGTTGATATATCAGTGGCCTATTTCAGTTGACCTCCAATCCAATACACAGTTTTGCAGATGACAGCACATTGCACTCCTCCCTTTCATTTGATAAACCTTACTCTACACAACTCATCTCAACCTGCAGAGGTTGATGATGAGTTGTGTAGAGTAAGGTTTATCAAATGCCCTCACCACTGCCCTTAATTCTGATCTTTGAGCTATCCTCCAATGGGGTTCAGATAACCTCATTAATTTCAATGCTAATAAAACCCAGTTCTGTCCTATTTCTCATTAAAAAAAAAAAAAAAAAATTCCAGTATTATTTTTGACTAAACCCAAATTTCCAGATAATCTGAAATTTCTCTTCTTGGAATTACCCTGAAATCAAACCTCTTCTGGCATAAACACATCACAACCATTGCATCCTCAGCTTCAAAAAAACTAGAATTTGTCTTTCGCTCAAGATGTTTCTTCACCCCAAGTGGCGTAGCTAGAGCTGTTGCCACCTGGGGCGATCCCTGAGTTTGCCGCCCCTCTCAGTACACACCAAAAATATTACAAAAAGTCAGAACGACGTATAGGGAAATCAAGTAAAACTTTAATTCCAACATTCTAAAATGTTATTTTTCTTGCTTTTCTGTTAGCAAAATCATCGATGACATTGGCGAAGTCTATTTCATAATAATGTAGGTAATTCTTAATCAATTTTATTTAGAAAAATTCCTCTCACAACTAGCAACACTTACAGCAGTTGTGAGGAAAATTTGCTGTAGTATTACAATATTTGGAACCGAGTTCTCGGGACTGTATTTTAGAATTAACTGCAAAAGTTCAAAAAGGTTCAAAGTGCTGCCAGGGGCGGACCGCCCCCTCTGCACCCCCCCCCCCCCAGCTATGCCACTGTTCACTCCTGAACAGCTGCTAACATTATATAAATCACAAATCCACCCAGCTATTGAATACTGCTCTCACATAGAGTGGGGCCTCTAAAAACTCCCTCAAAGTGCTTGACTCAATACAGAAGAGAGCAGTTAGACTTATTAATGACTCATCTTTTACCAACTCATTTTCGCACAGACGTTTGGTTTCCACAATATGTATATTCTACAAATATTTCCATGGGAAATGCTCATCTAAAATAACATCAATAATTCCCCCACTTAGTACTAAACTCATTGGAACACATGCAGCTGCTGCTCAACATCCCTTCACAGTGCATCTTGAAACAAACAGAACAAGTTTCTTTTCCTCTTCCTTCATCACTGTAGCTGCTGTATTGTGGAACAGTCTTCCCTTGTTGTGTTTCTCAAGGAATACAATATACAGTCTTTCATATCAAATGTAAACAAGTTCTTCCTTTCCCAATCCACTACCCATATATGGTACTAATGTACTATTGGTTGATCAACCAACACCTCTCTTGTACGGGCACAACATTTAAAAAAAAAAAAAAAAAAGCATCTGAACATTGTGTCAGAAATAATGTTTATAATCAAACACTGAATACTAAAGATTTGAGGGTGCTTAAAAATTATGGAAATGAACAGATTATATTACTAGTAGAAAGATATTAAAATGAATATATTTTCAAGGAATTGACATTATTAACATTTAGTAATGTGTGTAAGTGGAGCTAATCTGAGGTGGTGGTGTCACTTAATCAGAATGGAAGATGAAAGGGTAACAAAATAGTATTAAAGCAAAAATGACAGGGAAAAAAAAACCACCTATAGGAAGGCTAAGCTGCTTATAGATGGATGTAATTTGGACTGCAATAGAAGCAAGTTAAAAGCTGACCAAATTAGAGGGGGTATGAATAATAAATGAATCCAAAAGAATTGTTAATAAGAAACTAAATATTATAGTAATATCATCTTAGTTAATAGTATCCTGTAATCCACTTGGAAATATATATCTTATAAATTGTTCCTTGTTTGAGTTCTCACTCTTGTATTTCCACATGATTTAACCATAGTTTAAAATCTTTCGTTATAAATCTATAATAGACTTATAGTAATAATAGCAACAAAAAATTATTATACTGGCACCTCCATGGAGTCTGAAGACTCATCGAGACCCAAACTATCTATACAATCTATTGTACCTCTCCTTGAACCCATCAGCAGACTCTGGTAACCCATAGGATTGATGGGTTACCAGTTTACCATTCATTCACAACTCTCCAAGCAAAAAATCTAATCCTTCCACCCTACTAACTACACCTTTATT
The DNA here is from genome assembly GCF_054136105.1 of Typopeltis vanoorti. Lineage (NCBI taxonomy): Eukaryota > Metazoa > Arthropoda > Arachnida > Uropygi > Thelyphonidae > Typopeltis > Typopeltis vanoorti. Next base: position 98,162,391 of record NC_143555.1, on the reverse strand, counting down.
CAACTTCCGGTCAAGTGCTGAAACATTTCCCCTGCATCAATCCTATAAAACTTTTTAAGTAGATAGTTTGGGTCTCGATGAGTCTTCAGACTCCATGGAGGTGCCCGTGTTTCTATCATATCCAATGTTTCTATCACATCCCCCCCTTTTTTTCTCCCATCAAGTTCTCCTATGTAGTTTGTGGGTTCTCTATCGAGAACCGACCGACTACTTACCATCTTGGTCGCTCCCCTCTGAATCTTCTCCACCATTTACTTCCTCTTCCCCCAAGAAACCCAGGAACCAGACCTGAGCACAGTAATCCAGATGCAGACATATCAAGCCTTATAAAGGGGAATAACAACATCCTTATCTCTGCTTATTAGTGTGTTTTTCAATAACCAAGTAATCATATGAGCAACCTTAACAATATGTCCTCTAAACTTTAACTCTGTCTACCACCACTCCTAAATCTATAGCTTCGTCTCTTTCCTGGAGTAATCAGTGTGGTATACAGCTTGTGATCTGTTTATCCTAAAATGCATAACTTTACATTTTTTCACATTAAACTGGTACTCATTATCATTTGTCCTGACACACAACACACTCACTCACTCACTCACTCTCTCTCATGGTGAGTAGAAAAAATGCCAGCTGATTAGTAGCTGTAGACTGGAGAAAATAGAATATTTTTTATTTAATAATAAGAAATTAAATTTCTAAACAAAATCTTTTTAAGTTTAAAAAACACAGATGCAGCAGCACTGATCAGGTTATGGAATTCCTGTTGACTTATTGGGACATATCATTAAAAAAAAGAGAAATAATGGGGGAGTACATTTTTTGCCTGGCAAGTAGAATTTTGCATAATTTGTGGAACCCTTGTGCATGTATATTTATATATATATTATTGCCTCTGTATATTTTATTTGTTTCCATTCTGGAATGGTTCCTTTGAGCACGAATAAAAATAACTTCTAGATTTCTGTTGAAGATGCAGTAATATTGGGACTGAACTGTGTATGTTTTTTACAATAAAAACTCTTACTGCATATGATAGTTTTGTGGTATTTTTTATTGTTTTCATCTACTTGGCACTTCTGTTTTTTGTTTTTCTTCTGCAAGTTTCCCTACTTCAGCAAGATAAGAAAGACAACCAATATGAGACAACGAAAGACAAAATAAAATATACAGTTTCTTGCCTACATTAGATATTGTGGTACAAACATTATCAGTTCGAAATCATGCAAACTAGAATAAATACAGTTGTCTCTGAAAAAAAAAAACCAGATATTGTGGAGTGTAATTCTGAGGTTGTCTTTTTAACTATCTAATTAATTTAATATTGCTAATCTGTTTTTTTATTTATTTTTTATTAGTGTCGGCTTCATTTCTTAAACCATTACAATGGCTAAGATTACTTCATAGTCCTTTTCAGAAACCTATTTCGGATGCTCAAAATCGACAATTTGCTATTGTTTATGCACTTGACTTTAGTGCAGTCATGCACACATTTCTTATCTAAATAATGGTTTTTGAAGATGCATTTGTGAAACATTGGCACATTAATTCATTATCAAATTTCTGGCGTGTACCTGCAAGGAGTTTATAGAATACTTATATCAGCCTCACACACACCAGAGGTCCCAACACATGACACAAGAATGCTGTGAGTAAATGGTTAATAGGTTAAGTGTTAGATGAAACAGAGGAATTTGCTTTTGTGTTTTTTGAAAACCTGAAGATTGTAGTCATTGGAGAAAACACTATGAGAAAGACTGTTCCAAAAAAGCAGAGGTGTGGGAAATGAATGAAGAGGATGAAAAGTTGGTTTGAGTTTGGAGTTAAACTGTAAATGGGTGTTGACTGGCAGCTGCTGGTGTTTGCATATAAGAAAGTGGAGAGATTGTAATGGTCAGCTCATAGGAGCATTGCCCATGAAAATATCTATATAAGAGACATAATGGTAGTAACAGAATGTCTATGGGAAAGTGACCAAAGGAGCTGGTGAGGGGAAGGAGGGATAATCAATTAAGCAAATTGCTTGCGTCTGTAAATACTCGACCATTCTGAGGGAAGTTTTAGGACCACCACCCCAAATGTGGGAACAGTATTCTAAGGTTGAGCAGATTTGAGTTTTATAAAGTTATAGGCATAAGTGAGACTTGGTTGATTGAGGATGATATAATGGATGACTGAGGTAATAGCAATAGAATGCGAGAAATATGATGTCTTTAGAGAGGATGAAGGAGAAGGTTTTTCTAATGGCAGCAGGAGGAATTGAAGGAATAGAGTAGAAGTACATCAAGGGAACAGTTATTCAGAGGGCATTTGGAGCTACCTTGTGTGCGATAGAGGTCAACAGGATGAAATATAATTGAGTACTGCTGTATTTCGGGGGGGGGGGGGGGTAAAGGTCAAGTAATATGGATTTCAACTATGGGGACATAGATTGGGAGAAGGAATGAAATTGGGAGAAAGCAGGAAAATAGGCAGGGAAGTGAATGGAATTTATACAGCTCAGCTGGTGAGACATACTTACCTGAGACAGCATGTAATGGAGAGGACACAAGGTTCAAGAGTGCTGTATCAGATCACTGCATCAGAGAACTTAACACTAGCCAATCCAGGCTACACTGCCTCCACTTGGAGAAAGTGATCATATAGTCTTGACCCAGATCACCAGTCATGTAGTTTCTATTAAGAAGTGATATATATGTGGAATTATAATCCAGGTAATTATAACAAGCTGAAGAGACAGCTTTCAGCAGAGCAATGGCATAAGAACTACAAGGGAAGAGAGAGCGTTTGGTGGTAAATTGGAGGTGGTCAAGGGAAGTTTGAAGCAGTGGCGGCCTGTACATATGCATTGCGACACTGCAGCACCCCAAGGAAAAATGAAAAATTTTAATTTTGTTTGTGTTTATAAATAATAACGATGCTTACAACATTATATAAATGCAATACAACATGTTCAAGGTTACAGCTTATGTTTCGACAGTGATTGAATTGTTTGATTAACACTTTAGATTACGAAACAAATACACTGCGATCTAACACAGTCTTGATGTTATCACGTTCAACCAATCGCAGCCAGTCTCGCCGATATTCATTTGCGCTTGTGATTTCACGTTACAAGTCATTCCGACACTGCTCAAACAAGCAGTGTATTGTATGCTTGCGCGCATTATTTCTGTGAGATACGAAACTTTTATTGGTGTTTGTTCGTGGTGAGGGTGAAATATTATTAATAAGCCGATTATTTAAATTAAGGGGATATTAAATCCCACATTGTTTTAAAACCGAATAAGAAACTCAAAGATTGGAATCAGAGAGTTTCATGCCGAATATAGTAAACTATAAAAGTATCGGCGATTACTAGCGTGAGCTAATGCAAGTAGTCCTAGTACGTAGTACAATCTTGGGCAACTCGCAGCAAAGGTGGTAAAGTTCTGATCGCTATTCTTGGTATTTTCCATAATGTAAAAACACATTTCCTAGGAATTCTCATCTCTCATTTTCCTTTCCCCCTCTTTTACCTTACGGTGTCGAGGGTTTATTAATCATCGGACCTGAAACTGTTCACAGGATAAGGTGGTCAGCCCTACGCCCTGGTGTAACCTATGTGGTGTTGAGTTCTCAAGGCTAGTTTGCCTGCTTTGTCGAATGAAAAACCCTATTGTCTCTAAGACTGGCTAACTTGGCTATGCTGTGGAAGATCCTTCAGCTTCTCACGTCTCCGACAGGAATCGAACCTAGGACACTCTTTCCCCAGGCATATGGTTGTGAAGCGCACAGCCACTAGGCTAACCACATGGACAGTTCTTTTAATATGCTGTTATTACATTATGGTGGGAGGTCACTACCCAGACCGGTTTCAGCCTTTTTTGAGGCTTCATCGGTGAGTAGCTAGATCAAATAGATACCAAAGGGTATAGCAAAAATACCCTTTGGTATCTATCTGCAATATGCTGTTATTACATTATGGTGGGAGGTCACTACCCAGACCGGTTTCAGCCTTTATTGAGGCTTCATCAGTGAGTAGCTAGACCAAATTAATACCAAAGGGTATAGCGAAAAGAACTTATATACTCTGTTATACGAGTTGTCTAAAAGGTGCACCCATTAAGTTACTTAAATATAAAGAGCCAATAGGCTTCATTTCTATTGGCTCCTATTGGCTCTTTATATTTAAGTAACTTAATGGTTGCACCTTTTTGACAACTCGTATAGCAGAGTATATAAGTTCTTTTCGCTATACCCTTTGGTATCTATTTGGTCTAGCTACTCACCGATGAAGCCTCAAAAAAGGCTGAAACCGGTCTGGGTAGTGACCTCCCACCATAATGTAATAACAGCATACATTTCTTAGGAAATGTGTTTTTACATTATGGAAAATACCAAGAATAGCGATCAGAACTTTACCACCTTTGCTGCGAGTTGCCCGAGATTGTACTACGTACTAGGACTACTTGCATTAGCTCAAGCTAGTAATCGCCGATACTTTTATAGTTTACTATATTCGGCATGAAACTCTGATTCCAATCTTTGAGTTTCTTATTCGGTTTTAAAACAATGTGGGATTTAATATCCCCTTAATTTAAATAATGTTTATATCGCCGAAATGAAGCCTATTGGCTCTTTATATTTAAATTAATAAGGCCATTTTTTAATATGTAAATTTATTTATTAATAAATTGGTTACTGATTAGGAAAACAAGAATTTTTTTTATTTTATATATGCAGCACCCCCACTTAAAATTTTCACCTGCCACCACTAGTTTGAAGAAAGCGGTATCTGAACATATACCAAGTCAAAAGGAAAATTAAGGTAGAAGTTGGATGAATGAATAGCTTCATTAAGTAGGAGTTGCATACAAGGAAAAGATTCTGAATGAATTATAAAGAAAAGGTGGTCAGTAATGCAAGGCACAGGCAAGAAGGGTGACATGTATATACAGCAAGGAAAGTCAAAGCCAATTATGAGAGAAAGCTAACTGATGAGGCCAGAAGAAATCGTAAAAAGATACTTTGCTATGTGGTGGCAAGTAAAAGAAGGAATGACTATTGAATTACTGAGTGAGTATTTTTTTCAGGGGTGCGCCATCTGAGTGGCGACACTGATGATGGGTGAATAGAGGTTAAAGGAATGGAAGTGCTTAAAATATTGCAGAACCTCAATGCAAACACAGCCATGGAGTTAAATTGCATATTGGACTGTATATTGCAAGAATGTACGGAATTATCAGCTCCTCTGACCAAGCTGTTTAATTTAAGCCTCAGTATGGGGAAAGAGCCAATGAGTGGAAAGAGGACAAAATAATCCCACTGAATGAAGGAGGTTCCAAAACATAAATTAAATTATAGGCCACTCAGCATCTCATGAGTGGTGGTGTTAAGGTATTGGAGAAATCGTTGAAAGACAGAATTTATAATTGATTGAAGAGGAATATGATACTCCATAAGGCTTTGTGAAATGTAGCTTTTGTCCTAGTAATTTGTCTACTTTTTTATAAAGTGACAATGCAGTTGGATTTGTGAAATGGCTACTCATTGATACTGCTAGGCTTTGCAAAGGAACTGAAGATTCTGCATAAGAACTCTATTATATAAATTGGAGCAAATAGGGATAGATATTAATCCTGTGATTTAGATTAGAGTTGACTGATGGATGGACAATCAAAGAGTGGTTTATGGAGGACTTGAGCCCAGAAAAAGGCAAGTGGTGTACCACGTAGTTCAGTACTTGGTCCTCTATTGTTTAATTTGTAGATTAGTGATATAGGAAATGATTTAACAGGAAATATTCAGTTATTTGCTGATCATGCTAAACTGGGAAGGGTAATGGTAAATGAAGGTGATGCAGAGATCCTGCAGGAAGACCTAAACAGACTAGCTGAATGGATAAAGGTTAATGTCTGCCAGTTTTACATGCCCAAGTGTAAGGTGATGCACTTTGGGAAGAGATCAGAAGCTGTGTACTATATTGATGAAAATGAACTGCAGGAAATTGATGAGGGCAGGGGATTTGGTGTGATTATGGACAGGGAGTTGAAATTTTGAGGACATAGTGTGATGGTAACCAAAATGGCACATCAGATTATGTGGTTGTTTAAGAACACTAACAAGCAGGGATAGAGAGGTTATTCCCCCTATTGTTAGTAAAACATTTCCATTACTTAGTCACAAATTTTAGGAAGTTGGCAAATTAAATATGAAATAGACAACACAATTTGCAAAATTAGTATGGTAGAAATCAAATGAATAAATTTATATGGAATAAGTGAGAAATTTGTCAAAATTTTCTGTATATGAGACAGTGTTCAAATCAATTTTAACTTATGTAATGTGAGAACTGAGTTAGAAATAGAATGCTTGATCAAAGACTAGAGACCATAAAAAAAATCACTAACGCCTTTTTATTCCTGTATATAGGGAGTAGGCGAGACCATTTTAGCCCTATCTAACTTTTGGAGACTGAGTGGGCAGTTCAATCTCCACTGGTACCCAATCAGAGATAGCTGGCCAAAGGCTATCACTAATTAAGTGGCACGCAGTGAAGAGAGACGGCTCAACAAGTGCTGCCATCTCGTGATCCCTAACTCTAGCACTTTATTTAATGTCTGAGATAATGTGGGTACTACGGTCGATTTTCTTGAGCTGACAGGACGAAAAACCCGAGTTTCCAGGAGAAAAAACCCGCTTGCCCGTGCCAGAGATCAACAAACTCGGGAACCAGTCGAAAAAAGGCTTAGAAAAATTTCTTCTAATCGGTGACTAGATTCAAACCAAGTCTTCCTTCATGCGATCAAGCGCCGTAATGTGACTAGAGACCATAGATATGAGAAATTTTGAGAAATAATACAGGAGTAAACAATCAATAATAAAATAATATAAAAAATTAGGATATCAGAAACTTAACATTGTTGCCATTAAAGAATGTGTGAACAGAACTTACCTCATTTGGTCTGGTTACTTAAACAGAATGGGAGAGGAAAGTTCAAAGTATGTTTTGCTAGGATGGCAGGGGAAAAAAATCCAGTAGAAGACCAAGACAATGTGGATTGATAGAGTAAAAAGACCGAAATATGAGATCTCACAATATTGGAGTCCTGAGAGATGACCGATTAATTTGGAGCAAAATTATCGATAGGAAGTTAACAGTGATGTAAACTATGTGTAGTAGCATGATTTTATAGGATCAGAAGACCTATTTATAATGAAGGTGGCTACATTGCCTCCAGTTAGGGAAAGTGATGATGTCGTCTTGACTTGGAAGGCAAAATATGTGAAAATCCCAGTTAAGAGGTATATGTGGAACTATAAAAGGGTGTGTGTGAGAGAGAGAGAAGGGGGGGAACCGATGGAAGAGTTACTGTAAGTTACTGAATAAGAGCGGTGTTACTATGATAAGTGATGAATAGTTATGATAAAAACTGTCTGTATAAATTGAATTGTTAGGCGCAGTAAAGGATTTTAATAGCCGTAATAACTTTTTTTTTATTGTTTATTTTTAACAGTGACTGTAAATATAAGAAGCCGATCAGTCTGTAGCATATGATGGGTGGAGGTTTAGGAGGAAAGAAGAAATTTATTAGAATAATAATATTTACATAATACCTATAGGTTACACTTTTTAGTTAATTCAGTTAGTTTTCTTATTATTTGTATCTGATTTTTTGCACTATACTTTAACATGTATAACTTCACTGTTTATAGAACTTTATGCATATTGATTTTATTCACTTGCACATGGCATTGTTGTTGATCAATATCTGGGTTATTTTAAGCACAAAGGTTGTATACTCTTGGCATCATTCCTGATGTAATGACTCATTCTATGAGAGGTCAGACTTCCAGATTATTTTATCCTAGACTTTGCTCCAGCTATTTCACTGAGAGCTAATGTTACAGTCTATTTATACAGAATTCAGCTTTCTTTCTTTCTTTGTTATTTTTCAGTTCCAATTTACCAGTGAAATTGAAATGAAATGAGATTTTAAGAGCCTTCTAATAATTTTAAATATATGAAAATCTCTCTTTAGATCAAAAAAAAAAAAAATTGACACTTAGTTGTTCAGTGAAAATGTTTGATTATTTAAGGAATAGAGGGGGGGGGTTTAATTGATAAACAGAATAGCTTCATAAATCAAGAAAATGCAAGAACCAGCTATATTTTCAATTATGGTTGAACAAGTAAAAAACTGATTAAGTGTTAAACTTAGAATAATTTGATTGTGAAATAATTATTGATTAGCATTTTATTCATTAATTATTCATTTAACATGACAATATAGAGGATGCCACTGAAAAGAATATACTGGAAATTGAAATTGTTTTTATGGCACATTAGCAAGTAACACTCATGGAGTAAGACAATGAAACCAGCATCATGTAAATCATTGTTGCATTTAAAATATTTAAATATGATCAAGAATATTCATGCTGAAGTTTTCTGGAGGTAGAAACTTTAAAGTTGAAAATAATTGGTTTCATATTTAATTACAAAACTAATCATTTTCAATCTCATTTCTCTGTGGTCTTCTCTCTGCCAGAAAACTTCATGAATGCTACTCATACTTTTACAGAAATATGAATATGGAAGAGTATTTTTATATATTTCTAAAATTTTGATTAAACCAATTTTTTTTTTTTTTAAGTTACTACACTATGGAAAGTATACATACACAAGAAACTAATTCTAATAATAAGGATTAAAGGGTGTATATATTACATTGTATGCTCCAGCATCCTTTTTCAGGTAAAACATGCAATGTTTATATAAAACAGTGGGGAAGAAAGAAATGTATTTCTATTAGAGATAGAAATATATGAATTTTACATTGACTTAACCTTTGATGTCTTCCTGGGTCTGGCTCTGACTGATGAGATCTTGATGGAAATAGAAACCAGTTTTTGTAGTTGTTCATATCAATTTTTTTGTATTATGGGATACTGAAGCAATTCATATAAAGTAGTCCTTCAGCCTCTATGTTTAGACTAGTTATGGAGATATTTGATGTGCAAACTTTATTTGCTTACACTTATGTAAGGGATTAAAACAAGAATAATATAATTTCTTGTGAAGTATAATATACTTCTTAGCTTTTTTTTTTATCTATTTTGTTTTCAGCTTTATTTTTGCACATTATTTGCACTTTATTTTGGCATTTTAGACTTGGTTGTATTATCTTTACCGGCTGCGGTATGTTTTATTTCGTTCTAAGGACTTTTAATTCTGATAGCGGAATATTCAATTATGATGATTGTGCATCATAGATCACCTTGGCTATTTCAAAACGTAGTCTGTTAGCTTCATTACTAGTCAGATGACGTGTTCTTTTTAGTCTTGTGTATGAAATATAAGGGAATACGTTGAGCGAAATCGCGAACTTATGACCCCGTGCTAGTACATTCATCTTCTGTTAGAGTACGGCTGGATAAGTTTGCAATCCATTTGTCAGGTAATTTAGTTGTATTTTTCTTTGATCGTTCTAATAAAGTTGAGTATTTCTTATCGAGATTTACGATTCTTTTTCCAAATGTTTTAGTCCCTGCATTTTTCGATATATTAATAACCGTATGTAGAAAATTATGATTTAATGTATTTGACAGATCATCTTCCAGTTCTGTTGTTTTTATGATATTTAACGCCAATTCCTTTTTTGTTTGTATTCAAGAATGTGCGAGCACGGCTAATCTGAGGTAGTATAGTCAGTTAAATAGAATAGACGAGGAAAGGTTAGCAAAACAGGTGGGATGGGAGGGGAAAAAAAAATAGGAAAGCGAAGGTCTAGGTCAGTGATGGCGAACCTTTTTACCCAGGTGTGTCAAACATCTTTTTTTTTATTATTTTTTTTAAATATTGACGTTGTTGATGTGCCACTTGCATACATGCATTATAAATTTAACTACATAATCATAGATGGTGACCTATACATATCATATTAGGCTATTTATTTAACAGGACATTGATATAAAATCTATGAATTCATATTATACAATTAATTTAAGTGAAACTACAAACTTGCATTACATTTAATGTCTTTTCTGTTGCTGAATACTGGTAGAAAGTTGCTTTATAGAAGGGCTATAGTGTGTACATTTTAATGCTACACAGACAGCGCTCAAATCATTGCTCAATCTATTTCTCCCTTTTGATTTGATATTCTTTAAGTTTTACCAAAGGCAGAAAATAGAGTTTCACAAGAGCATGTAGAAGAGAAAATTGTTAGAAGAGCTTTAGCAAAGATTTTAAGAGCATGAAAGTTGTCGAGAAGGCTATTCCACACGCTTAGAATTTCACAGTCTGAATTTTTACACGCGGTATCATGCAGACGTTCCCGCTCAAGTTCTTCTAATTCATTTCTAAGAGCAATAAATTTTCTTTTCCAGATAGGATTACACTGGAAGTCGGCTAGTTGCATTTCTAGATATTTTACATCCAACCACTCAAAGCCATCTAATTTAAGATCCATGAATTCTGTTTCATCAGGATACTTTATGAATTGGATTGTTTGTTCCAACATTCGAAATTGCTCAAATCTAGAAGAAAACTGCTCAGTTACTGACTTTACAACTTCGATAGATTGGTTGATATGTTGTTCACGATTTTTGGGGCTGGTTTCGTTAAAAAAAATTTTCACTCTTAGGAAATACTTAAAATTGTTACTTTCTAAATCACGTTGAAATATTTTGAGTTTATTCTCAAAGCTCTTGATCGTGCCACACATAACATCGACAGATTTTCCGAAACCTTGCAATTGTATATTAAGTTCATTCAGGTGCAATGAAAAATCTGTAAAAAACATCAGCTCTGAGCCAAGCAGAATCGTTCAACTGAGAAAATTCGTGCTCCACGGCCTTCGTATTTAAATATAATTTAATTTCATTTAAACATTCAACAAACCGTTCAAGTACTTGGCCACGACTCAACCATCGAATATTATTGTATATTAATATACCATTGCACACTGATTCAACTTCGCTTAAAAGTGAATTAAATTCTTGTTTGTTTAAAGCCCTGGCAGCAATAAAATTAGTTACATTTGTCACAATTCTCATCACATCATCCAAATCCTTTAAGCCTGATTTCGCACACAGTGTCTCCTGATGTATAATACAATGGAAACAAACCAGGGGATGATCAACATATTCTGTAAATTGTTTGATAAAACCGACATTACGGCCAACCATATTAGCCAGGTTTATTACCGGTACGTTCGTAGTAACCTTGTTATGTTTTACTCTCTATCATGCTACTAAATAACAGCTGTTTAGTAGATTTTGTTGCGACGTCATCGTAAGTCGTTACTATTTGCATTATTTAACAATATTTACTGAATTTATTGCAACTATAAAAATGTTTTCATTATTTACTCAGTAAATTCAATATTTAATGCTGCGAATTATATTTTCTGTTAAATTAATTTTAAATATGTTTAGAACTTGTATTACTTAGTCGAGAGACTTGGAATGCATGCATGAACGAATGTCACACAGAAGTCAAATGAGAACTTTAAGTTTATAATATATAAAGCACGTATTTATAAGCTTGTAAGTATAATATTGATAATAATTTTTATAATATCATATGACTATGCAGAAATTATAATGATTAAGAAAGAAAACGTAAACTTAAAACGCTTGTTGTTTATAGGCTAACTATAAAATAAAATAGAATTAGGCTAATTATAAAATATAATTCTTTCAATGAACTGAAACCTACCTTCGCCTTAACTGAGAGCGATCTTACACGATTTATCACAGTTTTTTCATCAGAATACCAATATCTTTCAACATCCAAGGTGTGTCACCTGAAACCCTCAAGTGTGTCAGTGCTGACACGCGTGTCATATGTTCGCCATCACTGGTCTAGGTGGATTGATTTAGTCAGAAGTGCTTTCTAAGGCAAAGAACGAAATGTTAATTTCGACAGTATTATAGTGCTGAAAGAAATAGACCAGGGGGTAGCTAACTACGCGTCCTTTTTGAGCCAAAATAATTCCAGTAAGACTTAGAAGAGCCGCAACCTTTGACCGATGCGATGGTACAGGAGTAAGTGAAGTGTGCATGGCGAGCTTGTAAGAACTGGTTTGACTAATTACATACCTAATTTTAAGAAACTTACTAAGAAAATGGATACAAAGAAGGCCTCTGCTAGTAAATAAGTAACTAAAATTATTGTTTTGTACTCTAAAATTATTCTAATTATTCAAAGTAAACTTCATTTAATTTTTTTTTCGAAATTTTCGAATTAAACTTTTTTATTGCAGTAATTTTTATTAACCCTGTTTCTCCGTTTTTTTTTTTTTAATTTTGTTCCTCTTTTTCGTTGTCCCCCTCTTTTCTTTTATCCCCCCCCCCTGGTAGATCGTGAAGAGACGCGTGGACGCGAGCCACGTTGTGGCCACCCCTGTAATAGACTAATTTGGAGGTAAATAATAACGCCAACTCAGTTATGTAGTACTGTCATAGTAACCTGAATATCCTTGGAGGGTACATATCAGGTAATTGATAATGATGATAAAAATTAATAGCAAAATGATTCGAAGCGAAACAAAATTGTGTTACAAATGACAAACTGTATCATACATAACTAGAACGGTTATATCATATATATCATACATACATAACTAAAACTGCTATTGGCAAACTCCCCTTCCTGTGATATGTGTCAATCATTCTTATTAGCATAATTATGGAGCTTAGGCAGCTAAAATGCATTTTAGCAGAAATCCTAAATACCAAAAATGATTAAATTTCATTCAGGTAGAGCGGTGTTAATACTTGTCATTTCGGATCGTTTTACCAATAAAAAATGGATTAAGATCAAAATTAACACGATCGAGACATTTTGGTAACGATCCCACAATCCTCCATCTCATTCTTTGGCTACATTTCCTTCTTTCTCTATCCACTCATTGCTTATCTTTGTCCATCTTTCATCTGCCAATATGACCAATTCCATCTCTGTTTACATGCTTTACAATACTTCACGATATCCTCTATTCCATTCGTCTCTCTAATTACATTATTTCATATTCTATCCCTTTTTGTTATGTGGAGTATTTATCTCTCCAAGGCATTTTGGTCTTCCTATCCTGGCTTTCTTTTTAAACATGCAGGTAAATCTAACGGATAATTTTTTATACAGCAAAAAGCTTTGCTTCCTAGTGCAAGTCTTCTATTTGTCTTTATCTTGCTTTTCCTTAGAGCTAACTACTTGCGCGAGGTAAATATAGTTATCCACACTTTCTATACGTATTGTCGGCTGATTTTGGTTCAGTTTGATCTGAATTTGTCCCCAATTTTGTTTTAGTTAATTTTTAAACCTCTTTTTTTTTTTATCAAGATCGCTTGCATTTGTTGAGCTTATTTATTTTATTTCACTTTGTTATTATTATTTATTTATTTATTTTTCTAACAGAACAGTCATCTGTGATTTAGGTTTCTTCTACTGATGTTAATTCCATAATTTTTCCGATGATACATTCCTAAAGATTTCTTCCAATGTAGCAGAAAACAATTTGGGTGATATCGGATCTTCTCTCCTTGTCTTACTCTGTCAGTGCTGATTTCTCTTCCTGATGTTCTAACTTTACATTGGCTGTTGCGTTTTGATCTATAGTTTTTAATTACGTATTTTGCTGGGATGGCCTGTGTTTTCAGCTCTTAATTATTTCTGATTGTTATAAAGAATCAAAGGATTCTCAAAATCTTCTTCTTCGGTACTACAGCCCCATGTAGAACCTTGGCCTCCCATTTATGGGTTTCATAACTCACTAAGAGGTGGGGTCGTTACCCCCACTCTCAACCATTTGTAATTGTCCCTGAAGCGTTATGTTTTTAAGACCGGTTTGCTTGCTTTCCGGGAGGAAAAACCCCAGATAAACTGGGGAGAAAAATCCTGCAGTCCACGCCCAAGACACCGGTTAACTTGGCTATGTCTGAGAAAGATCCTTAAGCTCCTCACGTCGGCGACGAGAATCAAACGCAGGACTCTCGTTTCCCAGGCATATGGTTGCGGAGCGCGTAACCACTCTGCTAAGCGCGCGGAGTTTCTTAAAATCTACAAGCACTAAGAAATCTTTAGGAACGTATCATGGGAAAAACTATGGCAATAACATCAATGGAAGAAACCCAAATCATTTACTTTTCACAGATGACATTGTTCTCTTAGCAAAAAATAAATAAAATAAGCTCAGAAAATGCAAGAAATCTTGATAGAGAAAGCTAAAAAACAAACAAATAAATTAAAAAATAAATAAATAAAAGGTTTAAAATTAACTGAAACAAAATTGGGGACAAATTCAGATCAAACTGAACTAAAATTAACCGGTAATACATATTGAAATTGTGGATAACTATATTTACCCTGCGCAAGTAATTAGCTTTAAGAAAAGAAAAAAAAAAAACATAAAGACATAAATAAAAGAATTGCACTAGGAAGCAAAGCGTTTTGCTATATAAAAGATAATCTGTTAGATTTCCCTGTTTGTTAAAGCTACTTAGTATGAGCATTATTCCACTGTTTAAGTATAGTGAGACATCAGTGCCGTAACGAGGGCGTGGAGAAAGATGTGCCCGCCATGGGTTCAACTAGGTTTGGGGCGCTAAACGTAAAAAAAATGTAAAAAAAAAAAATAAATAGATATTAAAGTCCGCTATTTTATATTGTATTTTTAAATTTCGGCAATATGCCACTTTGGACACACAAATACTGCAACTCATTTTGATGGGGTTAATAGTAAGTATTTAACATATTGCATTTAGTAAAATTTAATTTGTTACATTAAAATTTTTCAAAATTGTTGTCATTTTTGGGTTAGGGGGGTGGAAGTTACACTTGCCACAGGCGCTTCATACCCTCGTTACTGTACTGTGAGACATGGGCAACAACTTAAAAAGAGGAAGACAGGCAGATGATTTACTTTTACCCAAGTGTGGATATGATATCTTGTAGAGCAGTGGTTCTACTTTTGTGAGACCGCGGCCCGGCAGATTCTTTATATATATATATATATATATATATATATATATATATATATATATATATATAAAACGAGGGCCCGGTCCCAACAAATTTACTCGTAAATACCTTTCCATTTTTTTTTAAAGTTCATATATTAAACTAAGTATTAATAATTAATTATGGCATAATCACAAAGAGTATTAGTACACTTATGTATACGGTGTGGCATCCAGACAAATATCAATTTACACTTAAATTATTTATCAATTACTGTACTAGACTAATGAAATCATGTAGCATATTATAGTTTCCTCACGCCAACATCATTAAATTAATTTGTGCTGATTTTGATTGACATATCCCATTCTGTTCACCAAAAAGTTAAAAGATTATTCAATGTAAAATTGATTATTGTATTATTCAATTGATTTTAATGATGTTGGTTTGAGAAAAAAAAAAAAAAACGGTAGTGAGAAGTAGGGGAAGCAACAGAAGGATGTAAACTTATCACATACACACACACCAAATATTTATATATGCAAAGTATGTAATTTAATAAATAAAAATGTATGAATCTCTCAATTCTGAACACTAGTTCCAACACTAATTAATATTTTGAATTTAAAAACGCAGCACTTTAACACAGCAATTATGGGTTATTCAGAAAATTCAACTTAGTTTCTTTTATTACAACTGAGTTTTTGAAGGTTTTATTTATATATTTAATTAGGCTAGTGAGACTTTTGTTGCTACTTTCTTATTAATTCTGAGATGGAATTGACGTGATAGCTAAACGGAGGTAGTCAGTAAGTTGCAGGTTCCTCTGTTTTGTTTTAAGCACAGTCATCGCAGAAAATGCAGTTTGACAAAGACGTGGTGGAAAAGACAAAGAAGAAATCTCATTGCTATTTCATGTAAATTTGGATATTCATTTTTCATTCTTATCCAGAATTTCGAATTACTCATAGAATTAAAAGTACTTTCCAGCCCTTTGTCCGGTGATAATTCAATAAGTTAAAGAGTTTCTTCATGGGAAAGGGCTGTCTCTTTGTGTTCAACATAGGGGTTCACAATCCGCATATTTTTTTTTCCTTTTTTATTTTTACTTTTCAGACGACATCAGCATCTTCAAGTGGACTGCAATAATATCTGAAACTGAATTCTGCGAATAGAAATCACCTGCTTCCATAATATAATCTGAGTACGACTGAAACATTTCTTTCTTTCTGCAATCATATTAAGCCAGAATTTGAGTTTCTTTTTGAATAATTTTATATCTTGTTCCAAGCATTAAATATTGCTGTATCTGGTCCTTGAAGTTTTAAATTCAACTCGTTTATGTAAGGAAATATGTCGCTTAGATATGCCAGCCTGGCTACCCATTTCTTATCCTGGAAATGATGGGACAAGTCACTTTTTTTATCAATTAGAAACAGTTCAACATCCTTTCGGAGTTCATATAACCTCTTGAGAACTTGACCGCGGGACAGCCAACGAACTTCCGAATGGAAAAGATGATGATCAGAGTCCATTTCATCGCATAATGCTTTTAACAGTCTTGTATTTAAAGCACTAGTTTTTATATAATTAATAATTTTAACAGATTGAGACAGGACTTCATTAAGCTCAGGTGCCTTTTTTTTTTTTTTTTTTTTTTTTGCCTATGAATATAGCAATGCGTTGACAATGTCATTTGCCTGCCATATCCTTAATTTTAGTGACTAAACCTGAATTTCTACCTGTAAGACAGGCAATGCCGTCAGTACAAACTCCAACGAATTTTTCCATTCGAGACTTTCTCTCTTCAGTGAAATCATTTAAAACTTGGAAAATTTCACTGCTGGAAGTGTGCGTAGGTAATTCAGAAACACGTAAAATGTCTTCATTTTACTTGTTTCATCATGATCAGTATATCGTACACACGTAAGTAAAATGCTGTTCTGAATATCTATAGATTCGTCCAGTTGTAATGCAGATAAATTCGATTTTTTAATTTTTTCAATGAGTTGCGTTTCTGTATCTTCTGCCCTATCAGATATCTGCCTTTCAACTGTATCATTCGATGGGATGTCTTTCATTTTACTTGCCGCAGACTGGCCTAACATTACAAGCAGCAATTAAAGAAGGCTTAATGAGTTCTTCGCCAATGGAATACAGTTTTTTACATGGAGCTCTTAATGATATTAAATAGGATGCCGTCAGAAGTGAAGTGTTAGTGGTTGAAGCTTGGGAAATAATTTGCTTTTCTATTTTAAGTTCATCTCTTTTATGCATAAAGAACTCAATGGGTTTGTTGACTAGATCGGAATGTTTCGTGTTGGGATGTTGGGTAAGTCACGATGTTTTTTTAACTTCATTTCTCAAATGACACATTTAGGTCGTGGTAATTGGTTAGTGTGAGGGCATTGTATGAAACCAAATTTTAAATTTCTGTCCATGCACTTACGAGTGAATGCAAGCTTTTTTCTTCTGTGTACTGGTAGTTTTTCCCTCCTTTTGTACATCCTGGAGATCGCTCTGTAGGCTTGAGGTGGATGATTCACTATTTGTTGCATTACAAACACCTTCAATACGAGATTTCTTAACACCAAAATTAAACAAAGTTCCTTGTCTCTTATTCATATTAAATTTTAAATTTGTAAGCCTATTACTTTTAAAAAATCATGGCACTCCGGTTTCGAAACAAGCACTTACACACTGCAATACGAACTTGCGAAGAAACAGTATTCAGTATTACTAGATTTGAGAACCGGATACAGATTACTTAATCTTCAATTTCAGTGGAAAAAATTTCTTTATACTTCCTTGCTGATTGTCACTGACATTTGCAACACAGGTGTTGTTTCGTTCAGTTTTGAGAACAGAGGATATGTCCCCCATTGTTGTAATCGGCTTGTAGACAGTTTTTATGATCGGTCATAAACAGCGGTATTCCCTTTCCCGAATGTTGAACGATTTCGATGTCTGAAAATTCCCAATAATTCATGAAAACTTCCGTGTTTAAAAATACTCGGCTTGGTTACTGACATTTGCTAAATGTCAGTAACCAAACGCCTAAATAACATTTGCTATGCAGATGTTATTTAGGTGTTCTAGGTTCTGAGCTTTTCGAGACATTCACGAATATTATTCTCCTCAGAATATTTCCACTATAAAACATCTATTCATGAAAAATGCTTAGAAAACTAAAATGACAAATTCCAGGAGAACTTCTCGGGGCCCGGTATAATTGATGCCAGAGCCTGATACCGGGTCGCGGCCCAGTGGTTGAGAAACACTGTTCTAAGTAACTATTTAAGAATATTGGTGGTCAGTAATCGTCGAATGTGTTGATCGCAATGGGAAACAAAGGATCTTTCGGAGTTTGATAAAGGGCTTATTGTGACTGGCTGGAGCCAGATTTTGAAATCAGTAGAGCTGACTGGTTTCTCAAAAGGTGAGATATCCTGGGTGTTTAATCAGTGGTAAAATATCCTACGTTGCTTGTCTAAGTAGTGTAAATTTGCTCCTAATATAGTCTGTCAGGAATGAGATTGCCGTCTTCTGAGAAGACAGACAAACAGAACTTCCTGCATGCAGCATTTGACCGAAGTATTTAATGAAGGGTGTTCCCGATCCATATTTCACTGAACTATGCGCAGGGAATTGCAGAGGATCGGAATTGGCAATCGCATGCCTGTACGGAAATCGCTGATTTCTGCGAAGAACCGGAAAGTTCGCTACAGTGGTGTCAAGTTTGGCGGGAGCCCCATAAAGCAGTGAACCCATCTTGTCTTGTAAACAACTCAAAGTTCTGATGATGGTGTAATGGTTTGGGGTCGTGCTCTGTTGGTACGGAACGGATCCCCTGATATCGCTGAAATTTCGGGTGTCTTCCAAGGAATATGTGAACATTGTTACCGATCAGTTCCATCCTGCAATGTTGACTTTTTATCCACCAAGTGACGGTTATTTCATGGAGGACAATGGTACTTTTCAGTGCGCAACACGAGCACAGCGACTTCTGCCATCATTTTTGGCCACCACAGAGTCCGTATCTGAACCCCATTGGGAATGTATATGACATGTTAGAAAAGCAGCTCCGTTCCGTCAAATCTCAGCCAGTTAAAGGACTGTCTGGTGAATGCCGGGTGTGTTGTAGATTGATGCAATCCAATTGGAAACTATGCCAAACCGTATATGTGCTGTAATTCGGGATAAAGGCGGTCCCAACACAGTATTAAATAAAAGTTGCTAATTCAGTAACCAGTATGTGTATGTATACCATGTTTCAAATATTCATATGTTGACTTGATCTCGAGCTGTCAAACGTAATTTCTCCGTAATGTTTTGCATTAATAAGATATTTTTTTGAATTTGAGAATCGGTACAATTTTTCGGAAGAGTATTGTATTACATGTGAAATTATATTCTTTCCCAAAGGAAATTGGGATATATTTAGTGGAAAACTTAATGTCATTAAGCCCAGATCATGTTTACTATATATGTTTAAAAAAAAATCGCGGGTAACAATTTTTCTGATTTCGCCAGACTGCTGTTTCCAGTTTTTATTTGGGGGTGTGTTGGGGGGAAGAGATACTCAAATAGCAAATAGCTGTCCTCATTATTTCAAGATAGAAAATACGAACTATGACCTACAATAGCCAGGAAGTACATAAACTAAGTAGGTCAGCAGGGAAAGTGATTACACGTGGAGGAGGCACTCATAAGGGGCTAGCCAGTGTGTGCGTTAACTAATTATGATGAACCTTGGAAAGCGATTGCATTTTCTTCTTTCGTCCTTCAAATGCAGAACTTCAGAAACAATATTAAGAAAAATGTTCTTAAATTTTTATCAAAATTGTTCATATTTTGAGGACTTATTTATTAAGTTCGAATAGTTTTTTTTTCAGTCTGAAGTGTTGTTTTTAACACCATCTTATTACAGACAGTTCCATGAAAATTACAGAGAATTCCTACTTTTTAGGGTGCTCATCTTTAAATGTTGTCTTTTATAACATTACTCCTTCCCTTTATCACAGGGTGTCTGCTTTCGGACAGAGAGGAGGAGTAAAAGAGTAAAATTTCCAGACAAATTTCTCTCTCTCTCTCTCTCTCTGTGTGTGTGTGTGTGTGTAACTTCTGTTATTACTGCCGATATCCCGCATAGTTCAGTGTATCGACGATGCTCTTCGGTTGGAAACGATGGGTTGAGATCTCGTCTAGGACGCGATGCTTTTAGTAGGGCTTTGCAGATGAAGATAGCTGGTCTCGTATTGTAGGAGAGCAGTGTTTCTCAACCTGTGGTCCGTGACGATGAGACAGGTGGTCCGCAGGCAAACTTAAATTAATTAAATAAATATATATTTTTTAATTATCCAAACAAAACAAATTAAAACTGAATAAGCAAGTAAAAATTATTGAAAAAAAATAGTAGAGAGTATTAGAGAGTTCCCCCTTCTCCTAAAAACTCGGATTTTTCCCTCAAAACAGACCTACCGGCCAGAAAACTACGTGCAGTTTACAGACAATACAATACAACAAGATTAACCTCCTTATCATAAGAAGCAAACTACCAAGTCACTTGCCATTGAATTTAATACAAATGGGATTGCTAATTACTGGAATTAAGATATTGAATCATTCTGTCGATTATATTGATGATCTTTGATTGAAAATACTTGAATCCCGTATTTAAACGTGTAGGACATGATATGTTCCTTTTCATCCTTCAAAATAGTTCGATTGTAATCCATTTCATAAAGGTTCCAGCGTTCAAAATAACTACCGTATGTGCAGACAGACAAGTCACTCTCCACTCTAAGGTTGCGGTTTTGAATTCTGTCGTGGCATGAATGTTTTCAAATGTCTTTTTAAAGTAGATTTTCATCTACTCTAATAACGACCTCCCTGCTTACTGTAAGCCAGAAGTGACTTGAAATGTAGCTTGTGTTGTCCTGGAGGAGAAGTATCGTATCATCTATCCGGTGGGATGATCATAGAATTTTTTTAAAAAATAATTCTACTCACTACAGGTTGTGAATTGTTGAGATTTGTGACCCGCTCTTACATTAGCGCCGTGGGCTGGTTAAGGATTAGATAATCCGACAATCTTGCTCTAATAACATAACATAGCACCCTACTCCTAAAAATGATATGTGCTATTTTTTTTAGTAAATAATTAATCCTAGTAATGGTGGAGGTGATGTCATACTGTGTGATAAATCATCTATCACCTAAAGACATGTTAAAGTGTGATTTGAATCTGCTATTTCAGATTGCATAAATGTCGAACAGTAAACATTTTGGACCTAGTTTTATATAGCAAAATAGATTCAAATAACTTTTTTCTCCCGTTAGCTACTTACTCCAAGGCGGATATTAAAGTTCTAGACCAGGCGTCTTCAACCTTTCAGACAGTGCAGGCCGCATTAAAATTTCAGTGAAGCCCGCGGGTCTCTAAGCTATACTGCGGTATTTAGAATTGTAAGATGCTTTAAAGATTCACAAGGAATGCTGTGCATTTGATACTTTACATAAAATCATATAAAAATAAACAAACTCAGCTTAAAGAGCGTAGGTAGGTGTCGGGTTCATGATAACTAAATACAATCAATACAATATAATCAAATGACATTGTAAAAAACATTCATTTTTTACAATGTCAATGTGCAACTTGGCAATGCTTTTCCTTGACCAGCTTGTCGATTTTGGCATCATTGTTAGAAGTCGTTATGCGCACAGTATTCTTGAGATGTTGGTCTGTAATCTGAGTTCTTGTCTTGGACTTCACATTCTTCATTCTGGAGAACTGCTCACATAAGTATGTGCTTCCTAACAAAGCGCACATCTTCAAAGCATGCTGGGAAGATTGGGGAATGTAGTCTGTAAAATGTAAACAAGGGCATATTGAATAATTTTTCTCTCAAAGAAGACTTGTTTTGGAGTTCAAGCAGTTCCATTTGTACTGAGCCTAGCATTTCTGCAGCATTGACACTGAATGGCATTGAAATTAAATATAAAGAAGACTATTGGTTACGAAAATTACTAAATCTCTCTTCGAAAACTCACTTCGCAACACTGCTAATTTTGTAGCGTCTTCATCAAGCGACGAACAGTTGGACTCAGCGAGAAGCTGAACATTCGTTAAGTCTTTTTTTTGCGAGTTGTGCCTCCCAAAGTTTGACCTTGGCCACAAAAGCTTTGATGTGATCAAACAGAGTGTGCACCAGTTGATCTTTGGATTGTAGCCACGTATTTAAGTCATTCATATGCAACGAGATGTCGATCACAAATGCAAAGTCTGTCATCCACTTCGGATCGTTAAATTCCGCAATCGGATTCACCTTGGTTTGCATGAACTGCTGTATTTCGCTCCTTAAGTCAAAGACTTTTAAGAACCTTCCCTCTGCTCAACCAACGCACATCACTATAATAAACCACATCGCTGTGATCCGCTTCGCACTCTTGGGTCAAAAACTGTTGGAATTGACGGATTCAATCCTCTTGCCCTAATAATGTTGATGACAGTCACAATAACTTTCACGACATTCTCAAATCCAATAGTTTTCGCGCACAAATTCTCCTGGTGGATTAAACAGTGGTAATGGACGAAATCTTTTCCTTCTAGTTCCGGTTCTTTCCGTAGCAGTGCAACAAACCCTTCATTCTTTCCCACCATAGCAGGGGCACCATCAGTTACCACACCCACGAGGTTGGTTAAGCTGAGGTCGAAACGCTGGAGTGTTTCTTGGTGGCTTCAAGAATATCAGTGCCTTTCGTCGTTCCCTTCATAGGTACGAGCGCTAGCAGTTCTTCTGTCACACTGAATTTTTGATCAGTGCCACTGACAAAGATAGCCAGTTGTGCCGTATCCTTCACATCTGTGCTCTCATCTAAAGCAAGTGAATATGACGTAAATTCGGACGACCCTTTTTTTTTTAAAGTTCCTTCAATGTCATTGACAAGTTCTTCGACACGTCGTGCTACAGTTACCCCCAAACAAACTCGGTTTTTAAAACACTTCCATATTATTTGGGCACAGAGTATCCCCAGCAGTGATGAGACACTCTTTCACAAACTCGCCGTCCAAGAAGGCTTTTGATTTTTTATCAAGTTTTTCAGCTATTACATAACTTACTTTGATGCACGCTTCGCTCTCGTCCCTCTGACTTTTAAACGTACCTGCTGGCACATTTTAAATCAATTTGGAGACTGTTCACTTTGTCCACACGAAGCTGCCCTTGATGGTGTCGATTTATATTGTATTCTTTTGATACTGACACTGACTCACGACAAATTAAACACACTGGCTTATCGTCGATTGGCACAAAAAAGTACAAATTGGTCCACTTTTCATTAAAAACCAGACAAGAATCACTTTATTTACGCTTGTTACTCGTAAACGCCATAGTGATGGCAGGCGAACCCTAAAAATGATCCAAAATGATCGTGTAACTGTTATTATCTACAGAATATGTCTCACACTAATGAAAAAAGTCTGGCAATATAAAACCACAATAGGCTATGGCTGACACGACGAACCTGCGTTCGCTTATGAATATCACACTGTTCACGACAGACTGACTGACTGACCATGGATGAGATCCTCTTGTATTTATATGAAAATAACGAAGTATCGAGATGTATCTTGAAGGCACTAGACAGCGCACTCGAAGGAACTACTGCTTCAGCCCACCACCTGCGATAAGTACTAGTACTTAAGTACCGCTTGGCGCTGGTAGATGACTGAAGAAGCATGTCTATTTAATATTTATTTTTATAGGATTTTATGTAAAGTATCAAATGCACTCAAATTTTAAAATTATAAAAAATATATAAAATTGATAAAAATAGAAAAAAAAATTTAACCCGCCCAAAGTAAAAAGTGTGCTGTAGGTTCGCAAATAACCTTTCGTGGGGGTGGGAGCAATATGAAAAAAAAAAGGACATTTGTATCTAATTCTTCGCTGTGATGAACCACTTCTGTCAATTAGAATAACTTGTAAATTTCTGATCAGAAAGTATATTAGAGGGTGGCCCATAACTCACGAAGGGGTTTAAAATGTGAATAACTTTTTTGATTATTAATTTTTTTCATTTTATTTTTGTTTCAGGTAATCTAAGTAACTGGTCACACCGCTAGAGCCTCAATAAGAGGCACCATTCCCAAGGCACATTTTTGGCAAGCGAATTTAGAGCCTCCGTAGCTCAGTCAGTATACAGAAAGCCCCTTTGATCGTAAAAACTTGGGTTCGATTCCCGTCAGTGACGTGAGGAACCTTTATCTACTGTACATTTTTGAAAATTATGGAGACAACTACCGTGTTTGAATAAAAACTTTAGTTTAATATAACTAAAATCTACATTCGACGTTTCGACCTTTATGTCAAGATCATCTTCCGGAGCGTACACACTATACACAGAAAAAAAGCTGCACTACAATCAAACTTTTTTTTTCCACCAGAGGTCAGGCCAACAATTGTTGTAGCGGTTGGTCAGTAACTTCAACAAAACAATTTGATTGTAGTGCAGCTTGTTTTCTGTGTATCGTGTGTACGCTCCAGAAGATGACTATAACATGAAGGTCGAAACGTCAAATGTAGATTTTAGTTATATTAAACTAAAGTTTTTATTCAAACACGGTAGTTGTCTCCATAATTTTCAAAAATGTATTCGGGTCACCGTGTAAGCTTTATCTAGTCTCTTTCGACTGAAGGTAGTTAATCGGTCTCATACGGAGGTAGGTTTTTTTTTTCCCACCCGGAAACTTGCAAGGTTTTTCGTCTCCCGTGAACACACATAGATTACAGTCAGGAATACATCCCAGCCCTATGTCGGTCCCAAGCCCGGATAAAAATTGGGGGGGGGGGAGTAAACGGTGAACTACCGTGTAATCTCACCAGGAATACTTTGTGAGCAATGCCTACAAAGTCACCTATGGTCAGAAACGACTGAAAGGGAAAAACCAACCAACCAATAATTTCGTGAACATCTGCGATTAATTGGCCATTACGTTCTTGAAATCTGATGGCTCCCGACTTCTTCCTATGAAGTTACCTGAAATAAAAGGTGTATGTGAACAAGCCCCAGACAATCCATTCGTGGAGAAATTAAGGCCTCGCAGCCAGAAATATAACAGCTGTCATGGAACGTGCTGTAGAAAGGATCGTCTTTGTGAAGCCGAAAATGGAAGGCATTTAGGTGATGCGGTTTTTCATAAGTAAAACCCCTTCATGACTTAGGGCCACCCCGTATATTCTCGGTCTGAGGGATTCATTGAAAATGATCAGAAGTGGAGTGATTAGCACTAACACATCTGCTTACACTAAAGAAGATGTATAATTTCTACCCCTAAAGTTACCATCTGATAAATGAATTAAGATATTCTTAAATTTCTCTTCTAACTAGTGTATAAATTTTCGAAATACTTAATAAATAGTGCAGCAACCAAAACTGGACCATTTAAATTTGTTTTCGAGGAGCTGGTTTACGCTTAATTCGTTTCTTTTATCACTATTTCTTTTTGCATACCTATAAATGCTTTTTGAATTAATCATCGCATTTCTTACCCAGCTGTAATTCATATTTTGCTCTATAATCTTTTATTAATAATTCAATTAACCTTCTTATCGCTTATATCTATCATTGATGGGTGAACGAAATGCATTGCCTGATTATGTTGTGAATGCTAATAGAATTAATGAGTTTAAGCTTTGGTATAATAGATGTTGCAGGCTGGAGAGATGTTCTGTAATAAATCTGTAGACTTTTTGTAATATATGCATTCTCTTACGCAATGTAATGTAACATAATGTATACTTCTTACAGTGGCGCACCCAGGGTGGGGGAGTCCCCCCCCAAAAAAAGAAAAAAAAACTAGAAAAATTTCCAAAAATATTTTCCTAATTAAAATGAATTTTTTTATTTATGTTGTATCGTGTCTCCTATTTCTATACTACTTATGAATTAGCAGTCACATAAGGTGGGAATACCCTATAGCTCTCGGGAATCACGGCCGCTGTGATGAAGGTAAGGCGAACGAGGTAGCGCTCGAGCGGGGACCGAGGGCTATTTCGTTTGCCCGAGCCGGGCAGCGTATTGCCAAAGGCGTCACTGATTCAGAGCAGTAAAGAAATCAGTTGCTCTGAGTAGCTCACGCTTTTCTATGTGCTATAGTTACGCATAACGTAACAAAGCCGTCATCATTTCAGACATAATAGATTTATTTTTGTTTCTTTTTAACACTACGATTCAAAATTTATAAAAAAAAATCCATGAAGTCAATATTTATTAAGGAATATTTTGTACACATAAATAATATAATAAACTATTTAATGAATTTTTGCATTAGGTCTATTATTTTCAATATTCTCTACTAAACAGTGTTTTCTTTTCTCTTTCTTCGTTGGTCTACCAGACTGAATTCGTCGTCCTGTCTTTGAAATTCCTCTATTTACTCTTCGACTAATAGATGTAAGTTGAACCTTTATCTTCTTGCTTCTCATCTTTTAAAAGATGACTTCTCAGCAATATATGTTGCAATTTGTGCTAGCGTTTTCAAAGTTTTCAATATTGTTGTCAGTTTTACAATTTGAGACGTGAATTCTGGCGAATGATGAGTTAAGGCAGTGTCGCATATTCTTAAGTATTCATCTCTCATTTTTTTCACTCCCTCCATGTGTCGCTATTTTGAATCTTCTATTGATATAATATGTTGTGGAAGAGATTCAAATTCTGTTTCGTCAACAGTAATATAAAATGAGTGCTTTGGTTGTGTGTGTTGGAGCGATTGATATTTAAATCTGATGCAATCATATTATCATAAAAATCTTCTTGGATGTTATTTCCAAGTGCCAATTTAGCAATATTTCTTTTATCCATTTCTGTTAAAACCGGTGACGTGTGGAATGCACACTGCTATTTTTCTTCTATGGCGCATAAATGTTTACAATATTTACCGCTTTTAGATTCAGAGCAGTAAAGAAATCAGTTGCTCTGAGTAGCTCAGTGACTCTTTTGTATGTGCTATAGTTACGCATAACGTAACAAAACCGTCATCAGTTCAGACATAATAGATTTATTTTTTTGTTTCCTTTTAACACTACGATTCTAAAATTCAAAATTTATAAAAAATCCATGTAGTCGATATTTATTAAGGAATATTTTATACATATGTTTATGTTTTTATGTGGAATCAGCACTTACAACATTACTGCAAACATTGACGCTATTAAAATATTTTTTATTTTTTGTTTCTTTTTAACTTCTGGCTTCAGTAGTTTATTTTGTGAGATGAGGTTAGGTTGTATATGTTTTTATGTGGAATCAGCATTTACAACATATGTTTATAGAAAACTGAAGTTATAATCGTGTATGCTGGTAATTGATAAACATTTTATTGCCGGTAAGTTATGTCAATGTCTCGCAATACACAAGAATGTCAATTAACCATAACGGTTGTCATTATATATTATTATTGAGTAAATTAAATTATTACTGCAAACAATACGCGTCATTATATATTATTATTGAGTAAATTAAATTATTACTGCAAACATTGACGTTATGAAAATATATATTTTTTTTTATTCTAGGCCCAGAATATGGAGGAGGAAAATATTAGAAAACTGGCGAAAGATTTATTATCTGAATATGATTATAAAATAACTGAACTTTGCGTAAAAGACGTGGAATTATTTAATTCGACAATTAGAGTAAAACTATTAGATAAAGAACCAGAGGAGGGGTGTACACAATTGATAAGTCAGTTTTCCGAATTAACAAATACTAATTGGATAACGAAAAGGTTATTTAAAAGTCCAACGAGATATATATTCAGAAATACATATGTCATCATTCCAAGAAAAATAAGAAGCGCAGTTCTGATAAATGCCGAGCACGCAATAAGGCCTGTTGTGCTGAGATCGATTTTACTTTTAAAATTATAAACAGAAATACGATAAAAAAAAACGATATTTATCTAAATTGAATTTGCAATTGAAAATAAATTTTAAACATTCACATGAAGTTAATGTTGCTGAAGCTTATAGTTATTTACGGTGCAGTGATAATATAAAAAAATAATTTTGAATCTGGTATATCACCTTCCGAAGCTTAAAGTTGTCATGAAATGAATTTAATAATCAGTTCGTGTGAAAAAGCTATTCCGAGGAGACTTGCCAATCCCCAAATAATTCCGACAGCGAGACAAATTAGATATATGTATGACAAATGGCGGAACAATAAATATGGGGACAGGGAAGAATTAACAATAATACAGATTTTGAATTAAAAAAAAATAGCATATGAACAAAAAAAAATCAATGTTTACCTAAATATTAAAAGCAATCCATTGGTAATTACTATCATAACACCTATAATGAAACGAGCATCTCTAGAGCCATTTTGCGATGAAATAGTTTTTATTGATACCACGAGTTCATGCGATCAAACAAGTAGTTGCATTACTTTTATTTTTACAAGTAACAAAGTTAGTGCTATTTCATTAGCTTGTGCGATTCATACAGCTCAAACAGAAGCTAATTATACTCTAGTCTTCACTGAAATAAAAAATTCTATCGAATTTAATTCAAAGAAGATGTTTCACCCAAAGTTAATGACTGATGTTAGTACAGCAGAGCGCAATGCTTTGAGAGCAGTCTTTCCAAAACCGTACTTGTTATTATGCATATTTCATGCCAGTCTTTTTGGAGATGGCTTTGGGCTAACAGTCATAATGTGAAGAATGAAGATAGAAAACCTGTAATGAAAAAATTTAGAAATATTTTATATGCGGAAACTTATAACGAAGCTATATCTGCCTATTCTGATTTTATTAATGATGAGAAGATTATTAATAACGACATGTTATTAAAATATATCAATGGTTTGTGGGAAAGACGTGAAGAATGGTGCAAGTACAATAGAAACACTTTCATAACAAGAGGAAATAACACCAACAATTTTGTGGAATCGTCAATACGAATTTTTAAAGATATCATTTTAGCAAGATGCAATGTTTTCAACGCATGTGCATTTGTTGAATATATCACTGAGACGTTTCAAAGTTACTATAAGAGACGATTGCTAGAATTTGCACATGACAGGAGAAATATTAAATATTTACATTTTTATAATAAAGCCAAATCATTGAAAACTATAATACAAATATCAGAAAATGTATTCACAGTAGAATACCACATCAGAAAATTCTTACACTGTACACCAGGGGTCGCCAAACTTCTTTGACCGTCGATCCCTTCAAGAATTTCTTGACTTTTTATCGAACCCCTCCATTTTACTATTAAGTGAGTTCTTAGATTGTTTATTTCATAGTTACAGTGTTTATTGCATGTATAATATAGTATATATTATTATATAATATAGTATATATTATTATATTAGCTTAACGTCAAAGGGATACGTTTTTGTTTTTGACGTCCTTAACATTACATGTTTGATAGGAGGAATAAATAATATATAAAATATAAAATTTAATTTAGATAACAATAATACAATCTTCCTTATATATATATGTATATATATATATATATGTGTGTATATATATATATATATATATATATATATATATATATATGTGAAAATAAGACTTAAATAAAAGAGCCAATAAGCTTCACTTCGGCGATGTAATATTATTTAAATGAAGGGGATATTAAATCCCAGATTCGACATGAAATTCGGCTTTCAAATAATGTGGGATTTAATATCCCCTTTATTTAAATAAAGAAAATAAGACTTTTATTAATTTAGTATACAATTTACTAACGTTGTCCATGTGAAGGGTGTGCTTCATGATTCTTGACAAGATTAGAAATGTTGAGTTCAAAATTAGTAAGTTTCGGAATTCTATATCTAGCTTATTTCTTTGTTTTGTTAAAATGGAATTAACATGGTTGAAACCAGCTTCAACCATGTACACGCCGGCCGGACTTGAACCACCGACACCCGTTTATTGATAAATACGTCATTTTGGCCTACTTGATTGACCTCCGTAACTATTTTCATGACCTTGCTCCATCTTATAGGTCCTATTCATGTCACTATTCCCACGATTCACTCTTAGTTGCGTTGCCATTCGGGATGGAGGTAATCCAAGTTAACTGAATTAAATATTACCTATACAATGATGGCTTATATTTTTCTATCGACCACTGCTGTACACGTTGACATTGCTTGTTGCCAATGTTCGGCCGGTAAAAGCCGCAAATATTGTAAACATTTATGCGCCGTAGAAGAAAATTAGTAGTGTGCATTTCACACGTCACCAGTTTTAACAGAAATGGATAAAAGAAATATTGCTAAATTGGCACTTGGAAATAACATCCAAGAAGATTTTTATGATAATATGATTACATCAGATTTAAATATCAATCTCCTTAACACACAACCAAAGCACTCATTTTATATTACTGTTGACGAAACAGAATTTGAATCTCTTCCACAACATATAATATCAATAGAAGATTCAAAATAGCGACACATGGAGGGAGTGAAAAAAACGAGAGATGAATACTTAAGAATATGCGACACTGCCTTAACTCATTCGCCAGAATTCACGTCTCAAATTGTAAAACTGACAACAATATTGAAAACTTTGAAAATGCCAGCACAAATTGCAACATATATTGATGAGAAGTGATCTTTTAAAAGAAGCAAGAAGATAAAGGTTCTACCTACATCTGTTAGTCGAAGAGTAAATAGAGGAATTTCAAAGACAGGACGACGAATTCAGTCTGGTAGACCAACGAAGAAAGAGAAAAGAAAACATTGTTTAGCAGAGAATATTGAAAATAATAGACCTAATGCAAAAATTAATTAAATAGTTTATTCTATTATTTATGTGTGCAAAATATTCCTTAATATTGATTTCATGGATTTTTTTATAAATTTTGAATCTTTGAATCGTAATGTTAAAAAGAAACAAAAAATAAATCTATTATGTCTGAACTGATGACGGTTTTGTTACGTTATGCGTAACTATAGCACATAGAAAAGCGTGAGCTACTCAGAACAACTGATTTCCTTGCTGCTCTGAATCAGTGACGCCTTTGGCAATACGCAGCCGGGCCAGAGGAGATCACGGGTTTCATGTATTGGCGATCACTGCAGATGCTCAGTCAAAGGTCATATGCAATGCATAGTGTCTATTCTCAAATTGTTTACTCAACTCGGCCCCCCCTTCAAGATTAATTCTTGAGTGCTCCCCCCCCCCGAGATTAAATCCTGTATTTATATAATGTAAACAATTGATAATGGTATAAACCTCTCTCCTTCGATGAGTCTTTGACTCCAGGAGAGATAATGTAAATAATGATATAAATAAGCTGTCAGTATGGGCAAAAGATAATGGATATCAGTTTAATGTGGTAAAGTGTCAAGTTATGCATTTTGAGATTAAAAGATTACAAGCTGTGTTCTACATATAGTTTGAATAAGTCACACAAGTTCGATAAACTGATCAGTGCTGTTACATCTGTGTTTTATGAAGTTAAAAAAGATTTTGTTTTAAATTTTATTTATTTTTTTATTAAATAAAAATATTTGATTTTCTCTAGTTAGTAGCTCAGTGGCGGCCCGTACATAAGCACTGCGACACTGCAGCATCCTCAAGGAAAAAATGAAAAATTTAAATTTTGTTTGTATTTATAAATAATAACTGCTTACAACATTATATAAATGCAATACAACATGTTAAAGTCTACAGCTTGTGTTTTGACAGTGATTGAATAGTTAATAATTGGAATTGTTCGATTAACACCTAAGATAACGAAACAAAAGCACTGCGATCTAATGCCAATATTTGTTGGCGCTTGTCATTGCACGTTACGTCATTCAGACACTGCCCAAATGGCAGTGTATTTTTAGTATCCTTACGCACGTTATTTCTGTGAGATATGAAACGTTTATTATTGTGTGGTGAACTATTTTTTGTCAATATTATTTTATTTTGTTAAAATAACATATAATTATTTATTTATTATAGATACAAGGCTGAATTATGACGAGTGTCACTGTTGAAAATATGAAAAGAATTATATTTTTTCAGTTATCGTTACATTAAACAAATACACTGCGATCTAATGCCGATATTCGTTTGCGCTTGTGATTGCTATAGATACGAAACTTTTATTATTGGTGTTTGTTCGTGGTGAGGATGAAATATTTTTAATAAAGCAAGTTTTAATATGTAAATTTATTTATTTCTAAATGCGTTACTGATTAGATTTTTTTTTTTTTTTTTTTTTTTTTTTTGTATATGCAGCACCCCCACTTAAAAATTTCACCGGCCTCCACTGTAGTGGAGCCCGGTGAAATTTTCTGGCATTTTCTACTCATCACCAGCGATTAGGAGAGTATTTTTCAAGCCATACACGTGTGTGTGCTTTTTTGGGAGACAAAAGATAATGGGTACCAGTTTAACGTGAGAAATGTAAAGTTATGCATTTTGGTATAAATAGATCACAAACTGTCTATCACAGAATGGAACTGTACTCCAGGAAATAGATGAACCTAGAGATTTAGAGGTGGTGGCAGACCATTGGAGGCCGGTGAAAATTTTAAGTGTGTGGGGGGGGTGTGCTGCATATACAAAATAAAAAAATAAATATTTTTTCCTAATCAGTAACCAATTTATTAATAAATAATTTACATATTAAAAATTGCTTTATTAAAAATATTTCACCCTCACCACGAACAAACACCAATCATGAAAGTTTCCTATCTCACAGAAATAACGCGTGCAAGCATACGATACACTGCCCAAATGAGCAGTGTCGGAATCACTTGTCACGTGCAATGAGAAGCGCAAACGAATATCGGCGAGTCTAGCTGCAATTGGCTTAACGTGATAATTCTGACACATTTGTTTCGTGTAACGATAATTGAAAAATATAATTCTTTTCATATTTTCAACAGTGACACTCGTCATAATTCAGCCTTGTATCTATAATAAATAAATAATTATATGTTATTTTAACAAAATAAAATAAGATTTACAAAAAATAGTTCACCCTCACCACGAACACACACCAATAATAAAAGTTTCATATCTCACAGAGATAACGCACGCAAGCGTAAGAGGGTGCTAAAAGGGTTTGCACCGCTTTCTCAAGGCATTTTTTCGCCTGTTTTGCTGTATGATTTGACTTCTCTCTTGGACTGGTGGTTCCTGATGGTGTTTCTTGGCGATAGTTCGATATCGGAGGGTGCTTTACAAAAAATAGTTCACCCTCACCACGAACACGCACCAATAATAAAAGTTTCATATCTCACAGAGATAACGCGCGCAAGCGTAAGAGGGTGCTAAAAAGGGGGGAAGTGTAGATGTCTGATGACCATAGTGACCCACCACGTGGACGCAGGCTTTTGGAAGAATCGAAAGGTAATTCAAACAAAGAAGGACATTTCAGACAGACCTGGAGACCCTGCCCCAAGAAAAGGTAAAGTACAGGTTTTGTTGTACTTTAATGTTGTAATTACCCAGTCGGAAAAAGGGAAAAATCACTGTAGTGTATTAATCGAGTATGGACGGTATTTGAGAACTTTAAGTGATTATTTAGCAGTGGCTGATATCCATAAGACAAATTGTTAGGAATGATTATAGATGATTGTGACTAGTTTATTATGCAAGACTAAAATAGTAGGTAGAAAATTTGGTAGAAGTGTATAATGTGTATATTATGTGTGTTAAGTCTCTAACTCAAAAGAAGGATTTATTGTTCATGTATTAGAGTTAATCAGTTTGAAAAAGTTTGATTTAGCATGTCATTGAACTAATTGAAAGTGAGATTGGTCTAAGTGTATATTGTGTCTTTAGATTCCAATAAGTATGTTTTTTCTTTTATACCTGAGTTTTGCCTGAGATGTGAACCAAAACTACCACTCATTAATCTGAAGCGGGGGGGGGTATTGAAAGAAAGGTATATCATGTTGTTATAGGTTACGACTGCAAACCAGAATTTACTTAGCCACAGTAAAGCGTTTGATTTATGAGTATAAGCACTAAATTTATTCACCTATGTGCACCAAGAGTGGAAAAGTCTCCCTGAATAAGAGTCCCCTCAATTCTAAGATATTGGCTGGTGCAGCTTTAAAAAATAAATTTGTCAGTATCTGGAGAGGAGACGGCCCCAGGAAGAAATTAGAGGATTCGTTTTTTTTTAGCAAGGAATAACCTTTAACAGTCAGGGTAAGCACGTGAATAAAATTAGGAATCGGCCAGAGATATAGAATTTGCTTTCCTTATCGAATGAACACGTAAGAAGTGATACAGATATTAGAGTCAAGGAGGAAATTTTGTAAGTCTTGTAGTTATTGTAGAGATGGTAAATTCATAAAGGAAGTAAATTATTTTAGGAAAAGCCAAACGACGTAAAATGGCGCACATGGCAATACATAACAACGGCGCAGACCCAGAAAAATACATAACAAGCATACGATGCACTGCCCAAATGAGCAGTGTCTGAATCACTTGTCACGTGCAATGAGAAGCGCAAACGAATATCGGCGAGTCTAGCTGCAATTGGCGTAACGTGATAATTCTAACACTGCATTAGATCGCAGTGCATTTGTTTCGTGTAACGATAATTGAAAAATATAATTCTTTTCATATTTTCAACAGTGACACTCGTCATAATTCAGCCTTGTATCTATAATAAATAAATAATTATATGTTATTTTAACAAAATAAAATAAGATTTACAAAAAATAGTTCACCCTCACCACGAACACACACCAATAATAAAAGTTTCATATCTCACAGAGATAACGGCAGTGTATCGTATGCACAAGCATACGATACACTGCCCAAACGAGCAGTGTCGGAATCACTTGTAATGTGCAATGAGAAGTGCAAACGAATATCGGTGAGACTGGCTGCAATTGGACTAACGTGATAATTCTGACACTGCGTTTAGATAGCAGTGCATTTGTTTCGTAATCTAAAGCATTAATCTAACACTTCCAATTATTAACTATTCAATCAATGTCAAAACATAAGCTGTAACCTTTAACATGTGTATTGCATTTATATAATGTTATAAGCATTGTTATTATTTATAAACACAAACAAAATTTAATTTTTTTCATTTTTTTTCTTGGGAATGTTTCAGTGTCGCAGTGCTTAGGTACGAGCCGCCACTGTGGCAGACAGAGTTAATGTTTAAAGGACATATTGCTAAGGTAGCTCATAAGATTACTTAGCTTTTGGAAGCCATTCCTCTTTATAAGACCTTGATACGCCCACATCTGGATTACTATGCTCTAGAATGGTGTTCTGGGTTCCTTGAGATGAGGCAGTGGTAGAAAAGATTCATAGGCGAGTGACCAAGTTAGTGAGTGGTCTGTGGAATGCCCCCTACTTTGATACTCTCTACATTGATAGATTTAGAGTTTGTGTGTTGCAGAAGTCGGTTAATAGGCAGAGAAGAGGGGGTGGGATACGATAGCAACATTTAAGTTACTAAAAGGGTTTTATAGGATTGGCTTAAGTAAGAGTGTGGTTAACAAAGCTGTGAGGACTATATATTTTGGCTGTAGAGTGGTGAAAGTGGAATGCGTTGCTTGACTCAGTTGTGAGCGTTTCGTCTGTCATTGAGTTCACGAAGAGGAATGATAGTTATTGTTCAGACACTTTGGGTCTCCGCGATGTCTTCTCACTCCATGGAGATGCCCGTATTATTGTAATAATAATACTTAATATTATTATTATTATACGGGCATTTTTGACACTTCTGCACATGTCAGAAGGAGAATTCATTACTTAAATAAAAGAGCCAATAGGCTTCACTTCGTCGATGTAACATTATTTATATTAAGGGGATGTTAAATTCCACATTATTTCAAAGCCGAAAAAGAAACTCAAAGATCGGAATCAAAGACATTTGAAATAATGTGGGATTTAATATCCCCTTAATTTAAATACGGAGAATTTATTCCGATAATAGGATAATCAATCCATTTTGTCGGATGAGTGTTTATTATTACACGGCGGAAAATTAACTTTTCTTTTATGAACGTTGTAGTTTTTAAAGTGGCTATTTTGCTTGTATAACAGTTGGAAAATTTTACTCATAAAGTACGCGATTTCACGTATTGGTAACGAATTCGTATAGCCGTATAATCCTTTCTCCCCTTCAACATGAATTGCTTCTTCTTAGCACATTGCCAGTCGAGAGTCTGGCATCTGTGGTCGGACAGTAGCTAGTTTATTAGATTTTTGCCGAGCAAGTCGTATTTCTCTGAGAACTTGATTTTTCATGCAGCTGATTCCAGATTTATTACAAAATTTACTTGGATAAACTTAGATATTAAATTATGCAACATGTTCTTCATTATTACCCATTGTGCATTATGTCAACTTCCATTAAGCAATATCGCTCAGTTAATACTTCTCGATTTTCTTATATCTCCCAAAGTGACATTTAAAAAAAATCTATCTCGGATTCTAATTATGATTTCTCCCCATAGTCTTAATTACCTTTCGAATGTCAAATCGTTGCTACGCTTGGGGGGGGGGTCTTGTAATTAATATGGTCCATCGCTAATTCTTCTGTTATGAAATCGCAGATCATATCACCTCTTCTGTTAGTTCATATTTGTTCATATTTTAGATAACTCAAAAAAATTATACCAAAATTCAATACCCGTATTAGCTTTTTCTTGCAGTCAGTACAGTATTAAAATTCTTCATCAATAATATTTTGCTTTTCTAAGAAACAGGCTTACTAGTTCTTTCACTACTGTAATGTGATCTGCTTATAACACTACAGTCTCGAACTTTTACCCACGAAATGGGAATTTAATGTCGTTGATGATCATTTTATGATCATCAGTGACATTAAATGATCATTTTATTTTTGTTTTCCTTATTTAATTTCTTCTAACAGCATTATAATTATCATCATAATTACCCAATATGATTTTCTAATTTCTCCAGTTAATAATTTAAACTGCATAGATGCAGTTTAAATTATTCTTGAAGCTTCACGTATTCAGTATACAAGAACGTGATATAATACAAAATAACGTTGACTGCCAACTTTCTCCGTCCGTTAATACGATATCCCTCCTATTATTATTTGGAATACCTCAGTTCTACAGCCAGTCAATAAATATATCACCTATTAATCTTTTGGCAAATCACTGTTTTGATATTAGCAAACAGCGAGAAGTGATTAAGTACTGAGAACAACATCTTCAACAGCCAGTCAATAAATATATCACCTATTAATCTTTTGGCAAATCACTGTTTTGATATTAGCAAACAGCGAGAAGTGATTAAGTACTGAGAACAACATCTTCAACAGCCAGATATAATAATAATAATACTTGCTGACCACCATCACTGTATGTTTATTAAATATCATTAAATTTATATCATTATCACATTTAAAGATAAATAACTCAGATAATTTTCATTGTTCTTTGCATAGCTTTAATATTGCAAACTATTATTACTTAGTCTTTATTAAAATTGTGTTCATTTTGAAAATTTTGCCATTAATTACCTGACTGGGCTCAAAGATTTTTAATAGCTTTTACAATAATTGAAATATAGGATCTACTACTCTGTAAAAGCAACGGTTTTCGAAATATGTACAATTAACCTTTAGAAAGTTTGTTGTGCGTTTATTTATGGCCATGGGAGTATTTAGATTGAGTATCAATCATTTAGTATGAGTCACGTCAAGAGATGTGATTTGTAGCAATAGGTGTAATTCTTGAAAACTGCATCTAATGGATTATATTTTGATCTGTCAACCTAGCCAGCAGCAGTGCGCAGTGAGTCATATTATGATCTTGCAGATCCTATTAAATTGTGGATTTTACTACTGACACGTGGAATAATTGGATCCCGAGTATTGCAATACCATATAATATCTAATCAGTCGTAATACTTAATACGACGAATAATGCTTTTTGAGGGAGTGTTCTAATTTCTTTTTAATAAATGTAAATTCGGATAAATGTCTTTCAGTTGGAGCTAGTGCATTGAAGCTTCACCGGAGAAAATTTGTTGTATAAGGTGAACTGAATTTAGAAAATGCTTTTAGGATATGGACTCGTAGAAATCTTAAATTCGTAAGAAGTCGATTGGGTGGCTAAGTATACACAACTATAATTGTCACAGCAAGGACATACTTCACAATCTGAAATCCTGTGGGCAGCTAACTGGTATAATATCATATCCCAAAATGTCACAAATAAGGCTGTCTTTTGGGAGATCGGTTTACAGAATTTAAAGAGGAGCCTAAAAAGTAAAAATATTCTTTATCATTTATTATTTTAATATTTTTCATTCTGCCATAATTTTTCACGTCCAAAATAGTTCTCCCCGATTGTCCATATTTCGAATGTAACTCCATCCACAATGCATTGTGGGGTATTAGAAGCGGAGTTATGATGCTCTAAATACGAGTCTAGAGCTTCTGTAGCTCAGGCAGTTTAGACGATGCCCTTCTGTTGGAAAGAACCCGGTTCGAATTCTAAGACGCGAACTTTTACCAGGGCTTTTCACCTAAAGGTGAGTTAGCGGGTGTCATACGGAAATAGCAGGTTTTTTTTTTTTCTCCCGGTAACTCTGGTTTTTCATCCAGCAAAACAAGTAAACTCTCAAAAAAAAAAAAAAAAAAAAACGTACAGATAGAACATTACAGGAATAAGGATTCCCGTAGTGTTCCGTTGGATTGGTTTCGAATGCCTGCACGGTGTGGCGTAGATCTACGCGTAAGGATAAAACAGGAATACAAGTCTGTCCGGATTAACATTGGATTGGTTAAGCTCACATCATCTTCACTCACCCAGTAAATGGAGAAGATATTTAAGTTTATCTAACAGTAAATGGAAAGGATATTCAAGTTTATAAGTTCGAGAGCAAACTTGTTATCCATGTTGATAGGCGTTTGTACGCTTGGTTGAACCACGTGCTCTACTAGAGAGCATAGTTAAACGAGAATAAATAGACGAAGTTAATTTTTTTTTTTTTTTTTTTTTACTGCTAGGGGGAAAATATCTGGAATCGCCTTCGGCAACGGGTTATTGAAATGGAAAATTTATGTGACTTTAAGAAAGAATCACAGACATGTCTGACGGATAAGTTAATATAAACATTTTATATAATGACTGGTGGGGGGAATCCCCCTACGGCGCCCAAGTCCCCAAGTTCCGGACTGGTTGGGCGGTTCTCATTGAATTCTAATGATTCGAAAGGGGGATTCCTCCCCCTAGTCCCCCCGAGTTCCGGACTGGTAGGCCGGTTCTCCTTGAATTCTGAAGACACGAAATTTGAAGACTCGAAAGGGGGTTCCTCCCCCCTGGCGCCTACGCCCCCCCCGAGTTCCGGAATGGTAGGCCGGTTCTCCTTGAATTTTGAAGACTCGACACCCAGGGCGGCCCCTGAGTTTCAAAAAGTTTCAAATAACTTGACAAAAAATGTGACACAAAAACGTTACAAAAAAGCTTATCTTTTTATATTATAGAGTAGATTATGTAATACATGTTCTATGCATCGTTTTAAATCGCATAGACGAGTTATGTGATTTAAAACAAGTTAATCTATACATGAGATAGTGAATCTCGTGCTGCGTATTGATCCATGTACAGTAGTGATTACTCAGGATATGATACCCCCTTTTTTAATCTAATTTTATTTTTTAATTTTAAGTTGCGAGTTATTCGCCTCAGACGGTAGCCCCATTCTTGATTTCTAGTTGAACCATGCTCTACTTGATTTTCTGGTTTTCCTCCCAGACGCAAAACCAACTTCGAACACATTCGGTAGGTAGTTACATGTATTGCACATGTATGAATTTGGATAATTCGTGAGTTGGTACCCTTAACTCTCCAGGTGGACTTAAGTCTCCTTGTATAAGGCTTACTGTAATATTAAAACCTAGATTGGGTTATTTTATGAAACTTTTTTTGCCATTCTGCTCTTTCTCACTTTAAGAATTAACCAGAGCATTATATTTGTTTTACTGCAAAGAGCTATGAAATGAAGTATTGAGTTAATCGTGGTTGGCATGATATAATGGTTCATAAGAATCGGCTTGCATTTGTTTAAAAAGTATTAGAGAAGTAAACATATAATGAAAGGACTATGAATGTAGAATTGCGTTATATTTCTTAGGTATGTGTAGCATCATGTATCAAAGAAAAAGTAAAAATTGGCTAGATGAAAACATAAATTCTCTAAGTGAATTTATATTTAAATGCTAGTCGAGGCTCTTTTACTTAAGTAATTTAATTAGGTGTAATTTTAAGCGAACATCATTTTGCGAAAGTGCTTTTCGTTATCCTCTCATTTCTTTTCTTATATTCCTGAAAAGTAATGAACTTTGCAACTGTTTATATAGCAATTACAAATATTGCTTGGTTTCTTTCTTTACTATTCCATGTGGAGGCGGATTTTATCGAACACTCTGCAGATGTCTTAGGCCACCTACATTATCCTAAAATGTGGCAAGCTGGTAAGTATTATTATTATATTGGACTATCGGCAGAACTATCGTTGGTCTTCTGTTCGCAATAAAATTATTTAAAATCTCCATATAACTTTATTTTACGCATTACTTTTTTTTTATTCATAATTTTCTCTCCTTTGTAGTATAAAAATTCAAAGGTAGTATACTCTGTCAACACCTTTCGACTCTTCAAACAGCTACTGTTCTTCGTCATTGTGAAACCAAGTACTTCATTGTTTAGTTAGTGCAGAATGTGATTATTTTTTCAGCACATATTTATTGGGAATTATTTAAACGGATATTAAAATTTCCAGTTAAAAATGCTTTATGTGTAAAACTGGAATATTTACAGCATTATTAATAAATAGGCAAACGCAGATTTTTAGAAATTATTTCAACA
This sequence comes from Typopeltis vanoorti, assembly GCF_054136105.1. Classification (NCBI taxonomy): domain Eukaryota; kingdom Metazoa; phylum Arthropoda; class Arachnida; order Uropygi; family Thelyphonidae; genus Typopeltis; species Typopeltis vanoorti. Next base: position 98,121,575 of record NC_143555.1, on the reverse strand, counting down.
TGCATTTATATGCTGTCGAAATGTGGGGCAAAGATTTATGGATCTGTTCATGATGCTCTCCTTTTTTCCTCAAAGACTGATACCTCGATCAGGAAGCGAATGATCCGAAGTAACAATCACAAATGTTGCAGCACAGTTACTCAAGTCTCCCCTCTTGTGTAATGGACTCTTCTCAGGCGGTACACACGCGTTCAGCATGTCGCTCCTTCGACAGTGATAAAGATGGTCTGTACCGGTAGAAACGTTTAAGTGTGTAGGAAGAGCAAGCTGTTTAACCGTTAGAATAGTACGTTAATTTTCTAGCATTTAGTATTGTCATTAAATCATTCATTTATGATGATGTCTAATTTCAGCTTACTCAAGGATCCTCGAGTGGTAGAGATGAGGGATAAAGCTTATAAAATATGTAGAGATTACCTGAGCGGATCGTGGAAGAGCATTTCTAGTTCCGATATGGTCTTTAAGTCTGTTAGGTAAGGATCTTATTTCAGTTATGTAGACTATTTCACATTATATTCGTTGTAGATAATGGGTTCAATAACGTTATGAAATTATAAGTATACATTTTAAGTTCGTTCAGCAATCTTAACGCCTTTTTATTTCATTTATTTTTTATGAATCGATATTGATGTGATTTTAAGATTGGGTTGATAAATCGAATTAAAACTATTTCCATGGACTATAATTTGAATTAAAATAGCAACATAGAAAAAAAATACTCCGAGGAAGGTGTACCACCCGTTTTCAATTCTGTATTTCCTTAAAGACGAAAACAGTAACTGAATCCAGTTAGTTTTTTTTGCACTTTCTTGATTATGCGATTTTCAATTTTTTCCCCCCTTAAATATGTTTTGTCTTTAGAGATTCCAGCATGTGGTCTCTATAATATTATTTGAAATAAATAGAATTGACAGTTTGAATGCTTTAACATGTAACTGTTTTGTACTTATTTTCTCCCTGCAGTTTAAAAAAGGGACGGCACTCGTGAAACTATTTTATACTTGCTTAAAGGAATAAGTCTTGGGGAAGTGTTGCATGCTGAACATTTAGTATCTACCAGCAGTAAGGACGTATTTGAAACAGTTGCGGATAACATCATTCACATTTTTGGTTGAACATGACGTCGCCCTTCTTGAAAGTGGCGATGAACTCGAGGAAAATAACGCATGCGCTCGGAGCACTTCCGCGAAAACCCGAAATTCATTTCAAAAATTGTGCATATTGTACGAATTCTCTCCTGTAACTGAATTAATTATAAGAATACTTTTTTAATAAGTCTAATGTGCAATTCATGTGACTGTGTGCATGAATTTAGTAAGACAGAATTTTAAAACTAAAACTTTATTTGCAACTTTATAAATTGGAATTTCGTGCATTATAAAACTTACCTCATATTGTTGAGGTAAGAGCTACTAATTACATGAAATGAGTAATCCGATTTAGCAACGTTTTTGGAAACCATTGCGATCATAATCTTTTTTTTTTTTTTTTGGCAGAGCTTCCCAGAAGTGGACCTTTTGTCAAGATTATTACTTTCCAGTAGAGTTAATTGTTCAATGGAATTAGCTATTTTCACATTACAGCAGGGCTATCTAGTACGAAAGGAATTGGATAGTGAAATCATACAAACCACAGAAATATCACGTTTGAATATCAAGTTATTTTAGAAATCGATGTTTGAGTCATACTTCGTAATATCTTTCTGTTACAGACTCATAGAGAGCTTCCAATCCTGCCAATGCTTATTTAAGGACTGAAACTAAAATGCAGACTGTGTGTGTAATCTTTTTTTTTTTTTTTTTTTTAAATCTGTTCACATATTATCTTGTTCTTTTTTTTTTAATTTTCAGATAAATTTCTCTATTTTGCAAATTTTAACTGGATTCTGGCTTGCATTATGAAAAAAAAAATTAGGTGTATCCTCTGCATTGCCACATCCCATCTCCCATCTGAGAACAGTACCTTTTTGTTGTTGATTGGCGAATAGTGTCTTTGCATGCTAACCAACAAATTGTGGGTTCAAACCTCTTTCTGGTATGGATGTTTGTGGAATGCATTTCACTAGTAGATGAATTGCATCTTCCAATGTGAACTATGATCTTGTTCATTAGAGGTCCAGATTAGCTTGGAAAAACGGTTCCATGTTTGGACTCCAGAGTTGAGTTCTCAAATTATCTAATCCTCATCCTAGTCACTCCACTAATGTTAGATAAGTTTGCAATCTTAATAGATTCATATAAAAGAATTACTTTTAATTGCAATCATTACAAAAATTTAATTATTCGAGTTCTAGTTTAAATTGAATAAATTTATGATCTATCTTCATTGTTACTCAGTCCTTCTTTGGACAACTTGTTAATCAACTTTTGGCACATGTTAATCTAATCCTCTTGCTGTCCTGGCTAACATTGGCAGGTACTATGTATTATGGCTCTAGATGTGTGTTTGTAATACGCTTGGGGGGGGGGACTGTTTCATCTGAATAAGAGCTCACTCACCTTCAGAAAAGTTCTTATAAAGGGTTTTTTTCATACTATGTCAGAAGGTGAACCCAAATCTTTCTTGCCAGAGTGAATATCACTTGAAATCAAGATTTCAAAGTCCAGTAAAATCTGTCCATCTTATCAAATAACTTTTATATGGATAACCCACACAAATCTATTAGATGCTTGTGCATTCCATGAACTGCATAAGCACTGATTGGATTGATGTCTTTATAGCATGTTCTGCAATACAAATTTTGCAATGCTGCAGATTGTGACATTATTAATGTGATTTCAATGGAGGACCAGAATTCAGTGTGCAAGGGGGTAAATTTAATGTTTATCCTGCATACTTCTCTTAATTTATGAGTAGCAATAGTCTTTGGCCTGCTATTTCTGATTGGCTACTGGTGAGGATTGCCTGGTGAGAACTGCCCATCTTAAAAACTTAGGACTGAAAATGGTTTCCCAACTTCCTACAGAGAATAAACGATGTTTAACAGATTTCTTTATTTATTTTTATTAATATTTAACATCTGCATTGAAGTTTAGGTATATTATAATATTTGTGTAGAAATACCAAGTTTCTTGTGGGTTGACAGATAAAAGAATACATTTTGTGTCACACACAAATGTATTCTACCTTGTCTGCATGTTAGTAGCTTCTGTCGCTGACCAAATGATCACTGGTATCCTTATGTCATTCTGGCTTGCAGTGTGGTGTTTTTAATAAAATATTTTGTTATAATGGTATTCTTGTTGATATTTGAATCTTTGATTCATAATGATTCATTCATTCTATATTGAATAAAATTTGCTGACAAATAATTACAGTTATTATTATTTTTAATGCTAATCCCATTCACAAAATGCTGTTAGCTTATACTGGTAGTACTATGTTGGGTGGGCTATGGGTTAGATAATCTCAAAATTCTGCCATAGAGATTGCAAAATTCATATTACATCCATGGGACCTGTTTTGCTGTTGTTATCATCATCAGAGACCTCCAAGGAGTCGAGGATGACTCATCGAGGGAGGCTATAAATCACCCAATCCAGCTATCATATCTTCCCTTAAATTCATTCACACTAGATGCATTCATCACTATCCTTAAAGGCAAGCTATTGCACTCACTCAGAAAAAAACCTAACTCTTAACTCTTTCTTGACTGTGAGCGAACCTAACTTCCATGGATGCTCCCGTGTTCTCTCCCCACCTTCCCTGTAACAAAAAAATTTCACCCCTCTTAATGTCATTAATGTATAGATTGAACAATAATGCCCCAAGGACTGATCCCTGAGCTACTCAACTGGTCACCTTAAATCTGGCAGATTCACACCCACCGTATACAACTTTCTGATATGTCTCTCAACCATCTACTGATCCAAATCAAGAGTTTTAAATTCCAATCCCATTTATTCAGTTTATGCAATAGCCTTTTGTGTGGTATCCTATCAAATGCCTTAGCAAAATCCAACATTATCATAGTGTGTATCCATTCCCTTTATCTAACTCAGCCACAACACTGTTATATGAGCAAAATTCAACATTGTTATAGTGTATCCATTCCCTTTATCTAACTTGGCTGCAACTTTTATGAGCAAATGTTAGCAATTTGCTCATATAAAAGTTATGTGAGCAAATAACTTTTGCTCACATAACTTTTGTTATGTGAGCAAATACAAGCAATGAAAAAATATGAGCAAATTGCTAAAATATGACCTTCTTTTAGTAAATCCATGCTGCTCCTTTCATAGTATAGCTTGTTTGTCTACCCATTTCTGTATGCGAGTTCTTACCAACGTCTCTAAAATCTTCACCATTGCACCAAAGATACTGATAAGTCAGTAGCTAGAAACATCAGCTTTTGTCACCCTTGTAACAGTGGAACTATCATACATTCCTGAGCTGAGACTCAAGTTATACAAACACATTAAAGGTCCAGCCAGTTCTGCTGAATATTTCTTTACCAAACTTGCTGATATTCCATCTATCCCTATTGACAAATTCTTATCCAGATTATGCAACGTCCTCAACCTCATTTTCATGCACGTCTAACTCTTCATCCAACGTAGCACTAGTGCTGTGCACCATGTTACATACACCTGATTGCTGTATCTTAGCAAAGTGGGCACTCATTCATTAAACAATCTCATTAGTTTCAGGCACTCAAGTATACCATCTGCAAAAGAATAAAGTTATTCTTCAACACTCATTCTTTCTTTTCCTTGTGGCATAAAGATAAAGTTCTTTTGGATTGACTTTAACTTGTGTAGCCAATTTTGTTTCATATGCTGATTTAGCTTTCTGCACAATACTCGTTACTTTTTCTGGCCTGAGCTTTATATATTTCATAATTCTTCTCTCTCTCTCTCTCTTATTCTCATGATGTTCTTTTCACACCATCTTCTTGTGGATCTCTTGCTTAATAGGGTTGCACATTCATTTCACTACCAACGTATTTCTTTTTCGAACACTAGGGATATATTCAGATACCTCATTTGTACATTTTTCAAAGATTCCTGCCATCGTTGACATTTTCCCCATTCAGTAACTGATACTATGGGACCATAGATAATATTCTCCTAAGTTGATCATAATTTCCAGCTTTATAATTCAGCATGTAACCTGTTCTAATGGGAACATCAATATAATTAGATTCTTACCAAGAAGGCACAGAATGATCACTGTCATCAACTGGTGGTAAAATAGTCATATTCTTAACAGAGACCTCTTCTGATGCATGAACAAATCCAACACTCTTTGACCTTGAGTTCCTGCTTTCACATGCTGCTTGAGAAAGTTGTCTTATAACAATTCAGTAAATTCCTGTTCATTCTTACCATGAGATTTCTCTTCTACCCAGTCAATGTTTGGATAATTAAAATCACTCGTTTAGTACCCATGAGGTTAAATTGCAATGCATTTCTTTATCCCCTGCAACTGAGGTGCCAGGTCTTTAGCAACACCTTGCCATATATTTCATTTTGTTAGCCTCCACTTCACACCAGAGCCTGAAGCTCACTGCTACATGGGACATTATTACTATCATTGTTTTCTTGTGTTTCTATCCTAACTGGACTTAAGTCATCTGATATCATTAGTAGTACCCCTCCTCTCCTACTGTCATTCCTAAAAATAGTATACCCATTACACATGATCCCAGTTACCATATCGAGTTCTGATTGCCAGGTTTCACTAATGCCAACAATCTTAAACCACATCGTATTCAATAAAGCAGCAAACTCAACCCCTTTGTTTCTGATGCTCCTGGCATTTATGTATACACAACAAATTATCACTTAGCCTATTATCATAATTAGATATGCAATGTATTTGGCCTTGTTGTAGAACTTTCTCTTTTCCATCCTCAGACATACTCAAAAGATCTGAACCCAAAACATATTTTTCCACCTTATTTTTGCATACCATAGCTGAACTTTTACACATTTTTTCCCATTCTTCCCTTGATGATCTAGTTTCTCTGACTCTCAGCATTAGGTCTCATACCAATAAGTAATTTTTCCAGGCTCCTGATACCAAATGAATTCAGGTACAGGTAAATGAGAAGCAACAATATGATGAGAGAATAATTTGATGGGTAATCAAATTGATGCTGTTTTTTTTTGTGGAATATATTGCATAACTTTAAGATAGAATAAATATTAGATTAGTAAAAATTATTTGTAATAGTTGCATTTTTAAAATTTTCTTGGGAATTGTGATATTCTGTGACTTTCACACCATTATATCATTAGAAATGTTTACTTTAAATTATTTAGTAAATAATTTAAATTATTTAAACATTTTTGTCTCGGCAGTAGATTGTGGACCAGTTTCAAACTCTATAAATGGATTATGGTATGCGTGCAGTAGGGATAGATTAAGTGCATTCTTGCATATTTTTAACCAATTACTTCATATTTACAGGCTTTATTTTTGTGAATCCTGCCCACAAAAAAATTGTAAAATCTATCATACATTTGGTGCAATGGATGGGTTAAAGGCTAAACTTTTCTCAATAGATCAAATAGGATTTATTTTTGTAACTCTTAATAAGAAAGGCAGTCTCAAATTAGGCAATGAAAATCATCTACCACCTAAAGAGATTCGCAAACTTCCATACCTGCAGTGGGATTTGAGCCCTCAACCTATTGGTTGAAGATCCACTTGGCCAACCAAGCTGACATGTGCTAAATAAATATATTATTACATGACACCTCCAAGGAGTCTAAGAACTTTTTGCAGGAGGGCATTATACTTTGCTACATACATCTCGGTATCTCTCCTACTATATACAACTACCTACAATCAACACCATCTATTGTCCATAACTACTAACACCACTGACAGTATTTTTTTGTCTGTGAATTGCATGTGTTCTGAATTATGAATAAATAAAAAAAAATGAATAAAATCAATCATATGGTGCTTTTTATTCTCTAGTGAGAATAAGCAGAGCACCTTTAGCCCTAATTGATTTTTAAAGACAGGCAGGCTAGTCTACATTCTTCAAGCGCTCATGAATAATCAACTCAAGCTATCAGCGAATCAAAGATTTTCAGGAAAGACAGTATGGAAGGTAACAGCAGCCATCCCATGGCTCTAACACATTGTCTACAATACTGAGTTCTGTGGTGGAATATTTGATATGTGAGGTTAAAAACTTGAATTTCTGGAAGGAGAGGAATCGTACTTATCCCTGCCAGAGTGACTAACTTGAATTGGTTGAATGAAACTTGCTATAGTCATAAAATCAAACTTACAATGCTCTTTCTTCATGTGGCCTAGCACTATGGATAGATGTGAATGTCATTTCCAGAACTAAACAGTCATATTAAGATATTTAGGACATTTATGCACTTTCTAAATAAGCCAATAAAAAATACTTAAATTATAATGCTGCTAATTGTACATGACATTCTATGATCAAGAATTGCTTGGTGTTGGTTGTTGTGTGTGTGTGTGTGTGTGTGTGTGTAAAATGTTGGCCTGATTGGCTGGGTTGAGTTGTTAGTATATCCACTCTCCAATCAGTAGGCTTTAGGTTTTGAATCTTTCTGTGAGCATGGATATTGTGATTGTCTTTAGGTTGAGATGAATTTCATCACCTGGTGTAAGATCACTACCCGCATTTATTTGGAGGCCTGAAGTGGCTTAAAGTTTCACTCTGCTCTGTAGTCTCTGGAGCAAAGTCAGACTAAAAATATATAAAATTATAAAAATATGGAAAAAATTCTTTGTTCACCAACAGCACAGAGGTGGGAGCCACATCAAAAAATAACAGTATAATTACTACTATTTTTAACACTTCTGCTAATATAATTTCATATCGGCTCTCATCATGAAGTTGTAAAAATTTCTTTTAAAATGCATTAGTAGTAAGTTATGAAGCAAGACTGTATTACTTAAGAAATGCACTAACACTATTGAAATTGATTGACACAAGTAATCAATATCAGATTCTTTCAGTACACTGATTTCTTAGTTCAGTGTTTTTCAAAGTGTGGTACGCATACCCCCGGGGGGGTATATGGCAATTTTCGGCTATGCATAATTAAAGGAGTTATATTTTTCAACAAACAGTGCAATTAGAGACAACTGGGATAAAACGACACTAACTAATGAATCGCGTCCCCTCTCCAACAGATATATGACCAAGTAAAACCATATGCTGCCGATGGAACATATGGCTTTGCTTGACACCATCCCCGTCGTTAACGTGTTAAAACTAAGAAATATATAGTGAATGTGTTTCAGATATTATGGAATTCGGTTGAAGGGAATTAGCATTTCAACTCAACTGTTGAAAGAAATGCTAATTTGTCTTTTGTACGTGCGATCTTTTGTTAATATCGCACCAATCGTGTGCTGTTCTTCGCTGCTCTGTGTATCTCAAGTCTTGTAAATTACTGGTAATTTTTGCTTGAAATAATGGGAAAGAAGATGACTATTTGGGTAGATGATGATGCACACAAAGAAACTGTTCTCAATGCCCAAAGTAGTGATAGCGAGTAGGAGCTTCTTGGTAAGTCGCACCACTTTCAGTTTTTTTCTGAAAACTTTAGTTTCCGAAAATTACCACACGTATCTCGCAACACGATTTTTTAGCTTTAATTTTGGGAAAAAAGTTAGTTATATTTGAGTAAATACAGTATTTTTTTTTTTTAGCTTTCAAATTCTTACGTATGGATCATTGGTTAGAGATTGAATTTATAAAACCTCCAAAAGAGAGCAATATAGCAAATACAAGTAGCTGTAAGCAACAAGAAAATGTTGATATTGCATCTGGATCAAATGAAATTGATAAGGGTGTGTCATCTGACATCTCTAAAGAACCAAAATTTAAAAATAAATCATATTTTTTGTTTACATGAACATATAAATTCAAATAAAGTAGATATTTAATTTAATTAATATTTTAAATTAATTTATTAATTTTAATTATTTTTTTAATAAATTGATTTATTTTTAATTAATGAATTTATTTTTTAATTAACCTTTTCTGCTCTAGTGATTCCAATTGGAATCACTAACTGTCTTGGCTTTCGTAGCCCATATTACGTGGCGAATGATTCCAGTTGGTATTGTACGTTGTAGTTCCATTCTTTTAATATAATAACAGGTATGTATTATACGTATAAATCTTACTAATATCGGTTTTTGACTTAGTAGAATTATATGCATATATTGGATTATAGAGTATTAGCTCAGAAGTTGAATATTTGCTATCAGAATATGATACCATATGGAATCAGTCAGTCAGAATTCCTATCATGAAATGTATTTTTCAGAAAAATACTTGATACTCTTGCTTTTTTTAGACCTAAAGACAAAATAAATAGAAAAATTTTTTTCATTTGGAAAAAAAAAATTCAGGTCAGAAAGGGTTAATTAGGGGGTACTTGGTAATAATGAAAATTTAAGAAGGGTACGTGGATATCTGAAGTTTGAGAAACACTGCCTTAGTTGAAATAATTTTTGATTTGTTTGTTGGATGTTTATTAAATAACAAATATTGTTTGGGATGGGGGGACTTCGTCATCATTGAAAACACATTTGTCAAATCTTCGTATAATGTTTCTTTGGGATTTAAAAAAAAAATATTAATCCAAACATTCTTTTTTTTTAATTCTTTTTTTTTTTTTGTCATTTACCTTAAATATTATTTAAATAGTCTTACTAATTTTGTAGAAAAACTTTCTGAAATAGTTCCTAACAGCACAATGATTTTTTGAGTGTACTCGTTACACCAGTAGTTCTATATATTTCCCATACAAAAATACTACTACAAAAGTTACTACACCTCGAAAGTATCTCTAATGGGATTAAAAAGAGAAAGTTAACAGGATAAAAAGCGCTAGATATGAAATATTGAGCTTGAAAGACTTGCAGAATTTTTTTGTCCAGAAATGATAGCAAAGTCATACATGTCATATGCAGTCTATTGTTTCATATGCTTTTAGGCAATTGTTAGTATAGAATGGGTCGAATGAACTGCATGAAACAGATGAGGCCTTGGTTCATTGATTGGCATGCATGTGAGCAGGGCCGGAAGAAGCGGGCCTGCATTGCAGGTGGGTGCCACTACAAGGTGGGTGCCAGTATGAAGTTTCATTCTTTCTTTAAATTTTTGTAAATAATTAGGTAAGTCAATATAATTGCTGCAAATTTACAGTTAGAAAAAGTTACAAATTTACAAAAAATTCTTGTAAATTCTTTCTACATGATTATGATAAAAATAAATTGCCATTTGTTTGGGGGGGGGGCGCCCATTTCAGCTTTGCAGACGAGCAACGTCCAGCCTAGCACCGGCCCTGCATGTGAGTGTATAACCTTGCTAGATTATTTGAAGAAGCTTTTTGAGAAAAGACATCAAAGATGACCAGTCCATTTTGTGGCATCCTGTGACATGGTCAGTAAGACCTGATTTATTCTCGTTTTTGCTGGCAATGTTACTATGGTGTTAATTTTCCAGAATTTTTGTTGATGTATCCAAGACTGGCTTGTATAACCTTTACCACAGCAACAAGAGATTTTATGGATACTAAGATATTTTTAGAAAAGAACGGTGTTTTGAAGATCATGAAAAAGGCTTTGAAGTGTCTGCACTGGTTTAGATTGCAATACCAATATCTTGTAGTACAGAAGCTGTATCTCAGGATTTCGACATACAGCATGAATGTAGACATTTTAAATCAGTTTAATGCATTTGGATGAGCTTTATGTATGTATGATAGTGTGTGCTTCCACAATTGGTGACTCCATGAAGGTCAGATGTTCATAGTCCTATCTAGTATCTACAAATTCTTCTGTTCCTGTGATAAGGCTTACGTAGGTCAGCCTGTAAGTTATGAAGGTGAATTGCACACAAGGCAATTATGAGTTAGGTCTTATTGTCCATGTCTTCATGGAATACTACAAAATGAATTGGTCATCGGCTTTTGATGCCTTATCTCAAAAATATCGCTTCCTGTTCCCCCCCCCCCCCCCCCCCCCCAAGGAATCTAGTGATATTATGGACTTGCATGCTGTCTAATTTAAACATGCACCAAAATCTCATTCTGCATGACATCTGGAAGTCATTCATTCATATGACATTTAGTCGATTGTTAACATGGAATAGTTCTGATGTACTGCACAAACTGCGAGCACCATATACAATGGACTGTATATGGCAAATGTACTAGACAAGTCAATTTATGACTTGTGCCCAAAGGATTGTAAATGTATAGTGCATTAGCCCACCCAAGCTACTAAGATTTATTTTATTTTTATTTTTTACATAATCCAGAAACCTTGTTCGGGAAATCAAATGAAACTTTTTCAAGTCACTTCAGGGCTCCATGATTTGTTCTCTATTTTTTAATGTTTCTGTAAGTCTTCAGCACTTCTATTTTTTATATTTAGTTTTTAATCCTGATGTCAGAAAAATAATAAATATCCACATGTTTAGCTATCATATTTTCTCTGTAAATCCTATTAAGATATTTCCATATATGCTTACTTTAGTAGTACGATACTCTTCTTACAGTTTGATCTTGCTGACTGCCAAACTCCAATACAAGTCCACCTGACATGAAAAGAGTGGCAACTCTGATCTGCCCATAGTTTAATTATCATTACTATATTTCTTGGATATCGTAAATTATACTAAATCATTACTTGCTGTTAGATAGTAATGCACTGAATATAGTTTTTGTATTGACTTCTTTTTGCATTATATTCAGTGTATAATATGCATTGTAATTGAACAGAATCTCTGTGTAATTTACTTTGTATTAACACCCCAATCGGCCATGACGTCCAGCAAAATCCAGATACTATTCCGGAACACCTATTGAATAACATGGATAAAAAGTGGAATTTGGTTTCACTATTTCATCCACCCTGGCCAGTAGAGAGGTTAATTTATTAATGCGTGTTTTATTGTTTTGTTTTGTTTATCAGTTTAACAACTTCATACAGAATAGCAGAAAAAGCATTTACTGTTTGTCTTTTGCAAATGTTGGATGAAGCATGTCGATCTCTTGTTTACATTCTAGAGTACCGCTATATGCAAACTAAAATTTCATCATTGTGGTATATAAATGAAGTCAAAGTAAAATTATACGAAGCTTTCTGCCATTAGCATCGAAATATGTGCTGTTGAACTTGCTACCGTCTTGGTCACAAGTGACCAAGACGGTAGCAAGTCTATAAGGATTACTGAATCCATTCCACCTCATCCCTATCTCCAAGAAACCCAGATGATCAGATCTGTTCACAGTAATCCAGATGAGGCCTTATCAAAACCTAATAAAGAGGAATAATAAACTGTTTATATCTGCATGCTAGGGTGTTCTTCAATAGCCAGGTAATCCTATCTGCTGTTTTAGCCACTTCTGCAGTATGCCATTTAAACCTCAGCTGTTTATCTGCCAACATCCCAAATCTCTGGCTTCATCAATTTTATGGGATACAGTTCCATCAATATGATACACAACTGGTAATATTTTCATTCTAATATACATAACCTTATATTCTGACACATTAAATTGATATCCATTCTCCTTTGTCCATATTGCCAGTCTGTTTAAGTCATCCTGTAAAATATCAACATCTTTATTGAATATTGTTCTACCTAATTTTGTATCATCTGTAAACAACTGAATATTTCCCCTATGATCATTTCCTATATCAGCTCCTCTATAGCACAATTAAAAGAACAATGGTACATTGTGCCCTTCAATTGGCAAAGACCTGTGAGAGGATTCTTTATATGGAATTTTTCAATTGAAGGTGAGTTAGCTGTCTCACACCGAGGTAACAGGATTTGTCTCCTGGAAACTTATATATATATATTACAGGCAAATCAATAAATTATGTGTTCTCAGAGAACACACAATTTACAGACAAGACGTATTGTTGGTGATGTAACATAGATGACATTGATGAGTGTTGGTAGTGGGCGGTAGATGGTAGTTGCATCATTGGAGAATTCAGTAAGGGACATGGTGTATGTAGCAGAGTGGAGTGCCCTCCTGCAATGAGTCCTTGGATGTGTCATGAAATGATAAATAGCTGTGTCCCATTTATTGAATTCTGTAGCATGTCACTAGTCACAGGCCTTCTATGGGACTCTGCTCCCATAGATCTGATAGAAAACTAATATCTCTCCATCAAATTATCTACATCACTGATCTCATGTCCATATCTATTTGCCTCTGGCAAATGTGTCCTGTCAAACTTCTTTGCAAAATCCAACAGTGTCGCACTTCAGATATTACTATCTGATGTGACTAAAGAATATAGCGGTGCTCATCTCTTGAATACTTGAATCAAATTATTTGTACACTTATACAATTTAACATAAATAGAATGTTCTAACATAAAAATGTGCACAAATTCACATGGAGAAAAGAGGCAAGAAATAAGAAAAGTCTCATTGACTATGTTATTGTGGATAGTGATGTTTTCTCCCTGGTGTAGGACACCAGAGCATACAGTGGATTTGAATTGGAAGTGATCACCATTTAGTCTGGAACAAGATAAAAGTGAATTTCATATTGAAAAGAAGAACATGTAAGAAAGTTTTAAAGCGAATAAAAGTTGAGCAGTTCTCAGATTTGAACTGTAGCCAAAAATACACAAACATGATTGAAGAAAATACTGATTGATTCAGCCAGAGAGGCATATAGTGAGGTTGTAAGTATAGAAAAATCAGAACTCCATGGCAGACACAGGAAGTTAAAGAGGCAGTGAAAGAAAAGAAGAAAGCATATCAAAAGTTCCTGGCAAATAAGTAAGCTTCTCTTAGAGAATACAGAGATAAATGTAAGAAATCGTCAGATGCCATCTTTTTTTTTTTTTTTTTTGGACCCATAAACAAAAGCATGGACAGAACAAACTTTCCACTCCTCGTAAAAGTGACTTGTGGCACGCCGACAAGCACATCAAAACTAATAGCAGCGATCAACAAGTTCAAAGACGCCCTCAATTGCACATACGTGCTTGACCAGATTTATCATTTGCACATGAACAAGGATGCCATCTTTGAAGACAAGAAAAATATCAAAATGGTGACTACAGTTGGACCATTGACTACAGACAAGTTAAATTGGTACAAAAACCAAGTGACTCCACTAGTAGACACCAGTATGCAGGCATAGGAAATGTGCAAGACCCTTGCAGTCAAATCCATGCCTCACAGAATCTTGCATATGCACTTCACCAACATCCGTGGCCTCAATTCCAACCTTAATAGCATCCACTACCATCTGCAGTCCACCAAACCCCACCTACTCTTTTTAACAGAAACTCAAATCTCGCCTTACCCCAGCACTATTTATCTCAACCTTAGTAACTATACACTATTTAAATCCTTTCGACCCAAGGGTGGCAGCTGTGCATACATCTGCTCCAACATACCATGCCAGAGAGCACCAACCTAGAATCGCCCAACATTGATCTCCTCTGGATGAAAATATCCTTACCCAGCTCAGTCAAATTCATATGCTGTCTCTATCACTCCCTATATGCAACCAACCACTCTGAACTCTTTAATTTCCTCTCTCTAAAAATTGACTTTCTCCAGTCCCACTTTCCCGACAGTGAAATCATCCTCTTAGGAAATTTTAATGTCCACAATACCAACTGGCTTTCCTCCTCCAGCTGTATATAGATTTTGCAAGCAGAGATGCTGAAACATTCTCCATCACTAATTACCTTATAGCTTGTTCAGATGCCAACCAGAATACCTGATAACCCAAACCACTATCCAAACACCCTAGACCTCTTCCTGACCAATGACCCTTCCAAATACACAGTGAATGTAGAGGGCCTCGCTATGCAATTCTGACCACAACCTAGTGCTCATCTCCTCCCCTGTGTAACAATGCTTACACAGCCATTCCCATACAAGAATAATTTGGCATTATAACAGTGCCAAGTGGGACAGTCTCTGCAACTTCTATGCCTCATTCCCATGGTTAGAATATTGCTTCTGAACTTCTAACCCAAACACATGCATGGAACTCATAACCAAAGTAATCTCCACAGTACTCTGACCTGCCATTCCCTAACTAAACCCTAGTTTTCCAAAAGGTGTGCCAAGCAGTAGGAAAAAAAAAAAAAAAAAAAAAAAAAAAAAAACCAAACATACCATCACTGATTCAGATCAAGAACCTCATCCTCTTTTAGAGCTTTATACCCAAGCCTGAAATAAATGCAAAAAAACAATTAATACTTCCAAAACAGAGTGAAAGAGCAAAAAGCAGGAATTTAGCAGTCTGTCCAAATGGCAGCCAATCCTTTTGGTCTCTTGCCAAGGCAATTGGCCATAACTTCTGCCCAGCACTATTCCCACCATCTATCATATCCAGATGGCTCCATTGCATCATCTCCTACAGAATAGGCTAATTTCATGGCCTCACACTTTACCTTCAATGCATGCACATTGACAATGGCAAATGTCTCCCAACCATTCCAGATGCCCAACATCTTGTCTAAATTATTCACAAAAAAGTCTCCTTGCCCTGATGGCATTCCTCCAATTGTCCTGAAGGTTTGTGCACCAGAACTGCCTCCTTTCCTATGTTGCTGTCTTACTGTCTATACTGTCTTACTCCATTGGTATCTATCCCTCATCATGGAAATTGGCCTATATTTAACCCATTCCCAAAACGGGCGACAAGTCACTGCCATCCAACTACTGCCCCATCTCGCTCACCTCAGTCTAAAGTAATAGAAAAAAATCAATTCCCAATTCCTACATTACCTCGAAGCTACCTGTCTAATAAACTGCCAGTATGGATTCCGTCGCTGTCGATCACCAGGAGATCTGCTTGCATATGTTATCCATCTCTGGTCAAATGCCATGGAGAAGTTTAGCGAATCTCAAACAGTTGGATGATATTTCCAAGGCATTTGACCAGATATGGCACAAGTAGCTTACTAAGCAAGCTACCATCGTTTGGTCTATCTCAAGCCCTCTAATTGGATTGCCAGCTTTCTGTCCAGACGCTCGCTGTATGTTGGTGGTGGTGGATGGCTCCTTATCCTCTCACCATTCAGCTAATGCTGGGATTCCTCAAGGTTTTGTCCTCGCACCAATCCTCTTCCTACTATATATCAATGACCTACTTCAACTTCCCTCCAACCCAATGCACAGTTTTGCAGATGACAGCACATTGAACTCCTCCCTTTCTTTTGATAAACCTTACTCCACACAACTCACCTCAACCTACAAATCAGCAACCACCACTGCCCTTAATTCAGACCTCCAAGCCATCCTCCAATGGGGTTCAGATAATCTCACCAATTTCAATGCAAATAAAACCCAGTACTGTCTCATTTCTCATAAAATATATATATATATAAAATAAATAAATAAAAAAGAACTAGTTTCTCCCAGTATTATTTTTGACAATACCCAAATTTCCAGACAATCTGAGATTTCTCTTCTTGGAATTACCCTGACATCAAGCCTCTTCTGGAACAAACACATAACAACAATTGCATCCTCAGCTTCTAAAAAACTAGGATTTCTCTTTCGCTCAAGACGTTACTTGAACCCTGAACAGCTATTAATCTTATACAAATTGCATATCTGCCTAACCATTGAATACTGCTCCCACATATCAGGTGGGGGCCACAAAAAAGCTCCCTCAAATTGCTCGACTCCATACAGAGGAGAGCCATCAGACTTATTAATGAACCATCTCTTACCAACTCGCTCCCCCCACTTTCACACAGACGATTGCTCTCTGCACTGTGTTTTCTACAAATATTTCCATGGAAAATGTTCATTCGAAATAGCATAAATAATTCCCCCATTAGTACCAAGCTCATTGGAACACGTGTAGCTGCTGCTCAACATCCCTACACAGTTCACCTTGAAACCCACAGAACAAGTTTCTTCTCCTCCTCCTTTGTCCCTGCACAGCCTATACTATGGAACAGTCTTCCCCATGAAATACAATCTACAGTCATTCAAATCTAATGTGAACAAGTACCTTCTTTCCCAACCCATATACAGTACTAATGTACTATACGTTGATCTACCAACCTCTCTTGTATGGGCTCAACATAAAAATAAAAAAAAAAGCCAAACACTGTGGAAAACTAGCTAAATAAAAGTCATGGGATGACTTTGGTAAGAACATAAAAAGTAAATATCAAGAAGGTGGCAAGCTATTGTGGAGGTTGTTGTAGCTCAGAAATGAAGGAAAGAGTGCTGTAAAAGGAATTAGAGATGATAAAACTGGAGAAAAAGATATCCTTGGAAGAATGGAGTAATTACTTCAAAAAATTGCTAAATGAAACAAGCAGTGATGACAACACAGTGGTAAAACACACTGACCAGGCATGAAGTCAGGAATACATATCCATACTTGAAGTAGAAAAAAAAAGCCATCAAAAGCCTGAAATGTCGAATATCATCTAACCCAGCAGGAGTAGATGATATTCGACCAGAAATGCTCAAATATAGAGGTATAAAAGTCTTACAGTGGCTGCACTGCATAGTTCAGAATCCCTGGACAGAGGGACAAATTCCAGACGATTGGAATAGAGCTCTCAATGTACCCCATATACAAAAAAGGGAAATAAAACTGAAAGTGAGAATTGCAGAGGTATTTCTCTACTGAATGTTCCTGGTACGATACGCAATCCTTCTCAACCGCACAATTTTTAGTGAAGATCATAAATTGAATATGGAAATAGCCAACAGAATCAACAAAGCTAGTATGGTAGGAAGTCAACTGAATAAATTAATATGGAATGAGAGAGAAATTAGCCAAAACACTAAATTACCTATATACAAGACAGTGTTCAAACCAATTTTAACTTACGGTGTTGTAACGTTTCTTTGTCTTTTTGTTGTACAACTTTGTATTTTTTTTTTTTTTTTTTTTTTTTTTTTTTTTTTTCCCAACCTTTTCTACCTAAACCTCCTCCTATATTAACCTTATCGGCTGCGCTATTTATGTTGTAACCTTTTCTTCCTTATTATAACTATCCTACCACTGCGCCATTTATGTTGTGTCGCTTCTTCTTATTCACACTTATTTTAAACCTTTGTTGCTTTATCTCTGTAATACACTCGGGTAGCACGTGGTACCTCTGAGGGACAATGGAATTTCCTCGAGATAGAGGCTGTACCAGAGTATCAGTGTCTAAGATTTACCTCTCGTAAAACGCCAAGAAATTTATTTGTTTTGCTGTGCCACTTAGCGCTATTAGATTATTAAATATTTACAACCAAGAGGTAATCTCAGGACAGTACTTAATGATACCTATCAACTCTGCAAACGTGGCCAAAATATACCCTTTTCAAATATCCCTTTTAATATCCCGCGTAGGTCCGCATTAATATTTTATAAGCGGTGCATCGGATTCCAGAAATTACAGAAACTCTGTTAGAATCAAAAGCAAGATTTATTATACTCAAAAGTTGATACACATAATAACACTAAATCAAATCCCATCTTAAGGGAGTTTCAGACAAGGTATATAAAATTCAAACAATACTATTACACTTATAAAATATTATACAGTAGCTTCCTAAAGTAAGAATTATATTAACCTTTGCTAATGCATTAATCATGTACTATTATCACAATCAATCTAAGACTCCGTAGCTCTGTCAGACTACACAAGATAACATTCACATCTTTCACAATCTCTTAATATTATGCCAATTCTTTACCCTAAACATATCCTTGATTTCATTCAATATAATGGCGAGCTTTAACACAACGACAGATAATAAACATAAATTCAATTTCCTTCTAAAGTCCTAGCAATACAACCTTATCCTATATCATTAATGTTCCCTTTTATAACATATTAACGTGGCACAAATCTTTCATTCATATTCAGTGAAACACAAACAAAGTCTACTTATCTTCCTTTATGGCTCTTTATGGCATCATAAGTTCACAGGAAACTGGCCTTCTGTGGACAGCCGGACTTTTCCGCGGAGATACTGTCGCTAAAACCCGCGACTGCCGGTACTGGGCACTGGCACTCTTCCTTGCCACGAGAGGAGATCCAAGAAAAAAAAGCCTTGCTACAGGGTCGCATGACCCTTATATTACCCTCCTTTTTCTCGGTGTTTCTCGCCCCTTTCGATGTCCAGTGAACTACTACATCACGGCGTCCATTGTCTCCGCCGCTAATCGCACGTACGATGACGTCATTGTTTACTTGGGGCGATCCACTCTCTCACGTTACAACTCCATAACCTTTGGACTTGACCCCCCCCCCCCCCCAACTGTTGAATATGTGCTTACATTCAATAATTCTTTTATACATGAACTTTTCTAATGCTCTGTTACTGTTTTATACCTTCAATATTAATTTAATCACATTCGTGAATGGAACAGAATACGTACTTATTTAACCTTTTCATAACAGAACACACTTGATTTATATATACATATTACTTATTTTACACTTAGAGGCAATTTACTGTATTTATCTCATTCTTTTGTTTGGAAAAGCATGTTAGACTGTGATAAGATAGGAATACATAAATTTCCACTATATCACAATCTAACAACAGATCTGAGAGCTGAAGTCGGAAGTAAAACACGACCCAAGACTAGAAACCGCAGATATGACAGTCCTGAGAAAGATTAGGGGCATGAACAGATGACATAAATGGTAATATCATATTAAAAATGAGGATATTAGGAAAGAACTTGACATTGTCAGCATCCAGGAATGTCTTAGCAGAGCTAATCTCAGGTGGTATGCTTACTTAAACAGAAATGGGAGAGGAAAGATTAGCAGAACAAGTGTTCTCTGCCAGGTTGGCAGGAAAAAGACCCAGAGGAAGACCAAGATGTAGTTTGAATTGATACAGTGAAAAGTGCCTTAGAAATATTCTTCTTCTCTCTTCCATCATTTATGTGGATGATGATGAGGCCGAATGAACTCTTTCCACTTCTGTCTATCCCAGGAGAGTCCGAACAGTTCTGTCCAGTTTGGTGTCTCTTGTTGTGATTTGGTTTTCAGGCCCTCTTTTGTCTATCCATCTAATTTTAGGCTGTCCTTTGGATCTTTTATCTTCCATCGTTGTATTGAGGGCTTTAGATGATGGTCTTTCTGGTCACATGGCCAAACCATCGCAGTCTTCTCTCTTGGATTTTGTCTATTGTTATTTCTTGTTTTAGTCGTTTCCTTATGTCTTCATTTCTTAGTCAATCCAGCAGAGATACTCCAAGTAATCTTCTTAGCCAACCCATTTAAGTAACTAATAATATTTTCTCTTCAGCCTTTTTGAGATTCCAGCATTCATTTCCATAGAGGAGTATCGGGAGGACCATTGTTTCATAGATTCTTACTTTTGTTACTTGTTTGATGTCTCTTGACTTCCATATTTTATTAAGTTGTCCAAAAGTTTGGGATGTTTGACTGATTCGTCTCTTTATATCTTTTAAACTTAGAACTTTAAGATCTGATAATGTTGGAGTCTTGACAGGTAACAGACTGATTTGGAGGAAAATGTAGATAGGAAGTTAGTAATGATATAATTTTTCATGTAGTACTATTATATCCTGTACACCTGTTGTGGGTGTCATAATTTTGTAATTATGACATGAAATGTGACTGAAATGATATTAGTGTAAAGGAGGTACTGTTTCACTATTTCCTTAAGTCTCCTTAAACATAAAAATATATAAGTAATAACTATTTCATTAAACTGTTTAAACTAAACATATATTTGGTCGTTTTACAATTAAAATACAAGCTTATTTAATACTGACCATTTACAAACAAACTTACATTCTAGCCTAACATTACAAACTTACTTTATAGGCTATAATGTTAGTTTGTTTGTAAATGATCAGTATTAAATACGTTTGTATTCTAAGTAACTATTTCATTCTATGGAAACTCTACTTATTAATGTACCTATTATTTTTGGCTATGGTTGATTGTGTAATTATGACATGAAATGTGACTGAAATGATATTAGCGAAAAGGAGGTATCTGTTTCACTAAATTGAAATAGGTCAGTAATATTGTGTGTCACATTTCATGTCATAATTACAAAATTACCCATAGTTGGTGATTCATAGAACAAAAAAGCTTACTTATATAATTTCTTCTCCCTCTCCCCTTTTTTGTGTGTGGAAGGGGGAAGTAAGGGAGAACCAACCACGTAAGCGGGTTGCGCTAAAGGTAAAATAGTTCGAGAAACCTACTCTGGAAACTAAACAAGATATTTTTTTTTCCATGCCACTTCACACCTGTAATAGGTGGCAGTCTCAAACTGGATGACGAAAATCTCCTACACCAAAATATTTTCGTATTAAATTAAAGTCAGGAATAGCCTACTGAGGCCGAGACCTTTTGTAGTTCAGTCAGTAACACGATGCTCTTTGGTTAGGAAAATCAGATTTTGAATCTGATCTAGGATTTGAAGAATAAGGGCTTTCCATATGAAGGTGAGTTAGCCTGTCACATACGGAGGTAGAGGGTTTCCTCCGAGGAAATCGGGATTTTTTTATTATTATTTGTTTTTTTTTTTCAACAGTAAAACACAACACGCGCAGTTAAAGGCGTGACAGAGTATCCTCATAGCCTTAGTTGCTCGTCGTAATTCGAAACAACCCAGCAAGTATGTTATATCTGTTAATTATGTGTTCTCCATTAGGTTTGTTTGATTTTGGCGAAGTGAAAAACTAGTTTCGTATAGGGGGAAACCTCTAACTCCGTATGAGAGCTGCTACTTTCAGGAAAAGTCTTAGCAAGATTTGCTTGGAGGCCTACATGGGATTATCAAGTGTTTTTAACTGTCTCGTCATTCTCGCTACGGCGTGCAGAGCGCTATTCATTCAAGGAGCAACTTGAAGGGGGGGGGGACTGGTCTCTAGAGCAAGGTTCACGGTTTAACTATCCTAATGTTATAAGTTTTCAACTTTGCATAGAGGGCGAAATCATCATTAAACTGGAAGCTAATTCGGTTTTAACTTCACTTGGTTCACTGTTCTGAGATTTCAAATATTAAAATCAGTGGATTTTACAGTAAATAGTGTTGAATGCAATGAATTCCGTGAACAACTAGCCGCCATCCGCTAACCTACTCGGGATAAGAATTATGGTCAGCGACTGTTGCTGAGTTGTTATAGCAAAATTGAAAGTCTGGATTTTTGGTTTCAAACAGTTTTTCTCGGTGCCTCCATAGCGCAGTCGGTTTTGACGATGTCCTTTGGTTAGAAAGACCTGAGTTTGAATCCCCCTCTAGGACGCGAAGGCTTTTATTTATCACGACTTTTCAAGTGAAGGTGAAGTAGCCAGTGTCATACATAGGTGGAAGAGGTTTTCATCCCGCAAAACAGGTAAACCGGCCAGAACACTTGCAGTTACAGCCATAATATACTGTGTAGATATGATTAACTGACCGTATTATTTTGACTTTTAAAAAAGCCAAATTACTTCATGTCAGGTACCGAGCCCAACACACCAGGCAAAACAGGAACGGTTTTCTCGACGCAGTCTGTTTTCATGGTATGGAATACCTGTCATGTATGGTGGTTGAAGATTTTTATGTGAATCCTATCCATAAAAGGTATATGTATTAAATGTATCATATATTGTTGGCATATATATTTGTATCAGTATCATCGGTGGGCTAAAGTTAAACAATCAAAACTACGCTAGAGACAAAGCTTGAACATTCTCAAATCATTTCTTCCCCCGATATGAAAGGTGGCGGTCTCACACCAGCCAATAAAATTCATATCTCATCAGAGATAACTGTTGTTTTCACCCAGAAATTCGTTTTTCGTTCCCCAGAACAGACAAACCGGCCCCGTGAACACACATGAATTACAATCATGAATACGTCCCAGCCATATGCCGGTCCTGAGCCCGGATAAAATTGGGGGGTTGGGGAAAGCAATGGTGAAACTACCCTGTAAAAATTTCATCAGGAATACTTTGTGGCAATGTCTACAAAGGAAAAAAATCCGATCCTCAGAGATATTCACAAAATAGCCATGTCTACGGTGGGATTCGAATTCACAGCCCATTAGCTTGAGAACGGATGCGCTAACCATTTGGTCAACTAGGCCGACTTGTAGGGACGTATTTCTTTCATATAAAATTTGTCCACTAGCTTTATTGATACCATCATAGATGTGGGATTGTGTGTACTTGGACGTTCGGTAATGCTGTATTCAGGGGAATTTTATAGTAAAGGCAGAGGAGATCTTTAACATTGCAAAGTCTGCTGTGTCTTGGTTTGCTGAAAACAGTTCTCTAATGGATCAGCCACCTCAGTGTCCGATCTGATTGGAGTGAAATGTGTGGAGGTCAGCATCACTACCAGAAACCTTCTGCATTAGAAGCGGAGATTAATTTCGCGTGAAACTTGTCAGAAGTACGTGGAAACTTAATATAGATGAATTTCTCTGATACAAGGAATTAAGTTTTAGTTACTCCCGTTTTTAGATTTCAAAACATCTAAATCCGTTGATTAACGAATTCTTCAGAGGTGGGTTAAATCCGGCAGGATATGGCCCATGCAGACTCGCGCTTGCATCCAGCAGTTGCCTCTGACCGGACCGCGGAAGTTTTCTATCGCGAAGGGTTCATTCCACATTAACTGCAATGTTTAACTAGTTGAGACCGATAATGAAAGTGAAATATGGTCTTTATGCCCTCGTAAGCATTACCGAACGATAACTGCAAGCATGAACGATGGCATTCGGTCGGCAACAGTGCTTTAAAGGTTGTGAAAAGTTTTTTCCCCACTTGTTTGCAAATTAAATTAAACTTGCCAAGAAATTATATTCTTTTTAATCCTTTATCCAAGTGTAAGCAAGCAAATTCGCGAGTCTGCTTGAAGTATCTTCACGACTAGGCTACGGTACTTGTGAAGTCATCAGCCTCTAATATATATCAATTGCTGTAGTGTCCCATAATGCAAAGTACACTTTCTTTACTACTTGTAGTATACGGGGAAATATGACCTGCATTAATTCAACCATGATCTATTCTATGTCTGGGACCACTGGTGAGATTTCAAAGCTCGAAACCGATCTGAATAGTCCATCTTATAATGCACAGCATTATTAATAGTTCTAATTACGGACTTTACGGATATAAATAGTTCTGTTTAGTTCCTTTACGGACTTGCATAATTAACATTATGCAAGTCTGTAAAGGAAGTGTACTTTGCATTATGGGTACTAAAGCAAGTGATTTGAACTCATCAGCCGCTACATAAGCGTAGCCGAATCGTGAAGATACTTTATGCGCAAAGTTTGTTTGCACTTGGACAAAGAATTGATTGTATTGACGTCAACTTGCCACGAAATGATAAGTTAAATGCAGATAGTAGTCTTTTTTATTTACACTTGTAGATAAATGTACTAGAATTTTTAAGTATTCCTATACAATAGATAAGTTTAATGTTTCAAGGTAGATACTAGCGCCTTTTTATTTTCACTTCACGCTCAAATTTGTTTGCTTTCACTTGAATAAAAGATTGGTTAAATTGGCATCAACTTGCCCAGAAATGATAAGTTGAAATGTTGAATGTAGATAGTAGTCTTTATTATTATTTACACTTGAAGATAAGTGCAATATACTATTGCATAGCATTTTTAAGTAGACGGTACTATGCGTCACTGATGTATTGAAGCTTTTATTCACATCAGTTAAACGAAAAAAATTGAGAATAATTTTCCACAAATTGGAAAAGTTATTTCGGCAATAACATTTGTTACGTTTACGAACTAAGTGGCACGTTTTACTTTCATTTCTCATCCATCCAAGCTGGTGTTGGACCTGGCAGCCTCCAGGTCCAACACCTGGGGACCCGAGTTTTGTGGAAAAATTAAGATCTATAAGAATAATATAAATATTACGCATTTTGATGATGAATTGGAACAATTTCTACCATTTTTTAAAAGTAAAGACAAATTCAGTACTGCCACACAAGTATCCCAGGCTGCAAGAGAAAAGTTAACTTTGTCCAATTTTTTAGGGGCTCGTTAAATTTTATCGTCGGGACCCCCCACACAAGCCGGCTTAATCCGCTAATGCGTCTAAGACGGGTTAACCCTCTGATTAGAGGCTTTAGGCAGTTATTTAAGCTAGCCGGTTTGCCATTCCTTTGGCAGCGCTATAGGGGAAAGTAACTGCATATAAGTAGCTTAGTCGTGAAGATCTTTTACTTGAAAACTCGGTCGTTCAATTTTTTAAAATAAGGGTGAACATGCGAAAATAATTTCTTGCTAGGTATTATTTACATGACTTTGTATCAAAAGGGGGGAGGGGTAGAGGAAGGGACAACTTCATTCCAGTGTTTCTCAAAGTGTGGTACGCGTACTGTCGGGGATACGCGAAAGGTCTTCGAGGGATAGGGGGTACTTGGCAGTTTTCGGCTATTCATCATTAACGCATGGCATCATTATATTTCTCAACGAATAGTGCAATTAGAGACTGGGATTAAAAAA
This sequence comes from Typopeltis vanoorti, assembly GCF_054136105.1. Taxonomy (NCBI): domain Eukaryota; kingdom Metazoa; phylum Arthropoda; class Arachnida; order Uropygi; family Thelyphonidae; genus Typopeltis; species Typopeltis vanoorti. The sequence continues at coordinate 98,096,133 of NC_143555.1, read as the reverse complement.
AAAAACAAAAAAAAACGGCACTAACTAATGAATCATCTCCCCTCCAACAGAAACTGCTGTATATAGACTCAAGCAAAACCATATTTTGCCAGTGCAACATAGGTTTTGCTTGACACCACCCCGTCGTGAATGTGTTAAAACTAAGAAATATATAGTGAATATGTTTCAGATATTATGGAATTCGGTTGAAGAGAATTAGCATTTCAACTCAACTGTTGAAATTTGGTTCGCGCGATCTTTTGTTAATACCTCACCAATCATATGCACTTCTTCATAGCTGCTCTACGTATCTCAAGTCTTGTAAATTACTGGTCATTTTTGCTTGAAATAATGGGAAAGATGAAGCTATTTGGGTAGATGACTTTGACGATGCACAAAAGGAAACTGTTCTCGATGCCTAGAGTAACGATACCGAGTAGGAGCTTCTTGGTAAGTCATACCATTTGCAGTTTTTTTTTTTCCTGAAAACCTTAGTTTCTGAAAATCCCCGCATATATCTCGCACCACGATTTTTTAGCTTTAATTTTGGGAAAAAAGTGTGAAATATATTCGAGTAAATATGTATTTTTTTTTAGCTTTCAAATTCTTAAGTATGGCTCATTGGTTAAAGATTGGATTTATAAAACCCACAAAAGAGCAATATAGCAAATACAAGTAGCTGTAAGCAACAAGAAAACGTTTATATTGCATCTGGATTAAATGAAATTGATAATGGTGTGTCGTCTGACATCTCTAGAGACAACTAGGAAGAAGATGAAAAATCTTCCTAAGTATGATATGAATTACTTGAAATGTGGATTTTCATGGACGGGAAATAAAGAGGAACCTATTCCAAATTTTGTTCTATTAAAAATAAATCATTTTTTGTTTACACGAATTTATAAATTCAAATAAAATAGGCATTTACAATGAAATATACTTTATTTATTATTTGATGAGGGGATACTTGGTAATAATGAAAATTTAAGAAGCGCTACGCGGATATCTGAAGTTTGAGAAACACTGTCCTAGTCCAACGTATGGCTTGTTCCAATATTCTCTTTTACAGACATTGTTATAGATCATTTGATCAAATGTGGCCGTATTTTTTCTGACTCACGAATTTGGTAAGTTATGGCGAGCTATTGGAGAAAGACTTCGTATTTTCTGGATAGGATGCATGATAATTTTGTTTGCTTTCCCCTCCTCCCACGCACACCGTATTGAACCCTATCAGAACAGGCCTATGTTCAATTAAATATACGCACGCTTTTCATTGCCGTCCTGGTTGGCCGAGTGCTTCAAGTATCTACTCTCCAACAAACAGGCTGTGGGTTAGTAACCTTTAGATCGGAGATGAATTTCATCGCCTGGTGTGAGACCACTGGCCCGCTTATTAGATGCAGTGATGAAGTCGCTTGAAAAAAAAAAATACATTTTGATATCTAGAGCTGGTTTTCCGGGTTATGTGAAATTCTACACATTAAAAAAAAAAAAAAAAAAAAACGAACGAACCTATCCACAGTACTAGCAGTGGCGAATTCTCCATTCTTGCTGCGCAAGCTCATTAATCGAGAAAGAAGTAATATAATGGGAAAGAAGATGAAGCTATTTGGGTAGATGACTTTGACGATGCACACAAGGAAACTGTTCTCGATGTCTAGAGTAGCGATAGCGAGTAGGAGCTTCTTGTTAATAAATGCATGCATTTATAAGCATTCCATTTAAGCTTTTATTTTTGTAGACAGAAGACTTCTTAGGCTTGCGCGGCAGTAATTGAGCTTTGCGTTGTGTTGTGTATCGAAGGCCGATGCTTGCTCGTCTAGTCAAAGCTACCTTGGCTTGCTCGGTTGTAGGCGCTTCCAGTTCCTCGCTGTGGCACTGTGATTTCATGCGCTCGCACAACCATTTTTCTCTCCCTTCACGTCGTTTTAAACACAAGGCCATACGCAGTCAAAGTAGCTCTAGCCAGTGAGCTTCAGCCAGCCTTTACAAGTGTGCTTGTTGCTTGGGAAAATTAAGTTACAACCAACTTTTTATGACGATGTTATTGACCAGTTCATAAAGAAGAACCGTAGGGTAGAATTTGTATTCAGGTCGCTAAATTGAAAATGATAAAATAAATATTTTATTTGTATAATTAAATGTACATAAATTTCTAAATACATAGTTTTCAATGGTCAATAATTCATTATTCCGCTAATCAGACTTCAATCACACCTCTCACTCCCTGAATGATAACAAGAGCAAGCGTGAATTTCAAGACCAGCATTCGCCCCTGAGTACTAGTGTACTATAGGTTTACATTTCTTAGGTGGCTATCATAAAGAAATACGTACATTTGTGTTTTACGGTTAAAAGGAGAACATAATTAATGACGTTGTTTTTCTAAATTGGTGTGATTATTCATTAAAGTTACTATAGAAAGTAACGGCTTTTCTATATCTTAAGTTTATATACCAAGATGAGAGAGAACCGGGAAGAGGAGTATTTCCACGTGGAATAAACTAGTTGACACGTCATCACGTCTGTAACCTTGCCAGATTATTTAGTGTTAGTAGTACGGGTATTAAAATGAATGCGGTTAAAACGACCTTGCGGATCGTTGTGCGCCTGCACTTGACTTTTTTGAAAAAACGCCAACTGTCGCACAATTTTTAGCCAATTCGTTACTCTAGCTTCTCGGATACGGTTAAAGATAACGCATAATGTGTTTGCACTCTTATGTGAGATAGTTGTTTACGTATTGTTTACAAACTACTTAACTTCCTGTTGGGGTGATTGTTCCACACTACACGTGTTCTTTGTACCGAAGCTGGTTTGTCGTGATTGGCTAAGATTCTAGGGTAGTTTTCCAGACCTTTTTAACCTTTTAAGATATTAGCGGAGACTGTTTGGACAGACAATCGAGTTGGTCGTTTTGTTGGCGCCAGCTTTTCTATTTAAATAAAACAAATTTAGAGCATGTCAGGAACGTACATCGTAATTAAACTGTACAAAGGAGAGAAGTTCGATTAAATAAAAGCTAAGAAAATGGTTTGGATTGATCTATCCTGGAACGTCGTTTTGACAACGAACAATTTATTTCCAGAGAAACTTTTATATGATTTAAAAAAAAAAAAAATCATTCACGAACAAAGATCCTGTAAATTATACTGACTTGAAGCGTTTGCGTACATTTATACAAGGCTGGTTTTATAAACAGTGAAATGACTCTGCTAACATAACTATTAATTAGTTACTGCTAGCTGAACTGAAAATTAGTAATAGTACATAATTAAAAGTTTTCATATGCGCAGTATCGTTTCACTGGTTAATAAAGCCAACATTACTTAATGTGCACCTCAATGTTTCAAGCAGTGTTTCCCAAACTGTGGTCTGCGGACAGGGCCGGTCATCTCGAGGGTGCAGTGGGTGCAATGCACCCGGGCCCCACGATCGAGTGGGCACAGTCGGTACACATTATCGGAAACATATTATATTTCGAATGTGTTTTTTTTTTTTTTTTTTTTTTCTTTCTCCTGTGCCAAAATCATTTGCAGGTAAGAGGTTTTACAATACGTTTATTTCGAATCCTTTAATTTTTACCTTTGAAAAATATTTTAGGGTCCCAAAAGGTTCTTGCACCTGGGCCCCTTTATAGAGAAGGCCGGTCCTGTCTGCGGAACCCCATGGGTCCATGGGATAGTTTATTTTCATTAAACTTGTTGCTCCACCCTCAGTTTGCACTACCAAATGGGTCAGGTGTTGCACTATTCAGGTATTTGCTTACGCTTGGAATCGCTGAACTTTATATAGTTTCTATATTCATCATGAAACTCTTTGAGTTTCTTATTTGGCTAAGAAACAATATAGGATGTAATATCCCTTAACTTAAATAAGTTCATGTTGCTGAATTGAAGCCTTTGGCTCTTCATATAATTAGTAATTTATTAGGACACCTTCTTGGCAATTCTCATAGAAGGAATGCAAGTTCTGTTTGCTACAAACTTGGTATTAACTAGGTCTACCTACTCACTGATGAAACCTCAATAAAGGTTGAAACCGGTCTGGGTAGTGACCTTCTCTCATAATGTAGAACAGTAATACAGCTTCTAGGAGCTAAGTTCACATTATGGGTAAATACCAAGAATAGTGATCAGAGCTTGCTCCACCCTTACTATGAGTTGCCTCAGTTTGCACTACCAAATAGGTCAGGTATTGCACTATCCAGGAATTTCTTACGCTTGGAATTGCCGAACTTTATATGGTTTCTATATTTGGCATGAAACTCTGAGTTTCTTATTCGGCTAAGAAACTATGGGATGTAATATCCCTTAACTTAAATAAATTTATCTTATCATGTTGTCACACCTGGCCTAATGATATGTTCATATTCTTCCGAATATCTCCATTTATAACAGTATTGCATTGCCATAAATGACGCGTTTAGTGTTGTAAAATTATAATTTATTACTTCATCTTTACGACATCCAAAATATAAAAATTTTGGATTTTATGAAGGCCGTGGTAGGAATTAACATTTGCTACGGGGGGGGGGGGGGGGGTCCGTGACATCAAAAAAGGTTGGGAAACACTGGTTTAAAGGGTAAATATCCATGCTCATGAATAACTTTTTAATCAAATTATAAGTTTTTCTCATAGGTCATCATAATAAAAACTCAACAGTACGTGTTTAGTTTTTATTATGGTTTAATTCACAATACATGGCACTAATAAGAAAATAAATAATATATTTAGTTATTTCATCTTTTATAAGTTTGATGTGCTTACATCTGGACTTGGATTTAGTTGCTTGGATTTCTTGGAGTTTCTTTATTGTGGTTAAGAGGATTCAGAGGTGAGTAACTGAGATGGTTTTGGACCTGTGGAATGTTCCATATGAGGATAGACTGAATACTTGTAGGTTACAAAAAAAAAAAAAAAAAAGAGAGAGGTGATAAGAGAAATATTCAAGCTACCAAAAGTTTTTATAGAGTGAAGGCGGGGGAAATTTTTCAGTATGTGGTAGGTATATAGAACAAGAGGTCATCAATTGAAAGTGGAGTAAAGTTTCAGTTAGCAAGGATGTGAGGTTTAGATTTTTTGCTATAAGGATGGTAATTGAGTTAAATGGGTAGCCTGATGTGGTTGTCAGTTTGCCATTTGTAAATCAGTTTAAGGAGCAGTATAAGTGCTGTGTGAATAACGGTTAGCTTCTGTCCCCTGTGGTAAAATTTTGGATGCTTTGTGGTAGGTATATTGTGAACTATGTTTGTAGTCCTTTAGGTGATCAGTCTTCGTACTCCATGGAGCCGATACCTGTTAAAAATGTTTTGCTGGTTTTCTACCCAGCATCTTTAGAGCACAAACAGTTTGTTACAGTAATTAGTTAATAGTGGGAACAAGTTAAAAATGTAATACTCCACAAAAAAAACAAACAAACAAACAACAAAACTAAAGTCCTAATTGATGCCATGTATCCATGTATTATTGGATATACAGAAACATGTTAAGAAGTATTACTTCTTAAAATGACAATTTCCCAGATTTTTGATAAATTGATACCATACTCATTGAATTGAGGTTTGGAGAATATTTTGAAGCTGCTGCCAATTCCACAAACAGTTTCTCTGACTTGTAATAATCTCTGTGCAGCACTTCTCCCCCCCCCCCCCCCCCTCATCTAATCCTGCACGAAGGAATGTTCAAGTCATGGTCTGTTGGCCCTAATCCTGAGTTGCCATAATGATTGATAGCAAATATATTATGTTTTCAGAGGTGGTTGTCAACAAATCCTGTCTGTTCATAATAAGCCAGGTCACAAATACAGGGCTCTTCAAATATTCCTGGATATGAAAAAGGAGAGAACTTCTTCTTAGGCGAATGGATGAGGGTTACCAGCAGGACTGTTGTTAGGGTGTTCACACCCGTAAATTCAAGGAAATATGTAAATTAAACACAAAATGGTGTTTTCAGTTGAATTGTTCTCTGTTTATGTGGTTTCCTATAATTCTATTGACAATGGCTATGACTTAGGCTGAAAATTTTGCAGACAGACATTTAAATTAAATCTAAGTGATTCTGGTAATAATATCTTGAAAAATGGTGTTCTTGTAGTTGAGATACAATTTTGTTACTTTTTGCCATCATCCTAGGTATTGCTTTAGTTGCTTAGTGGGTTACGACGACCCTGGTTGGCAGTTTGATGGTTTAAATGTGGTGTGGAGCTAGTATTTATTAAATACATCTGGATATCTAAAGATGTGTCCTGAATGTATGGAATATAACATTTTTTGTTGTGATTTTGTGTATTAAAAAAGGGAGGAGATTTGGATATTTAGTATTTTCTCTATTAATTGATCAAATAACTAATTCTCTCTCTCTCTTTCTTTCTTTCTCCTGTTTATTGGTAAAATTTGATTCATTTCAGAAAATATTAATTTTTTTTTTTTAATGGTTGTTTATAGCAATGCTTAGTTTTTCTCTCTCCCACTTCTCAACATACAGTAAACCTCTTATATAGCAAAAAGGAAGAAGCAGCCAATATTGCTGCATCAAAGCTCTGTAGCTACCATATTGCAAAACCACATAGTTGGGATTACAAGATTTCAGTTTTAAAAATTCTCTGTTTGGTGATTTTGAAATATATCATAGCTAAGTACAGGAGTTTTAAGAAATTAGAACAGCATATATCTTCACTTTTGTCTCAAGTCTTAGACCCGTTACATCAATATTTACTGCAAATTGTTTCACTGTTTTCTTAGTCTTCCAGTTGGTCTTTTTTCAGTTACTATATTTTTGCATTCTGTTGTGTTTTTCTTCCTTTTTGCTTTTAGTAAAATGGATCTATTAATTGTTAGTTGTAAACCATGCTTCTTGTCTATTTCATTATTTCTGATCTTATCAAATTCTGTTTTTCCTACAATTTCCTTAAGTGTTTCATTTCTGTGGTAGAGTTTAACTGTTTCAGCCCTTAATTTGGTTGCATAAGTTAAAATGTTTTTATATATATTTACAGTTATTTTTATTTTATTTAATAATTTGTTTATATATATATTTGTATATATACTTATTTCAACATATTTTTTTTCCCCTTTCAGTGGTGGACTTAGTAATTTGCTGTATTACTGCTCTCTTCCCAAAACTCATACTCCATTAGTTGGAGAACCAGAACAAGTTCTTCTGAGGATGTATGGTCAGATCCATGATGGGAAGATGGAATCCACTATAACGGAAAGTGTCATATTTATGATGCTGTCAGAGCGTAGACTGGGTCCAAAATTGTATGGCATTTTTCCTGGTGGAAGATTAGAAGAATATATTCCTGTAAGTCATGCTACCTATGAAAGTTTCCTATAAGAGTAAAATGACTGATACATTAGTATAGAGAATTTCTGAAACTAGAAATTCTCTATACTAATGTATAGAGAATTTCTAGTTTCAGAAATTCTCTATACTCTTGATAGCAAAAGTTAGTAGGTATTGGAGTTTACTCATATATCCAAACAGAGGCTAAATTAAGTGACTATTATAAGATTTTAAATTATACTAAAAGTAATTAAAAAGACATTCCTGGTTGTATATTTTTAGAAGGTGGGGATGACAAAATATTTGAACCTAAACTTAAAGGAGCCAAGAACATGCAGTAAAGGAATGGCATTGATAATGAAGCATAACTAAAACCAGTAAACAAAGGGAAAAAGTATGAATAACTTGCCTCAAATCTCCAACCATAAGCTATTTTTTGCTATTATGACAGATACATTTTATGCTATTTTCATTATAAAAACTATTAATTAATTTTTCTATAATTGAAAATGTTAACTATTTTGACTAACCAGTGGAATAAGATTCTCAAGAGTGTGAAATAAGACTTCCATGAAAACCAGCATTGTATCCCAATATTCAATTTTTGTGCGCTTGTTTATATCAGCAGAGTAGATTATAGTAATGATTCCATAAATGGCTGTTTTCTCAAATACACAAGGTGTTTTTTTTACTTTGCTGCTTCTCTTGATGTTAAAAAATGTTAACAGTTATAGACTATAGCTTGTCCCCAAGCATTATGCAGCTCATGATGTAATCTGTATATAAAATTCTTTGAGCTGGTTTCCATTTAGACATATTCATTAGGTAATTATTTTTCCATGAAGTTGTCTCCTCATTTTATGTCTTATGGTAAGAAAAAGCTATTTGAAATTACCCAGAATTTGCACAAAAAAGTGCGCGAACTAATATGTGTGGTTAGAACTCTTCTCAATACATGCATAGCTCTTTTTCATCAGCAAATTTAGAAGTAAGGGGTCAAGTAAGTAGTTGGAGTAATACTGATTGGGGTCAGATGGTGCCTGCAACATTATGTAGTTCATTATAACTGCCTCTATGCTTTTATGGTTTCTGTGTGTTGTAAGTACTATTAGTAAATAGTAATAGTACTGGTAAAATGTAAATAGTAAAAGTACTATTTCTTTTGTAGCTGAGGTAGTTAATGATCATTTTTCATAATGAAGGTTGTGTCAGGAGTTACATTGTTGGACATTTACCTTGCTATGACAATGATTTGGTGTACTTATCCCAGCCATGAGTTAATGATAGGCTGCTGAAGTTTAAATTAAGTGCAGGAGGGTGGGGGGGGAATCAGTTTGATAATTATGAAGGATTTTATACTAAAAAAAAGTATACATTAAAGTACCATGTGAAAATATTTTTGACATTGCAGCTTTTGTTGTTAGGAGACACTAGAAAGAAACTTTTAAAGTTGCCATTTTTATATGGTCTGGGTCTGGATTAGTCCCAAGGGGGTCGAAAGAGGGGAAAAATAGTTCCACTGCATAAAGGAGGTTCCAAGACTGCTGTTGAAAATTACCGGCCGATCAGCATATCAGGAATTGTTGTCAAGGTCTTGGAGAAAATATTCAAGAGGAAAATACAAGATTGGATAGATGAAAAAGGGATACTCTATTGGGGACAGCATGGTTTTGTGAAGGGTAAATCATGCCTCAATAACTTGCTCACATTAAAACAGTGATGGCTGAACTGGATAAGGGTAATGGGTTTACAGTGATTCTACTGGACCTTCCTGAAGCCTTTGATAGGATACCACATGGAATTCTAATAAGTAAACTGCAGCATATGAGAATGGATATAGGGTTGGTGAGATGGATAGGAGGGCGGTTGATGGAGAGATGTCAGAGAGTGGTTTATTCAGGAGTAGAGTCCAAACGACTGCCTCTGACTAGCGATGTGCCGCAGGGTTCTGTTCTTGGAATGCTACTGTTTAATTTATTCATTAACGATATAGGAAAGGATCTGAGAGGAACTGTGCATCTGTTTGCAGATGATGCAAAGTTAGGTAGAGCAATGGTGAATGCTCATGGTGTCAAAATTTTGCAGGATGATTTGGATAGTTTGGAGGACTGGGCTAAGGAGAATGGATGTCCATTTAATGTGGAAAAATGTAAGGTTTTGCATTTTGGGGTGAAAAGATTTGCAGCAGTATATCACATTGGTAGAACTGTACTCCAGGAGATTGACGAGGCCAGGGATTTGGGAGTGTTGGTGGATAGGGAGTTGAAGTTTAGGGGACACATCACAAAAGTGGCAAAATCAGCTCATCAAATCACTTGGTTGCTGAAAAACACTTTAACAAGCAGAGACAAACAGGTTATTGTTTCTCTGTATTGAGCCTTGATAAGACCCCATCTAGACTATTGTGCCCAGATATGGGTGCCAGGGTTACCTCTCGGTGGAGAGGATCCAGAAATGAGTGACCAAGATAATAGCAGGACTATGGAATGAACCTTATGAGAACAGGTTGAAGATTTGTGGGTTGCAGAAATTGGTTGATAGGCAGAAAAGGGGTGATATGATTGAGGCATTCAAATTACTGAAGGGTTTCTATAAGATTAATTCAGAAGATATTTTTGAGAATAGGACTGGTAGTGGGAGGACTAGGGGCCATCCATGGAAGCTTGGTAAGAGTGTTGTTAGCAAGGGTGTTAGAGCTAGGTTTTTTACATGGAGAGTGGTAAATGATTGGAATAAGCTGCCAGAGTCTGTTGTGGGTGACATGACTGTAAATGAGTTCAAGGAGAAGTATGAGAGATACTGTGTGAATGTTGAATAGTTGTTCTTGACATGATGTTGGGCCTCCCTCAATGAGTCTGAAGACTCCTTGGAGCTGCCCGTAATAATATGTGTGTGTATTTTTTCTCCTGCCAGTCCCCTAGTATCTTCTCACAAAACTCGAGCTGGTGTACCATCTAATTACCAAAACTTAATTCACATCAAGTTTTGGTAATATGCCATACAGTTGCAGTTCATTTACTTCGGTTTCCATATAAGCCTTTGCCTCTCTTGCTAGTGCAATATTTCTGCCTGGATGATATACTTTTGTAAAGTGTTCACTTAGTAATTCTATTTTGTCTTGTTCAATTACCTCGCTGCCATTGGCCTTCATTAAAATCATTCTGTCACGAACATTTTTCTTTTTTACTTGCCCAAAGATAAGATAAGCCCCAAGAGCTTTTTTGGTATGTTGCAAACATACCGAAAAGCTCTTTGGGCCTATCTTTGGCCTGGACTGCTAATTTTCTTTCATATTCTGCTTTTGTCTTCCTTACCACACTGGGTTACCTTACTGGCCTATGCTTTGTACTGCTCATGTATCTGCCTACCACATTTCTCTTTGAATTCCCTCTACATTTTTGTAGCTCCATCTTAATGATGGTATCCATCCATTTAACTCCCACTTGATTTATTCTCCTCACTCTAGGTATGCAGTATTATTACTTCTATCAAACACTTCTTTACTGCTTCCCATGCACCGACATCCAGTCCTTGCGGTTTCATGGCACTGATCCAAGCACTCTCTAAAGCTTGTCATACTTACTAGCTTTGTAATCCCCCTCCCCCCCTTAACTGAAAATTCTATACATTTCTTGACTTTCAGGTCAAGACCTGATCACTTTCACCAGTGTGGTCATATTTGTTATAGACAAATTCTCTGATGCAGTTACTGGATCTAACATTCTCATACCCCTAGTACATTCCATTGCATTCTGCCTCAGTTAATTATTCCTAAGTAACTGCATAAATTCCATTTCTTTCCTCCCACATATCCTCTCCTCCTTCCAGTTTATGTTCCCATAGTTGAAGTCCCCCATAATAATTATCTGTCCTCTACTCATTGAGCTTATTTGCTAGTGCATACTATCTCCATCAGTGTAGGCCAAAGATAATCCCAAAAAGTTTTTTTGGTGTGTTGCAAGTAAAAAGGAAAACTGTTTGTGGGAGAATGATTTTATTGAAAGCCAATGGCAGTGAGGTAATCGAATAAGGTGAACCCAGATATATACCTGATTCATCGGGCATATATCTGGTTACCAATAAGTCAATGTAATACCGCCTGTGATTAATCTCAAGGTTATTATTCAATTGAGAATCGATAATCCTTGAGTGAGGGCTATTTAGCCACACAGGAGCATAATATTCAGCACTTGAGAATACCAAAGCCAGGGCTGTTGTCTGAGGAGTAGAGGCTCTTGACCCCCAAGTAGTGGCACAGAGTCTCTATAGAATATTATTGTGTGTCCTTAGTCTGTTTGTCAAGTCTAAAAGATGTTGCCCGAAAGTGAGAGAACGATCGAGTGCGACTCCCAAGTACTTTGGAAATTTATTATATGGAAGTATAGTGTTGTTCAATTCCATTTTTAGTTCCACATTTGCCAGGATATTACTGTTTTGCTGCTATTTAAACAGACTCCATCTATTAAAATATTCATCCAGTATAGATAAGTCAGCTTTTAGAATTTCTTCTGTACGATTTATGCTGTATAGTTATTATGCTATATCGTCGGCATAAAATTTCCTTGATGTAGTGATGGGAAGATCGGATATATACAGATTGAATAATAAGGGAGATAAAACAGATCCCTTTGGCAATCCATTATTTAACTTCCTTTTGCTGCTAGTTTTATTACCTATAGTCACTATAAATCTTCTATTTCTTAGTATATTGTTAATGATATGGACTATTGTTTTACATGGGATAATTTTATATAATTTATATAGAAGACCTTGTCTCCAGATTGTTGAAGGCTGCTAACAAATCGATAAAAGCTGCTGATGGTGTTTTTGAACATTTTTGAAAACCAGCTTCTCTGTGAGTTACTAAAGAGAGAACCTGGTCTGAAGCCAGCTTTTCTATTGGGACATATTTAAAAAAGTGGGATTTATTCTATTATAAATAAGTGTTTTTCAAAGAGTTATAACAACTGAGTAGAGTAATAGGTCAGTAACTTTCTGGTTTATGATTAGGCTTACCAGGCTTTAAAATTGAAAGTATTTTGCTTTTTTAAAAATAGTGGGAAGTTTACCAGTTGTAAGTATGTCAGTATAGAATTTAGTTAACCATAATCTTGCATTTCTTTCCAGATTAATCAAAACTCCTGGATTAATGTTATCAAAACTAGGAGCCTTACCAGGCTTTAATTCCTTTAAGGTTGCTTCAACTTCTTGCTGCATGAAATTTGAAGCATAGGTGAAGACTTGTTAAATTCTTTTAATTTTCTCTTAATGTACTTGTATGCTTCTGACAACATCAGAATGAATTAGATTGACTTCATTTTATGCCAACAGTATTGGAAAAGCTCCATTGTCTCTGCAAAAACACTACCTGGTGCTGATTGCAGCACAGACCATTAGTTATTAGTAGCCAGAATGAAGCTCAAACCGTGCAAGAAAAAGCAAGACTTCACCCAGATAAAGTTCAATGTTAACAACATAACCAATGTATTCTGTGGAGTGGAAGTGAAGAACAGGTTTGATTAACTTTTCCTTGATGGGAAAAGACACAGAGGAACAATGGTATGAGATTAGAGATACTATCATTGAAATGACAACACCATCAAAATAGCTGATCAGCAGAGTAGCCAAAAAGAGTAGGCAAGTCAGAAAGCTGAATGCAGCTTTCCACATGATGCCAGGAAGAACAAGGAAAGACAGATAAATGAACAGTGTCAACATCTAGAAGAAGCTAACAGAAAGAGACATACATGAGCCCTGTTTGCTAAAGTAAAGATGATTCTATCCCGTTTCCCCTGCACAGCAAGGAATAGTCGGATTGCAATGGAAATGAATTGAGTGACCAACAAAAAAATCAAAAACAGGTGGAATTTTATTTATTTATTCGTGTGAAGTTTCCTCTTTTTCTCCCCCATCCCTATTGGGGGTGAGTTGAGCCCCCCTCATGGGGGTTAAGTATTTATGGCTATAGATCTGTGTGTGTGCTCACGGGGCCGGTTTGCCTGCTTGCGGGATGAAAAACGCCAGATAAACTGACTGAAAAAACTCTTCTGCCCACGCCCAAGACCGGCTAACTTGGCTATGGCCGAGGAAGATCCTCAAATTCCTCACATCTTCGACAGGAATCGAACCTGGGACACTCCTTCCCCCAGTCATATGGTTGCGAAGCGCACAGCCACTAGGCTAACTGTACGGACACAGGTGGAATGAATACACAGAACTATATGCAACCTGACACTGAACACCAAGAAGACAACAAAAATGACCTTATGGACAAAGAATCAAATATCTTGGAGAAGTAGCTTGGCTGAGAAAAATGCCAAACAAGAAAGCCTCAGGCATTGATAGGATACCTACAGAACTACTAAAACCAATGCCAGTCAACATTATCATAGCTTTGTGCCAAGAGATATGGTCCACTTGCAAATGGCCTAAGGACTGGATCTTGCAAATGGCCTAAGACAAGATCAATATTCATCCTATTACCAAAGAAATATGATGCCAGAGATTGCTCCAATTATCACATAATAGCACTGTTTTCTCATGCAAGCAAGATCCTACTGAAGATTATTCAACAACAGCTACAGCAGGTCATCAATCAGGAGCTACTTTATGTCCAAGCTGGTTTCTGGAAAGGGGGAGGGATACTAGAGACTACATTGCCATCAGATAGATAATTGAAAAGATCCGTGAACACCAGAAAGATTCTTTACATGTGTTCATTGATTACAGCAAAACTTTTGACTGTGTAGAGCAGCATTTCCCAAATTTTTCCTATGATGGAACACTTCACAAATTCTGAAATTTTAACGGAACACCTTGGTTAGAGTAGAGTATCATCGGTCTCGTATTCAATGTAAAGCTAAGCACACACTGTTGCCGAAGAAGGCTGTATCGCATTGCAAAAATGTGACGGCGCACACTACAGGTGTGTCGGACCGCATTGCATTGACCTTGCTTGTGACTGCACGTTTCCTAGAATAGATACCTTCGTACTTCACTCATGCTCGGAGGTGTCTACAGCCACTGGTGGCTGAGTCAAGGGCCAGTGTGCGCACTGGCCTTAATAGCACAATCCACATGCAAAATGAGGAGCGCCTGATTTTCAAACATGTTTGAACTTGTCGCAGCATTAAAACCATTCCACGCTCGTATTAATTTTGATAATTTTTCACGGAAAACTTATTCACTTTCTGTGGAACACGGTTTGGGAAACCCTGGTGTAGAGCATGATAAACTATGTGTGGCTATGTGGGACCTTAGTGTCCCATCTCACCTGATATCAAGCTTATTAGATCATTGTATTTTGATCAGGAAGCAACAGTGCAAATACTTTATGATGAAACAGATTGATTCAGGATCAGCAAGGGTGTGAGACAGATGTATTTTGTCCCCATTTCTTTTCAAACTCTATGCTGAAGATATGAGAACTGGCATCCATTGTAACTCCCCCCCCCCACCCAACATCCTTTTAAAGTTAAACTGCTAACTCACTGGTTTTGTGGTAGATATATTATCTAAATTATCTTGCTGATTATCCTAGACATTGATTATGCAGTTGTTTTGGAGTAGTAGGGCTGTAGCATTTACTGGTATTTTATTATAGGGTATGACTGAATTCAATCTCTGGGCATAAAAAAAATTACTCTAGGTTTGCAGTGTTTTATTCACAAGTTAGTCTGGTTGAGTCACAGCTGACCAAATTAGTGATGTATTACAATTTACACAATATGCTAAAGCAGTTTGTTTCTGTCTGTGTATATACTCCAGGTTATGGCCTTTAATATGAAGATCAAATCATTGGGAAGTTTAACTTACTACTCCAACAGATTTGTAGTATCCATAAGCCTAATAAAAGAATGTGTGCACTGCCATTTAAATGCATCAGAGCTATTAATATTGATGAATATTGATCTTGTCCAGTCTTTCACTGTTATATAGTCATCAGCATTCATTAGACTATAGTCATCAGCATTCATTAGACTATAGTCATCAGCATTCATTATATGCATTTAAATGGCAGTGCACACATTCTTTAACATTTGTACTAAGACCTTGAATTTAGTGGGAATATGAAATGAAAGTGGATTGTTTATTTGCATCTTTTAAAGAATTTTTTTGATGTAATTTTTGTTCTGTTGTTCTGTACAATTTTTATTGCATTTTTGGTGGCTATGCTTTTTTGTTGGTATTGGGGAAAATTATTTTAAACTACAGTGTCACTTATTTATTTTGTTTTCTTGTTTCATGTGATGTTGGAAACTTACAAAACAGGGCTCCACACAGGAAATGCCCAGACTTTGGTCCAGGTGATTACTTGACAGTGCCTCCTATGCACTGTTATACTCAAGATGCCTTCTAAGCACCACCTGCCAGACTAAAGCAGTAGCAGGATTATTCATCAATTGGTTAAGAAGCATCTGGATGTATTACGCATCATGATACTATGTACTTTTGATAATGCCCAGTGTAACAGTGAAGACCAAATCTCTCTTCTTGGACTGACTCTTAATCCAAACCTTTCCTGGCACAATCATATTGCTTCTATAGCATCATCAGCTTCCAAAAACTTGGCATGCTTTATCTGCAGAATAGTTTCTTACTCCGTATAAATCTGGACAACCTTGGAATACTGCTCTCGTGTTTGGGGTGGTGCACCTAAAACCTTGCTTAAAAATTATTAATGCTGTTCAGAAAAGGGGGGGTAGTTCTGTTGATTAATGATGCATTTCTTATAGACTCTTCAGCCACTTTAACATAGAAGATCAGTTTTATGCATTCTCTCTTCTACAGATATTTCCATGGCTATTGTTCAGCAGAACTTGCATCAATCATGCCTCCCATATCTGCCAGATCCACAGGAACTCGAGCAACAGCTGCTCAACATCCCTTTACAGTCAAACTGCATACTTATCAAACCTGCTGCTCCCAGTTCTCATTTTTCATTCTTTTTACCTCAGTTCTGTGGAACAGCCTTCCCCCATAAGCATTTCTAACGGACTATAACAATATTCAACAGTCCAACAATAATATCAACAGATTACTCAATGCCTGACTCCTGGCCATGCATGACATTTGTTTACTATAGGCTTTCTGCCTTTCATGTGTGGGAGTAATATAAAAAAAAAAATGAGTGTTATTTAGTACCCATCTGGCACAACTCTGCTCTACAGCAGAATCCTCAAATGCAGGTGGTGCTTGCTCTCTAGTAAATCATCAACATAACATAATGATTTATTTATTATGTTATGTTAATTAACTTATTTAACATGACCTCCAATAAAGTGCTAATCTGTCGTCAGCTTCAGAATTTTACTCGTGCTCTCTACCCCCCCCCCCCAGAACCTAGATGGGTTCAATAGAAGGTTCTGATGCGACCTAAAAGAATTTCCATGCCTTTAAAATGGCAATGGAAATCTTGTTGTCATGTGAGAGCAATCCATAAAATTCAAAACTGCAGCATTCTGCAATTCTTGATTTTGATATTTTACAGGGTGCCATAATAATAACAATTGTTGTTATTATTACTTACTTACTTGACATTAAGTTGTCTCTCATTTTCATCTATTATTATTATAACCATTACAGTATATAGTCGTTTTGTAAAATCTGTCTTAAAACTATCATAATTTCTCACTTCCATGTGATATAGAATTATATTCAGGGCTTGTCAACTGTTAATGCTGATTTGAACTCTCTCAATGAGCTATGCAGTGTATTCTTTTTAGTAATTTTTTTTTACTCAATTTATGTGATTCTTCCTGTAGTTTTATATTTATATATGAATTAGCATTGACTTCTGAATATTACTTTTACTCGATGATATCAACTGCATTTAAAAGAAGATGTAAGAATCCTTTTTAAAACGAAAATAATCAAATGATGTTTCATTGATAATGTTGCAACATATGCTTTCCTGGCATTTTGCACGAAATTGCATTATGATATACCAGGTATCACATTAGATATGAATCATGGTGCATAGTATTTAAGACCACCAGGCAGTGGCAATGCTGATATGCCTTATGTGATTCTGGGTCTATTCCAGCAAGATCTCAATCTGTATTTAACATCCCAGCATCCTCTCCATCTGCATATGGATGTATGGTGTCGCCATCAGGATTTGTTCCATCATCTGTAGCTACCCTGGTCCATCATCAGTAACTTTTAAATCAGTAGTGGCAATTATTACACAAGGTATATCTAGAAGTCCATCTCTCCAGATATCACATGAATCATTTGGTGTTTCTGTTATGCCCACTATTTAGTAAGGGTAGCATGGAGGAAAAATTATCCATTCCATTTGTTGGAGTTTTTACTGCATCACCGATGCAGTAAAAACTCCAACAAAAGCTTCAGAAAGAAAGGATCTTTCATCTTCAGTAGCAGGAAGAAAAACTGTTAATGCTGACTCTGTGACTGAAAATATGCTAGGAAAGTCTCAGCAGAAAAAGGAAGGACGGAGGGCATCTAGATCTCTGTCCCCCTTTATCAGCTGCTATGTCAAAAGTGAAGGGAAATGCCAGTTCATCACTTGATTCTCTGTGCTCATTAGTGTCAATTTCTCAGAAGGAGAACCAGCCTTTTGTTTCCCACAATTGAAGAATGTAAATTTGGTAAAGTTAAAGACAAGAAAACTTTAGATAGCATGATGCTGGAATGTTCAGATTTTATTGGACCACAGAAAGCTAAAACTTTTCAGAAGCCTTTAGTCAAAGATATCAAACCAGCATTTCAGCAAACTACAATTTTCACTTCCAGTGAGAAATCTAGACTGGAAAAATGTGCAAGGATTAGATGTGTTTATAGTTTCAAAGGCAAGATTTCCTTCTTGGTGTATTAAAGAGTCAGTTCCACCAGTGCATCACCAAGTAGAACTGCTAGTAAATTGTGAAGGAAGCTCTGTTCCAGATACTAATTTGCTTTGCCCAATTATATTGAAAGTGTATTTTTCACTTGGTTAGAGTATAATAAAATTAGTTTAAACCTTTATCCAAGTGTGAGCAAACAAAGTTTGCGCCTGAAAGTATCTTCAGAACTGGGGTAAGGTGGTACAACACCAGGGCAACTCGTTGCAAAGGTGGAGCAAGATACCAACACTCCTATCTCAGTTCTCCTATAATGCAAAACACATCTCCTTGTGGATATGTCTAATGTTATGCATTAAGGGAAGGGCCACTACCCAGACTAGCTTTGACCTTTATTGAGGTCTCTTCAGTGGGAGCCAGGCCCAAGTGAGATATCAGGCAGAAGCATTAGCAGGTCATCTCTACCTATAGGAGTTGCTAAATGGTGTGCTACCCTTTTTTAATAAATTACTCTGGATTTAGAGAAAGATGTTGAAAGTTTATTTTTCACTTGGTTAGAGTATAATAAAATTAGTTTAATCCTTTATCCAAGTGTGAGCAAACAAAGTTTGCACCTGAAAGTATCTTCAGGACTGGGGTAAGGTGGTACAACACCAGGGAAACTCGTTGCAAAGGTGGAAATCCAGAGTAATTTATTAAAAAAAGGGTGGTACACCATTTAGTAACTCCTATAGGTGTAGAGATGACCTGCTAATGCTTCTGTCTGATATCTCCACTTGGGCCTGGCTCCCACTGAAGAGACCTCAATAAGGTCGAAACTAGTCTGGGTAGTGGCCCTTCCCTTAATGCATAACATTAGACATATCTGCAAGGAGATGTTTTGCATTATAGGAGATACTGAGATAGGAGTGTTGGTAACTTGCTCCACCTTTGCAACGAGTTTCCCTGGTGTTGTACCACCTTACCCCAGTCCTGAAGATACTTTCAGGCGCAAACTTTGTTTGCTCACACTTGGATAAAGGATTAAACTAATTTTATTATTTGCCCAATTATAATTTCTTCTGGTCTCTCTCTCAAGAAGTATTAGGACATATCTGGGAACTTTGTAACCAGACAACTCCTGGTCAACTCACTCAAGGGTAGATGTATGGTGTACTTGCACTGATAACTGTAGCTCAGGCATATCTGTAGAAGGTTACTTCTACAGATATCCTCTTTTCTCTACCTCAGCTTCCAGTTTTTCATTATTTGAACCATTCTACGCTTGAATTTTTTGGACAGTGTTGTACCTCCCAGTTCAATCAACATGCCTGAAGCCACTATGAAGATGGATTTGGAGAGATGCAAACAGCAACTTCCACAGATATAAATGTCATCTCACTTTCCTTCAACTTCTTCATAGACTGTCACAATACCAGCTCACAATTTCTTTTCCTCTGAGTGACAGATACAGCCTAATTAGAAATGACATCCAGACTCGAGATGAAGATCAACATATCAGTGAATGGTTAAAGTGTCTTCAGAGTTGCCATGATTTACTTCAAAATGCCACTTCTATATTCAACCAAATGAGTAGTATTACTGTTGGCACTAAAGTCTTAAGTACTAAAGAAGGTTTTACTTATGTAAAAAAATTTAATAGTAGCATGCAAAATCTCACAAGCATCCCATTAGGCAGGAAAGCAGAATGATAAATGACAACAAATACTGAAGGATCAGGGGTGTTTTTTGTTGGTTCCTCATTCTTGCTAGAAGAGACTGCAGTGGATTTCTCAAGTAGAGTGTTGTGTTCTGATCCAGAAAATACAACTAAAGCATGTCTCCTGAGTGTGGATATCAGAGGTAAGAGTTTTGATAAAGATGAAGACTGTTACAAACTGACTTATCATCATCATCATCATCACAAACCATGGGCTCACTGCCTATTGGTGTCCGATGCCTCCTTCACTATCTTCTTCCACCTTTCTTTGTCCAGTGCACAGTGTCGCAGTTTCTGTACACCCATTCGACACCAGTCCTTATGTCATCTATCTATCTTCTGTATGGTCTATCTCTTTTTTTCATACTATCCATAATACCAAACACGAATGTCTTTATCTTCCGGTCCTCACTCGTTCTGCAGATGTGTCCAAATAATTGCAGCTTCCATTTTATAATCTTCTGCATTAGATTCTCCTTTGGTTGTATCTTCCAATAGAAAACTGGCTTATGGTGGACATCAATATC